>NW_024429266.1:66893925-67626425 GCF_017639785.1 Mesocricetus auratus
GACAGTGTCCTGTGCCTTACAGAAACTTTTCTGTTTCATGAGGTTCCATATTAAGTGCTGGTCTTAATGTCTGCCCTATTCATGTTATGTTCAGGTAGTTGTCTCCTATTCCAATGCGTTCAAGGCTATTCCACACTTTCTCTTCTATCAGGTCCAGTGTGTCTGTACTCATATTGAGGTCTTTGATTTACTTAAACTTGAGTTTTGTGCAGAATGATGGACATGGATGTATTTGCAATCTTGTACATGCTTACATCCAGTTATGCCAGTACTATTTGTTGAACATTCTTTCTTTTTCCATTGAATATCTTGGCTTCTTTGTCAAAAATCAAGTTTCATTGGTGTGGATTTATATCTAGGTCTGTGATTTGATTCCATTGATCTATTTGCCTGTTTTACGTCAATTCCATGCTGTTTTTGTTACTATAGCTTTACTTGCAGTAGACATTGAAATCAGGGATGATGATACCTCTGAAAGTTTTTTTATTTTACAGGATTGTTCTGGTTATCTTGTTATTTTGTTTTGTTTTGTTTTTTCCATATGAAGTTGAGTATTGTTCTTTCAAGGTCTGTAAAGAACTGTATTTGCATTTTAATGGGAATTGCATTGAATCTGTAGATTACTTTTGGTAACATGACCATTTTTACTCTGTTAATCCTACTAATCCATGAGCATGACAGATCTTTCCATCTTCTGATATATTCTCCAATTTCTTTCTTCAAAACTTGAAGAACCTTTCCTACAGGTCTTTCACTCGCTTTGTTAGAGTGACACCAAGATATTTTATGTTATTTAAGGCTATTGTAAACGGTGTTGATTCTCTGATTTTTTTCTGAGCCTGTTTATTGTTTGTATATAGAAGTGAAACTGATTTTTTTAGTTAATCTTGTATATAGTCTCTTCATTAAAGGTGTTTATCAGTTGTAGAAGTCACTGGTAGAGTTTGGGGGGTCACTTATATGGACTATCATATCATCTTTGAATAATGATACTTTGACTTCTTCCTTTCAGATTTGTATTCACTTGATTGTCTTTAGCTATCTTGTTGCTCTACCTAGAACTTCAATTACTATATTGAATAGGTATAGAGCAGGTGGACCACCTTGTCTTATTACTGATTTTAGTGGAATTGCTTTGAATTTCTCTCCACTTAATTTGATGTTGTCAATTAGCTTTACGTTTATGGGTTTTATTATGTTTAAGAATGTCACTTCTATCTATGATCACTCCAAGACTTTTATCACGAAGGGTTACTGGGTATTTTTATTAAGCTGTTTTATTTAAATTAGAAGCAAGCTTGTTGTACACGTCAATACTAGTTCCCTCTCCCTCACCTCCTCCCCTGCCCCCCCAGCAACTCCCTATCCCATCCTACTTCTGCTCCCCAAGGAGGGTGAGGCCTTCCAAGGGGGATATTCAAAGTCTGTCATATCATTTGGAACAAGGCCTGGTCTCTCCCCCATGTGTCTAGGCTGAGAGAGTATCCCTCTATGAGGAAAGGGCTCCCAAACTCCATTCGTATACTAGGAATAAATACTAATCCACTGCCAGATTGCCCAAACCTCCTAACTGAAACTCACATTCAGGCGGTCTGGATCAGTCCTATGCTGGTTTCTCAGCTATCATTCTGGGATCCACGGGCTCCCCCTTGATCAGGTCAGCTGTTTGACTACATTGCTCATCACTCCCTCTCTGGAACTGGATTCCAGGAGTTCAGCTCAGTGTTTAGCTCTGGATGTCTGTTTCTGCTTCCTTCAGCTACTGGATGGGTGCTCTAGGATGGCATATAAGGTAGTCATCAATCTCATTTTAGGGGAAGGGTATTGAAGTTAGCCTCTCTACTACTGTTTAGATTGTTAGTGGCAGTCATCCTTGTAGATCTCTGGATATTTCCCTAGTGCCAGATTTCTCTTTAAACCTATAATGGCTCCCTCTATTATGGTATCTCTTTTCTTGCTCTCCCCTATTCTTCCCCTGACTCAAGCTTCCTGCTTTCTCATGTCCTTATCTCCCCTCCTCTTCATTCCTTCTCTTTCTCCTAACTTCCTCTTCCATCCCCCCCATGCTCAAAATTAACTCAGGAGATCTTGTCCCTTTTCCCTTCTCTGGGAGACCATGCATGTGTCTCTCAGAGTCCTCCTTGTTTCCTAGCTTCTCTGGTGGTGTGGATCATAGGCTGATAATCCTTTGTTCTTCATCTAAAATCCATATATGAGTGAGTACATACCATGTTTGTCTTTTGTGACTGGGTTACCTCACTCAGGATGCTTTCTTATGTCCATTTACCTGCAAATTTAAGATTCCATTGTATTTTTTCCATTGTGTAAATGTGCCATATTTTCTTCATCCATTTTTCAGTTGAGGGGCATCTAGGTTGCTTCTAGGTCCTTGCTTTTACAAGTAATGCTACTACAAACACAGCTGAACAGATGTCCTTGTTGTATGAATGTGCATCTTTTGGGTATGCACCTAAAGTGGAATTTCTTGTGGTAGACTGATTTCCATTTTACTGAGGAACTGCCATACTGATTTCCAAAGTGGCTATACAAGTTTGCACTCCCAAAAGCAGTGAAGGAGTATTCCCCTTTCTCCACATCCTCTCTAACATAAACTGTCATTGGTGTTTTTTGTTTTAACCATTCTGATAAGAGCAAGATGGTATCTCAGAATTGTTTTGATTTGCCTTTCCCTGATTGCTAGGAATGTTTAACACTTTCTTAAGAGTCTTTCAGCCATTTTAGATTCCTCTATTGAGAATTCTCTATTTAATTCTGTACCCTACTTTTTAATTGGATTATTTGGTGTTTTGGTGACTAGCTTCTTGAGTTCTTTGTGTATTTTGGAAATCATCCCTCTGTCAGATGTCAGGCTGGTGAAGAGCTTTTCCCATACTGTGGGTTTTCATTTAGTTTTGTTGACTGAGTTATTTGCTTTACAGAAGCTTCTCGGTTTCAGAAGGTCCCATTTATTAATTGTACATCTTATTGACTGTGCTACTGGTATTATGTTCAGGAAGCAGTCTCCTGTACTAATTCATTCAAGGGTACCTTGTACTTTCTCTTCTAAGAGTTTCAGTGTGGCTGGATTTATGTTGAGGTCTTTGATTCATTTGGACTTAAGTTTGTGCATGGCAATTGATATGGGTCTATCTGTAGTCTTCTACACGCCAGCATCCAGTTATGCCAGCACCATTTGTTGAGGATGCTTTCTTTTTTCCATTGTGTAATTTTTCAAAATTTCATCCTTTAGTTTTCCCTTAAACCTGTGATAACTCAAGAGAGGACTCTTCAGTTTCCTGAGTTTGTAGATATTCTGTTGTTGTTGAAATCCAATTTTAATCCACAGTGGTCTGATAAGAAACAGCAGGTTATTTATTTATTTGCATGTTTATTTATTTATTCCTGTCTTTCTTTCTTTTTTTTAATCTCTTGAGACTTGGTTTGTTCCTGAATATATGGTCAGTTTTGGAGAAGGTTCTATGCAGTACTGAGAAGAAAGTACATTCTTTTGTATTTGGGTGAAATGTGCTATAAATGTCTGTTAATCCCATTTGAGTCATAACATTTGTCAGTTCCCTTATTTCTCTGTTATGTTTATGTCTAGCAGACCTGCCCATAGGTGAAAGTGGGTTAAAATCTTCCAATATTTTTGTGTGGGGTCCGATGCATGATTTAAGCTTTAGCAATGTTTCTTTTACAAATGTGAGTGCACTTATATTTGAGGCATAGATATTTAGAATTGTGACATCATGTTGGTGGACTTTTTCTTTCATGAGATGAAATTTCTTTCTCTATCTCCTTTGATTAATTTTTGTTTGAATTCTGTTGTATTAGATATTAGTATAGCTACACCAACTTGCTTCTTGGGTCCATTTGAAGGGAAAGTATTTTTCCAATCCTTTACTCTGATGCAATGTCCATGTTTGAAGTTGAGGTGTGTTTCTTGTATGCAACAGAATGATGGATCCTGTTTCTGTATCCATTGTTAGCCTGTTTCTTTTTATTGGTTAATTGAGTTCATTCATAATGACCAATGATTGTTAATTTCTGTTATTTTGGTGGTGGTAGTAGAAGTAGAGTGTATGGGTGTGTGTGTGTGTGTGTGTGTGTGTGTGTGTGTGTGTGTGTGTCCCTTCTTTGGTTTTGTTGATGTGGGATTATCTATTGCCTATGTTTTCATAGATATATTTAACTTCCTGAGATGGGGATTTCCTTCTACTACCTTTTACAGGAATGGATTTTTGGATAGATGTTCAAATTTGATTTTGTCATGAAATATCTTTTTTTTACATCTAGAATGATTGACAGTTTTGCGGAATATAGTAATCTGGGCTGGCATCTGTGGTCTCTTAGAATCTTGAAGACATCCTGAATTTTAGCTTCTCCAATGAAAAATTGGGTGTGATTCTAATAGGCTTGTCTTTATATGTTGCTTGGCCTTTTCTCCTGGCTACTCTTAATATTTTTTTGTTGTTGTTCTGCAGTTTAATGTTTTGGTTATTATATAGCTTAGGATTTTCTTTTCTGATCCAATCTATTTGGTGTTCTGTAAACTTCTTTTGCCTTTATAGACATGCCCTTCTTTAGGTTGAGAAAATTTTCTTCTATAATTTTGTTAATATGTTCTCTGGGGTTTTGAACTGTTTCCTCTCCTTCTTCTATTCCTCTTATTCTTATATTTGGTCCTTTCATAGTGTCCCAGATTTCCTTTATGTTTTGCATAAGTATTTTTTTATATTTAGTATTTTCTTTGACTGGTGAATCTAGTTCCTCTATTGTGTTCAATGCCTGAGATTCTTTCTTTCCATTTTATATTCTTTTGGTAATGCTTACATCTGTAGTTCCTGTTCACTTACCCAGATTTTCCATATCTAGAATTCCTCCTATTCGTGTTTTCTCTATTGCTTCTGTTTCCATTTTCAGGTATTGAATTGTTTCTTTCATCTGATTTTTTGTTGTTGTTGTTGTTGTTGTTTTTCTTGCTTTATTGGTGTTTTTTTAGGGATTTACTTATTTCATACATTTTTGTCTGTATTTTCCTCAATTTATTTAAGGGATTTTTTTCATTGCCTCTTAAAGACCTCTATCATCATCATGAAAATATTTTAAGGTCATTTTCTTATGAGTCAGCTCTGCTGAATAGTTTAGGTCTTGCTATCAGTTGATAGCTAGGTTCTAGGGAGTGCCATATTTGCCTTTCTGTTATTGATTGTGTTCTTACTCTGGCATTTAGGCATCTGGGTTTGAGATGGGCATAAGTCTAGGTGCTGATTCGTGTTTGTCTTTGTGGGAAGGGTGCTTTGTTCCTTGGTTTCTCTTTCTTCTCTGGTATTCTGGCCTAAGTGCCCAAGGGTTCTGGTGACTAGCAAGTGTGCAGGTCCAGAATGGTGGCTCCTCTTGGGTTATTTGGAGCCTGGAGTCCCTAAATCCATCATGGTCTCTGGTAAGTAGAAGTATTCTTTCAAAGTTGTAGAATGGGATATGGAGTCCAGGGGAGGGAGTACAGTCTGAGGTTGTTTGGCAGGCTTAAATAGACTTGGTGCATGGTGGGCAGTGTTTTACCTGAGGTTCCTAGGACCAGCCTGTCCTCCAGTAAAGGTGGCAGGGCTATGGGCTCTAGTACAGAACCCAGATGACCAGTAGACGATAATTATAATGCTCTACATGAAATTTCATAAAGGAGTCCTAAAGATCGAGAAAGAAAGCAAAAAAGCAGAATTAAAACTACCCAGACATGTTACAATCAAATGACTAAGTACAGTGATCATGATATAATTTTAAAGTAAATTAAGCAAGTTTAAAACTTACATTATCTTAAGCAGAAATATTGTAAAACAGGTAGCAGTAAGAAAGACAATTCTTAAAGGCTTAATTGTATTAAAAGTGGACCACGTAGACTGAAATAAAAAAAATTAAAGTGGGAGAAATTTTTTTATCATTTTGAAATAATGCAAGTTTGAAGACAATATAGAAACAAAACTAAAAGAGTAAAATAGTCAGTTAAGATTTCTTGATACAGAGAAAACTACTCTAAAAATGCAAGCACAAATAATACAAAATAAAGTAATTCATTGTCATCAAGTGTCTGCTAGGACAATGAAGTCCCTGAAACACAATGAACAGTCTAAATGGAAACCTGAATCTACACAAAGGAATATACAACTCTGGTGGAACACCTATAAGGACACTTTGCAAATGTTATTATTTTTGGATCTCTTTAAAAGGCTAAATGATACTAGGGCTGGGTAGATTGCTAATCTAGGAAACAAAAAGCCTTGGACTTCATCTTCCGAACCACTAGGTGAGGTGGCACACACACACCTGGATTCCAAGAACTCGAATAGAGCACACACCTGTATTTCCAGAACTTGAGAGGCTGAGGCAGGACGGTCCAAGGACTCCCTTGGCTACATAGTAAGTTACTGTGAGAAGGTGCTTTCCCAGACCTGTGCAAATACTATGAACGGAGAGCTGAAAAAGAAGTCACTTCATGCTCTGCTTGTAAGGTGCCCGTCTTGTAGCTTCCCTGATCTGTTCAGCTGACCTAATTCTCGCTGCCTGGAGGAGACTTGTAGGAAGTGTCTGGGACTCTGGACAGAGCACAATGTCCTTACCTGTGAAGTGCTGGCCGAATAGGATGACATCAAGTACCGGACATCTATTGAAATAACTACTAAATCTTGCAAATTTGATTTTAGGATGAGACAGTGCTTAGAATTAAAAAAAAATGTGATCATCAGTTTATCAAGGTCTTTGCATCCAAAAGAGAATAATGGATGCTTAAAGAAGAAACAGTGAAACTGAGAGTAGAGCATTTTACAAGCTTCATTGATTTCCATGAGTGTCACTCAAAAAAAAGTAGAAAGAAAATGAGGAAGCAAACTGCTCAAACATTTCACTTACCCAAATTCAACAAATTAACCTAATGTCCATTTGTACATTACTTTCCCTAATAATTGTAGAAAGTACAACCCATGCAATATATATATATATATATATACATATGTGTGTGTGTATATATATATATCCCACATAATCATCAGATACATCTTAAAACACAGTTCAACACCTTTTAAAATATCTTGTTTATTCTTTTAAGAATCTGGTATTTGCATATGATGTAGTTTGCTCATATTTCCTGTATCCAGCTCCACCCAGATTGCCCCCATCTCATCCTGTTCTTTATTTTTTCTTTTCATTTTATATTTTGATAACCCACCAGGTACTACATCCTTGAAGAAAATTGACTCCCTCTCCCCAGCAGCCTTCAGCCATCAATATCTCCTCCACTAAAGGTGGAACCCTTCCCCATCCACACAGGAATATGAAGACAGATACAGCTGCTTTGAGTTCATGAGTGCAGGTATCCTGTCAAGTCCAAAAAACACTGTTTGCAGCATCTACCTCAGGCTCTTGCTTTTACAAGCTTACCACCCTCTTTTCCATGATGCTCCCTGAGTATTGCTTGTAAGGGGTATGAAATATATGTTGGATTTAGGGCTAATATATCAGCATATTTAAACAGTTTACATCAAACAGATCATGTTCCTGAGCTACATTAGCTTAAGTTAGAAATAATATAACTGCAAACCCATCAAATTTTTGAAAATAAAATAACTCACTAGTAACCATCCTATGTTTTCATGTAGAAATAAAATGGAAATTATTTCTTTTAAAATAACAAAAATGAAAACAGAGAGTACTAATCTTGCAGACTGTAGCTACAGTAACACAGTGAGAGAAGCATATCACAACACCAATTTTTGAAAGGAAGAATTGTCCCCAGTGCGTTGACTTTATAAAACTGGGAAAGAATAAACAATTAAAATCTAACTACTGTGGCTAGAATGATGGCTCAGTCAGTAAGTGCTTGATACAAAAGCCTGACAACCTGATTTTAGGTCACCAGAGCCCACATGAACAATTTGGATGTGTTTGCCTAGTTGTGTAATCCCAAAAATGGGGTCCAGAGATAGATCAAGTCTAAAACCTCACTGGCCAGCTACTGGAGTCAAAATGATGAGAAGCAGGTTCAGTGAAAGACCCTTACTCAAGAAAATAAGGTAGAGATAGTGAAGGGCCATCAGAGACAGGGGCAAGTGAAGGAATAACTTCTGGGACACCGGTCAGCCTTTAGGAGTATTTGCTGTTTTTCCAGAGGATCAAAGTTTGATCTTAACACCCACAAACTTGCGTTACAACCTTCTATATCTCCAGTTCCAGGGAATCTGATGTATGCTTCTGATATTGAAGGGCAGCAGGCACACACATGGTGCACATATATCTATGCATGAAAAACATTCAAATATATAACAACAAATATTTTAAGACTTCTAAAGCCGTAGAAAAATTAAATTATGATGTTTGGAGCAGAGAAAATCATGCAGAACATATGAAAATATTGTAAAAATCAAAGCGCAAATTTGTACGTTCATTATACATCATATATGTACTGCATATATACATCTAGCTAATATATCTTATATGTACTATATATATTTATATGTAGCCATGGCGATCATGGAAAAGAGATCTGCGTTACAATTTACTGATAAGAAAGGTGACTTTAGTTCTGACTCTGTAGATCTTAGTAAGATGATAATGTGAGAAATTATGAAGGACTTGTGCTAATAGATTAAATAGCTTAAGTGGGAAAATGCATTCAGAGACACAAACTTCCTGGGGAGGAAATAAATAATTCGTTCAGTTCTATCTCTATTTACTTAGGCTCTGTAATTCATAGTTTAAAACATTCACAAGTAGACAAGCCAGGCTATAGTAGCTTACTGGTTACATATGAGGAAAAAAGTCAAATTCTGTACAGAACTTCTCAGAAATTGCTATTCTGTAAGGCAGGTGTGGTGGTTCACACTATTAATCCCAACAGTGGACTTACTGAGTTAGGTGTTTGGCTATGATTCAAAGCCAGACTGTACTACACAAGGAGTTATATCAGCAGATCTACAAATGAAACCCTGTCTCAAAAAGCAAAAAGCAAGATCAATGTCATCACTTAGAGCCAATGTGGTGGCTAGTCTTGGTTGTCAATTAGACTACATCTTTAATCAACTGAATCCAAGCACCTGAGCATGGCTGTAAGGGATTGTCTATATTGGATCATTCAGGGGAAGACCCATCCTAAATTTGGCCCACACATTCTGGTGACTGCCTGCATGAAAGCACATGAAAGAAGGAAGCTTTTACTTTCTTCCTGTTTGCATTCATTCTCATTGGCAAGATCATATGTCCTGAGGCTACCACACCCCTTCACTGGCATTAGAAACTACTTTATCAGGATTCCAATGTAAACTGAAGGCAAGCAACTCTGCAGAAATAACCAGGACTCCAGCCCCAGACTGGAACTACTAAAATATCCAGCCTCATACACTGAAAAATACTACCTGATTCTTGGTTTTTCTATCAGGACACAGTAAGCCATTGCAATAAACATGAGAGAGAGAGAGAGAGAGAGAGAGAGAGAGAGAGAGAGAGAGAGAGAGACAGACAGACAGACAGACAGACAGACAGACAGACAGACAGACAGACAGAGACAGAGAGAGACAGAGACAGAGACAGAGACAGAGAGAGAGAGAGAGAGAGAGAGAGAGAGAGAGAGAGAGAGAGAGAGAGAGAGAGAGAGAGAACCCTGACTAAAACAACTAATGTTGATTGAATATCTGGAAAATAAAATAAATATACTTTAGAAGATCAATGGAGCAGTACCTCCCATGAATACAGATGCAAAAAATTTTAATAAAATACTGGCAACTCCAGTCTAACACTATGTGCAAATCAGAGTAAATAATTACCCAATGGGATTTACTCTGGAGTGCAATTTTGAATTATCCTATTAACAGCCTGAATGTGTATCTACATGAGAAGACAGCCTAATTTTTTAAATGCGCAAATGTCTGAATAAACATATCCTAGAAGAATATACATTGACAGCAAATAAGTATCCATTGTTCCTTAAACAAGCAAGAAGCAAGAAGCAATCACTGCAGAAAAGAGGTATAGATTTTTGTTCCAATTCTACCCATAATTATAATCACATCATGAGTAAATTGTTTCATTATTCTATATTCCACTTTCGGGAAGTACCCTTAAATTACTTGGCCTGATGTATAGGGATATTAAAAAGCAACATAATATTGGAAGATAAACTCTAAAAGATGGGAAAATATACTATATAATGGAAATAATTACTTTAGAATGACTTTATTATTGGTGTGTATGTGAGAGAGCACACATGTGCACATGCGGATATGTGTTAAATGATACCTGTTACTTGAAAATGCTAGTTTTTGTCTTTGTATGTGGGTATGACATGTGCACACTCATGTGTGAGTGCAGTCACACATACCCCACAATGCACAGGTAGTGTTCACAGAACACCTTTAGGTGTCAGTCCTTGATGCCTATCTTTTTTGAGACAGGATCTCTTATTATTTTCTGATGCATAAAACAGCCTAGTCAGCCTTCATGCTGCTGACAGTCCCATCTCCAGTTCCATTCTCATTGTAGAAGCTCTGGGACTACAGGGGCATACTACCCCATTCAGCTTTACATGGGTTCTGGACCTCAGACTTGCACAGCAGGAGATTTATGCATTTAGCTATCTCTCCAGGAGATTTATACATTTATCTATCTCTCCACCCATGAGAATGTTTTAAGTTCAGCATTCTGTTCTAAGCTATCTTTGCCTCACATGGAACCTTTGACATTTGCTGTTGTTTTATAAGCATGTGACAAGGAGGACCCTAAAAGGGAAAAGGGACAAGATCTCCTGAGCAAATTGGGAGCATGGGAGGAAGGGAGAAGGAGTTACAAGAAAGAGAAGGGGAGAAGTGGAGGGGAGAGGAGGACATGAGGGAGCAGAAAGGCCGAGTCAGGAGAAGAATGGAGGAGAGGAAGATAAGAGATACCATAATAGAGGGAGCCATTCTAGATTTAAAGAGAAGTCTGGCACTAGGGAAATTTTCAGAGAACTACAAGGATAACACCAAATAACTATCTGAGCAATAGTGGAGAGGCTACCTTAAATGTCCTTCCCCAATAATAAGATTGATGACTTCCGTATATGCCACCCTAGAGCCTTCATCCAGTAGCTGATGAGAGCAGAATCAGACACCCACAGCTAAACACAGGAGTGAACACCTGGAATCCAGTTGCAGAGAGGGAGGAGTGATGAGGAGAGGAGTCAAGACTAGGCTGGAGAAATCCACAGTAATAGCTGACCTGAACAAGGGGGAGCTCATGGAACCCAGACTGATAGATGGGAAATCAGCACAGGACTGATCCAGACCCCCTGAACAGTAGGTGTCAGTTACAAGGCCTGGGGAATCTATGGGGCCTCTGGTAGTAGACCTGTATTCATCCTTAGCATATGAATGGACATTGGGAGCCCATTCTACATAGAGGGATACTCTCTCAGCCTAGACACATAGGGGAGGTCCTAGTTCCTGCCCCAAATGATATGACAGACTTTGAAGATCCCCCATGGAAGGCCTCACCTGCCTTTGGGAGCAGGAAGGGAATGGTTTAGAGGATTAGTGAGGAGACAGGAGAGAAGGGAAGGGAGATGAAACTGGGATTGGCATGTAAAAAAAGCTTGTTTCTAAGAGCATCAACAAGATTGTAAAAGACTTAAAAAATACTGCTAATATCTTTTTAGAGATGTTACAACATTAAGAAAAGTTATAAAATTATTTTTTAAAGTAGAGTACCTTTTAAATAGTATATAATTTTAAAGACAAATAATTAAAAATAGTTTTATCTTGACAATATAGTGGTCAGCAATAAACTAATGATCATATGAGGCTGTATCTTAAATACATCGAAAGAAACAAACAAACAATAACTGAAAACAACCGGATTGCGTGAAGGATTTTCAAACATTTAACAATCAATGCGAAATTGATTAATCAGGCATCTGACTCTTACCTCATTCCTAGATTCAAATTACACATGACTTTCATTATTTTGAGGAAAAATTAAATCTATTGCTTTTAAAACAAAGTTTATGTCATCATCTATCCAAGTCCATCCTGCTCTTCAGTGAAGTTTGAAGACTTATTTTGTTTTCTATATCTTGTTATAATATATAATCTCTAACTTGCTACTGATGTTTATTTTAAGACATTGTGTATCTGAAATGCAATTTTATTTCATTAATTACTTGTCTCTAATTGCACTACCTATTATTAATATAATCAGTCACCTCTTAAGATGTTCTTATTATTCTACTGGATATTCACTGACATATATAACACTGTGCATACACTCAGATTGTGTATAAGCATAATAAAATTTCATTTTTTAAAAAACTTGTTTCTAATTTAAATAAGTAAATAATAAAAAGAAAAGAAAAAAGCATATAAATGTTGCATAGATGAGGATCCAAGTGATATTCTCTGTGGGCAAACCTCCCCAATCACTAAAACAGTGTCTGGAATCAGGAAGGAGGGTCTGAGGCTAGAAAGGAATAATAAAGGTTGCATTTGGAGCTAAGTAAGTCTTTGTCAATAACCAAAGTGATCTCTGTCATTTACCCTCCCATTTCACTGTGCTCTTGCCTCTGTCCTATTCTTATCGATGATTAGCCCTCTGAAACCATAAGCCAAAATAGACTGGTTCTTCTATAAGTTTCTTTTACTGGTGGAGTTTCTGATTGGATATTTCTCTTGGCAAGGCCCTCAAATCCTAGATAAGGAAGCTCAGTCTGAGTGCTAAAATGTCATTACTTATCCCGGCATGCTCAAGCTGTGGGAGATGTATTTCCCTCTATGAAAGACTAATGGAGTGATGATAACAACAACCACACAGTGATTCCCCACTGTATGCCAATCAAGGCACTAGGCACTTTGCAGTTATATCTCAATCATTGCAAAAGCCCTGCAAGGTAAGCATACCCCCCTTGATTTGTGAAGGAAACAATCTTAAAATTTCAAAGCTGTTTGCCTGAGGCCACTCACTCGTCATTGACAAACCTAACTTTCTCTTCCAGGATGCTGAGACTGCTACTAAAATCCTAAATGAAATCACACAAGAAAGTGGTATGCAAACTGAATGTTTAATACAGGAAGACTTTGCTCATAACTGCTACAAATGCCTCTGTGATAGGACCAATACCAAATTTGATAAAAGTCAGTACAATTTTAATTAGGACAGATTACTCAGATAACAGCCCATTAAATTGTCTGGACTACAATATGCAGTGTTAAAAATCTCCAGTGTTGACATCAAGTAAACATGCATGTAACAGAAAAATAATCAGACATTTGGGAAGAAAATGTGTCACATTTATCTGTGAAGAACCACAGCCATTTTGAGACATTTTTTGTTTTGTGACAGGGTCTCTCAAATTGTGTATTGGCTGAACAAAATTTTGAGCTTCTGATACTCCTGCCTTAACCTATGTTTCAGTTATTTTACTATTACAATGATAAAGCATTATGGCCAATACAACTTATAGAAGAAACAGGCTATTTTGGCTTATGGTATCAGAGGACTAGGAGACCATAAGAGCAGGACAGAGGCAACAGGCATGGGGACAAGAGCAGGAAGAGGAGCACTGCCATCCTGATAGTCGAGAGCTGTCACTGAGGATGGCTTAAGGATTTGGAACCACAAGTATTGCCTCTGTGATGTACTTCTTCTAGCAAGGCCACATTCTCTAGACCTCCTCAAACTGCTCCATTAACTGTGGACCAAGTGTTCAAATGCCAGAGCCTGTGAGGGGCATTTTTCATCAAACTACAACACACCAGGTGACCAGATTACAAGTGCACCTATGTAATAAGTTAGTGTGTAGTCCTGGTACATGTCAGGCAAATCCTCAGCCCGTGTGTGTGTGTGTGTGTGTGTGTGTGTGTACTATGATTTGATTTGAAATTCTTAAAAAGTTGGCAACAAGTTCAAGAAACTCTACTCTTCCTATAATGTCACAAAATTATAGAGAATCATTAACTTTCTGAGCTTTATAGCTCTTAAAATATGAGAAAATATCTAGAAGACATATTTTAAAGTATTTTCATTAACAGTACATTTACTGGGACAGTAAGATGGCTCAGTAGGTAAAGGAGTCTATTCCCAAGTCTGACAACCTGAATTCTATTCTTAGTACTGACATAGCAGTATAAAGTGTTCTCAGGCCTCCATATGCATGTCATAGCATGCACTAACACCGAGATAACATGCACACATGTACACACACATACACCACACACACACACATACACACACACTCAGATACACACAAAAAGTAAATATCACAATAATTTAAACCACTTTACTATAATAATTCTAATGGCTTCCATAAATTTTACAAAGTTGTAAATACTGATGTTCTTCAGCAAAAGTACTTAGAAGCATTTGTCCTTCATCAAAAATTCAGATGCACATGGAAGTAAGCTGAGGGCACCCTGAAACCAGCAGGCAGGGACCTTTGTATACGATAACCTTGGCTAGATCCTTCTCCTCCATTCCTTTCTAGACCTCCAACCTTGACTTTTCAACCAACCACCTTGTATTTTCATCATGCACAGTTACGTTTATGTATCTCACACATTTAAACAGAATGAACTTAAAGAAGAAAGGACAGCAACCAATTACAAAGATAGCAAACCATAGATGCGGTCAGAAGTTCCAGGTTGCTTGAAGGAATTAATAATTAATCGTATCATAAAAGTCTTAAAATTAGGAGGGAGTGGAGAGAGAGAGACAGAGAGACAGAGAGAGAGAGAGAGAGACTTAAACCAAGACAGAAATAACAAAAAATTAAAAAGAGTGATAATAATTTCATCTAAAACATGATAGTCCCAAAACAAACTCCATCTAGGCTGCAACTACACATTAATAAACTTGAAACTAATTATAACTCCATTTCACTTATGTAGATGAAGTCAAAAATCATGAAAGTTATACCAATTATCAGCTAATTAAATTCAACACTAGCTTAAAATAATACTACAAAAATAGTATTAAAATTAAAAGACCTGGTGGCATTTTCTGGAAAAGGCAACAGTGGCTCTGCATTAAAAAAAAAAACTTGTCAAGGCAAATGACCTCATTAATTCAATAGACATAGTGAGAGCATCCAATGGAGTTCAATATATTTAAAAGTCCAAAAGGAATCAGGAGTGCATTTGGCATTCCTTAACCTTAAAGATCACCCAACAAAAATCTCACATGGAATATCATACTTAAATCCAGCCTCAGCTGAGTTTCCACTCATCAAAACAAACACAAACATCCATTGTCTAGCTAATGTTCAAGATGGTTCTATAAGCATAATCATGAAAGGTATAGAAGTTAAAAAAAGATATGTCATGACATGTTGAGAAAAGACAAAATATTCATCTTGCAGCTACAGATTATCTGCATAGATAAATCAATATTAGGACTCATGGAAAGTAGGGTGCTGTTTTCCAATGGACAATAAAATATGAAAATCACTATTTTCAATCAACTAGAAAATAAGATGTAATTCACAAAATAAATCAAGCAAATTGTCTAGAAATTATTTTAAGGAATGAGCACAAGATTTATAAGCAGAAAGTTGTGAATATTCCAAATATGTTAACACCTTTGTACTTGAAGATTCCTTGATGTCTTTGTATGAATAAGTTTTCTGGAAACCTTGATGAAAACCAAAATAATCTTAGTATCTGACAAAATGCATTAATGTATCTACAGAGATGAGCTACATACTGATAAAGGCACACTGCTTATAAAACAAGTCATTGTGCACATTGTGTTTTAAATAATATTGTCTTAAAATATGTCAAACAAAATGACAAAAACTCAGATGACAGCAAAGAAAGTAAACTGATCTATAAAGTATATGTGCCTTTAAGAAATATCTATGCTAACTTTTGTTGACATGACAAGTTTATTTTAAAAGTCATACCGAAGAATAAAATTTCACACAAACTTAGTAAGAAAAACTAAAAACATGAAAAAAACAAACAAAGAAGATCAGAGAAGAAATATATCTTACCTGATATCAAATCTAACCTTCTAAGTCATTCACACGCTACAGGACAAATGTGGTTCAATAGAAAAGAGGAGAGTAGCCTGGATTTATGAATAAAACATCTGCCCCACAATGTGAGGACCTTAGTTTGAATCTCCAGATCTCACCTAAAAGCCAGAGGAGGTAGCACAAGTCTCTAGTACCAGCATTCCTACAGCAAGATGGGAGGAGGGAGGAGGATTCTGGAATACTCTAGGACCAGCTAGTCTGGGATACATGGGACAAACAACAAGAGACCCTGTCCAAGTAAGGTACATGCTTCCATGTACATGCTGTGGCATGCATGCATGCATGTGCACACACATATACACAAACCACAAACACGAGAGAGAGAGAGAGAGAGAGAGAGAGAGAGAGAGAGAGAGAGAGAGAGAGAGAGAGAGAGAGCAAGCTCTTTTCAAATAGTTCCACCACTCCCTGGTAAATAAATATTCAAGTATATGAGTTTATGGGGTTCATCCTTACTCACTTCCACACCAAAATAACAAAATGGAGAAGTCTCTTCTACATGCTTCAGATCCTATCTGATGACATTCTTTATTCTTGGTTTGTGGAAACTGGTGGTCCGCTAAGTTAATAGATTCCAAGAGGTTTTTATCTACTGGTCCATGATGTTAAGCTCAACACACAGGTTGGCAAGGCATGGTTAGCCCAAGATAAGATATAACTGGACTCCGGACCTGCAGCATCCCAACCCTTCTGTAGCACTACAGTGCTAACCAACCAGTCAGTCTCTGAAGACACAGCTTCTTTCCACGAATTCTTATTTACATACTTTACTTTTCATTTTGCAGTGATGGTACTTGAATGAAGGGCTTTGCACATGTTCAATGAGTTCTCTATATCCCAGACCCTGTACACTGTAATAAACCTTTATGCAATGAGTTATCCCCACCATGTACTTAGATTTTCTAAGCCACTTCCTCTTAGTTGAGTACAGCAATAGTTAGAAGGTCACTTTGCATACAAAATACAGAATTGAGCCATGCGTTTCTCATAACACAACAGCTACAATATTGTGCCCACCCTGGAACCACCGACCTATTAGTTTAAAACCACGAATCTCTCAGTTTCCTTCTGGCCCTTCTCCACTACGAGATTCAGAGACTTTCCAGCAAAGTCGCTTCTTCCTAAACTGAGGAAAGTAGGCTATGAAAGAGTCACAGCAGAGGATGACAAGACAAAGCACTGTGTCACTGTGCCAAGAAGAACCCCCCTTCACCCTGCAGGCAAGTAGTAACAGGCAGAATTTCAAAAGCAGCATATGGATGAGTTGGATGTCTGTGACTTCATGATTTTTCTCGAGGCTGTCTTTGGAAATGAAAAGCAGGTTCCGTAGCCAGGAGGAGATATGCTTCCCAAAGCTGAAACAAAGCCAGAGAAAGTATTGCAGCACCTATCTCTCCCTGTGAGAGGTATTTAGTATATCCTTGCCCCAAAACCTATATCATTCCAGAGAACAAATGAGCAGAGCTTTCCCCTGCATTCATCCCAGAAAGGTTATCACACAGCTTCTGGTGCTTGCCCCCTTTCTCTATTAGAGGGCCATTTTCTATCATAAAGGAGTTGGAGGACTAGTTCAGTGGGTAAAGCAACTGCCTTATACGTGTGAGGGTATGATAGTGCAAAGCCAGCCCAGGTGGTAATGCACCCTCTCAGCACAGCAATGGTGACACACGAGGCAGACAAGGAAGCACCTGGAGGTGCTGCTTGGCAAAGTTAGGCCAATAAAATACAATATCAGAGGTTGTCCTCTGACCTCACATGTAGGCAAACATATTCACATGTACCTTCATATATGTGTGTCCAAATACATGCAGACATACACACACACACACACACACACACACACACACACACACACACACACTGAAGGGGACACTTGCACTCACTTGCACATACACACACAGACTAACACATCTAAACACAACTCAAAATAAATCTTGATGGTATTTGCCATTTTATGTCAAATGTAGCTTGTATGCAAGTCAATAGAAACCCAGGAAAGGGGTACATTATATCTTAAAACAGGCCGAACTCACTCATGCTCATAAGCTCAGTATCCTGGTGTGTTGATGAAATCCATGACTTCTTGGTCTAATAAAACACAAATTACACACTGGCTCTTCAATTTTGCTCTATATTCATAAAAGATTTCGTGTGTGTGTGTGTGTGTGTGTGTGTCTGTGTGTGTGTGTCTGTGTGTGTGTGTGTATTTAATGTATAAAAACACACACTTTTAAAGAAAGGGTTTCATATAGCCCAGGCTAGCCTCAAATTCACTGCACAACTAAGGGTAAACTTGAATTTCTCTCACCACCTCCCAAGTGTTGGTTTTGCAGATACAGAGCCACCCAGCCTATCTGCTTCATTCATAACTCTATGTATCTAATCAGCCATTTCTGTGGCTGTAGTCTATGAAGCTTCCTCTTACATGGAACCTACCTAGAATCTGCTATTATCCATAATATTTTCTGTTCAGCATACTGTAGAATATAACTGAGGCCAACTCTCTTTTCCAATCATTAATTTATCATCATTTTCCTTCAATTCAAAAAGAATTTTTATATTTTTTTATTACTTTAATTTTAAATAGCCTGCTTCACATGTCAATCCCAGTTCCCCCTCCCTCCCCTCCTCCCGCACCTTCTCTAGCCTCCCACCCTATCCCCACTTCCTTCCATATAGGGGATATCCAGAGTCTGTCATTTTGCTCAGGGCAGGGTCCAGGCACTCCCCTAAGAGTCCAGGCTGAGAGATAATCCCTCTTTGTGTTATGGACACATGAAGTTCCTTTGTATGCCAGGGATAAATACTGATCTACTGCCCAGGGCCCCATAGGTTGCTTAGGCCTCCTCACTGACTCTCACACTCAGGGAGTCTGAATCAGTCGCATGCTGGCCTCCCAGCTGTCAGTCTGGGGTCCAGGATCTCCCCCTTGTTCAGATCAGCTGTCTCTGCTGGTTTTGCCAGCCCATTCTTTGCCCATTTGCTCCTCTCTTTCTGTCACTCCGTTCCATGGGTTCAGTTCAGTGTTTACCTGCGGGTGTTTGCCTCTGATTCCATCAGTCACTGGATGAAGGTTCTGGGATGGCGGATAAGGTAGATGCCAAGTTCATTATCAGGAATGGGCATTTAAGGTAGTCTCTCCACTATTGCTTAGCTTGTCAGTTGGTGTCATCTTTTTAGATCATTAGAGGTCTCACTGGTGCCCAGATCTCTCTTCAAACCTATGATCCCCTCTATTATGGTATTTCTCATCCTGTTCTCCCTCTATTCTATCCTCCACTCAACCTTCCTGTTCCCCCACCCACATCAAAGATTCCCATTCAGTGAGAAGGAATGACTACAATTATTAAACCATAAAATGTATTCTTTTCATTACAGTTATTTGTTTATTATTTGTGGGAGGCCATATGCATGCCACAGTGTGTGGGGAGGGTCAGAGATAAACTTTAGACAGATGTATTTTTCTTCCTTTCAAAATGTGGATCCTGGGATTGAACTCTGGTTCTCAGTCTTAGCAGCACATGTCTTTACCCATTGGAACCATCTTGCCATCCCTCACAAAATGTTTTTGTTTGTTTGTTTGGTTGGTTGGTTGTTTTGAATTTTTAAATTTTATTTATTTTAGAAACAATCTTGCTTTACATATCAATCCCAGTTCCCTCTCTCTCCCAACCTCCCCTGCCCCCTACACCTACCTCCCATCTCACATACCTCCCATCCCACACACCTCCATTCCCCAGGGATGGTGAGGTCTTCCATGGGGGTCATCAAAGTCTGTCACATCATTTGGAACAGGACCTAGGCCCGTCTACATGTATTTGGGCTGAGAAAGTATTCCTTTGTGGGTAATGGGATCCTAAAGTCCATTTGTGCACTAGGAATAAACACTGACCCACTGCTAGAGGTCCCACAGCCTACTTGGGCCTCCTAACTGGCACCCACATTCAGAAGGCTTGGTTCGGTTCAATGCTGGTTTCCCAGTTTTATGACTGGGGTCCATGAGCTCCCCCTTGTTCAGGTCAGCTGTTTCTGTGGGTTTCTCCAGCATGGTCCTGACCCCTTTGCTCATCCCTTCTCCCTTTCTAGAACGGAATTCCAGGAGTTCAGCACTGTGTTTAGCTGTGGGTGTCTGCTTCTGCTTCCATCGGCTACTGGATGATGGCATTTAAGGGAGTCATCAATCTCATTATAGGGGAAGTCATCCTTGTAGATCTGTGGACATTTCCCTAGTACTAGGTTTCTCTTTAAACCTATAATGGCTCTCTCTATTAAGGTATCTTTTTTTCTTGTTCTCCTGTATTTTTACCCCGACTCAGTCTTCCTGATCCCTCATGTTCTCCTCCCCCACTCCTCTTCTCCCCTTCTCTTTTTCGTACCTGACTCTCCCCTCCCCTCATGCTCCTAATTTACCCAGGTGCTCTTGTCCCTTTCCCCTTCTCCAAGGGGCCATGCGTGTCCCTCTTAGGGTCCTCCTTGTTTCCTAGCTTCTATGAATGTGTGGATTGTAGGCTGGTAATCTTCTGCTCTATGTCTAATATACGTATATTACCAGGCTTGTCTTTCTGTTTTTAAAAAGTCTCCTTTAGTGTTGAATCTAGAACAAAATTTAAACTCCAACAAAAAATTTAAATTTTATTAGCACATGTTAATTACACTTAATAATGGGCTTCAGTATTACATTGTCATTTGTGTGTATGTATGCATAATATCTTATGATTATGTTACCTTCCCTGTTCCCTTCTCACTTCCGCTGATTGCCTCCTTCCCAAGAAATCCCCTTCTACAGCCATCTATTTTAGTGTTAGTGGTGGTGGTGGTGGTGGTGACCCAATTACTTCCTTCCAACCTCAGACTTTCTTGCCACGTACTTAACAAAAATTTATCCCAATATTTAAGACAGCTTATATTTGGGAATTGCTCTGAGTTTCTTTTAAATGGTCAAAAAGAGGTATTTTTAAAATTATTCCTATGAATTTACAAGTAGAAATAAGTGGGCAAATAAATTTGGCAGATTGGGGAGGGGCTCAAGAGGACCTGTCCTTCCTAAGGATCTCCAGATAGTTAATGAGTGTTAGGAAAAACGGAGATATTTTCTTAGTGGTATACCCTCTGGTAAGATGTCCATACACCTGTCAATAACCTCTTATCCATGGCCCTGTAAGCAGCCATAATGAAACTTATGGGGCTATTAGAAAAAAACACATGAAAATACATGGGGACTGATTAGGAAGGGGAAGAAGGTCAGCAGAATTGAGAGGGGGTTTAAGAGTTTAACAGGGGGTAAATAAAGAACAAAATATACTACATGTATGTGTGAAAATGCCATAATGAAAATTATTCTTATGTAGAACTATTGTGTGCTAATAATAAACTTTAAAATAATCAAGAAAATTGCTTGCAGGATTTAGAAGTAGATCTAAATTCAATTCTAAAAGATGTTCCCCAGTCATTTCATGTGGAAATAGTATTTCTATTAATTCCCAGATCCAAAAGCAAAATGAAAAAGAACTCAGTTTTGTTTTGCAAAGTTAGCTGGGGGTACAGTAACTAGGTCTCCCCAAAGCAAACATGGAAGATCTGCTTAAACCAAGGGAACCACAAGAGATGAAACTGATAATGACAACAGTTAATTACTTTTGGCCTGCTTATCTCAGTTTGAGGTGCATCTAGAAGGTATAACAAAAATGTATAAATAATTAATGAGAAAATAAGGAAGGAGAAATGATTTTCATTATTCAAAGTTCATGCATGTTGTTGTTACATGAATAAAATAATGAATGGATGATATTTTTGTCTTTCAAGTACATTGAAATTGTACTATCCCACAGTGGGAAAGCAACTAATTAGCTCAACTTTAATCAATGAAAAATGGTCAAAACCACAAACAGTTGTGTGATGCCATAGAAGGGACAGGTGGCTCAGGTAGGGCATGTGCACATCACTCCAGGAGGCTTGATGGGTACCTAAGGGACAATGGACATAGGCTCAGGGTTCCAGCAGAGATGGGTCTCACTCCAGTTCTATCACTGGCTGGTTCTGCTTCTAGTTGAGGTTACAATCTCTTGATTTGCAGTGTGGCTGTAACTCCCACCCTAAGTGTACTGAGAAGATCAGAATGAGTCAAGTAATAGATGAATAAGATAATAAATTATTGGGGCTGGAGAGATGGCTCAGCTGTTAAAAATGTTTGCTACTGTTTCAGAAGACCAGAGCTTGGTTGCCAACATCCGTAATTGGTATCTCCCAACAGCCTGTAACTTCAGTCCTTCAAATATACTTGTATATACATGGTTCGCACACATATACTCAGAAACACATAAACACACATAAAGATAAATAAGTAAATGTTTTTAAAGAAAATGTCTAAAAGACAATGAACTACACACTGGTGTGCTATAATTAAATGTTCAATTGACCATTTTACAACTATAATCATGTATGTAAAACTACAGCCATTGGTTTATCATATGTCAGCATATTATGCATGTGTTCACAAGCCCCCTTATGTCATTACAGCAGCTAATATAGCTCAAATGAATGAAAGAACATCCAAGAAAACTTTATCTTGATATGGGACAAATGAATGTAAGGGCACCTACGGAAGCTAGCTCTCTCTCTCTTTCTCTCTCTCTCTCTCTCTCTCTCTGTGTGTGTGTGTGTGTGTCTCTGTGTGTGTGTCTCTGTGTGTGTGTGTGTGTGTGAGTGTGTGTGTGTGTGTGATGTTAGTATTGGTATTGTTCTCCATTACCATCTATCTTATTTTTTGAGCAAGGGTCTCTCACTAAACATGAAACTCAATAATTTCTGTAGACTATCTATCTGGTGAGCCCACAGAGATCTGCCAATCTCTTTCCCTAGGACCAAAATTACAGACATGTGGCCCCATATCTTATTTTGAGTTGGTCCTAAATATCTGAGCTTAAGTATTCATTCTTCAACTACCAGCACTTTACAGATCTGGAAATATCTATTCTTAAAGGTAGGCCTAAGATTTATTCCAAGTGACAAAGGAGGTAAAGACATCCTTTTTCCTGGAACCAGCACCCAGTTCTGTAATAAAGGCAACAATTTGTTTGGAAGGACAGAACCCCAGTGACCTAGTCATCTTCTTAAAGCTCCTATCAGTCATCATGTCTGCTTCTGTGTCTAGTTTCCAACACAGGACTCTTTGGGAATGTATGCAAATCATAGAAACAAGGCCCCATAAACAGAAAAATCCTCTAGAATAGAAAGAATAACCCCTAACGAGTTCCTACCACACCACTAATTAGCTCAGTGCACAGACAAAATTCCTCCTGGTCCTAATTTACTAATATGAGAAATAGACTGGATTGGATATACCATTAGATATTGAGACACCTCCCACCCTACACATATGTTTTGGCACTCCTGATAATTTCCCACTATGTAGCCCTAGCTTCCCTGGAATTCTCTGTGTAGACCATAGTAGCCTCAAACTCACAAAGATCGCCGGCCTCAGGCCTTCCAGGTGTCAAATAAAGAAATAGGCATCATGCCCAGGGTTAGCTATCTTCTCTTGCTGTCAAGAGGGACTCCACAATGCAGGTAAGAAGGAAGGGGTGGCACATGTATACAGCACACAGAAAGGGTAGAAGAACAATGTGCTGGCCAAACAGGAGAACATGTTGGTCCCCTCTGGAATTTCTCAGAAAAGCTCGGGATGTACACATTGACTTCTGTAGAGACAATGTCTCTAAGTTCAGAACCCTTATGAGAATCTACTTATAGTTTGAAATACTGAATTGGCTCCGTTGCTATTTATTAGACCTTTGCTATATACATAGCATCTTTCTATGCAAGCTAAACCATGCACTTTGCTATCTCTTCTTGCCCTAAGCAGCAAACGAATGTCAAGTTACAGCCCTCCCAGCCTAGATTTCAGTTCTTCAGTGTCCCATGTATTTTATGATCAGCATATTCATTAAGTGTTCTCAAACAACTTCATTAACTCTCTGTCTCACCATCCAGAATCTTCTCGTCACCTTCTTTTACTAAACTCATTTTCATATCTGTGCCTTGGACTCTGAAATTGGAACCAAATGTGTTTCATTTGTTTCTTACTAAAATGCATGCATTTCCCCATGGCTTTTGTCACCTCTTAATATGGGCTCATTTCTTTCCTTCATCACCTTCCTCTTCCTATATGCACCTTCCTCTACTTTAATTTGTCTCCCATGGAGCTCACTGATTAGCTGATGAGGCTCTGGGTTCCACTGCTGGGTATAACTTATTCATTCCACAGCTGCCTGGCAGGGACTTACTCTCTCGATCAGAACAGTTGTGCACTCAACGAGCCACAGACAGTGGAAGACTCTGGCAGCCAGTCAACAGCTCATGCCTGCTGTCAAATTAATGTGGCTTGAACAAGTGCTGAAAGCCAAGTATTGCCTCTCCTGGTGGCGGTATTCTAATACGTATAAAACGCTGTATCCTGGTCTTTTTAATTTTACCTGAAGGACATTTGCAAAGCTCACTAGAAAATTTCTTAGCACTAGTTAAAGTTTTTCTCAGACAACTCTCCAGCCAGTTTTCAGCTTTACCTCTAAAGATTCGAAGAAACTTCATTTATTAATCTTTTTACTTTTAATTAATGTAATTTTAAATTTATTATTAGACAATTTCATATGTGTTTATAATGTATTTTTTCATATCCACCCTTCACCCCGCCTCCAACTTCTTCCAGAGCTCCCCAAGTTTTCATCACAACGTAATGCTCCCCTTTTAAATTGTATAACCCACTTGGTCTATTGGTGCTGCCTGTATATACACAGGTATGAAACTGTTCACTGGAACATAGTCAACCAACCAAGGACTGCATCTCTAAAGAAAACTTAACATCCCTCCCATAACAGCTATCAGTTTTTCATAACTCCTTGGTTCCTCTGTTCTCTCCAATCCATGTTGGTGAGTCAATTGGCTTGAGCTTGGGCAGGTTGTATGCAGATAATCACAGCTGCTGTGAGGTCATGAATGCAGCTGTCCTGTGTGTTCAGATACACTGCTTCATCACAATTATTCCTGACCAATGGCTTTTAGTAATCTTTCTTTCCCCTTGCCCCCAATGTTCCCTGAGTCTTGAAGGGAGACTGAGACTGAGACATAGATACTTTCTATGGGTTTTGACAAGTTGGTAGTAATTTGCCACACAAAGTGATAGACTTCATCACTTTGGATCTTAGCCCCTCCCTCCTCAATTGGCCTCCCCTTCCCTTGTGACCTTGTGTGACTGGTCCCTTCCCCTCTGCAATAGTTCTGCTTTCTGCCTTCTTCATGTCAAAACAGAGTCTGAAGTCATGGGAAAAAGAAGTTGACAGAGCCTGAACTAAACATTCTGTTTGTCAGAGAAGGAAACTGAGGCTCACAGGAGCCTGCATACTGAGTCATAGGTGCCTTTTGAAATAGCAGCTTGGGGTCTATGGAGACAGCACAGTAGCTAAAGTCCTTGCTTCACAAGCATGTGGAGTGATTCCCAGGACCCAAGTAAGAAAAATCAGACACAAACATACTCTTGTAAGCCTAGCACTGGGGATATAGATATGGAAAGATCCCAGGGGTCTTCTTGCCAGCCACCCTAAAAAAAACAAAAAGAGTGATTTTCATGTCACTGAGATACCCTATCTCAAAAAAACAAAGATAAACAAACAAAAAGATAGACAGCTCCTGAGAAATGCTTCCATACACTCCACACAAAAGAATAGGTGTGTGTGCGCGCGCGCACACACACACACTCGAAATGAGATGCCTAACCCAGGGAACTTTTGCTTTTGCTTCTGGTACTAATTCACACTCAGTGTCTTCCTCATCTCAACATTACTATATTTACATTTTTCAAAGTTTATAACATTTATATTTTCCTGTGAGACTATAATTTAATTTCTTATTCTATGCATTTAGGATATGGCTAAAGCTCATAAACAAACCAAATAAATCAACACTTCCATTATTTCGACTTTGCAATTCTGTGTCATAACAGTTTATTGGTTTAAGAAGGTTTTTTAAGTGTGTATCCAGAGTATATCATATTTCTTTTCTCATTTCCTTTACTTCCTTTGGGACATAGTTAACTACCACTGCTTCTAGTATCTAATGTCATTCTTTCACAATATTAGTTTTTCTTTTTTTTCCTGAAGCAAGAGATAAAGTGTATGCTTTCACACAGGATCTGGAGAAGGAAAATTTTCTGAATTCTTATGTGTTCAAACATCTTGAGTATTTGCTTTTAATCTCACTTGAGAACTTTTCTAGTAATAAAATTCTAGGGGGTTAATGTTGTCTCAAACTCTAAAATATTGGAATATTGCACTCTGATATTCAATCTGTTATCAACCTGATTCTTAATCTTTACCATTTTGTTTTTTCCTTATACTTTACTTTTTGAAATTACAAATAGTGAATATTTGAATAATTGCTTGGTTAGAATTAAAATTAAGTTAAATTCATTTTCTTTTTTTACTTCCCTATTTATTTAAAAAAACATTATCAATAGTAAATAAGCTGTAGACCAGGAATCTAACATCGTAAGCATATCCAGTTTTTCAATAGCATTTTATCATTGCTGACGTGAACCTGAGGCAATTTCCATATTTGGAGGAACTACAAAGTAACAATTTTTATTATAAATACTTCTTTTATTCTGTTAAAATTGTATGAAACATATTTTGCTTCTCCCTTTGTCTCACATATATGTCTATGCATATCCATTTGCGTGCTATATGTAAATATACAGAATAGATGCATATATTTAGATTCTGATTATCAATACTCTTCATAAACTTATTTTACTCAATTCAATTATTTTCATTTTATATAACAACATAACCTCTGATTTCAGCAAAGGGAAATTTATTTTGGATTAATTTTTCCACAGACAATGATGATAAGCATGGCAAAATAAATTGGCATTCCCACAGGCAGGAATTGTAAGGCATGTGATCTACCAAAAGCAAGAATACCAGAGAGATCTATATTTCCCCCACTTTTTTCTGGCCAGCTCCATATCCACAGGATGTTGGATAGCCAAAATCCAGTCGGAGCTATAGTCCATGCTTTAGAGGTAGGAGGAAGGTTTGGGACTGCCAGAGCCACACAAAGTTGAGGAGTGAAAATATTCTATAAATAAAACCTCAAAGATCCCCTTCTTTTCCAGACTATATACAAACTCTCTTTGACTCCTTGGCCAAGTTGGAAATGATCAGAGAAACCAAGTAGAAGCCAGAAGACCACCTGCAGCTCTTCCTGAATCCTCTAGTCCTTTGGCACAAAGTTGGAACTATTGAGGCAGCCAGTGTGGTAGGTTGACCAACTATCAAGTTTCAGTCTTGCCAGTATGAGTTGGTCATTGTTTTATGACTCCAACTATATATATATATATATATATATATATATGTATATATATATATATAAATCAATCCAATGAATCCCCTCTTACTACAAATACATTCTATAAGTTCTGTTCCTTTAGAGCCCAAACTAATATACATACTGACTATGAATTAAAAGGGTGGAAAAAGGAAAATAAATCTCAAGAGATGCCCAAGAAAAATAAAATACACGAACTACAAGGGAATTATAATTAAAATTTATCAGTAACAAGGGAGGCAAACTACCATGTTTTGAGATCATCAACAACAGAAAGACAAAATTTTCTCCAACCTGGAAATTTTATTCATAGTTGTATTTCAGGTAAATGAGCAATAATAAATTTGCTGTTATGATACCCTTATAAAGGTACCAAAGATTTTATTTATTTAGATCACAGGGAAGTGGTACCAAGCAGGAAATTAGATGTTGGGAAGAAATGAAAATCCCAGAATACATATGAGTAAGTATACAGTACAGTTCATATTTATTTTCCATTTTCATGATATACCCCTAGCTGGTTTTGAAATTACTACATAGACTAGACTAGCTTTGAACTTGCTTTACTCCTCTTGCCTCTGTCTGCCAAGAGTGGGGGCTACACGGGGCACCACAGTCCTCAGCAATATTTATATTTTAATTTTTTTTAAAAAAATGGACTTATTCCTGGAAATACAAGGATAAATATCAGCTCCCCAACAGGGCACTAGTGACATTACTGTCCAAGTCTAACTGAATTTAAATGGAGTTACCTACAAGATAATGGCTGACCCCAGGGTATCTGCATCATCAAAAAAAATCACCATATTATAGGTGAGACCAGTGAGCAGATGGATCCCCAATTCGGTCAAACTCCCACAGTTCACTGAAGCCTCTTTGAGACACAGTCAGCTGGGAAAGACCTGCACACAGTGAGTGGGACTGGAGATATAGGAGAGAACGTGCAAACACATCAACCAAAGCTCTGATGGCCGCCCCACCGTGCACCCATCACACAAGATGCTACCGGCCATGTGTTCGGAGCACAACCTTCCATGACTCCTCAAGGCAAAACTGACAACAGTGCACTGCGGTTGAAACTCTGGCCAAAGCAAATTAAGAGGAGCGCAGCTCAGCAAAGGGAAGAGAAACTGGAAGTTGAGAGGCTGCAGCCGCCTTCAGCTCTGGCAGTCACTGCAGTACACTGAGCTCCATAGAAACAGCCCAGGGGCAAGCTAGAGCAGGGCGACTCTGGGCCTTGCTGGGGAAAATCAACTAACCAAGGGCCAAGGAGATCCTAAGATCAGCCAGGTGACAAAACATCCTCGCGTGCATTCTGTGTGCAACTTGCCTAGAAGAACACAAGAAGCACCCGGGTGCTTAGGTCAAACTCCCTGCGTTCTCTAAGACATGCTCAGACAGGAAGAAGCAAACCATTTGCAGAGAAAAGGGGTCGTCAAGGGTGAATGGAACAAGAAGAATGAAGAGAACCAAGAGCAGAATGAAGGAGACAAGGAAGAGAAAGAAAGTAATAAATAAAGTGGTTCTGGTGCAGTTTTTCTTTTCTTTTTTTCTTATCTATAAATCATTTAACCACCCTGTAAACAACTCACTCCTAAAAAAGGAAAAAGAAAAGAAAAGAAAAACAAACGAAATGTAAGGCACTGTGCAATATTTGTTTTAAGCTAAACAGTTTTGTATAGTTAACTCTCTACCAAGTGTGGAGTGTGTGTCTTTAAATAGCCCTGCTCTGTTAGTGTCTTTTACATCCACTAACCTTGCCCGGTATATCCTGGGAGGTGTAAATTGGTATGGAAATTACAGCATGTTCTTAGTGAATACCACAAATTAGTTACACATGGAGGTGGGAGGGCTTTTTCATCTTCATATATGAAAAAAAATTGTTCTGCTAGCTGAATACCACTCTGTAGTTGAAAGCAAACATTTAGCTGAATACCACTCTGTAGTTACAAGCAAACATTTTGATTTTTTTTTTGACAGGGTTTCTCTGTGTAAAATTTCCCAGTGAGAGCTTCTGGATCTGCAACAGATTTGATTGGTTGGTTAGTTGATTGTTTGGTTGGTTGATTGACTTGCAGTCCTAGGTCACAACCAGGATTCCCTATGTCCACCCTCTAGGCAAGCTCTGTCCCAAAACCCTGTCAGCAATGACTTCAGCTACTCTGAAAAAAATGCTAATATGCTTAATTAGTAAAATTGTTTCTTTCTGTGAAAATGTGTATCTTTGATAATTCAATCTGTCCTGGAGTCAGTTATGGTAAATCATATAGATGTAGAGAAATATTCTTTTCATCCAGATTAATTATACAATTGCTTTATTATCATTATTATTATTATTAATTATTATTATTATTGTTATTATCCTTATGCCTGGCATTGTGGTGTTTTGGAATGATTTCACGAAGCTTTAGTTTCTATCAATGCTAACTTATGTAGATCCCGGAGCTTCTGTATTACAGAGGCAAATCCCACATTAAATGACCATATATATTGCTATATTGTACTCAGTCTTGCTCCTAGTATTATAAACCTGTTCTTCTCCATAATTGGATTTTATTTTTCCATCCTGAGGACTGTAGTCCCTCCTTGTTGTTTCTGCTGTTCATGCTTTTGTTGCTGCACATGTTTGAATTGTTGCATTATAGATACGTTTTTATTTATAGCAAGAAAATGGGTACATAACTGCTTGCTTTAGTCAAGTGATTGTAAAGGAATGCTGGAAGTCAGTGAGAAGAAAATGGAAACCTTGCAAGATTGAGAGACTTCTGGCAACAACTCCATAAGAGAAAAGAAGTATCCTTGCAGTTGCTGGCCCAGCTCCCATCCCTGGATGGGGTTGTCCCTCCTCTACAAAAATAATGGCAACTGTTGTTGGCACAGATTGTGATAATCTTTGTTCTTAGAAAGTTCCAAAACCCTTGAAGTCTTTTTGAATAGAAAGGCAACCTGAAGCCTCACAGTGGTTGGCAGACTTTGAAAAAAGGAATCCTCATAATCTGCTCAGTGGAAGTCACAGAAAGAAGGAAGCTATTGCTTGAATTCTTGCTGCTCTGGGGCTTATCTCTGGGACTTCATGGACATTACACTGCTCTGTCTCAGCAGGGCACTACCTTACAAATCAACCATGGCTCAGCTGGGTGTCTGACTTAAACCCTCTGGTACCCTATAATAAGTAGTTATAAGGATATCTTCAAGAACCTGGAGATGTCTGTCTCCTGTTGTCTTTGACCAGATTATGACCAAAAACATGTATTTACACCAAGACTAAAGATAGCTACTTATATGGTTCTGGCCACCGCTATTGTCCACCCCACTCACAGGTGCCTGTGATTTACAGAAAAGAATAGAACCTCATAGTTCTAGTATCATCCAACCCACCATGCTGTTGCTGCACCCCTGGCATGCATAGCCCCATAAGATTCAGAAAGAAAATATCCAGAGTCCATCATAATCCTTTACTCCTTGCTCCCACTGGAGCTTCATCAGAAGGAGACCAGGAGAAAGAGCTCCAACTATTACCCATCCCCATCAGGCACAGCCAAAGGACACCCTAGGAGAAATGTTGTGCAGAGTTAGCCATGACACACTTGATCCCTGTTGGAAGTTACAGTTGAGTAGGTCAGGAGGAGAAAAGCACCAATCCACTCACCCTTCAGGTCAATGATATGGCCATAAGTTTCATACTGGGTGGAAATACCTGTAGTAGCATCAAAGAGAAATACCTCTAATATTGATGCTTTCCAGTGTACAAGTTCATGCATTTTGTCTCCAATATGCTCCAAATCTGGATGGTCTCACACTCTTAGAACTGGTTGTGAGTGCCACAGAAGGAATGTTGTAGATCTCGTCACCACATCTGTTCATGAAATACCTTGGCAAGAACCACCTTCTAGTAGGAACATAACTGTTTCCGGTTCCTCACCAGTACTGGAATAACAAGAAAGAGAGACCTTACAAATAAAAGCCAATAACCGCAGTTCCGAAAGATATCTTCTCAACCAATGGAAGCAAGTACTCTCAGAAGAGAAGTGTACACAAGGTGTTCTCCATTAATATTCTTGCTGTCTACACCACATGTCTCTGAAACACTAGAATCTTCCTGTCCTTGCATAGCTCACAGAAATGGCAGGCAGCTCTGTCTCCAACACATTATAAATATACCCAAACTCACTAGCCACTAGAGAAGCTATTGGTAGAAAAAATACATAGTGACCAGGCATCAGTAGAGCTAATATAACATTAGAAATCAGTACTTCAAGATGCTTCTTTAGGGGAAAGTCATTTACTGAGAAGACTATTCCATAATAGTGGTAGGCTTCCACTTCACCAGATGGATAAAATTCGTGTACACACAAGATAATGTGAACCCTCCACAAGATCCTAGCTCTCTCTTTGCAGATTCTAAAGAACCTGAAAGAGATGGAATGCTTGATAAAGAATTTTAAAAGGATGGTGAACTAGCAGAACCCACCAACACCTAGCACCTCCTAGGGGAAAGAGTTGGAGCAGCTGAAGAGCCTTCGAGGTATGTCACTCTGGAAAGACACTGGCATTTCAGTCTTAGACAAGTATGCCTTAAAAAGAAGGGGAAGAAAAGAGAACAGGGAGAAGAAGGTGAGGGAGGAGGAGGTAAAGAAGAAGATAGGGAGGAATAGAAAGGAGGTAAGGGGGGATGAGGAAGGTGATTTGGTGAGAGGAAGGGAGGAAAAGACCACTTCAGGCCATGAAGCACAGAGTAGCTTGGCAGAGTCAGGATCTCAGTGGCGGGTAGAGAATGAAAGCTCCAGAAAACAGATGCTAAGTTTATAGTTGCAGAGCAAAAAAATGCGACTATTTAGAGAGCAAATGCCAGGAGAGAAATAGAGCTTCAGCAAGCAGAACTCACAGGAGCAGCACGGCAGAAGGTGAGGACAGAGATACTCAGAAAGCCACCAAAAGTGGTCTCAGTGCCAAGCGGGTTTTCAGTCTAACCAGAGAGGTGTGCTAGCATCTACACTGGATGCTGGTGTTCTCACTGTGTACCGGTGTCCTCACTACACACAGGCCCCAGGCAGCCTTTTCTTCTTCACTGTCCTTTCCCATCAGCTTCACTCTCCACTCTCACCCCACCTTCTTCACAAACTTTCTCTTTTCCCTTCTCTTAGGATTTGTTTATGTCTCTCTGTATTTTTCATCTTTTACTTCCCACCTCCCTCGTATTTATTTCCCCCTTCTCTGCTTTTCTCTTCATTCCAGTATTACTGCTTTGCATCATGTTTCTTAGTTTTTCTATCCCTGTCTTTAGTAGCTACTGCCTTCTTAGTGTGTTCCTTCTCTTGTGGTATTACTGAAGCAATTAACATTAGCATTTTTTTCTGTAACAAGCAGGAAAGAACTTTCAGCTAAGCAATTATCATTAATACCATTTAATGTTGTGTTTTTTTAAGTTATGGATTAAGAAAATCAGTATCTTTGTGTATCGGTGTTAATTAACTATAACAAATCTTGTCTATTTGCAATTAGTCATCTATTAAAAGCAGAAGATCGAAGAAGAACATAAATTACTGAATCACTCCCATAGTCATCTATACTTTTAAAGTAGTTATAACATTGAGATATTTGGGGAATGGGTATTCGGATACATAGATAGACTGACAAAATATAAAGTATATATTAATCCAAAACAGAAAAATCGGGCAAAGATATCCTATTTCAAGAAAGATGTTCAAGAAGAAGAAGGAAGAACAAGAGGATGTGGGGGAGGATAAAAGAGAAGGAATAATAGAAGAGGAGGAGGAGAGGAACAAGGAGGATGGTGGAAATGGGGAAAGAAACACGAGGAAGGAATGGAGTGGAATCAGAGAAGGAAATACACACAGTAACTATTCCAGTGAGATACCCTTTTCCCCAGAGGGAAGGGTTAAAATCCTTAGACTTGTTAAATCTCAGTAGAAGGAAAGCTGGTTTTGCTTTATTTATACCCAGGCTTCTTACATCATGCCTGTGATATTTCAAAACACCTTTATTGTAAAAAGTCAAACGCAGCTGTGTTATGAAGGAAAATGTATGCTAGCAAATTTCAAGAGTAATAGCTTCTCCACAGATGGGCACATTTCAGCAAAGGCTCTCTGTGTGGCTGTGTTTGGGCAGTGGCAATTTACAGCTCAGCAAATGTCATAAACTACGGAGGTGTCCCTGAGTTTGCTAGTCATTCCTCTTCTCAAACCTTAGGAGAAGCGCTTGGGTCAGCGCACCTGCCAGAGCAGGCAAGTACTTCTGTTTGCCTGTGGTCCCTCTCCTATTGGACATGGGTTAGTCTTATCTCTTTCTCCAGAGGGGAATAATAGATCAATAGGGGATGGAGACAAATGACTTCATTGCTTAAAAAGCAAATGGCTCGTACCAAACGGTCCTTGTTGTTCTTGCTTCGCTGTCGTTCTTTCTGTCCCCAGAATCCATCTGTGTCATTCAACACTGAGTTTCTGATAGTTTAGAGAAGATGAATCATGTGTCCTTTGGCTCCCACTGTTTAATAGAAACACTACAGACAAATCCATTCTGTGTCCACTGTGATCCATCATGAAGACACAGCGGTCACCACTCCAAAATTTTTCCTATGTGACTTCTTATTCATAAAAGAGGTGCCTACCTCTGGAGTGTTAGATAGTCCAAACAAGACCCCTAACACAATCAGCATGCAATACGTGTTAGTGTCCTGAAGAATGCCCAAAAACACTGACTGGACAAAGTATTGAAGACAGCAAGGATCAGAGGGGTGTGACTCAGGAACCTGTGGTGGCTGAGATGCAAGATTTCAAGACTCTCAGATCAGGACTCTAATCAAAATGATGAAAGTGTGATCAGCTGTAGCAAGTGTCTTATTAATCACGTTATAATTGTTTACAGAAATTACCCCCAGGGTAGCTTTCAAATTAATGTACCATTGTAGCTTTCCAGGTAAATGCTACCTGGGACTGATCAAGACCCCCTGAATCTGGGTGGCAGTGAGGAGGCCTAGGTAGTCTATTGAGCCTTGGGCAGCAGATCAGTACCCACCCCAAGTATACACACGGACTTTGGACTCCCATAGAACAATATGAGGTGCACTCTCACCCTGAACTCTTGGGGAAGGGTCTAGGCCCTGCCCTATATGAAATGACAGACTATGGACACCCCCATGGAGGGCCTCACCCTCCCTGGGGGAATGAGGGGATAACGGGGGGGGGGGGAGGGCAGGGGAGGAGGGGAGGGAAAGGGAGAGGGACCTGGAACTGACTTGTGAAGCAACCTTGTTTCTTATCTAAATTTAAACTGGAAAATAAAAAAAAAGTGAATTGAGGGTTTGTATTATTGTTGTTGTTTGTTTGCTTGCTTGTTTTGATTTACATTTATTTTTGTTTGGAGTTTTGTGTCTGTGTGTGCTCATGCTTACACACACTTGTACATATTTGTCAAAGTACATGCACAGATGAGTGCAGGTCCACATGTAAGAGTATGTGTGCATGTGGAAGCCAGAGGTCAACGCCACATGTCGTCTTTGTCACTTTTCACCTTTAAAAAAAAAAAAAAACAGATCTCACTGAGCCTAAAGCTTATGGATTTGGCTAGGCTAGCTGTTCATCTGGTTCAAGGAGTCTAGCTGTCTCTGCTTCCCAGTTTGGGAATTGTAGGAACCTACTGCCATGCCTGGATGCTTTATAGGGATAGAAATTGGTCCTTACACTTTCATAGCAAGCACTTTACCAACTATACCATTTCTACACACTCTCTCTCTCTCTCTCTCTCTCTCTCTCTCTTTCTCTCTCTCTCTCCGTGTGTGTGTGTGTGTGTGTGTGTGTGTGTGTGTGTGTGTGTGTGTTTAAGGTCTGTGTATAACTTAAGTTACAATAGCACACCAATCAGAACCCAAACATCAGTGGTAGTGGGATGAGTAAACCAGAGCCTAAAGGATTGTGACATCTCATACAATAAATAAAGTCACAAGAATATAGTCTGTTCAAGACCCAATGTTAGAACTTTGCACATCTATTGAATTTAAGCTGCTTTAACATGACTCTTCACTAGATGCCCATATTCTATGAACCCACATAAAGAAAAAGGTGATATCAGTGAACCTCCAACAGAGTTATACAAGTTCAGGCACAAGGCCGCTGGTTTTTACAGACACTGTAAAGAGAATAAGGCTTCCTCTCTATGCTCCTCTTGTCTGCGGATGCCATAAGTTGATTTTTGTGTTTACACTAAGAAGCACTTTGTAGATGACAACATGGAAAATCTTTTGAATAACTTCTAACCATGGTAAGTACACCACATATTTAGACTATTCTACAAGATCAGACATTGTAATTTATTACCATCTCTGTGTTCCTAGTGAGGACCAAAGGACACTAAGGAAAGATACAGAAATGGATGCCCTAGGATAACACAAATTACAGCTTCTGGACATCAGAAGACAAAAGTGTAAGAAAGTTAATTTTCATGAGGTACCGATCTGATTTGTATGGATATCTGGTTTATCTCCCATTGCAAAGAACAGCTCTCTCGCCTGTGGCATCAAACCTGACATGCCCTGTGTACTGGGTAATGAGGGAAGACGAGACAATTTTGGGTGGTTCTAAACTGTTGCCTCAAGGCCATTTCCACTTTCTGCTTTTAAAGTCATAGCTCCTTGGCAGAATGCAGCAAACAAGACGTTTTTATCTGGACATCTTAAGATCTGCTAACAAATGATTTTTAATCCTCACTTTAAATACAGCCTTCCTTCTATCCTTTTTAATTTCTAACAGTGGTTGTTTCAGAACATCATGAGAGGGATGTTAGTTGAAAATGGGGGCGAGGGAGACATCTCACTTAGTAAAATGCTTACTACACAGTATGAAAACCCAAATTTTATAACACACACACACACACATGAAATGAGTAGTTATTGCTTGTAATCACAGTGCCAGAGAAACAGAGGCAAGTGGATCTCTGGGGCTCTCTGGAAAGCCACTCCAGCTGAATCAATGCATTCCAAGCAAATTTAATACTATTTCAATAAGAAAATGTGGGTGGTGCCTGAGAAAGGGCACCCAAGGTTGACCTCTGACCTCCACATGTGTACACACAAGTACACATACACACGCACATACTCATGGAGACACACACACTCACACACAACTTCCAAGGAGCACCTAAGATGAGAATTCTAGACAATATCTTAGATGGGTTCATATCTGTCATGACTTCTTATGTTCTGAAGTCAGAAACTGAAGAGGAGACAAGATCTGAACATAGCTCTGCCTTTCATTTTCTTTGATTCTGTCTAATACTGCCTAAGTTACATGCTGTGTACAGGTGTCCTCTTCCATGATCAGGCTTTTAACCTAAGGAATTATATATTTTATCAACTGACTTGTGAGCTGTGACCCTTCCCTGAATTCCTGACTTCATGATGAGTAATTACTCTGAAGCCGTGCAGAATGGACTTCATTCAGAAAGCAGACCTTTGCCTCCCAGGCAATGTGTAGCAGAAAGTATGTTAAGAGATGGTGCCTGGGAAAGGCTGAGACCACAAGTTAAACCCCAGTCACTTCATAGAACCTCAAAGCTGAACTATAATGGCTTGCAATGGAGATGCTGGCTATATGGCATGGCTCTGTGAATCAATTTAGGCTACAGGTCTCAGGCAGAGAACACCATCCTCTCCTTTGCTTAATGTTAACAAACAAACAAAAAACTATCTGCAATGGCTGGATAGAAGGGTTATTGGTTAAGAGTGCTTACTGCTTAAGCAAAGGACCTCAGTTTGATCCCCAATACCCACATCAGGTGGCTCACGGGCTCCAGGGATATCCAGTACCTCTGTGAGCATTGAATTCACATGCACCTATGTGCATGCACACAACTAAGACAAAAATAAATCTTAAAAAGAAACATTCTGCATAAAAGCAACACCTTCTAATATTTGGGTGCTCACTACCAAAAGCCTACCTCCTCTTTGGTTAATTGTATATTTTGTATGCCATAACTGACTGGCCTGTACTGAGCATCCAATTTCTGTATTACTTAAAGTGCATATGCTTTGAGGAAACAGAAGCGATAATAGTAACCATGATTGTTAATATTGCTGGTCAACTTGGTAAGGTCAGAAACCACCTCAGAGACAAACCTCTGTTTGTGTCTGAGAGTCTCTATATTGTATTGAGTGAGGTGGATAGACCTACTATAAATATGAGCAGCTCCATCCTACCAGTTGGGATCCTAAAAAGAATAAAAGGGAGGATGTCGCATCAGCTGCGTGGCCTGTGTCCGAGAAGGTGTGGAGGGTGTCGGGGATTGACAACACAGAAACTCGTTCAACGATGTAAAGAAAACTTTAAGCAGGCCCCAAAAAGGTTCAAGAAAACTTCTTAAGAAAGGCTCCCTCCAGAGAAGCTTCTGCTCTCTCCTCTACCCTGGCTGGTTCTGCTCTGACACCAAAAACTGATCTGGGCATGTCAGAAGAGGCGGTTAGTCTTTGGACAAGGTCGAGGTCAGAGCAGTTTCCCTGGGCAGGCCTTTTCCAGGAACTTATTGCCCCGGGCATTGTATTGTTTTTAGTAAACATGTTTTTAGTAAACATTGTCTTACAGCTGCCTACTTCCAGGCCAAAGGGGAAGTGAGTCTCTGCTCAAGGTCTGGTGTACCCACAGGAGAAAGTGAGCTGAGCACCAGTGTTCATTTCTGTTCACTGACTGCAGATGAAATTCGATCCTTTGCTTCATGCCCTTGCCTCCATTCCTTCCCCACCATGATGTACTGTATCTCTTCCAAATGTGAGCCAAGATAAACCCTATCTTCCCTAAATTAGTTCCATTGGATGTTTTGACAAAGCAGCAAGGATAGTGACTAATGCAATGACTTATTCAAATCAGCTTCAATAACAGGAAGAAACACAGTGTCTTGTCCAAGCTCTGGCTTCTTCTTTCACTTTGTTCAGCCATTTTCAGTAGGTGGATTTCACTGCTCTCATCAAAAGTTGGCTGTTTCACACAACTGACTGTCAAGAGTGTCAGAGAGCTATTTTTAACTTGGAACATTGCTTCCACCAAACAATGTTGGAGTTTTCTTAGGAAAGAATAGAGAATCAATATCAGACTGACTGCAGAATTTGCCCTACACCCAAGCTGGAACAACACATTCCAAGGAATAAAAATAGGTCTTACAAACTATAGCTATGTCCTCTGCAGACTTTTGAATTCAAGTGAGGTGTTTTAGAACAGGCTTGATAAGCCCTTTTATTAGATATTTTAGGATGTAGAGAACCATAATGAAATCAAATTATTCGTTTAATCTTTTGATAAAGTTGTTATTGCCATACTAATTATGCATAGCAAACTTTTGTGGAATGAAACAAGCCACAATCCATTTCAATTGTATGTCATCACATTTTCTGGGACTTGGAGAAAGGTGTAGCTTGGCTGATTCAGTTGTGACTCAATGCCAAGACATTCATGTCCATACAATTGTTGTCTTCTTTGGATAAATGGATTAGCTAATGCCTGTCCACAGAGATAGGGATACAAATGACATGGTTGTCCAACCATGTATTCTAAATCTCAAACTTCTACCATTACTACATCTACTAAAATCTATCAATTAACTCAAGAACCTTAGATAAGCCCCAATTCACCCTATTTCCTTAAGACTCTGCCAAGATACAGAAAGCTATAAGAAATTTAAGAGCAATAATAAACATACCTAGAAATTCTCCAGGATGGTGTGTGGCCATAACTGTCATTTTCCATAAAAGCAGGGGATAGCAGCTTTATATATTCTGTAACAGAAACACATAAAATAACAAAAAGTAATAATTTCTGGACAAAAACATTTTTATAAGACACATGATCACTTTTTCACTTACTGCAAGAAAAACTTATATTGATGGTGTTCTAATTTCTAGTTTTTGCATGTGGGTGCTGTAGGGTTGAGGTAAACTGGGACTTAGTCTTCAGTATCATTCACCAGGATAGCCATTCATCTTACTGTTTTAGGGACAAAGTCTCTTACTTTTGTGTGGAACTTACAGTAGGTCAAGTTGCTGGCCGTGAACCTCTAATTTCCCTGTGCTTGAACTCTAAGTCTATAATGGTCTCCAGGTCACTATGCTTGACCTTCTTTACATGGGTGATAGCAATAGAACTCAGGTCCTTGTGTTAGTACACAAAGCACTTTACTGACATCCCAGAGTACGTTAATTTTAATGGTTCATATAAGAAAGGATAATAATTTAAAGCCTCAAAGGCATCTAATATCTAATCAAAGTCTTCTGCTTATTCTATGATACTTTGTTGAGAGTATAATATATATTTGTTTAATTTATGTAAAAATACATAAATTGTGCACATCTCTATGTGAGAGAGAGAGAAAAGAGAGAGAGAGCATATGCATGCCTACACACAGAGATCAAACAACTTCCTTCCTTTCCGCTATGTAGATGACAGAAATCAAACTTGGGTCCCCAATCCTGGTGACAAATACCTTTACCCACTGAGCTATATTGCTGTTCTGATTATTTATATAGTTTAGCCTAAGTCTAGTAATCATTCTTTATTTCTTTTTTTCTTTTTTTAATATGGCATTTAAAGTATTTTAATAACATAAAGGCCTTTTCTTTCTTTTTTTGTTTTCCAGTGGTTAAGAGCAGTTGCTGCTCTTTTTTTTTTTTTTTTGCTAGAAGTGTTCTGTGACACCACTGACGACAAAATCCAAAAAAAGTCTGGAAATTACTTTTTACCACTTAATGGATCATTCTGCAGTTCCAGTAAACTGCTAGACATGTGGGCAGATAGCAACTCTTTCCACAGCCCCTCAGGTATTGTTGGCAAAATCCTTCCAGCTCTTTCTTCCTCTTCCCCTTAACTATAGAAATCAAGAAAAGCTTCAGCCAACTCTACTTCAAAAGTATATCAATGGGGCTAGAATGATGGCTAGGTGCTTAAAGGCACACACTGCTCTTGCAGAGAGCCTGAGTTCAGGTCCCAGCACTGACATAACCTAGCTCACACCGTCATATAAGGACAGCTCATGGGGATCCACTGCCCTCTTCTGACCTCTTCAAGCACTACATTCATGATTTACAAATGAACAACACAATAGAATCAAATCTTTAAATAAAAGGGTATGTTCACGTGGTAAATACTTCAAAACAAATAATTATAAACTGGATAATTCAAAGTACAAGACTTTAACAAGCTCAACTGTTCTATATGTGAGCCATCTAAAAACAAGGTGCTTACAGAAGCTCTAGGAGACAGCTCTGGATGACCCTCTCTAGCTTCTCATGGCTCCTGGCAGTCTGTGGCATTCCTTGCCTATTTGTGTCATGTCAAACAATGTTTCTGTGCTCACCTTCCTGGTTTCCTAAACCTGTCTCTGTGTATTTGTCCTTTTCTTATACAAACTCTGTTTGGATTGACATCTAACTTTAATCCAACTTGATCTCATCCCAACTAATTTACACCTTCAAAGATTATTTAAAACAGAATCGGGACAGTTGCCTCAGTAGTAACGTGCCTATTAGGACCTGAGTTCAATTCCCAGAATCCACATAAGAAATACCTGATGAATATGGTGCACTAGTAATTCCAGAGCTGAGAAAATATGGTAAAGTTAATCACTGGGGCTCTCTGGCCAGTCAACCTAACATACTGGTGAGCTCCATACAGTAAAAGTCCTGTATCAAAGGTCAAGCTGTGTGTGTGTGGGGGGGGGTGTGTGCGTGCGTGTGTGCGTGCGTGCGTGTGTGTGTGTGTGTGTGTGTGTGTGAGAGAGAGAGAGAGAGAGAGAGAGAGAGAGGGAGAGAGAGAGAGAGAGAGAACAGAAAATATCTCCAAATAAATTCCGATCTTGGAGCTTTAAGTGTACATTATTTTGTGGGGGGACACTCCACTTAGCACACTAAAAACTTTGATTCAAATATCCAAAGAGAAATATCATGCCTCAGTTATTGTACTTTTGGTTGTTGCTATTTTTTTCACTACATTCATTGTGAGTGGGGTGTGGGGGCTATGGGAGTCACAGGCATACTAGAGCATGCATGTAAAGAGGACAACTGATAGGAGATCAGTTCTCTCCTTTCGCCGTGTGGTACTCAGGGAAGGAACGTGGGTCATCAGGCTTAACAGTTCAGCCATCTTGCTGGCCCCTCTGTTATGTATGGTCTTCTCTCCTTTAGCCTAACACATTGAGTACAGATATGCCTATATTGCTTTGTTCTGAAGTCTTCAACTTCTAAGTCAACTGCTGTTGTTGTTTTTCTCCAAAGTCCTTCTTAAAATAATGATGATACAAACCAGAAATATTATTACATATTTTAAATATCACTTTCCCAAAACAAAACTTTATAAGAATTATTTGTGAGCATCCATATCTAGGAAACAGAATATGATTTTGTTCAACTCAAATGCCTTGCCCCTTTGATCTTGTACCTGGTGATCCAAGATGGGAAAGATATGACACTGGAAATCATCCCTTCTGTCCTGGTGCTGACTTTTATATTCCACTGGGTGCTTTTTAGATTGTATTTTACTACTTGTGTCAAAGACCAATACTGGTCAAGACTTATTACCCACCAATGAGCTGTAAAGAGACTGTTGAAAAGGGCATCAGAGGCTCCTGGAAATATGGATCATTCTCTACTAGGGCAAAATGCCCCTGGTCCAGGCTTTATTAGCATCTGAGTTTCATTACTGCCCTTTCAGCTCTGCTGCAGAGCCTCCCAAAGCAACCCAAGCTTTCGGGTGTCAAGGATTGCAGAAGGATGACAATATTGAGAACATGCCTGCCCCTATCCTAGGACACCAGAATAGGGACTGCATCTCCATTCATCCACCTAGAAGTTCTGTACTGGTTCACAAAGGATTTCTTCCTTCTATCACTTGTTCTTCCTTCTTTCCTTTCCTTTCCTTTTACCTACTTTTAATTACAACTTATTTTTATAAGAACATCAATTCTTTTATTAAGTTGATTTACTGTGTGTAGATGCATGTGTGCATGTGAACACATGCCATTGTACTAGTGTGGAAGCCAGAATGCAGCTTTTGACAGTCACTTTTCCATTCACCATGTGGGTCCTGGAAACCAAACTCAGGTCATCAGGATTAATAGTTAGCTCTTTGATTTATGAAAACACCTTGAGCTGCTCCTTAAAAATTTTTTGAGACAAAGTCTCATGTAACCCAAGCTACCCTCCAACTCACTCTTTTCTTAGTTGAGAATGACTTAGACAATGAAGGAGTGTAATACTATATTTGGTTTATGCACTGCTGTGGATCAAACCCAGAGTTTTCTGTATGCTAGAAAAGACTGTATTACCTGGCTACATCTCCAGTGTCTCTAATACTTTGTATGAGCTGTTCAAAGAGACAAGATGCTACATCCTGGTTTAGAGTCTGATAGCAAATAAAAGTAAATAAAATAAATACCAAGTAGTGCATGGTTGCTTGGTGCCTAGACATGTTCACATAATGTTTGCATTCAAAGCATGAACTCATTACTTATCAGGTAAAAGTGACCTTGGTAACTTTATGAATATCTCTAAGCCTTGAACCTTTCACCTAGAAAATGAAATAATGCTATGTTATTTTCTAAGGATGTTGTAAGAACTTAATGAATAAACCTTTACACTATAAATGGTGAATGCATGGCAGACTATCAGAAAGTTTGGGTTAGTTTTATTGTAATGGTATGAAGAAAAACCAAATGTACTACTGATTGTCAACTTGACATAGTCTTAGTTGAGTGGTTATCTATATAATGCTGGTATGTGATGTAGACATATCTATGGGAGATTTCCTTGACTATTAACTGGAATAAGAGGGTCTCTGGCTGTATAAGAAAACTAGACAAGCATGAACCAAAGAATCATTGTTCCTAGTTTCTGCTTCAGTTCCTTCTTGAATTCCTACCATGATTTTTCTCAGTGATGAACTGTGACCTGGAAGTATATTCCAAATAACCTCTCTCATTCCCCTAGGTTGCTTTTGATCATTGTACTTGACACATTTTCTATGAGGCTACATTAACCTCAAGATAGAATCTTGACACAAACACTTAGGAAGGTCAATAGTACAAGTTAGAAAACACACTGAGTATAAGATCAGTCCTCTTTCTTTCTCTCTCTCTCTCTCTCTCTCTCTCTCTCTCTCTCTCTCTCTCTCTCTCTCTCTCTCTCAATAGCATCTTGATACACATTCTAGGCCAACCTCAAATATTTTTAAAAATCAATATATTTCACATCACATGTACAAATTAATTTAAAAGGCATGCTAGCCCTACACTGAAGAACTCAGATGATAAACAACAAAACGAAATCGCAGGGGAAAAAATCTCCATGACATTGAGTTGCTAAAATATCCTTCAGACAATACATCAGAGAAACTGGATTTTACCCAAATGGTAAATTTGCCTCTTCAGAGAACACTGTATAAAAGCACTGATATTACAAACCACAAATCGGAGTGAAGGTGCTTCTAAACCATACACCTAATAAAGAATTTGTGCCATATATATATATATATATATATATATATATATATATATATATGTAGCTCAGTAAAACTAAGAGAAACAAACTGATTTTTAAAATAATGAGTACATTATTTGAAGACTTTACCTAAGACATGTGACAGCAAATATTTACATGAGAAGGAGAGATGTGGCAGAGGTAATTAAATGAAGGTTTATCAAAACCCTGAGGAGACAACATCACACTGCCACTAGAGTTCAAATATTCAGAAGACTGAAAGTACAGAGAATTGAAAGTGTGTTAGCTTTTTCTACATTTTGACAGAATGCTTGACCAAAATTCCTTACGAAGAAGTTGGAGCTCAATTGATAGAATGCTTTCCCAGCATACATGAAGCCTTGGGTTCTTTCTCCAGAACAGCATAAAATGGGCATGATGACACACAGCTGGAGGCAGAAGCATCAGGAGTTGAAAACCATTCTCACCTATATAATGAGTTTGAGACTATTCTGTGTTATATGAGATCCTATGGTAGTTAGTTTTAATTATCAATTTGACACACTCTAGAATCACTTAAGAAGAGAGTGTGGTAAAGGGACACACCCATGGGTATGTCCATGGACAATTATCTTGATTAATTGAGATAAGAAGACTTGCTCACTATGGATGGCATCACAGAAAGAGGGCTAAGCATGAATCAGTGTTCATGGATTCATTATTCATTTCTCTTGACTGTGGATGTGACAAATTTCTTCAATTACCTGCCTTGAATTTCCCAGACTGATACACTGTAACATGGAACTGTAAGCCAAAGAAACCTTTCCTCCCTTCAAGTTGCTCTTGTCAGGAACATTTTACTACAGCAACAGATATTAAAAATAGGACAAACTCTGTCTCAAAAAGCAAGAGTACACAAGAATAACAAAAGAGCCCAAACTCCAGCCAGCCCAGCTTCAGGTGAGATTTGGTCTCTAGCGGGGACACCCCCATCCCCTGCCCAACACCCATCCCCTCAATCTTCGGGGCCACTCCTGGCATCTGGAAGACTCACCCACACAGGAAAGACATCAGCCCTTCCAGGTCACAAACTCCAGCAAGCCCAGCTTCAGGAAAGAAAAACATGCCTTCCAGGCACCAAACTCCGGCAAGCCCAGCTTCAGGAAAGACATCAGCCCTTCAAGGCCCCAACCTCCCGCAACCCCAGCTTCAGGTTAAGCTTCAGTGTCAGCATCCCCAGCTTCAGCTTCAGGAAGGAAGGAGACCAGTGGAGAGGGAAAGGCCCCACCAGAATCCACTAGAAGAAGAGATGGGAAGAAGACAGAATAAGAGCTCACTCAGCAATAGAAAGACCAAAATGACTACACCAGAATCTAGGGAACCAACACCAACAAGACCTGAAAAGCACTACATAGACGAAGCAGAGGAGACAGACCTTAAAAATTATTTTATGAAGATGATAGAGACCCTCAAAGAAGAAACAAGGAAATCCCTTAAAGAAATAGAAGCAAAAACAAACAAAAAAATCCGTGAAATGGGGAAAAAATTCAAGAAATAAACAAACCTCTCAAAGAATCTAAAGACCACCAAGAAAAAACAAATAAACAAATGAAGGAAACAACTCAAACAGTTGAAGGATTGAAAGAACAAACAAGAATCATCAATCAATGGTCATTAATATCCCTCAATGTCAACAGCCTCAACTTGCCTATAAAAAGATACAGACTAGCAGAATGGATAGAAAGACAGAACCCTTCCTTCCTCTGCATACAAGAAACACATCTCAACATCAAAGACAGACGTTATCTCAGAGTAAAGGGTTGGTAAAAGATCTTCCAATCAAACGGACCCAAGAAACAAGCGGGTATAGCAATCCTAATATCTAACAAACTAGACTTCAAATTAAAATCAATCAAAAGAGATGAAGAAGGGCAATTCATATTCATCAAAGGAAAAGTCCATCAAGATGAAGTCTCAATTTTAAACATCTACACTCCAAATACAAAGGCACGTACATTCGTGAAAGAAACATTACTAAAGCTCAAAATGCACATAAAATCTCACACACTAATAGTAGGAGACTTCAACACTTCGCTCTCACCACTAGACAGGACCTCCAGACAGAAGCTTAACAAAGAAACAAAAGAACTAATAGAAGTTATGACCCAACTGGGTTTAACAGACATCTATAGAACATTCCACCCAAACACAAAGGGATATACCTTCTTCTCGGCGCCACATGGAACCTTCTCTAAAATTGACCACATAATAGGAAACATAGCAAATCTCCACAGATACAAAGAAATTGGAATAACCCCCTGTATCTTATCAGACCACCATGCATTAACATTAGAATCCAACAATAACACAAATCACAGAAACCCTAAAAACAATGCAAAATTGCACCATACCTGGGTAAAGGAAGAAATAAAAAAATTAAAGACTTCCTCGATTTCAATGAGAATGAAGACACAACATACACAAACTTATGGGACACTTTGAAAGCAGTGCTGAGAGGAAAGTTTATAGCACTAAGTGCCCACATGAAGAAACCGGAGAACAGTCATACTAAAGAATTAATAGCACAGCTGAATGTTCTAGAACAAAAAGAAGCAAACTCACCCAGGAGGAGAAGACACCAGGAAATAATCAAATTGAGGGCTGAAATCAATCAAGTAGAAACCAGGAAAACACTGAGAAGAATCAATAAAACAAAGAGTTAGTTCTTTGAAAAAATCAAAAAATAGACAAACCTCTGTCCAACCTAACCAAAAGACAGAGAGAGAGCATGCTAATTAACAAAATCAGAAATGAAAAAGGGTACATAACAATGGACGCTGAGGAAATCCAGAGAATCATCAGGGCATACTTTGAAAATCTGTACTCCACAAAATTGGAAAATTTAAAGGAAACGGACAAATTCCTGGTTAGATATCACTTGCCAAAACTAAATCAAGAGCAGATAAACAATATAAACAGGCCTATAACCCCTAATGAAATAGAAGCAGTCATCAAAAGTCTCCCAAACAACAAAAGCCCAGGCCCAGATGGCTTCAGTGCAGAATTCTACCAGAAATTCAAAGAAGAGCTAATTCCAATACTCCTCAAAGTATTCCACACAATAGAAGAAAGAGGCTCACTGCCAAACTATTTTTAAGAGGCTACAATTACCTTGATACCCAAGCCACACAAAGACACAACTAAGAAAGAGAACTATAGACCAATTTCCATCATGAACATCAATGCAAAAATACTTAATAAAATACTCACAAACCGGATTCAAGAACACATCAGGAAAATCATCCAACATGATTTATTCCAGGGATGCAGGGTTGGTTCATCATTAGAAAATCTATCAATGTAATTGACCATATTAACAAACTGCAAAAGAAAAAACACATCATCATCTCACTAGATGCTGAAAAAGCCTTTGACAAAATCCAGCACCCCTTCATGATAAAGGTGCTAGAGAGATCAGGGATAACAGGAGCATACCTGAATATAATAAAAGCAATATACAGTAAACCAACAGCTAACATCAAAGTAAATGGAGAGAAACTCAACACAATTCCTCTAAAATCAGGATCAAGACAAGGCTGTCCACTCTTTCCATATGTCTTCAATATTGTACGTGAAGTTCTAGCTACAGCAATAAGGCAATAAAAGGAGATAAAGGGGATACAAATAGGAAAAGAAGAAGTCAAACTTTCACTATTTGCAGATGATATGATAGTTTACATAAGTAACCCGAAAAACTCCGCAAGGGAACTCCTAGAGCTGATAAACACCTTCAGCAAAGTGGCAGGATACAAGGTAAACTCAAAAAAATCAGTGCCCCTATTATATACTGACGATGAAGTGACTGACAAAGAAATCAGAGAAACCTCACCCTTTACAATAGCCATAAACAGCATCAAATATCTGGGGATAATGTTAACCAAGGAAGTGAAAGACCTGTATATCAAGAACTTTGAGTCTTTACAGAAAGGAATCAAAAAGGATACCAGAAAATGGAAAGATCTCCCATGATCTTGGATTGGTAGGACCAACATAATAAAAATGGCAATCTTGCCAAAAGCCATCTACAGATTCAATGCAATCCCTATCAAAATCCCATCACAATTCTTCAAGGACCTGGAAAGAACAATAATTAACTTTATTTGGAAAAACAAAAGGCCCAGGATAGCCAAAACAACCCTGTACAATAAAGGAACTTCAGAAGGCATCACCATACCTGACTTCAAGCTCTATTATAGAGCTATAGTCCTGAAAACAGCTTGGTATTGGCAAAAAAATAGGCAGGTACACCAAAGGAACCAAATTGAAACCCCTGATTTTAACCCACACACCTATGAACACTTGATTTTTGACAAAGAAGCTAAAACTTTACAATGGAAAGAAGAAAGGATCTTCAACAAATGGTGCTGGCATAACTGGGTACCAGTATGCAGAAGACTGCAGATAGATCCAGGTCTATCGCCTTGTACAAAACTTAAGTCCAAATGAATCAAAATCTCAACATAAATCCAGCCACACTGAAACTTTTAGAAGAGAGAGTGGGAGATACTCTTTAATGAGTTGGTACAGGAAACCACTTCCTGAACATACCACCAATGGCACAAACACTGAGATCGACAATTAACAAATGGGACCAATTGAAACTAAAAATCTTCTGTAAGGCAAAGGAAACAGTTAACAAGACAAAAAGGCAGTCCACAGAATGGGAAAAGATATTCACTAACCCCACATCTGACAGAGGGCTAATCTCCAAAATTTACAAAGAACTCAAGAAGCAAGTCTCCAAAACACCAAAAGATCCAATTAAAAGGTGGGGTACAGAACTAAATAGAGAATTTTCAATAGAGGAGACTAAAATGGCCAAGAGACACTTAAGAAAGTGCTGAAAGTCCTTAGCCATTAGGGAAATGAAAATCAAAACAACTCTGAGATACCATCTTACTCCTGTCAGAATGGCTAAAATCAAAAACACCGAAGACAATTTATGCTGGAAAGGATGTGGAGAGAGGGGAACACTCCTCCACTGCTGGTGGGAGTGCCGACTCATACAGCCTCTTTGGAAATCAGTATGGAGATTCCTCAGGAAAATGGGAATTAATATACCACAAGACCCAGCAATTCCACCCTTAGGCATATATCCAAATGAGGCAAATTCATACAACAAGGGCATCTGCTCCCCTATGTTCATAGCAGCATTATTTGTAATAGCCAGAAACTGGAAGCAACCTAGATGCCCCTCAACTGAAGAGTGGATAGAGAAAATGTGGTACATTTACACAATGGAGTATTACTCAGCAGAAAAAAATCAATGGAATCTTGAAATTCACAGGTAAATGGATAGCACTGGAAGAAACCATCCTGAGTGAGGTAACCCAGTCGCAAAAAGACAAACATGGTATTTACTCACTCATATATGGATTTTAGACATGGATCAGGATAGTGCAAGTCTGTACTTCTACTGATAGAGAGTCTGGGAAACAGGAAAGACCCTGAAAGATATGCATAGTACCCAAGACAAGAGGAATGAGGCAAGATCCTCTGAACAGATGGGGAACATGGCGAGGGGTGGGGGAGGGGGCCTGGGAAACTGAGAGGAGGAGAAGAGGAAGAGAGAGTAGGTCGTGGAGGAACAGGAAGGTTGACTGAGGGGGGGGTAGGATAGGGAGAAGAGGGAATCATAGGTTAGAAGACAGATCAGGCACCATTGTGACCTCTAGTGATGTAAAGGGATGACACCAATTGACAAGCTAAGCAATAGTGGAGAGACCACCTCGAATGCTCATTCCTGATAATGAACTTGATGTCTATAACCATCCGGGAGTCTTCATCCAGTGACTGATGGAAGCAGAGGCAAACACCCACAGTTAAGCACTGAACTGAACCCAAGGAACCCAGTGACAGAGAGAGAGGAGCAATGAGAAAATTGGCAAAGAATGGGCTGGCAAAACCAGCAGAGACAGCTGATCTGAACAGGGGAGAGCTCTTGGACCCCAGACCGACAGCTGGGAGGCCAGCATGGGACTGATCCGGATCCCCGAATGTTAGTTTCAGTGAGGAGGCCTGGGAAACCCTGAGCAGTGGATCAGTTTTTATCCCTGGAATACAAACAGATATCGTGTATCCATAGCACAAAGAGGGATGCTCTCTCAGCCTGGACTTTTAGGGCAGTGCCTGGACCCTACCATGAGTGAAATGACAGACTCTAGATATCCCCTATGTGGAAGGAATTGGCAATAGGGTGGGAGGCTGGGCGGAATGGGGGGGGGGGTGCGGGAGTAGGGGAGGGAGAAGAAACTGGGATTGACATGTAAAAGAAGATATTTAAAATTAAAATAAAAAATTAAAAAAGAATAAACATTGTGTTTCTAAAAAAAAAAGGAATGACAAAAGAAAATAAAAGAGAGGCTGGACTTTCTCACAGTTTCAGCGCATTTAGTCCAGGGAACTGGCTCTATCATTTTATGCCTGAGGTGGCACTAAACATCACAGCATTGCAATGTCACAGAGGAAGCTCTTCAGCTCATAGTGAACAAGAAGCAGGGTGGGGAGAAGAGTTAGTTCTGGAAAAATGCATAGTCCCCAGGGACAAGCCCCCAGTGATCTGCTTCTAATAGCCAGCCCCAGCCTCCTAAGGTTTCCAGAACTTTTCCAAATACCATCCTACTGTGACACAGATGTTCAACACTCAAGCCTGTGGGGATTTCATATTCAAACCATCACAGTAAGAATATGCAGTGACATTTGACAGTAATGTGTCACTAGTTGGAATGTCAAATGGTGCTGCAGTTTCTTACGAAGTTAAATATGCACCTGTCGTGCATCCTAGTATTACATTTCTAAGTATTTGCTCATGAGAAATGAAATTCTGTCCATAGAAGAATTTAAACGTTGCTTTGTTCATCCTCACTCAAAAGAGTAAACAGATGTCATTAGTTTATGAACATATAAAGAACTATAATTACTCATGTAATGGATTCTTACTCCTTGTGATGGTTAGATTGAATTGTCAATTTGACACAACCTAGAATTAGCTGGAAATTCAGTGAGAGTCTGTATACAGTGGGTTAGCCTGTGTCGTATCTGTGTGCACACCTTAATTAAGTTAATTGGTGTGGGAAGGCACAGACCAGTATGAGCAGCACCATTCCCTAGTAAGTCTTGAGCTATAAATGACTGAGGAAATCAAGGTGAGCATTAGAAATCAAGCAAACAACTGACTGTGAATGCATTCATTTCTCTCTCTACTTGAGAATGGACATGATTTGACTAACTGCCTCTTGCTCAGGCTGCTGTGACTTCCTCACATGGTGGATAGTGACCTAGAACTGTGAACTAAAATAAACCCTTTCTGCTCTAAGTCGTTTTCTTCCAGGATATTTTATCACGCAACAGAAGTGAAACTAGAACATTAAACAATTGAAAAAAAGCCAATTTACATATGTAACAACATGGATGAGTCTCAAAAGTATTGTGCCAAACAGACAGGTAACATTGAATATTGCATTATTTCACATTGTGGCATCCTGCCAGAGAAAAATATGTAGTAACAGAAAAAATATGTGTGGTTGCCAAGGAATGCATGTGCTGAGTAGAACTGAATGCAAGCAGACATGGGGGTTGCATCAGGAACAATGTGAATATCCTATATCTTTTTACAGTGCTAGTTGTATGATGTCAGCCATTTAAGTAACCTAGTCAAATGTAACACTTAATGAAACAAATGTATAGGGGCCATGGAAGGTGGCTCAGTAAATAGATGTGCTCACTATACAACTATGAGGGCTTACGTTTTCATCCTCAGCACACACACTAAAAATAATGCTAGAAGTGTTCACCTGTGCTCCTTTAACTTCAGTGCTACAGTGGATGGAGATAGAAGCTTTATAGGAGTTTGTGGACCACCCATCCCCAACAAGAAAACAAAACAAAGCAAGAGCAATGAGCTCACAGTTCAATGAGAGACCCTGTCTCAAGGGAACAGGCAGAAAATGATAGAGCATGACACCTGCCCAATGTCCTCTGCTGGCCTGCCCATGTGTGTACTTGCACTTGAACATGCACATGTACAAACACCCACACATGTACATGTACACACATTAAATGTTCAGGCAATTAACAGTTGCTGGGGGACAGATAGACATTTCCTTCACTGATGCAACCACTGGCAAGGTGATCATGCTCTTGCAAATAACCTCCCAACCACGACCCTGTAAGGACCCCTGCAAATCAACTACACATGAATAAATATTTGTCCCACAGTCATATAAAAACATACAACGTCATTTAATTTACCACCAAAGGAGTCACAAAAATAAAAAAAATATTGTGTAACTATGAGACTATCAAAACATTTTGTTTTGCTTATGTGTAGGTGTCTGGGTGAGTGCATGCCACATGTGTGGGGGTGAAAGAAAAGCTAGAAGAGAGTATCGTTTCCTTGGAGCTGAAGCTATAGGAGGTTGTGAGTCACCAGACATGGGTGCTGGGAACCGAACTCAGGTCCTCACAAGAGCATCAATCACTCTTTTATTCTTTTTTTAAATTTAAATTAGAAACAAGCTTGTTTTTTTATTTATTTTTAAATTTAAATTTAAATTAGAAACAAGGTTGCTTCACAAGTGAGTTCCAGGTCCCTCTCCCTTTCCCTCCCCTCCTCCCGTGCCCTCTCCCCAGCCCCCCCCAATATCCTTTCATTTCCCCAGGGAGGGTGAGGCCCTCCTTGGGGGTGTCCATAGTCTGTCATTTCATTCAGGGCAGGGCCCAGACCCTCCCCCAAGAGCTCAGGGTGAGAGTGCATCTCACATTGTTGGACAAGCTTGTTTTCAATGTCAATTCCAATTCCCTCTCGCTCCCCTCCTCCACTTCCCCCCCACCCATCCCCTATCCCCAGCTCCTTTCTGTTCCCCAGGGAGGGTGAGGCCTTCCATAGGGGATCTTCTAAGTCTGTAATATCATTTGGAAAAGGGCCTAGACCCTCCCCCATGTTCCTAGGCTTAGAGAGTATCCCTCTATGTGGAGTAGTTTCCCAAAGTCCATTCTAGTACAAGGGATAAATACCGATCCACTACCAGAGACCCCATAGATTAACCTGACCTCCAAAGTGACATCCACATTCAGGGAGTCTGGAGCAGTCCTATACAGGTTTCCCTGCTATCAGTCTGTGTTCCATGAGCTGCCCTTGTTCAGGTCAGCTGTTTCTGTGGGCTTCTCCAGCCTGGTCTTCACCCCATTGCTCATCACTCCTCCCTCTCTGCAACTGGATTCCAGTTTAGCTCAGTGTTTAGCTGTGGGTGTCTGATTCTGCTTCCATCATCTCCTGGATGGAGGCTCTGGGATGGCATATAAGGTAGTCATCAATCTCACTTCAGGGAAAGGGCATTTGAGGTAGTCTCTCTAGTATTTCTTAGATTGTTAGTTGGGGTCATCCTTGTAGGTCTCTGAACATTTTCCTAGTGTTACATTTCTCTTTAAGCATATAATGTCTCCCTCCATTATGGTATCTCTTTTCTTGCTCTCCTCTATTCTTTCCCTGACTTGATATTCCTGCTCCCTCATATTCTCTTCTCACCTCCTCTTTCTCCTAACTCCCTCTCCCCTCTCCCCACATTCCCAGTTAGCTCAGGGGATCTTGTCCCTTTCACCTTCTCTGGAAGACCATGTATGTCTCTCTTAGGGTACTCCTTGTTTCCTAGCTTCTCTGGCGATGTGGATTGCAGACTAGTGATCCTTTGTTCCATGTGTAAAGTCCATACATAAGTGAGTACATACCATGTTTATCTTTTTGTGACTGGGTTACCTCACTTGGGATGGTTTCTTGTAGTTCCATCAACTTCACTGCGAATTTCAAAATTCCATTGTTTTTTTTATATCTGCTAGGAAGGTCTCCATTGTATAAACGTATATTTTCTCCATCCATTCTTCAGTTGAAGGGCATCTATGTTGCTTCCAGGTTCTGGCTATTACAAATAATACTGTTAAGAACATGGTTGAACAGATGTCATTATAGTATGAATGTGCATCCTTTGGGTTTATGCCTAAGAGTGGAATTTCTGGACCTTGTGGTAGGCTGATTCTCATTTTCCTGAGGAACTGACATACTGATTTCCAAAGTGGCTGTACAAGTTTGCACTCCCACCAGCAGTGGGGGAGTATTCTCCACATCCTCTCTAGCATAAATTGTCCTTTGTATTTTTTATTTTAGTCATTCTGACAGGAGCAAGACAGTATCTCAGAGTTGTTTTGATTTGCATTTACCTAATATTAAGGAAATTGAGCACTTTCTTTAGTGTCTTTGAGTCATTTTAGATATTCTCTAGTTTTGTACCCCACTTTTTAATTGAATTCTTAGGTGTTTGGTGACTAGCTTCTTGAGTTCTTTGTATATTTTAGAAATCAACCCTCTGTTAGATTTGGGGTTGGTGAAGATCTTTTCCTATTCTGGGGGTTGCTGTTTTGTCTTGTTGACTGTGTATTTGCCTTTAAAAAGCTTCGCAGTTTCAGGAGGTCCCATTTATTAATTGTCAATCTCAGTGTCTGTGCTACTAGTGTTATGTTCAGGAAGCAGTCTCTTGTACCAGTTCATTCGAGGATACCACATACTTTCTTTTCTAAGAGGTTCAGTGTGGTTGGATTTATGTTAAGGTCTTTGATTTATTTGGACTTAAGCTTTGTTCGTCGAGATAGGTATGGATCTATCTATAGTCTTCTACATGCCAGGGTCCAGTTAGGCCAGCACCATTTGTTGAAGATGCTTTCTTTATTCCATTTTGTAATTTAACATTTTAGCCAAAAATCAGGTGTTCATAGGTGTGTGGGTCCCTATCAGGGTTTTCAATTCAATTCCAAGGGTCTACCTATCTACTTTTGTGCCTATACCCAGCTGTTTTCAGGACTATAGCTCCATAATTGAGCTTGAAGTCAGGGATGGTGATGGCTCCAGAAGTTCCTTTATTGTACAGGGTTGTTTTGGCTATCCTGGGTCTTTTGGTTTTTTTCATATAAAACAGAGAATTGTTCTTTCAACGTCTGTGAAGAATTATTCTGGGATTTTGATGGGGATTGCATTGAATCTGAAGATTGCTTTTGCAAGATTGCCAGTTTTACTATGTTGATCCTACCTATCCAAGAACATGGGAGATCTTCCTTTCTTTAAAGACTCAAACTTCTTGTTACACAGGTCTTTCACTTATTTGGTTAGCATTACCCCAAGGTATTTTATGTTGTTTGTGGCAATTGTAAAAGGTGATGTTTCCCTGATTTGTTTCTCAGTCCATTTATCATCTGTATGTAGTAGGGATACTGATTTTCTTTCAGTTAATCTTGTGTCCTGCACTTGGCTAAAGGTGTTTAACAGCTATAGGAGTTTCTTGGTAGAGTTTTCTGGGTCACTTATGCAAACTACCATATCATCTGCAAAAGGGAAAGTTTGACTTTTTTTCCAATTTGTATCCCCTTGATTTCCCTTTGTTTTATTGCTCTAGCTAGAACTTCAAGTTCTATATTGAAGAGGTATAGAGAGAGTGGATAGCCTTGTCATGTTCCTGATTTAGAGGAATCATACTGAGTTTCTCTCCATTTAGTTTAATGTTGCCTGTTGGTTTGCTGTATATTGCTTTTATTATGTTTAGGTATGTTCCTGTTATCCCTGATCTCTCCACGACCTTTATCATGAAGAGATGTTGGATTTTTTCGAAGGTTTTTTCCACCTCTAGTGAGATGATCAAGTGATTTTTCTTTTTCACTTTGTTTATATGGTAGATTACATTGATGGATTTTCATATGTTGGATCATCCCTACATCCCTGGAATGAAGCCTACTTGATTATGGTGGATGATATTTCTGAGGTGTTCTTGGATTCAATGTGCCAGTATTTTTGAATATTTTGCATCAATGTTTATGAGAGATATTGGCTTATTTAAAATAATAATAATAATAATAATAATAATAATAAGAAGAAGAAGAAGAAGAAGAAGAAGAAGAAGAAGAAGAAGAAGAAGAATTTGTAAATCTCACAAATAAAAAAATTTGGGTATGTTGTGTCTTCATTCGTATATTCGTATTGAATTCTAGAAAGTATTTTTTTCTTCCTTGACCCAAGAATGGTGCAACTGCACATCGTTCAATTTCCATGAGTTTGTAGTTTTTCTGTAGCTTTCATTGTTGCTGAATTCTAACTTTAAAGCATGGTGATTTGATAAGACACAGGGGGTTATTCCAATTTTTGTACCTGTTGAGGTTTGTTGTGTTGCCAAACATGTGGTTGATTTTAGAGAAGCTTCCATGTGGCACTGAGAAGAAGGTGTATTCTTTTGAGTTTGGATGGAATGTTCTATAGATGTCTGATAAACACAATTGGATCATAGCTTCTATTGTTTCCTTTGTTTCTTTGTTAATTTTCTGTCTGTTGGTCCTGTCTAGTGATGAGAGTGGGGTGTTGAATTCTCCCACTATAAGTGTGTGAGGTTTTATGTGTGATTTCAGCTTTAAAAATATTTCTTTTTTAATGTGTATGCCTTTATATTTGGGGCATAGATGTTCAGAATTGATACTTCATCTTGATGGACTTTTCCTGTGATGAATGTGAAATGACCTCCTCATCTCTTTTGATTGATTTTAGTTTAAAGTCTAATTTGTTAGATATTAGGATTGCTACACCTGCTTGTATGTTGGGTCGATTTGATTGAAAATTCTTTTCCCAAACCTTAACTGAGGTACTGTCTATCTTTGAAGTTAAGGTGTATTTCTTGTATGCATCAGAAGGATTGAATTTGTCTTTGAATCTATTATTTTAGTCTGTGTCTTCTCCTGGGTAAGTTACGATCATTAATATTGAGGGATATTAATGAATATTGATTGTTCATCCTTTGAATATGTTTTCTGTCCCTTTGAAGTGAGGTTATCCACCTTCTTCTATACCTGTTATTCTTAGGTTTTTTTCTTTTCAAGGTGTTCCATAGTTCCTGGATATTTTTTGTTCGGGATTTGATAGACTTAATATTTTCTTTGGTCGATGAATCTATTTCTCCTATTGTATCTTGAATGCCTGAAATTGTCTCTGCCATCTTTCACATTCTGTGGGTTATGACTTATACCTGTAGTTGCTGATCATTTACCCAGATTTTCTATTTCCAGTATTCCCTCAGTTTGTGTTTTCTTTATTGTCTCTAATTCAGTTTTCATGTCTTGAACTGTTTGAATTATATCCTTCATTTGTTTGATTTTTTTCTTGTCCTTCCTTGCATTCTTTTAAGAGATTTGTTGATTTCTTTTTTTTTTTGGTTAGTTTTTTCTTCCATTTCTTTAAGGGATTTTTTCATATCCTCTTTGAGAGCCTCATTTTCATGAAGTCATTTGTAAGGTCCTTCTCTTGTGCTTCATCTGTGTTGGGATGTTCATGTCTTGCCGGTGTAGTCGCTAGACTCTGGTGGTGTCATACTGGTTTTTCTCTTCTTGAATGTGTTCTTATACTGTCTTCTTTCTATCCCTTCTTCCAGTGGGTTCAGGAGGAGTCTCGTCCTTGTCTGGTGGGTCCAGGTCCAAGATTCCCTTCTGGTGGGTGCAAGCAGGTCCAATACTCTGATGGCTCTCCTCTTCCTGTAGGTGGAGGTGAGACTAGTACAGGGGTCTTGGCAGTTTCTGGGTTGGCTGGTCCACCAAGGTGGGTTCCCCAGTCCTCAAAGTCCCCAAGTCTCAGGATGTTCCAAAGAAGGCAATGTAGGTGGGTCAGAAACAAGACCATGTTTTCCTCGTCCCACGGGTAGAGGAGGGACTTGGATGCTGGCAGGTTTGTGGTGGGCTGGACAGCTGGGATGGTTTCCTCAGTACACAGTTCCCAGGCCCCTGGAGGCTCCGAGCAGGGCACCAGAAGGCAGACCCCAGAAACATGTAGGAAGCCAGATGCTTGATGCTTGAAAACTTCTCTGACCTCCTATCTTACAAGGAGTTCTGGCACCTTTAACCTCACCCTGCTTCCTCCAGCACTGTCACAATGGGCAAGTCTGTCTATATGCCCTCCCATGTCTAAATGTATCAGGACCCTGGAAAGGCTCTGCGATGTGAGGATATGGCCAGATGCCTGATGTTTGGGTGACCTAAAGAAAATGACATCATCTCATTGTCTTAGGTTCCTCTGAAGGAAACACAGAAAATGGTCTTGTGTGGTTTCTTTGGGCAATTAGAACAGTGTGGAGCCCACCTCAGCAACACAGTTAATCCAGTCAGTGTTCTGTAGTGATGACTCTCCTGACAAAGTTCAGCAACCTTGGCCTGCCCTATCCCTGACTGCTGTGGAATGACCCAGAACCAGGTGGCCAAGGCTGGACTGGACTTCACTAAGGTAACCATGGAAACTGAGCACTAAGCTACTTCCCTATCTCCTCCCTCATCCTCATTTCTTCATGCAGCTATGTCTGTTCCTTGCCTTTGTCCCTTAGTCAGGATCTCACCAAGTCCAGCCACTCTCAAGTCTAACACCCCCCACAGTAGACTCCATTTCCTCAGCTTCCGATACACAAGCTTCTCCCTCTTCTAGAAGGAAGTGAGATGTTATCTTAGAAGCATGTCTTGGGTTTCTGTCTGGGAAACACTGGTCTTGAGTCTTTTTACCCTACCTCCTTGGGCAGGCATAGGGTGACCCATTCCCATCCCACCTCCAAAGACATGGGCCATGTGGAATGAATCTGTTCCCTATGTGCCAAAATCTCAGGAGTAGTCAGGGCTCTTCTAACAGGGGACCTGTCCCCCACTCAGTGCCTCTGGTCCCTTGAAAGAGCCTGTCTCCCTCTTCACCCTGTCCTGCATCAAGGGTCATCTGCACCATTCTCCTCTTCCCTACCAGTAGCAAACCAATCCCAGGCAAAAGAAGCAAAGTGAAGGTTGCAGAATGGCTCAATGGCACAGCAGGTTGTCAGAGGCCTTGCATGTTCTTAAGAAAACAGAAGGGAAGGTCCCCCAAAAGATAAACCCATGTCCTAGCCCTGGACCTGTTAGTGTGTCTCCATTTAGAAGAGGGGGTCTTCAGATGTGTGATAAAGTCAATGATTGTACAATATCGTTACCCTGTATTTAGGATGGGCCTCATATTCAGAGGCAGTTGCCCTTGCAAGATATAGAATAAGAAAAGGCTACATGAAGAAAACAGACAGAGTCCAGAGGAGCTGGGACCCTTGAAGCCAAAAGAGGATGTGTGACCCCATCAAAACACTTGCCAGAACTGTGGGAGAACAGTCCCACAGTTACATTTGTTGTTAAAACGTTTAGGTTTATCCAGTAAGGAGACACAGACCGTGACTCAACGATCCCACGTGGAGTTTATTGGTGGACGGGGAGGGAAAAGGGGAGCAGAGAGAGAGAGATAAGAGAGAGAAAGACAGAGTAAGAGCAAGGCAAGAGAGTAAGAGAGAGGAAGAGAGGAAGAGGAGTAAGAGAGAGTAAACGGGCAGGGGTCAGTCCCTTAAAGGGGTCCTTTGCACCTGCCTGGTTCTCACGGAACTCTGGGCTGGCCAGAGTGTTGCCTGAGTGCATCCTGCCAGGTAACAGGGCAGGCCAGAGTAATGCCTGAACCTTTCATTCCCACCTTTATTTATGATTAAAAAGAGATGGGGGTGTTAGACGTAGCAGGTTCGGGATCAAGGACGTTGAGTTCTTAAGACTGCTTCCTGCTGACCTGGGGGCATCGATCATCTTTGGGGGAACCTGAGAAAGTTGGGGTGTTGCCACGCTGGTTGTTCTATTGTAGTCCAGGGCGTATGGGACTCTCTGTAATCCAGGCTGTAAGGGACTGTCTGGCGCCTCTGTAGATCTGGCAAGATGTTAGCAGAGTAGAGAACAAAGTTAGATTTAAATTTTTCTTTCTTAGGTCCTGGTATTTGAGGGGAACATTGTAAGATGAGGGAGGGGTTCCCGAGGGGTCCCAAGATGAGGGAAGGGAGTTCCAGGACCAGAGAGAGGTTGAATAATATTTGGAGTGAATCTGACCTGTTTGGATGGGTCCAATTTGGCTTTCTGGAACTGACAAGAATCCTTTGAGTTTGTGAAAACATATGTATTAGACATTATCAGCAGCATATTTGTATTAGAAAAGACTTGGCTGAAAGCATTAACATTTTAAAACTGACAGATATTTTAGCACAATGAAAAGCACCTTAATTTTGAGCTTATAGTTATGATCATATAGTGGTATAGTTGTTTAGCACTGTCGGAGTTAGATTAGTAGCTTATCAGAACTTTGTTGATTAATGTTAAGACTATGAAAAGTAGTATAACGAAAGAGAGAAACCTGGAACATATATTTTTTAATGTCTCGACTTAATAGTCTTATATAGATAAACCTTAGAATACTCGTTCCTGAAATCTGTTTTATGACAGAGCTTTGCCTTGTCTACTTTAAGTTGGCAAAGCTACCAGCCGTCAAAAGCATCAGAGTTCTTGAGAAGGATAAGATTTTACCTGAGATTGAATAATGAGAGACTTAGTAGCTGACTGCATGGACAGCCACCCCCAAGGGCCTCCACAGTTGTTGAAATCAGAAGCTCCAAGAACACCTGTCTTTTGCTGATAGTGAGACCTGTGGATTGGGACTTTTTAGGAAGACTTTCCTACCGTTGACCCAAACAACATGGAGAAAGTCGATTTCAGTGTCCTCTTGTTCACGGCCTGAAGAGTCCTTTGAAGCAGTTGAGGTGAAGGGCAGGGTTGCTCAGTGGCCAGCAATGCCACTTTTGTGGGCAGAGTTTCTTCAGTGTCCACCAGTTTTCTTGGAGGAAATGGGGTGGTGCCAGCAGCTGGCCTGTCTCTGTTATAAAAAGCTTTTAAATAAAACATTTAAATGCCATGTTCTCTAGATCTCTGAGCATTTTGAGGACCATTTGTCTGTTTAGTATATCTTAGTAGACAAAATTTATCTTTAGTGACTTGCCTTAAGCGCATAGATGGCTAGAGAATAGAAGTAATAGAAGCTTTACCTTTGTAACCAGCTTACAGGAATGACTGGGTGTTATATTTTTCTTAATCTGAAATAGACCCTTATAACTTTAAATGTTTATCATCATTTAAAAGATACAACAGTTTAGAAATACTTGATATTTAGTATAGTTTTATTAAAGTTACTTAATTTTTTTTACACATACATACAGATACATTAAACAGGATTGGGTAAAAGCATTGACCCAAACTTGTAGTAAACAGATAGATTTAAAGAGACAGTGATGAGAAGGAAGATTTATTGTAGATAGAACAGGGGACCCTGGAAAGGCACAGTATTCCATAAACAAGCCATGCACAACAGGGCCAGTGAAAGATGAAATTAGAGAAAAAAGTAAAAGCGCAAAAGAGACAAAAAGTAAATGAATTGTATCTGTCGGCAGGCTTTGTCGGCAGAAGCTGGCTGGTCTGAGTGGGCGTGTCTACAGCTAGGTCACGCGGTAAACATGGCGGACTCAGTAAACAAGTTTCCAAGCTAGGCCGCATGGTAGGCCGCATGGTTTAGATCGCCAAGATGGCGGCCTCTATAGGCACATTTTCGTCTATCAGCAGAAGTGGCCTTTTTTCTCCACAAGTGAGGCAGAAAGATATGTGACCACCATAGGTCTAAGAAACAAATGAATGGCCCGTGCCATGGTATAAAACCCGAGAGACCCCTCGTGGGTCCGAGTAGTAAAAAATTTAAAACTCAAACCTCATTTGTGGGGAAAAAATGAAAAACTCTGAGTGTCCTGAGCAGACGCTAAACCGGGATCAACAGGAGACAAAACAGAACACTCCCAGGTGGAAGGTGGTTCCCGCCCTGAGGCAGGTTTAGCCACGATGGGATGTGGCAGGAAGCCTCTGTGACTGGCGGGAGTTTTTAAAGCTAGAAGAATGAAATTTAGAGGAAGAAAGAATGCTGACGAGAAAGCTTAGGAGAGAGGTAGAGAAAAGCTTGAACATAGGGCAACTCCTTCCATCGACCAGATCACTGGCAGTGGTTAGAAAGATCATATTTACTTTGTCGGTTTGTTATCCATGAGTCCGGTCTAAAAGAAAATAAAACGGCCAGATCAACTCTTCAGAGCTCGTCAGCCCGAGAGTCTAGTCAGGGCAGAAAAGACCACCCAAAAAGGGACCAGCGTCCTCGAGAACCACCGTAGGTTCAGAAAGGAACCGAAAAACTCTTCAGAACTCGTCAGCCCGAGAGTCTAGTAAGGGCGGAGAAAACCACCAGAAAAGGAACCAGCGTCCTAGAGGCGAACCATCGTAGGTTCAGAAAGAAACGTCCCAGAAGCAAAAAAGCCACCGTAGGCCCGGGAAGGAACGTCCCAAAGGCGAAGAAGAGTGAAGAAGCCACCGCAGGCTTCCTAAAGGGGCCGAAAAATTACCAATAGGCCGTGCCCGTGGAAAACAAACCAAGAGTGATTGTCAGATGATGGGGGCCAACCGTGATCTTGAAGATCGTGGCTGGATGAATTCCCCACATTTCCAAAAACACCATAAGGGTGGCAGACGCTCGGCGGTCAGCCCTTAGGGTTTAGGGAAAGGTTTTGTTGACTTAAAGGGGGTCCTTACCAAATCGTAGCCGGTGTTGCATGTAAAATGTAGCGTTCTGGTCGATGGAAAGTGGCCCGTTGGTCCGATGTTACAGGTTACCTGCGTGGTTACCTGCCAGATCGGCAGGCAGCAGAGCCGCAGGGAGAGCCTGTCCAGGTCAGGGAACCAATGTTGTTAAAACGTTTAGGTTTATCCAGTAAGGAGACACAGACCGCGACTCAACGATCCCACGTGGAGTTTATTGGTGGACAGGGAGGGAAAAGGGGAGCAGAGAGAGAGAGATAAGAGAGAGAGAGACAGAGTAAGAGCAAGGCAAGAGAGTAAGAGAGAGGAAGAGAGGAAGAGGAGTAAGAGAGAGTAAACGGGCAGGGGTCAGTCCCTTAAAGGGGTCCTTTGCACCTGCCTGGTTCTCACGGAACTCTGGGCTGGCCAGAGTGTTGCCTGAGCGCATCCTGCCAGGTAACAGGGCAGGCCAGAGTAATGCCTGAACCTTTCAACATTCCTTGTAACATGGCATACCTCTGGAGTGAGAAACAACATAAATAGTGTGAAGACACAGGATTCCAAGAGTGAGAGGGTTTACTGACAGATGTGCATGGGAGAGGGGGATGACAACCTAGCCATGAGGCTGAGAAATGCCACTGAAGATGAATAGGAGCAAGTGAGGAAATACGGTGCCACGTGAAAGCAGGTCCAGAGACTCTGAGGATGAGGAAGTGGGGATACAAGTGGGGTGGGCCAGATTAGGGCTAACTTGGATCAGTTTCCATCATGGAAGGGACTGGAGGCCAATTGCACAGGATGACAGATAATAGATAATGATTGTCTCTGCAGGCATGATTCTCTTAGGACCCCAATGAAAAGAACGGGATAAGGAGAGAGAATGGGCATCAAGTACAATATTCCTCCTCCTCAGGAGCAGACCCCAGGCTACAGTGACCTGAGGTGAGCCTCATGGTGGGCTTGTACCTACCAAGAAGGAATAAGGCACTCCTCTGAGAGACAAGGGACCCTGTCTAACTAGGTCCTATCCAGACTTAAGCCCTGGTTCCATTTTTGCATCTACCATAGCAGCAGGGAGACAGGTTTGCCAAGATCTTAAAGGCTCAAAATAGTTCTTGGTGGGGCTTGAGTGCTTATGGACTCTCTCTGATGCCTTCTCCTGCTGGAGTGCTTTCTGAAAGAGCAGTCAAGGACCAGTCAGTAGTGGGTGACTACATGTCATAATTACATCAATGTCCCAATAGTTTCTGTATGGCCAGACAAGATAGCTTTGGAAGAGGTCTCAGTTGGAGTACAGAGGGCCATAGACAAATCCAAGCCCCAGAAACTACCTATTTCTTGGATGAAGATGCTGCCTGGCATTTGAGAGTGAAGTACACATTTCAGAGCTGGGTGGGCACCTCCTGCAGCTTAGCCCACAACTCTTCCAGGGTAAACAGAATGAGGGTTGATTGTCTCTCAACCTGCAGTTCCTCCAGTGCCAACATCAGGTGTCCTACCTCATCCCCTAGAGCATCCAGGTTACCTGCTGCTCCTCTTCCTTGTGCTGCTGTATCTGGTGGCAGCAGTACTCCAGCATCAGGCAGCCTCTGCCCATGATAAAGATGGTGGCCTTACCTAGTAGCTTAGCACCTGGATTTACCAAGTCTAGGGGCTTAATGGCTGTGCCCCAGAAGCCTATGATGCATGTCTTGGTCTGCATCTCCACCCAGTGGTACAGGTGGGCAGGTGACAGACAGATGTAGGCCTTAAAGTGCTCATTGCATCAGTGGGTAGCCTCCTTGATGCAGCTGGCCAGCTGTTTGCTGACCTACTAGATGTCCAGGTAGAGCAGCTTTGCCTTGGCTATGCACATGCTCCTGACTTGGCGGTTGTACCTGCAACCTTGCAGAATTCTGTGGGAATTTTGATGTGATGCTAGTGGGTGCCATTGACAAAATTGAGCTTCTCATTTCTTGTACCTTCTGTCAAAGGGGAAAAAAAGATTGAATGGCATCTTGAAGGAGCAGAAAACTGTAAGATGATGAAGGAATTCTTCTGGTCCATACATCCCTACAAAAATGTAGAAAGCAACATTTTCCCCCATTGCAACTGACAAGAATGGGAACCTTAAAGCCAAAATAACACCGGACATGGAGAAATCTGCCAAACTGCTTGTGTTGGTTACTTTTTTCCTTGTTGTGATAAAATGCCTTACAAGAAGCAGCTTAAGAGATAGGGGTTTGCCGGGCAGTGGTGGCCTACGCCTTTAATCCCAGCACTCGGGAGGCAGAGGCAGGGGGATCTCTGTGAGTTCGAGGCCAGGCTGGACCGATAGCCTCCAAAACAATACAGAGAAACCCTGTCTCGTAAAATCCAAAAAAAAAAAAAAAAAAAAAAAAAAAAAAAGAGATAGGGGTTTATGCCGTCTCACAGTTCAAGGGGATACAATCCACCACGGCAGAAAAACATGGTAGCAGGAGTGTGAGGGAGCTGTTCTCATTGCATCTGCAGTATTGCAGTAGAAACTGAACAGGAAGTGGTACTAGGCTATGCACCCTCTAGCCCACCTGTAGCAATCTACTTCCTTCAGCAAGGCTCCATCTCCTAACGATCCCAAACATGACCACAAGCCAGTGGGTCACATATTCAATGCATGGTCTTTTAGCCTACATTTCTGATTCAAATCTCAATGCCACTACAGCAAACCACACACAGGGAGTGGCATGAAGATGAAGGGGCCCGTTTGATTGTTTGCATTATTTTTTCTAACACTTTACAAGTGTGACCAAATAACATGAGCTGTATATCAAATTTAAAAATTTTTAGCACTGAAGAAAAGATTTATAATTATCTCTCTAGTTTGAATTAAAATGATCATAGTCATTTGCATAAAAACAGGTGAAAGCCTCCCCCACAGTAATTTGTCTCACTACATGACCTGTAAACAGATTACAGTTTCTCCTAAAATCCATCAGGATAACACTAATCTAATTTTACATCAGAATCTGGTGCACATGGGCAAATGTCATCTTTTTTATATTATCTCAAATAATTCACCTTTGAAACAACTGAGTATGCACTATTCAGTCAATACACTCTCTTGTTTGTAAATAATAAAACAAAAGACAGTATACATGGTTTACTTCTTCCTCTCCCTCTCTCTATCTGTGTGTGTGTGTGTATGTGTGTGTGTGTGTATGTGTGTGTGTATGTGTGTGTGTGTGTGTGTGTGTGTGTGTGTGTGTGTTGGGGAAGAAGCAGAGGTAAACATTGTTGCCTTCATCAACCACTCTCCTACTTCTTGAAATAGGGTCTCTCACTAAACCTGGGGCTCACTGGTATATGAAATGAGCTTCAGGGATTTTCCTGCATCAGCCTCTGAAGTGCTGGAATGACAGATGCACCCCACTGCACCTCATTTTGTTAGTATGTGTTTTAGACATCAAAATCAGGCCCACATGCATGTACAGCTACCATGTATGCTTGTTATATACATGACACAGATAAAACAGGTCCATATGCTTTAAATGACAAACTTGTAACCAAGTGAGCCATCTCTCCAGGACCCTCCATTTTTCTTTTTATATACTGACTCTCTCTGCTATTCTGAGAACATACTGGAACACAGTTCCACAGTTCACAGATGTTTATCAACCTCTGTTCAAAGTAACTACTTTGATCATAGACCAAAACCTCTCAGCTACTTTGCCAAGTGTGATCATCCGCTGGAGTCAATGTTAACTTCAACTGCCAATTTGACACAACCTGAAGTCTTCTGAAGGACAGCCTGTCTCAAAATAAGGGGGATGACTTTCCTCAGGAAAGACACCCACTCAAGGTTGTCATTGGCCTCCACCCAAACTCACGCACATGTGTATGCACACTCTAACTCTAACACACTTGTGTATTACACACACACACATATATATACATGTATATATAAAACAAGAAAGGAAACAACACTATGCTACCATGTGACTATCTTTAACCCTAAAAATATATCTACATTGTACTATTTTGCTATTAATTGTTGCATGCTTATCTTGCTTTTTATGTCTTATATGTGCAAATATGGTGCTGAAAATGATTTTTGTACTTAGACTGTGTTTTTTACCCAAACCCAATGAAACAGAATTTCTGCCCTAGCTTATGTTAACCTTATGTACCTTGAATATCACAAATTAGGCAGCAGACTACAGAATCTGTCTAAAGACATACATACTTCCAGCCAGTGCCGCATGTTTACCCATTTTGATTACTTTAGGGATGAGAAATGATGTAGATGAGTTCCAAACCCATAGTTGAGGTTGTCATTCTAGTATGGACCAGTTCTCTGAGAGTGACATTCAGACTGTCACTGAGAGAGTTGCTGTGATTATAGAGAAACACACAGCACAGTGATCAGAGGGGCAGTCAGAATTTCAAACAAGTTCTTTGTGAATTTTAACCAAGCAGCATTTTGCATGCAGGCAACTTTTTCTTCCTCCCACAAGCTCTTCTTGACAGCGCAACAAACGGTAGTCTGAAATCAGACACAACACTACCTGCAGGACCCAACTCCAGCAGATGTTACTGTTTGTAAATAGCTTCAGTTTCCAGTTACAATAAAGATAAAGTACACAAAGGCCCAAAACTAAGTGAAAGGTGCTTGGAATTTGAAAGGAAAACAGATAAGCACAAGGTATAAAAACTACTAAAGTCCCTATCAGCATGGAGCCACATTCCTTCAAAGGTTTTCTGGAAAAGTCAAAGTTGTGGCTGGTGTCCAATACAACATAGGCAAGCAGAATAAGGTTTGGAGTGTTAAGGCACTTCCACTAAATCTACAAGGAACAGGAAAGAAAGGTGCCAGGATTCTGATCTGTGTAGGGCTGGTGAGGGTAAAACAGCTGCTTTTGTTATCTAAGAACAAAGCATCCTAGATATGTTGGATTTCTTTATGCCTAATAACTTGTGGTATGGTTAAATGATGTCATTCAAATGTCATTCCAATAGAGGAAAGACCTTAAAAGTCTCAAGAAAGAGAAACAACCCTTACCATGAATTATGTGGAAGGGCATGCATGTATCAAACTGGGCAACCTACAAAATACTTTATAATTATTTTTTGTAGAGCCTTTTGTCTTCAACATGATTTTAATTGGTTCCAGCACCATCTGGACAGAGTATTAAATTTGTTCTCTTTGATCATATATAGCAAAGAACCTTGCCTTATAGTCTATGGTATTTACTGCATGATTCTTTGGAAAACTGGTCATAATTTCCCAGCACCATGGCCAGCTCCAATTCTGAAGCAGTATCCTGGGTATTTTGTTTTGTAGTTGGTATCACCCTAAGGTATCTTTGATCATGTTATTGAACTTTATAGACTAGGAACTGGAGTGATGGCTCAGTTTATGAAATGATTGCTGTATAATCCTCAGGCCTTGATTTTCATTAATCAGAACCCATGGAAAAGTGCCAGGCACAGTGACACTTGCATATAAACGTGGAACAGAGGAGGCAGGGACAGACAGATCCCTGGTACTCACCACTCAGCCAATGTAGCTGAGCTAATGAAGCCCAGGGCAATGAGTGAGCCCATCTCATACAAACAAACTGGATAACTTCTGAAGGCCAGTTGATCTCTTACCTCTACAATCATGGATACACATGTGTATACATACACACAAATGCATAACTGACACATACACACAGAGTGTATATAGTTTGAGAGCCCCATGAAAACAAAGTAAAAGTACCTGAACAACAACCTCCAAAGCTGCTTGAAGGATTTGCCATTGACCTGGAGACTAAAAGGCTCAGCTCTGTGCCTTGGTCTGTTCCAAATGTACAAGAGAGCTGTATCTACTGAGCTTGAGTATCTAAAGGAACACTTCAGAGCTATAGAGATAGAGAGTGGGTAAGAGAGCATATTTTCTTGCAGAGGTCCAGAATTTGAATGTCAGCACCCATCACAGAGTGGATGTTCATCATAATGCAGTATAATAATATAACATCATAATTATGCTACCTCAGAAATTACTGTAACTCCAACTCCAGGGGATCCAATGACTTCTGGTCTTCTTGCACACCTACAGGTATACATATACATACATGCATGCAGCAAACATATATACAAAAATTATATGTGTTTTAAAATAACAGTTCTAATAATGAGGTCAGAGCTTTAGAAATGTACATGTATTTTTCCTAGAAACAATCTGAACTGAAATAGATATTATAACACACATTTTCCTGGCAGCCAGTTTTTGGGAAGATAGAAACTCTCTGCTTTGTCAAGCCTGAGATCATGTTTATTATTTCATGATAAACACAAATTACCCCCTTATATCATAGTAATCATTATTGCCTATATAATTTTAAAATCTTCATTGTATACATCCACATCTTACTTGCAGAAATTTTCACATACACATACATTGTGCATTGAGCATGCTCCATGCTCTACATGCACACTCCTCACCCTGATGTTCTAGTTTCCTTCTGCTTCTGTGAGAAACATCATGACCAGAGACAAGTTAGAGGGAGAAAGGGCTTATGGCTGACACTTCCAGGTCCCAGTCCATCATTGAGGAAACTCAGAGCAGGAACTCAAAGCAGAAATCAGGGAGGAACACTGTTTGCTCATTTACTTTTTGGCTCACTCGGCTAGCTTTCTTGTAAAGATCAGACTCACCTGCCTAGGGATGGTGCGGAAAAGGGTGAGCTAGGTACTTCTATACAAACAACCAAGATAGTCCTTCACAGATATGGACACGGATGGAACTGGTCTGCACAATTCCTCAACCGAGGCCCCCTCAAATTACTACTCTAGACTGTGTCTAGTTGAGAGCTGACATAAACTAGGATACCTTCCATTTTTTCACTGTTCCTCTCCCTATTCTTCCCCTTCCTTCCCTAGACAGTTTCATTGTCATATTCATATATAGGAATGACATATGAAAACATTCAGCATTTCTCAGTTTAATTTACTTGGCATGATTGCTTCCAGTTGTATGACTTTTCTTTAATTTTCTTTAATTTGAAGAAATTATTCACAAAAAATTATAAGAGGAAACATATAAGAACCTATCTTAGTCTAATGGTTATTTACGTCTAATAATTTTAAGTAAAAGTCATCAATTGGTTTGATTTTTAAGCATTTGTGTGTTGAAATATGTGTAACATTAAATTTACTACTATCATATGTGGTGGTTTGAAAGAAAATGGCCCTCAAGGAGAGTGGCACCATTAGGAGGTGTAACTTTTGGAGTAGGTATGGTCTTGTAGAAGTGTGTCACCATGGAGGTGGTCTTTAAGGTCTCATATATGCTCAAGACACTCCCAGTGACACAATTCATTTCCTGTTGCCCAAATATCAAGATGTAGAACTCTCAGCTCCAGCACCATGTCTGCCTGCATGTCAGCTTGTTTCACCATGATGATAATAGACTAAACCTCAGAAATTGTAAGTCACCCAATGATATGTTTTCTTTTATAATAGTTACTGTGGTCATCGTGTTTCATCATAGCAGTAGAAACCCTGAGACAAAAGTTGGTAGCAGGGACTGGGGTATTGCTGTTATAGGCCTGATCTTATTTTTGTTTGGAGGAATTTGGAATTTGGTACTTGAATTAGCAAATCAATGGAATTATTTAAGCATTGATTAATGGACCATACTAGTAGGAGCCTGGTATTAAGAGTTATTTGACCAAAGGGACAGTCCTGACCCCTTTGCATATTACTCCTCCATCTCTGACACTGGGTTCCAGGAGTTCAGTTCAGCGTTTAGCTGTGGGTATCTGTCTCTGCTTCCATCAGTTACTGGATGAATGTTCTAGGATGGCAAAGAAAACTGACCAGACAAGGGAGAGCTCTTGAACCCCAGACTGGTGGCTGAGAGGTCAGCAGGGGACTGATGCAGTCTCCAGGAATGTAGTGTCAGTAAGGAGGCCCCAGAAATCTCTGGGGCCTTGAGTAGTAGATCAGTGTTTACCATGGCATACAAATGAACTTTGGGAGCTCATTCCACATAGAGGAATGCTATCTCAGCCGGGACACATGGGGAAGGGCCTAGGTCCTGTCCTGGATGAAATGACAGATTCTGGAGATCCCCCCCAAGGAGGGCGTCACCCTCCCTCGGGAATGATTTTGGGATTGGGTGGGGGGCAGGAGGGAAACTGGTGGAGGGACAAGGGAGGAGGGGTGGGAGAGGGATCTGGGATTGACATGTGAAACATTCATGTTTCTAATCTAAATAAAAACATAAATTGAGGAAAAAAGAGGTATTTGAACTGTGAGGGCCTGGTTCAAGAGGTTTCAGAGGAGAATTTCAGTGTGCTGCTGAGAAATCACTCTTAGGTTATTTTGGTGAAGAATGTGGCTGCTTTTTGCCCTTGTCTGAAAAGTTTGCCTAAGGCTAAAGTAAAGAATTTTGGATTAATTCTCGTGGCAGAGGAAATTTCAAAATAGCCTATTATAGACTCTGGTGTATAGTTACTAGTGTTAACTCTAAGAGAGATATATAATGAAAAAGAGCAAGCTGAGCAAGAAAAAATAATTGAGGAGAAAGTGGAATGACTAAATCCTGTGTTCAAGGAGATAAACAGATTAACAAATGGAACAAAGGGAGTGGTGACCTCGGTGCAAGACCCCACCCATATAAGTTTCCAGGTTGCAAAAAGGAATTAAATAAAAACTTTGAGCCTAGTGTGGTGGTGCACACCTTTCATCCCAGCACATAGGAAGCAGGGGCTGCTAGAACTCTGGATTTGAGACCAGTCTGGTATACAGAGCAAGTTTCAGGACAGCCAAGCTTAAGGCAGGGAAGGAAACTATTGAAAACAGAAATCTGGTGAAGACAAAATTGAATGAAGGTACCATGTTCCAGCCCCCAAATGCAGCAGAACTTGAGAGATTTGGCCAAATGTTTCTGGCTTTAGAATTAAGGATAAAAGAAAGGAGTTACAAAATATTCCTCCATGACTAAGGAAAGTGTTGAGGCCAGACATATATCAGGGGTGTCCCTGAATGGAGACCTAGACAGTCCATTGCATGAAGCTATGCAGTTGAAGCCTTGATTGAATTGGAGACCCCAAGATGTTGAGATGACAGAGCCACCAGATTCCTGTTGAGGAAAGATGCTAACATGGAGTGGAATCAGCTCAAGGGAAAGAAGGGTGTTTCAGTCAACAAAGCTGAAAGGAGTTGAAAATCTGAAGAGTGCTTTGATATCAGACAGTGAGATGAAGAGTTTGGAGTTTGTCTAGCTAGTATTCAATCTTGCTTTGATCCAGTATTTCTTCACTATGCTGGCTTTCCTAAGCTTTGAAACAGTAATGTACATACTGTACAATCATACATTGGGAGTATGTGATCTGCTTTTTTATTTTGATTTTACAAGGAATTACAGGCAAGAGGTTGTTTAAATCTCAGAAGAGACTTTGAATTTTGAACTTTTAAATAAGTTTGAAACTGTTGTAGACTATGGGAACTTTTGAAGTTGTACTTAATGCATTTTTGTGTTATGATATGGCTATAATCCTTTGGAGAGCAGGGAGCAAAATGTGGTAGTTTGAAAGAAAATGGCCCCCAAAGAAAGTAACATTATTAGGAGGTATGATCTTGTTGGAGTATATGTGGTCTTGTTGGAGGAAGTATGTCACTGTAGAGGTAGCCTTTGATGTTTCATACATGTTCAAGCCACTCCCAGTGACACAGTTCACTTCCTATTGCCTGACTATCAAAATGTAAACCTCTCAGCTCCAGCACTATGTCTGCCTTCACACTAACAAGTCACACAATGGTAATAGCCTCTGAAAATGTAAGATACTCAAATAATGGTTTCCTTTATAAGAGTTGCTGAGTAACAAGTCTCCAAAACACCAAAGGATCCAATTAAATGGTGGGGTACAGAACTAAATAGAGAATTCTAAATAGACGAGGCTAAAATGAGCAAGAGACACTTAAGAAAGTGCTCAACATCCTTAGCCATCAGGGAAATGCAAATCAAAACAACTCTGAGATACCATCTTACTCCTGTCAGAATGGCTAGAATCAAAAACACCGAAGACAATTTATGCTGGAGAGGATGTGGAGAGAGAGGAACACTCCTCCACTGCTGGTGGGAGTGCCAACTCCTACAGCCTCTTTGGAAATCAGTATGGAGATTCCTCAGGAAAATGGGAATTAATCTACCACTAGACCCAGCAATTCCACTCTTAGGCATATATCCAAATGAGGCAAGTTCATACAACAAGGGCATCTGCTCCACTATGTTCATAGCAGCATTATTTGTAATAGCCAGAACCTGGAAGCAACCTAGATGCCCCTCAACTGAAGAGTGGATAGAGAAAATGTGGTACATTTACACGATGGAGTATTACTCAGCAGAAAAAATAATGGAATCTTGAAATTCGCAGGGAAATGGATAGCACTAGAAGAAACCATCCTGAGTGAGGTAACCCAGTCACAAAAAGACAAACATGGTATGTACTCACTCATATATGGATTTTAGACATGGATCAGGATAGTGCCAGTTTGCACTTCCACTGATAGAGAGTCTGGGAAACAGGAAAGAACCTAAAAGATATGCATATATGCATAGTACCCAAAAGAAGAGGATGGAGACAAGATCCTCTGAACGGATGGGGAACATGGCGAGGGGTGGGGGGGAGTGGGACCTGGGAAGAAGAGAGGGGGTGAAGAGGAAGAGAGTTGGTCATGGGGGAACAGGAAGTTGAGGAGGTGGGGGTAGAATAGGGGGAGGAGGGAATCATAGGATCGAATACAGATCAGGCACCAGAGTGACCTCGAGTGATCTTAAGGGATAACACCATTTGGCAAGCTAAGCAATAGTGGAGAGACCACCTCGAATGCCCATTCCTGATAATGAACTTGATGTCTATAACCATCCGGGAGCCTTCATCCTGTGACTGATGGAAGCAGAGGCAAACACACAATTAATCACTGATCTGAACCCAAGGAACCCAGTGACAGAGAGGAGTGATGAGCAAATTGGCAAAGAATGGGCTGGCAAAACCATCAGAGACAACTGATCTGAACAGGGGAGAGCTCTTGGACCCCAGACCGACAGTGGGGAGGCCAGCATGGGACTGATCTGGACCCCCCAAATGTGAGTGTCAGCGAGAAGGCCTGGGCAACCTATGGGGCCCTGAGCTGTGGATCAGTGTCTATCCCTGGAATACAAACAGTCTTCGTGTGCCTATAGCACAAAGAGGGATGCTCTGTCAGCTTGGACTCTTAGGGGAGTGCCTGGACCCTACCCAGAGTAAAATGACAGACTCTAGATATCCCCTATGTGGAAGGATTTGGCAATAGGGTGGGAGGGTGGGGGAAGGGGAGTGCGGGAGGACGGGAGGGAGAGGGATCTGGGATTGACATGTAAAACAAGCTATTTAAAATTAAAATAAAAAATGATAAAAAAATAAGAGTTGCTGAGGTCAAAGTGTCTCTTCACATCAATAGAAACCCTAACAAAAACATCATAATTAGCTCCAGCTCTCAACTTTACTTGAACCTAAGTCACTTGGGAAAAAAGAACCACAATTTAAGAACTAACTTTATCAGACTGGCCCATGAGCATGTCTGTGCAGCACTTTATTTTTTCTCCTCTCTTTTTTTATATTGAAATTAGAAACAAACTTGTTTTACATGTCAATTCCAGTTCCCCCTACCTCCCATCCTCCCATGCCCCCCACCAGCCCCCATCCCCTCCCCTTTCTGCTCACCAGGGAGAGTGAGGCCTTCCATGGGGGATCTTCAAAGTCTGTCATATCATTTGCACCAGGGCCTAGACCCTCCCCTGTGTGTCTAGGCTGAGAGAATAGCCCTCTATGTGAAATTGGCTCCCAAAGTCCATTCGTACACTAGGGATAAATATTGATCCACTACCAAAGGCCCCTTAGACTGTCCAGGTCTCCTAACTGACACCCACATTCAGGGTCCTATGCTGCTTTCCCAGCTACCAGTCTGGGGTCCATGAACGCCCCCTTGTTCGGGTCAGCTGTTTCTGTGGGTTTCTCCAGCCTGGTCTTGACCCCTTTGCTCATCATTCCTCCTTCTCTGCAACTGGATTCCAGAAGTTCAGTTGAGTGTTTAGCTTTGGGTATTTGCCTGTGCTTCCATCAGCCACTGGATGAAGGCTCTATAATAGCATATAAGGTAGTCATCAATCTCCTTATCAGGTAAGGGGATTTAAGGTAGCCTCTCCACTATTGCTTAGATTCTTAGTTGGGGTCATCCTTGTAGATCTCTGGACATTTCCCTAGTGCCAGATTTCTCTTTAAACCTATAATGGCTCCCTCTATTATGGTATCTCTTTTATTGCTCTCCTCTATTCTTACCCCAACTCAATCTTTTTTATTGCTAAATGGTATAGGAGAGCCCATGCCACCAAGGATAGTGTTATCCCTGGTCCAGTAAGTATGGGCTGTATAAGAAAGACAGCTGAGAAAGACAGGGGAAGCAAGCCAAAGACCAGTGTTCCTCTATGATTTCTGCTCCAGTTCCTGCCTTTATGTTCCTGCCCTGCTGTCCCTTCATAATAGACTGTAACATGTAAAATGAAATAAACTCTTTGCTCAAATTGCTTCTGCATCAAAAACCAACTTTGAGAAGAGTGTGCTTGTTTGACTTACAGTCCCTTGTTGAAGGAAGTAAAGGCAGGAACTGAAGCAGAAACAACAACGGAGGAATTGCCTTGCTCTCCATGGCCTGGTCTACTTACCTTCTTGTACAACCCAGAGCCACCTGCCCAGAGGTAACACTACCCACAGTGGCTAGGCCCTGCCATGTTAGACATGTAAAATTTAAATGCCCAACAGACATTTCCACAAAGCAATTCAGTGAAGGGAATCCTTCATTTGAGGTTCCCTTTTCCCAGGTGACTCTAACGAGCACAATTGCCCCTTGATTGACATAGAAGTACATTGCTATTAAGCCATAAGCTTTCCTTTGATTTTATGCGAATATTTCAAAATATAACATCATATAACTTTAAATATCCCACAGGTTGTTTTTTAATGTAAGCACTTTAAAAGTTTGAAGTATTTTTAAAATATCCAAAGTTACTTAACCGTGGGCTTCTATGAAATCAAAAGCAAGTTAAATGATTTCTTGTTTCAAGAGAAAACTGAGGCACAAAAACAAGCACACTTAAGCAAAACCAAAGTCCAGCTGTGTAGCTCAAATATGTCTGTAACTTACTCACGATCTTGTAGGCTTCAAGAGAGCATATGCAGCTCTATCTCTCTGGCTCTGCCATCAACAGCACACACAGTCTGTCTCCACTCCACACCTGCTGGGCTTGGTAGTCATCCCACAGTCCTGTCATCTCAAATACCCTAGGATCTTTACAGAAACCTTTGCCTGTGCTTCTGCCGACAGCAGTTCCTGGGCTTTTTGGGCTCTCTGACACTTTGTCAATATAATAAATAAAACAGTTACAAGTTTTTAAATCTCTCTCTAGTAGGCATGTAACAGGGTCATTCTAAGAGATGATTTTTCTCATTTCAATGAGCTCTGCCTTCATTTTACCTTTTGTGCTTGATTGTTTTTTATTGTGATTGATAGGATATTTGAATCTAATAGTATTATAACTCCTTAAAGTTATATTTTTCTTCTTTCGAGCTTGCTGCTGTTATTTTTGTTTTTGTTCGTTGTTTTTGTAGGCTGTTTCTATGGCAAGAATCAGCTTGAGTTGTAAACTGAAGGTCCTCTCTGGTCTCCCTTGAGCCCATTCCTTCCATTCGGCATGATTAATAATCTCTAACTCTCTGTGTAAATGCAGCTACTTTGGAATAGCCTAGTCTTTTACATTTCCTCAAAAGAGACAAAAAGAGAAAAATGAAGGATAGCAGGTGTTCCATGTAAGGTAAAGCCTTGCAAGAAACTCCATCCAATTAGAGAGCGGTTTGCAAATGCCAGGGAGCTGCAACAACAGTGGGGCCTCCTGCTTCTCTTTGTCTCTAGGATTTGGAGTGGCAGCAAGTTATCAGGATCCTTAGTCCCTGACACTTGGAAGGCAAAGTTTTATTTGTCCACACCCTGAATCCTGTAAAGAGTAACCAGCTTCTGCACAGACACCTGGCATAGGCTGAGAGCTAACACATGGGTAGCTGATAGAAACTGACTCAAGCTGATCACAGCTTATTCAAACAACTTTCTCATAGAAGTAGTGAACCTTCGTAAATAAACTTCAGAATACAAAATGTTTGCAACAAATAGATCTGATCAATGTAATTGTTTATGTGAGGAGATGGGTTCCTGGTACTTCACACTTTTCTATCTTCCAGAATCAATTGCCTTTGATAGGCATCTGTTTATTCATATATCTGAGACAAAGTCTTACTATGTAGTCCAGGCTTTCCTGAAAGCCACTCTGTAACACAAGCTGGCCTTGAACCTGCAGTGATACCCCTGCTTCACTCTCCAAATACTGGGATTACAGGTAAAAGCTATCACTGTCTTCTGAAACATTTCATAGGTTAATGATAATTGGCTCTTTTTCCAGATGTTTTGGGTATGTGGGGGCATATTTGGTAGTAACATTATTTACCCTCTACCTAAATTTGAGACTGAAATGTGTAGTCCTGGTTATTCTATCACACTTTTTACCCTCTACCTAAATTTGAAACTGAAATGTGTAGTCCTGAATATTCTAACTGTAGGTGGGATAACTATCATACCAGTCCTATGTCCTTATTAAATACCTCAAGGTTCACAAATGACTGCACTCCAAATCTCAGCTGACAAAAAAACAAAAATGTTAGTCTTAATTGGTATGATTGTTTAATGACCATATGAATCTATTGCAATGTCCCCATATGTATTTCTGTCCAGTAGGTCTAGGGAGGTCAAGACTTTGACTTTCTAACAAGCTCTCAGACATATCCTTGATTACCTCACAGCATCAAGGCTAGAGAGTACATGGGATATAAGGCAGGCTTTGGGGGGAAATTAGTGTTTATAGACTTATTAGTTTTTGTCATTTGTTTAAATATATCTCAGTGTATGTGACACTGTCACATATATGTGTATAGAAACAACCTGCTGGCCCCAGTAAGTGTTGCTTGCTTACACATGATTTCAGGGCTGACTACTTGTGGGTTTCTTTTTAAGATTTTACTATATTATTTTTTAATTTTTGGGGGGTTGAGTGCTATGGCCCATGGAGGTCAGAAACATCAGATTCTTTGGAAATGAAGTTACAGGCTGTTCTGAGCTGCTGATGTGGTAGCTAGCTGATAAACTCAGATATTCTCTAACAGTATACTCTTAGCAGCTAAGCCATCTCTCCAGCCCAGGTTTTGAGGATTTCTAGGCTGGTCGCACTTCCATTTTCGCTCTCTGCTTCCTGAGACCTAATGGAATGAAAGGTGATCAATCTATTTCCTGACTACCAAGCCAGCTTCACACTCCTGCTGCCATGCCTTCCCCACCACCATGGACTGTGCCCTCTGCCTCTGCCATTTTCCATTAATGAAACATTTCTCCTCTAAGTTGCCTTTGTCAGAGTATTCTATCATAGTAACAGAAGACTAACACACTGGAATTTCTAGAAGAGTTTAGTGCCCTAAGAAATCTTTCAAGTGTTTTAATGTTTTTCATTAAATTTCCCTGAGAAAAGACTCTAGTCATTTTATTATATATGAGACTAACATAATCATTTAAGCAACTTATCTACAGTTATTTGGCTGTTAAATAATAATAACCAAATTTAAGACTAAATCCACTGCAATTTAGTCTGCTTTTTAAATTTCCTTCCAATGGTAGGGTCTTTCACATTGTTTCTTTTTTATTTAAAACATATTTTGTTACTACAATTGCATGAATTCCTCTTTTTATTCTTTAATTTATGTGTGTGTATGTGTGTCTGTGTCTCTGTCTATATGTGTGTGTGGGTGTAGGTGTCTGTTTCTGTATGTGTGGGTGGGTGGTGGGTATATGTGACTGCTACTTGTGTACAGTACCCAGGAAGTCAGTAAAGGGTGTCAAATGCCCTGGGTCTGGAGTCACAGGTACTTGCGGTCAACTCAACATGGGTACTAGAAACTGAACACAAGTCCTCTGGAAGATCACCAAACACTCTTAACTACTGAACTATCACTTCGCTCTCCTCATGGACTCTTTATGGCATTAAAAATACTTTGTTTTCCCTCTAATTTAAGCTTCTCATTAAAAAACAATATTTTGATTAATTTTTGAGAATGTCATGCACATTTTGATAATACTCACCTCCAATGTCTCCCAGAGCGACTTTTTGTATCCTTACATACCAAACCATCCAACTTTGAGAGTTTCTTTTTATTTTCATTTTTACTTTGTTTTTTAATCCTATCAAATTCAGTTAGTGCTATGTAGCTACTCTTGGGAATGGAGTCTTCTCTGGAGTGTTGTTGACCTACAGGGAATTATAATATTAAAGCAAACTGATTTTTGCTATCAAATTCCAAATTGCTCCTTAGTACTATAAATAGGAATTTATACCACAGTCACATAAATGATCATGCATAAGTCTAGGGCATTGCTTTCACAATCGATATGAGCTTACATGTTCAACTGCCCATTTGTGTCTAGAAAACACTGTCCTTGAAGTTATGTACTGTCTCTCACTTTTATAATCTTTCTAGCACCTCTCCCATGAAGATATCTAAGCCTTAGAAAGGACATGTGTGATATCTACATACTATGTACGGCTAACACTCCATGGTGTCTTATTCTGTGGACATGCAATAGTTGCATGTATTCTCTATAATTAATAGTATTCTCTATTAATTACTATTAATAATTACTATTAATAATAATATTAATTACTAATAATTACTATTAATAGTAATTAATAGTATTCTCTATTAATTACTACATATTACAAGATTCTCTGGTAAGGGTTGAGGGATACACTGACCTATAGGTATAGCAATAAGTCATTAGGAGTGATTTTATTAGCATTTTCATTTAGCAAAATAATAACACTACATTCTCTTCTACAACCTATGACCTGTCTAGCCACAGATTCTTGGGACCCAGCTCACAGAGAAGGCCTTAGAAAGTAGATGGCTGTTGCGAAACAGTTGATCCAAGTCAGTTGGTTACTTCCATAACAATTGTGCCACTATTGTGCCAGTGAAAATATCTTGTCAAATCAATTGTTATTGTAGCTCCCAGAGTTAATAAAGGTTCTTCTCTTTCAATAGTGCAAATTCCAGATGAATATGGGATTAAATTCTCCATGTTCTACGAGTCAAGTATATGATGTCTGTGGCAATGCAGTCTTCCTGTAAGTTTCTGAAGGGAAACCAAGAGGATTGGCAATAACCTGTAATGCCTGGGAGTCTATGGAAGTCCAGAAGCTAGCAATTTAAAAGGAGGTAACAAATTCTTGGTGCTGGGGATATCTTCTAGCTAGCTTGTGATATCTGGTTGGGAGAAGAGAAGGGAGTCCTCTTGAAAAAAAAATATGGAAAACTATGACTGTAGAAACTTCCTAAAATATATACATGTACTTTAATTTTCCTTGTGATAAGATAACTCAAGTACAAATACTTGAATATAGAACAAAGCACAATTAAGAAAACATCTACATACTTCAAATGCCAGAACTAAGAAGTCATCTGAAAAGCTAGGTAATTTGTTTTTCTGACATGCCACTGTATGCTAATGTTAACCTTCTTCTTAAAATAAGGAAGTATAGGTCCCTCTGGCATCATCAGGTAAACAGGCCAGCTTCCCGGCCTGAGTTCCAGAGCCTGCAGATCGCCTGGGAACTGCACAGAGCTCCCAATCCCGGCGGGAGCATCAGGTAAACAGGCCAGCTTCCCGGCCTGTGTTCCAGAGCCTGCAGATCGCCTGGGAACTGCACAGAGCTCCCAATCCCGGCGGGAGCAAAGCACCCCAGACTCCAGATCTTCTCTCCCACCAACGATTCCAGGAAAGGAGAGGAGGCTGGGAGTACAGGGAAGTAGCTGTCCCTCTGGCATCATCAGGTAAACAGGCCAGCTTCCCGGCCTGAGTTCCAGAGCCTGCAGATCGCCTGGGAACTGCACAGAGCTCCCAATCCCGGCGGGAGCATCAGGTAAACAGGCCAGCTTCCCGGCCTGTGTTCCAGAGCCTGCAGATCTCCTGAGAACTGCACAGAGCTCCCAATCCCGGCGGGAGCAAAGCACCCCAGACTCCAGATCTTCTCTCCCACCAACGATTCCAGGAAAGGAGAGGAGGCTGGGAGTACAGGGAAGTAGCTGTCCCTCTGGCATCATCAGGTAAACAGGCCAGCTTCCCGGCCTGAGTTCCAGAGCCTGCAGATCGCCTGGGAACTGCACAGAGCTCCCAATCCCGGCGGGAGCATCAGGTAAACAGGCCAGCTTCCCGGCCTGTGTTCCAGAGCCTGCAGATCACCTGGGAACTGCACAGAGCTCCCAATCCCGGCGGGAGCATCAGGTAAACAGGCCAGCTTCCCGGCCTGTGTTCCAGAGCCTGCAGATCGCCTGGGAACTGCACAGAGCTCCCAATCCCGGAGGGAGCATCAGGTAAACAGGCCAGCTTCCCGGCCTGTGTTCCAGAGCCTGCAGATCGCCTGGGAACTGCACAGAGCTCCCAATACCGGCGGGAGCAAAGCACCCCAGACTCCAGATCTTCTCTCCCACCAACGATTCCAGGAAAGGAGAGGAGGCTGGGAGTACAGGGAAGTAGCTGTCCCTCTGGCATCATCAGGTAAACAGGCCAGCTTCCCAGCCTGAGTTCCAGAGCCTGCAGATCGCCTGGGAACTGCACAGAGCTCCCAATCCCGGCGGGAGCCAAGCACCCCAGACTCCAGATCTTCTCTCCCACCAAAGAGACCAGGAAACTACAGGAACCAGGGAGACCAGGGGAGTAGCTGTTCCGGATCAGGTACAACAGGACCCAGCATAGGGTCCAGGGGACCAGGTAGGAGGCTAAGCGCCCCAGATTCCTGTTCTTCTTCTCTACCCACGGACCAGCATTTGGACAAGGCATAGAAGAACCACCAGATTACTGGACTTACTAGCACCCACCAAAGGGAACTCTGGTCCCCAGACCAGGAAGGGGCTCTTTCTGCACCCACTAAAAGAAGAGATGGGAAAGAGACAATACAAAAACACAGTCAGCAACAGAAAAACAAATATGACACCGCCAGATTCTAGAGACTCCACACCAGCAAGACCCCAATATTCAAACGCGAAGGAAGCAGAAGAGAACGATCTTAAAAGCACTTTCATGAAAATGATAGAGGCCCTAAAAGAGGATATTGGAAAATCCCTCAAAGAAATGGAAGAAAAAACAAACCAAAAAATGCAAGAAATGGAAGAAAAAACAAACCAAAAAATGCAAGAATTGGAAGAAAAAACAAACCAAAAACGGCACGAAATGGAAGAAGAAATGAAGCAAAAAATGCAAGAAATGGAAGAAAAAGCAAAGCAAAAAATGCAAGAATTAGAAGAAGAAACATACCAAATAAGGCAGGAAATGGAAGAAGCAACAAAGCAAAAAATGCAAGAAATGGTAGAAAAAACAAAGCAAAAAATAAAAAAAATGGAGGAAGAAACAAACCAAAAAAGGCAGGAAAGGGAAGAAGAAACAAAGCACAAAATCCAAGAAATGGAACAAAAAGCAAACCAAAAAATGCAAGAAATGGAAGAAAGAACAAACCAAAAAATTCATAAAAGGCAACAAACGGACGAACAGATAAACAGAAAATTGCAAGAAGCAATGCAAATGCTGCAAGGGTTGAAAACTGAAATAGAGACACTAAAAAAAACACAATCTGAAGAAAGGCAGAAAATAGAAAAGCTGGACAAACAGTCAGGCACTACCAATACAAGCATTACCAACAGAATAGAAGAGATGGAAGAGAGAATCTCAAGTGTTGAAGATACATTAGGAGAAATGGATTTATCAACCAAAGAAAACCTTAAATCCAACAAATCCTTAACACAAAACATCCAGGAATTATGGGACACCATGAAAAGACCAAACATAAGAATAATAGGTATAGAAGAAGGAGAAGAAATCCACCTCAAAGGGGCAGAAGGCATATTCAACAAAATCATAGAAGAAAACTTTCCCAACCTTAAGAAAGACATGCCAATGAAGGTACAAGAAGCCTACAGAACACCAAATAGAGTGGACCACAAAAAAAATCCCCTCGCCACATAATAATCAAGACCCCAAACATACAGAATAAAGAAAGAATATTAAGAGCAGCTAAGGAAAAAGGTCAAGTAACATATAAAGGCAGACCTATCAGAATTACACCTGATTTCTCCATGGAAACTCTGAAAGCCAGAAGGTCCTGGATAGATATTCTACCTACACTAAGAGACCATGGATGCCAGCCCAGACTACTATACCCGGCAAAGCTCTCAATCACTATAGACGGAGAAAACAAGATATTCCATGACAAAACTAGATTCAACCAATATGTGTCCACTAACCCAGCCCTACAGAAAATTTTGGAAGGAAAACTCCAACCCAAGGAAGCTAACTACAACCAGAAAAACATAAGCATTAGAGAATCCCTCTCTACCAACAGCCAAAAGAACAAAGGGGCGAAATTCCACCCATAATTCCACCAACAACAACCATCGCAAATCGAAGAAGGATGAGCAATCAATGGTCATTAATATCCCTCAATATTAATGGCCTTAACTCACCCATAAAAAGACACAGACTAGCAGAATGGATTCGAAGACAGAACCCTTCCTTCTGCTGCATACAAGAAACACACCTCACCCTCAAAGACAGACATTACTTGAGAGTTAAAGGTTGGGAAAAAATTTTTCAATCAAATGGACCCAAGAAACAAGCAGGGGTAGCAATCCTAATATCTAACAAACTAGACTTTAAAATAAAATCAATCAAAAGAGATGAAGGAGGTCATTACATACTCATCACAGGTGAAACCCACCAAGACGAAGTGTCTATCCTGAACATCTATGCCCCCAATACAAAGGCATCCACATTCGTTAAAGAAACATTATTAGAACTTAAATCTCATCTAAAGCCCCACACAGTTATAGTGGGAGATTTCAACACACCACTCTCACCACTAGACAAGAATACCAGACAGGAACTCAACAAAGAAGCAAAGGGTCTAATAGAAGTAATGACCCAACTGGGATTAACAGATATCTATAGAACATTTCATCCACATAAAAAAGAATATACCTTCTTCTCACCACCACATGGAACCTTCTCAAAAATCGACCACATACTTGGCAACATATCAAACCTCAGCAGCTACAAAAAAATTGGAATAACTCCATGCATCTTATCAGACCACCATGCCTTAAAATTAGAATTCAACAACAACACAAAGTGCAGAAAACCTACAAACTCATGGAAATTGAATAATGCTCAACTGCACCATCCCTGGGTCAAAGAGGAAATAAAAAAGAAATTAAAGACTTCCTCGAACTCAATGAGAATGAAGACACAACATACCCAAACCTATGGGACACTTTGAAAGCAGTGCTACGGGGGAAGTTCATAGCACTAAGTGCTCACATGAAGAAACAGGAAAACAGTTATACCAGAGAATTAACATCACAGCTAAAAGCTCTAGAACACAAAGAAGCAAACTCCCCCAGGAGGAGTAGACGCCAGGAAATAATCAAATTGAGGGCTGAAATCAACAAAGTAGAAACCAGGAAAACAATACAAAGAATCAATGCAACGAAGAGTTGGTTCTTTGAGAAAATCAACAAGATAGACAAACCTTTGTCCAAACTTACCAAACAGCAGAGAGTGAACACGCAAATTAACAAAATCAGAAATGAAAAGGGGGACATAACAACAGACTCTGAGGAAATCCAGAGAATCATTAGGTCATACTTTGAAAACCTGTACTCCACAAAATTCGAAAATTTAAAGGAAATGGATGACTTCCTGGACAGCTATCATTTGCCAAAACTAAATCAAGAACAGATAAGCAATTTAAATAGACCTATAACCCCTATGGAAATAGAAGCTGTCATCAAAAGTCTCCCAACCAAAAAAAGTCCAGGTCCAGATGGCCTCAGTGCAGAATTCTACCACAAATTCAAAGAACAGCTTATACCAATTCTTCTCAAAGTGTTCCACACAATAGAAGCAGAAGGGTCTTTGCCAAACTCTTTCTATGAGGCTTCAATAACCTTGATCCCCAAGCCACACAAAGATACAACCAAGAAAGAGAACTTCAGACCAATATCCCTCATGAACATTGATGCAAAAATACTCAATAAAATACTGGCAAATCGGATCCAAGAACACATCAAAACAATCATTCACCACGATCAAGTAGGTTTCATCCCAGGGATGCAGGGATGGTTCAACATACGAAAATCCATCAACGTAATCCACCATATAAACAAGCTGAAAAACAAAAATCACATGATCATCTCACTAGATGCTGAAAAAGCCTTTGACAAAATCCAACATCCCTTCATGATAAAGGTCTTGGAGAGATCTGGGATAACAGGGACATACTTAAACATAATAAAAGCCATATACAGTAAACCAACAGCCAACATCAAACTAAATGGACAGAAACTCAACGCAATTCCTCTAAAATCAGGAACAAAACAAGGCTGTCCACTCTCTCCATACCTTTTCAACATGGTACTTGAAGTTCTAGCTATAGCCATACGACAACAAAGGGGGATCAAGGGGATACAAATTGGGAAGGAAGAAGTCAAACTTTCACTGTTTGCAGACGATATGATAGTTTATATCAGTGACCCAAAGAACTCTACCAGGGAACTCTTACAGCTGATTAACACCTTCAGCAAAGTGGCAGGTTACAAGATCAACTCAAGAAAGTCAGTAGCCCTACTATATACAGATGATAAAAGGGCTGAAAGAGAAATCAGAGAAACATCACCCTTTACAATTGCCACAAACAACATAAAATACCTTGGGGTAACGCTAACCAAACAAGTGAAAGACCTGTATCGTAAGAACTTTGAATCTTTAAAGAAAGAAATTAAAGAAGCCCTCAGAAAATGGAAAGATCTCCCATGCTCTTGGATAGGTAGGATCAATGTAGTAAAAATGGCAATCCTGCCAAAAGCAATCTACAGATTCAATGCTATCCCCATTAAAATCCCAGCACAATTCTTCACAGACCTTGAAAGAACAATAATCAATTTTGTATGGAAAAACAAAAGACCCAGGATAGCCAAAACAACCCTGTTCAACAAGGCAACGTCCGGAGGCATCACTATCCCTGACCTCAAGCTCTATTATAGAGCTATAGTCCTGAAAACAGCTTGGTATTGGCACAAAAATAGACAGGCAGACCAATGGAATCGAATTGAAAATCCGGGTATTAACCCACACACGTACGAACATCTGATCTTCGACAAAGAAGCTAAAAATATACAATGGAATAAAGAAAGCATCTTCAACAAATGGTGCTGGCATAATTGGAGACTGGCATGTAGAAAAATGCGGATCGATCCATGTTTATCGCCATGCACAAAACTTAAGTCCAAATGGATCAAAGACCTCAACATAAATCCAGCCACACTGAACCTCTTAGAAGAGAAAGTGGGTGGTACCCTTGAAAGAATTGGTACAGGAGACAGCTTCCTGAACATAACACCAGTAGCACAGACAGTGAGATCAACAATTAATAAATGGGACCTACTGAAACTGAGAAGCTTCTGTAAGGCAAAGGACACAGTCAGCAAGACAAAAAGGCAGCCCACAGAATGGGAAAAAATATTCACTAATCCCACATCTGACAGAGGGTTGATCTCCAAAATTTACAAAGAACTCAAGAAGCAAGTCTCCAAAACAGCAAAGGACCCAATTAAGAAGTGGGCTGCAGAACTAAATAGAGAGTTTTCAATAGAGGAGTCTAAAATGGCTGAGAGGCACTTGAGAAAGTGCTCAACATCCTTAGCCATCCGGGAAATGCAAATCAAAGCAACTCTGAGATACCATCTCACTCCTGTCAGAATGGCTAAAATCAAAAACACCAATGACAATTTATGCTGGAGAGGATGTGGTGAAAGGGGGACACTCCTCCATTGCTGGTGGGAGTGCCAACTGGTTCAGCCACTTTGGAAAGCAGTATGGAGATTCCTCAGAAAAATGGGAATAAACCTACCACAAGACCCAGCAACTGCACTCTTAGGCATATATCCAAAAGATGCCCATTCATATAACAAAGATGTCTGTTCCACTATGTTCATAGCAGCTTTATTTGTAATAGCCAGAACTTGGAAGCAACCTAGATGTCCCTCACCCGAAGAATGGATAGAGAAAATGTGGTACATCTACACAATGGAGTACTATTCAGCAGAAAAAAATAATGGAATCATGAGATTCGCAGGCAAATGGATGACACTAGAAGAAACCATCCTGAGTGAGGTAACCCAGTCACAAAAAGAGAAACATGGCATGTACTCTCTCATATATGGATTTTAGACATAGATCTGGGGAGTGCCAGCCTACAATCCTATGGCCAGAGAGTCTGGGAAACAGAAACTTCATTTACTGGCTGGTTAAGTACTGAGCTGAACTCAAGAAAGCCAGTATCAGAGAGGGAGGACTGATGATCAAAGGGATTAAGACTGGGCTGGTTGAACCCCCAGAAACAGCTGACCAGACAAAGGTTAACTCTTGAATCCCAGGCATCAGCCTGGGAATCCAGCATGGGACTGATCAAGACCCCCTGAATCTGGGTGTCAGTGAGGAGGCCTAGGTAATCTATTGAGCCTTGGACAGCAGATCAGTACCCATCCCAAGTATACACACGGTCTCTGGACTCCCATAGAACAATGTGAGGTGCACTCTCACCCTGAACTCTTGGGGAAGGGTCTAGGCCCTGCCCTATATGAAATGACAGACTATGGACACCCCCATGGAGGGCCTCACCCTCCCTGGGGGAATGAGGGGATAACGGGGGGGGGGATGGGGGGTGGGCACAGGAGGAGGGGAGGGAAAGGGAGAGGGACCTCGTACTGACTTGTGAAGCAACCTTGTTTCTTATCTAAATTTAAAATGGAAAATAAAAAAAATATTAATAAAAAAAAAAAAAAAAAAAAAAAAAAAATAAGGAAGTATAATTTAGTGTGTTTGTTTTTATAATTGCCTTTCTTCATTTAACCATATTTTTTATCATCTAGTCATAGTAATGAGCATATTTCCAGAATGCTATTCTCAGTGAGTATAATACGCTAGTTTAAATGGAGAGCACCTAACTCGTTTGACCTTTATCTTATTCTTAGGTATTTTGTTTGCATCACTTTCTGCATTTTAATTCTTATTTTATAATTTAAATTGTATCATAGCCAACAACATGTATATTTGTATTTGATCTTATTTTATTTTTAACTGCTAACATTTCAAGACATTCTTTTTAGGGCTGTGGAGATGGTTCAGAGGTTAACATGCTTACCATTCAAATATGGGAGCAGGGTACAGCACAGGCCTGTAGTATGAATGTTAAGAGGACAAAACCCAGAGGATCCCTGGGGGTCATTAGCCAAATGAATGAGCTCGAGGTTCACTTAAAGACCCTGTCTCAAAAAGGAAAGTGAGATTTGGTACTTGTCCATTTACTAATGGGGTGCTTCTTGTGTAAGCTTGAGAACAAAAATTCAGATCCTCAATGCCCATATAAAAGCCAGGTACAATAACACACAGCTGCAACTCTGGTGCTGGTAGACAGGGACAAGTGGATCTTAGGAACTATCTAGCCAGCCAGTCTAACTGAAATGGAAAACCCTAGATTTAGTGAGACTCTATCTCAGCAAGAAGAGTAGAGAGAAACAGGAGAAGATGCTCAAGGTCTCCACATGCAATATGCTCATGCTAGACCACTTGCACACACATGTGCACACATATGCTTGCGCGCATGCGCGTGCGCACACACACACACACACACACACACACACACACACACACACACACTTCCTGTAAATTATTTCACTAAATCAGATAGGGAAAACACACATTTCCTTTCGTTTCTAAGTAATTTACATCTGTAACCACTTAACAAGTATCTTTGTGGAGCAAGAATGTCTTACCTAAATGATATCAAAATTATCAGTTTTTACTTTATGAGTTATAATTTTGGTGGTTTTATCACAGAACTCTTTCCCTAACCTAAGTTCACAAAGATTTTTCTCTTATGTTTTATTCAAAAGGTTTTATTCAAAAAGTTTTATACCTTCATTTATACTCATAATCCATTTGGAATTAATTTTGCACAGGGCTGAATTACAGCCTTAGGGTTTTTTTCACTATATCTGCTTCCCTGGTTGTTCCAATATAATTTCTTGGGAATAGAAAAAAATAAGAAAGAAAAAAACCTTAAAACCTTCTTTCTCTCTTGAATTTCCTTTAAACCTTTGTCAAAAATCAATGTGACCCTATTTCTAAGAGTCTATTTCTGCACTTTCTATTCAGTTCATTTGTGTGCCTACCCACTTCCTACCCCACTTCCCTTTCTTGAATTCTGCAGTTATAGTACAGTTGAAAGCCATCCTAAGTCTTAGAGTGAAGGATATGTGTCCTGTAACTTTATTTCTTCTCAATATCACTTTAGTTATCATTCGATCTTTCTCTTCTCACACAAATTTTAAAAATACCTTATTAATATCAGAAACAATTCTAATGGGCTTTACTGAAATCTTATTGAATCTGTAGATAAGTTTGTGATAATCTACATCTTAAACATACTATTTTTCACTATACAGACACAGTATATTTCTCCTAATTCATGTATTTATCAAGAATCCCCCTCTTTTGCACTGTTTATCATAGGAATGTGTCCAATATTATTAGATTCATATCTAAGAATTTCATTTTATTTTGTGCTCTTTTTTTGCTTTTTGTTAACAGGTATTCATTGCTTGTACACAGAATTTCCAGTAATTTTTGTATTAACTATTTAGCTACAGACTTACTAAATGTATCTGTGAAGAGGGCCAAAGACCTAAAGCTTGGGGATGTCTCCCTATTCAATCAAGAGAGACCAGCAAGCCTGGGGCAGACTGAGGAGAATCAGAGATTCAGAGAAGATTCTCAGAGTGTCAGAGACACTGAGAAGAAAAGAATAAGAATAAAAAGAAAGGGATGAGAATGAGGACATATACATGTGCATACATACACATACATACTTATGTACATACATACATACATACATACATACATACATACATACATACATAAAACATACCCCCTTCTGGGAGCTTGTCTTCAGAGTCAGAAAGTTTGGGATTTGCTGTGTAAAACACCAGCAGCTCAAACTTTGGTTTTTTTTTCAAGTTTTTCTTAGTAACTATAAATTTGGCTTTTACATTTTTTAAACTGTAAAACTTGTATCCTCCAAAATTCTTAGTTATATTTGGTTACTGGTGTTGTAGGGGTGAAAATCCCAATTCAAGAATTCTAACAGGGACTGGAGAGTGGTAAAGGGCTCAGAGGTAACGTAAAGAACACTTAGACTGTTTAGTTCCCACTCAGCACACAGAACTAATGGCTCACAACACCTGCAACTCAGTCTATAGGGGATTCAAAGTCCTCTTCTGGTTTCTGCACACACACACATACACACACACACACACACACACACACACACAATATTTTAAAAAGAATTTCAAATGACTAGACTCAGTCATCAGTCCCAATATGTCAATAAGAGACACAGTCGTGGTGACTGGACAAAGAGGAGTTTTAGTTAGGGTGGCACATGAATAATTGATTTTAAAAATGGCTCAGTGATTCAAGAGTTAACCTTTGTCTGGTCAGCTGTTTCTGGGGGTTAAAGCAGCCCAGTCTTAATCCCTTTGATCATCAGTCCTCCCTCTCTGTTACTGGCTCTGTTACTGGTTCAGCTCAGTACTTAACCAAGGGAGTCTGCCTCTTCCTCGATCAGCCACTAAATAAAGTTTCTGTTTCCCAGACTCTCTGGCCATAGGATTGTAGGCTGGCACTCCCCAGATCTATGTCTAAAATCCATATATGAGAGAGTACATGCCATGTTTCTCTTTTTGTGACTGGGTTACCTCACTCAGGATGGTTTCTTCTAGTGTCATCCATTTGCCTGCGAATCTCATGATTCCATTATTTTTTTCTGCTGAATAGTACTCCATTGTGTAGATGTACCACATTTTCTCTATCCACTCTTCAGGTGAGGGACATCTAGGTTGCTTCCAAGTTCTGGCAATTACAAATAAAGCTGCTATGAACATAGTGGAACAGACATCTTTGTTGTATGAATGGGCATCTTTTGGATATATGCCTAAGAGTGGAGTTGCTGGGTCTTGTGGTAGGTTTATTCCCATTTTTCTGAGGAATCTCCACACTGATTTCCAAAGTGGCTGAACCAGTTGGCACTCCCACCAGCAATGGAGGAGTGTCCCCCTTTCACCACATCCTCTCCAGCATAAATTGTCATTGGTGTTTTTGATTTTAGCCATTCTGACAGGGGTGAGATGGTATCTGAGAGTTGTTTTGATTTGCATTTCCCGGATGGCTAAGGATGTTGAGCACTTTCTCAAGTGCCTCTCAGCCATTTTAGACTCCTCTATTGAAAACTCTCTATTTAGTTCTGCAGCCCACTTTTTAATAGGGTCCTTTGGTGTTTTGGAGACTTGCTTCTTGAGTTCTTTGTAAATTTTGGAGACCAACCCTCTGTCAGATGTGGGATTAGTGAATATTTTTTCCCATTCTGTGGGCTGCCTTTTTGTCTTGCTGACTGTGTCCTTTGCCTTACAGAAGCTTCTCAGTTTCAGTAGGTCCCATTTATTAATTGTTGATCTTACTGCCTGTGCTACTGGTGTTATGTTCAGGAAGCTGTCTCCTGTACCAATTCGTTCAAGGGTACCACCCACTGGGAAGCCAGCATGGGACTGATCAAGACCCCCCTGAATCTGGGTGTCAGTGAAGAGGCCTAGGGAATCTATTGAGCCTTGGGCAGCAGATCAGTACCCATCCCAATTATACACACGGACTTTGGACTCCAATAGAACAATGTGAGGTGCACTCTCACCCTGAACTCTTGGGAAAGGGTCTAGGCCCTGCCCTATATGAAATGACACACTATGGACACCCCCATGGAGGGCCTCACCCTCCCTGGAGAAATGAGGGGATAAGGGGGGGGGGAGGGCACGGGAGGAAGGGAGGGAATGGGAGAGGGACCTGGAACTGACTTGTGAAGCAACCTTGATTCTTATCTAAATTTAAACTGGAAAATAAAATTAAAAAAAATAAAAATAAAATAAAAAGGGCTCAGTGACTCCAGCCCTGTATTTCTGGGACTAACAGGGACTTTGAGAGTCTCATAGAGGAGAACAAAGACTCAAGGTACATAGCTGGTATATCAAACAGCTGTAATTAGGCTGTGGTCTTGTAGACTCTGTGTCACTTGGTCTTACAGATAATTGGTATGACAATTGGTCCTGTCATGAGAAATGATTACTCTTACTTAGTTATCATAGCATAGCTGTTCTTACTTGGCAAGGATCTTGCTGTGGGTTATCTGTTCTGTAATGTTCTCTGTTATCGGGGGTTTTGGTTCTTCAACAAAATATATTTTCAACCACCTCTGTTGTGCCTGGAATCCAAAGAAATGGAAGAAGAGAGTATTGGTGACCTGCATAGATATCTTGGTGGTAAAGTGCTTGCCTTGCAAACACATGGAACTGAAGTCAGTCCCCGCCAAGATTACATTAAAAAGCTAGGCATTATAGCAAGTGTGTGAATTCTCAGTGCTGGGAAGGTATAGACAGTCAGGTCTCTAGTCCTTTCTGGTTAGCCATATTAGTCTATTTGGCAATGTTCCAGGCCAGTAAAAGATCCTATTTCCAAAAACAGTGGATGACACCTGAAGAATGAAAACTAAGATTGGCCTCTGGCCTCCAAAACACACATAAATACATATATGCACCCCCACCACACACACAAATACACACACACATACACACACACACACACACACACACATACACACATATGCACACCCACAATAGTGTGGCTCAAAGGAAAAAGTTTAAAAGGTAGAATCAATCCAGAGAGAGTCACGGATGGGGTGAGGCCAGTGATGTGTATTTCATTGTGAAGTCAGAGGAAAGCCATAAGGACTGATGGATAGAGCAACAGTATGTCCTTCTCTAACATTCTTCTACCCCAAGCCTTTCCCTCTAAACACTTCAGTGTTAGAGCTGAGTTCCTCCCTTAATAGTTACTCATCACATCATGGCATACAAGGCTCTCCATAGAACACCTGAGAGTCCAAAAGAAAAAAAAATCTATGGCCTATCTAGGCTCAACTGTCATCACAGAATAATGTCACCTGAAAGGTGAGTCTCAAATGAGGTGCTGCCAAGATCAGACTGTGGGTGTGTTTGTAGGGGGCTGCCTTGATTATTAATTGGTATGAGAAATCTCAGTCTACCATTCCCTGGGAAGGCAGAGCTGGACTAGTATAAGAAAAATAGCTAAAATGAGCCAGAAAGATACAGCAAGTAGCATTCATCCATTGCTTCTGATCCAAGTTTATGCTTGAATCCCCAAACTCCCTAAATGATAGACTGCGACCTGGAAGTGGAAGCCACATAAATACTGCCTGGCCTCCCCAGTGTTGCTTTGGGGTCAGAGTAGATTATCAAAGTCACAGACATCAAATTACACCAGAACATATTCTGAATGTTTAGTGAATTGGACAGGGTAGGCTGGAACAAAGCCATAGCTTAAAAACAGAAACCTTGCTATATGGAGTAATGACTTTCAGTCAAATCATGTCCTAGGGGAAAAATGAGAGATCTTGGCAGAGAATTCTTTGCAGATGGCTTGGGTAGTGGGCATTGACTAAGTGTTACGAGTGTACATCAATATTGTAGTATCTGGTATGTCACCACCATGGTGAGCCCAAGAGCTACACAATTTATGGCATTTACTACCACGAAAGATAAGGTATGAAGCAGTGTCCTCAGTGATCTACCACAGTGTAAGCTTTCACAAGGCATGAGATACCACCATGATGGAATTCTATTCAGGTTTTTGTTTTTTAAGATTTTATTCTATTATTGTTTGTACGTACACGTTTCCACATGTGTGCAGGTATGTGAGTGTAGAAGGCAGAATAGTGTGTCAGATCCTCTGGGTCTGGAGTTATGGATAGCTGTGAGCCACCCAACATTGGTGGACCTGGTCTAACCCTCTGTAAGAGCAGCAAGACCTCTTAACTGCAGAGCCATTGCTAGGTGGTGGTGGTGCAAGCCTTTAATTCCAGCACTCTGGAGTCAGAGGTGGGTAGATCTCTATGAGTTCAAGACCAGCCTGGTCTACAGAGAGAGTTCCATGACTGATAGAGCTTTTATATAGAGAAACTGTCTTGAAAACAAAACAAACACACAAAACTGCTGAGTCATCATTCCAGCCCAACTCAAGATTTCTTAATTAAGATAAATAAATGTTTTTGAGCAGCAACTACAGTTGGGGAAAGACATTTGACCTTTCCTCTGGAGGGATGACTTGCTGTCTCCCTTTCTATGAATGCATTCAGCATAGAATGATTGCCACTCTTCACTTCTGTTTCTTGGGTAAACTGAGGACGAGTGTTCTTGTCTTCGTTACAGAATCTGTTCTTTCTTTCTAGGAGGAAGCACACCTCAGCTTGTTCTCAGACTCTCATGGAAAATACACTACATGTATCTCTTCTCTCTTACCTCACCCTCTGTCTTCTCAGAGATGGAAGTTAGCAAGCTGCATTCTCTTCCAAGACATAACTGGATTCAATGTGCCTCCATTCCTTCCATCTCTTCTACTACACAAAGGACATCAGACAAAAAGGGTTCTCTTTGTTTAAATGAGGAAGATCATGGTTTTAAACATCACCTTTCTCAGCAGAGTCTAATCATCTGCTAAGACTCAACAGAAGAACTGAACTTTTGTAGTATGAAAATCCTTTCATTTGTGTTAAATTTACTTCTAAGCATCTTGATCCTTGTGTTAATGTTTTATTGAATCTGAAAATTCCATATATATGTACAATATATTTTTGGTTATAATTACCACCTCCTACCTCCTTCCAGTTATTCTCAGAACCTCATAGCACATCTTTTTAGTCCATATTTTTCAGTTATCATATGTGCACAGGTGTGGGGCCATCCACCAGAGCATGAGCAGCCTGCTTTTAATAACAACAAAGAAAACTAGCCCTCTTTCCTGCAGCAGCCACAACTACCAAGAGTTTCTCAGCTAAGTTCCAGCACCCCATGAGTGCTGGAACTTTAATTGGCTTGATCTCATGTGTGGAACCATAGCTTTTCATGTGTGCGATGGCCTTCTTGTGTCTAGGAGACAGCATATTACAGCAGTCCTCCTCATCCTCCAGCTCTTACATTTCTTCTGCCCCTTCTTCCCTGTCCCATCTAAGGCCAGAATGGAAATTTTTAATAAGACTTTAAGTTTGTGGTTCTAACTTACCATAATCTAACTGTATTCTCCATGACATACTCCACTTCTTAAATCTGACTTTACAGTAATGCTATGAAATAGATTCAGCTAGGAAGAATGGGTCTCTGTATTCATCTCCTACCACCACCAGCAGCACCCTGCCAGTATGAATGCAATGTTCTCCCAAGTCATTCATCCTGTTCATAATTCAGCTGGTATTCACACTCTGCCCCACCTCAGATAAGCCAGCAAATTGTAACGCTTTCCTCCTTCATCTCTGGAATGCTAAACTCAGTCTTCCTCTTAGCCTTCTGATTTTAATCCACCTATTATTAACCCTCCAATGTTATTTCCTTTTCTTTCTTTTATCTAGCCTATAGCTTGCCTTACAATGGATGCATTTGTGATTCACACCATTGAATTCTTGCCTGTGGTCAGCTCTGTTCAGATTTCTCTCTCAATAAACCATCTCCAAGGCACTTCTAATTACAGAGCCCTTTTAATTAGAACTTCCTTAATCACCCTGGTAAGTGATTGTGTCTTCTTAACTTACTCTTTGAAGACCTCCATTTCTGTTATTAAGCAAATCTCTTTAACCTTTCCCATTAGCTCATCCTTTAGTGCCTGCTCAGGGTCTAAGGTATAAACCTAGGCCACCCCAAGCCTGGCCCCCCTTCCAGACATGTAGGACACTAATATTACTCAGTTTTTGGCTTCATTTTTACCAACTGCCTGTGCATAAGCATAAGCACTCAGATTCCTGAAAATCCCATATTGAGAGACCTCAGGGACTTAAAAGACAGCTCAGTTGATAGAGCACTTTCCATGCAAGTGCAAAGACCTGATTGTGGGTCACTGGAATCTACACAAAACCAGGCACAGCAGCACATGCCTGTAATCCAGCAATCTTACAGGGAGATGGAAGGCAAAGACAGGGAATCTCTGTAAGGTGGTGGGACATTATGCCTGGCAAACACAGTGACAGAGACAAGACTGTATGAAACAAAGTGCAATGCTGCCACTGACACATGTGACACATGAGCTTGTCCTCTGACCTTCCCTTCATGTGCCTCCGCCATAAGCACCAGGCATAAACATACAGGCAAATGCATATGATACATATGAACGCACGCATTCATGCAGAGAGAGATTTTAAAAGGGGGGATACTTTAGAGTCTTCATAGACACATGTGACATTCATAGCTCCTTCCTGGCTTACACCACCCTATTGGGCATAGCCCATTCTTCCTGCGGCCCCATGTTCTGCCTTCTTCTGTTACCATTTCTTTGGACGCAGAGCAGAAAAGCAAAAACAAAAACAAAATTAAAAGGTCTTTGGAGAGTCTTTGGCTGTCCATTTGGTGCAGTAGGCACTGGTACTACAGTGTAACTTTGTCCAGCTGTCAACATGTCCTTTGGTGAGCCTTAAGTTCATTGTGTCTTTTCTGCTTTTGCCCATGAAGCATCCTGGATCACAGCTGCTCTGTTATCGTAGGGTCATAAAGATGCCCCCCTACCAACTTGGTTCCGTGTTAAGATAAGGACACATCACGGAAATGTTGCTTTGAATGTCAGACTAGCCAACTAAGAATTACATAACAAAACCACAAAGTGGGTGATTTCTTCAACATTGGGTACTTCTGTTTTTTAAGATTTTAAGTGTATGTGTGTATCCTGGCTTGCTTTCCATTTCTGTGAAAAACACCCTGACCAAAAGCAACTTGAGGAATAAATGGCTTATTTGATCTGATAACTAATAGTCTATGATGAAGGCAAGTTAGGGCAGGAGCCCAAGAAAGAAACTGAGAACAAGAATGATCATTGCTTACTGGCTTGTTTCCCATGGCTTCCTTTGTCTGCTTTCTTATATAACCCAGTACTATCAGCCCAGGACTGGTACCACCCAAAGTAGGATGAGTCCTCCATATCAAGCAAGAATATTCCCCCCAAACTTGTCTACAGGCCAATCTGAAGAAGATATTTCCTCAGTTGGGGTTCCCAATTCCAAGTGGACCTTAGTTTACATCAAGCTGACAACAAAACAGCAAGGTGTATGTCTGTGAGTGTGTGTTCACATGAGTGCGGATACACAAGGAGACCAGAAGAGAATATCAAATTCTCTGGAATTGGAGTTACAGGTAGTTGTTAATCTTCTGACATTGGTGCTAGAAACCAATCTCCAGTCCTCTGTAGGGACAGCAAGTGTTCTTAACTGCTGAACTATCTCTCCATCCTCAACAGCAGATGTTCATGCTTCAGGGACCTGAAGAGAAATTATAAGTCGAGGCATGAACACCTTTGATTCTTTCTGAAGCTTCTCTTTGTGCCAACAGCTGCCATTTTTCTGTGTGTTGTGGATGGTTCGGTGTGTATCTAGGAAACTTTGGGACACTTAAGTTTCTTTCTTAGGGAGACACCACTCTGCTTACATTAGTGTCTACTCTAAATACCTCCTTTTTAACTGATTGACATTTCCGAAATATCCAAAGAGTTGCTTGCTGACATTCCAAGAGCCAAAACACTGGGTGTTCTCTCTCTCTCTCTCTCTCTCTCTCTCTCTCTCTCTCTCTCTCTCTCTCTCTCTCTCAATTCCTCTCTCCCTCAATTTCACTCTTCCCACTTTCATTCACTTTTCTCTCTCTCCCGTTTCTCTCACTTTTTCCTCTATCTTCTTCTCACTTTTTACTTTCTCCCCTTTATCTTCCCTATTATCTCTCTCACCTTTTTCTATTTATTCCATTTTTTCTCTTCACCTTTTTCTTTCTGCTTCTCTCTTCCTATTTTCTCTCCCCTTTTGTTTCTTTACTCCTCTTCCTCCTTCATCTCTCTGTATGCCTCTTTTTATTATTTCTTTTTCTCCATTCTCTTTTTCTTTCTTTTTTCTTCATTTCCTTTCTCTCTGTTCTTGTTTCTCATTCATCCTCCCCCTCTTCACATTATATTCCTCTTTATCTCTATCCTTTTATTACTCTCCTCCTTTCATTTTATTTCCTCCTTTTTCTCTCTCCTCTCTATCCTTTTCTCTGTGGCATAAACACCAACTCTCAAGTCAGGCATCCAGTAATTTTCCCACACATCACTGAGAATCCCTCCACACTGCTGATGTCTGAACCTGGGTCTCTTCTGTGATTGTCACAGCTTCCTTTGGCCAAAGAGTCCCCAGATAGAGCCCCATAAGTCCATCATGTAATACCAGGAACACCAGAACCTTCCATGAGCATGGCACATGCATTTTAAGTGAATCATAGCTGAACAGCCTTCAGGTTTCATGACTAATGAGGCATGAAATATGATATCTGCAACTATGTCTCATGAGGGCATCCTTCTAGGACTGGCTATGATAGCTGTGTGAGTGTGGGAAACCCACTGAAAACCCACTGAATTTCTCTGTTCCTTTTTCTTAATTCCCTTACTCTCCACCACAAATTTGACAATTTGAATGTCTTTCAGCAAACAAACAGGGGGATAAATTGTTTACACCATCACTAACTCATGTATTTCATTGGGGGGATGAAAATTCAAATTATCCTGAATTGAAAAAACTATAAATTCTACTTAAAAATAATCCTATTCAAGTTGGAATGTTTGATAGCTCCTCTGCACCAAGAAACTGTAGTGATCCCTGTTTTTAGTCTTTCTAACAACATTTAAAGGACAAGGGTTCCAAGAATCTGAAATTTATCACAGAAAGAAGATTCCAAATGTTATATGCTTTCAGTTGCCAAAGAAAGTATTCTTTCCCACATCACCACACTTCAACCTCTACGTTTCCCTGACAATCACAGAGAACCATGCCTTATTGGCTTCTTTGCCCCTTGGTGTCTCTCTGCCATGTCAAGCTTTAGTGCCAAAGTTACAAAGAGCATAAATGTGTCTCCATGATCAGCTTAAAGTTGGTGCATTAGATTGTACAGTTCATAGAGAACTGCAGAATGTATATAACATTCAGGCTTATCCAGCAACACTGGTATCAACCACCCCAATGTTCATGAGTATGAAGCACATCACTCCACTGAACAGATCTTAAATTTCTAGAGATTCTTAAAAACCCTTCAGTGATCTGTCTTACAGCCACCACTTTCAATGAACTAGTTAAACAAAGAAAACATGATGATGCCTGGAGGAGCGATTTCTAGCCACTACTATGTCATCCCTGTCAGATCTTAATGTCACAATAGAAAAGAATGGCTGTGTGGACTGCTGACAGCATCACTCTGTTTAGTCCTAAAAAGTCCTTTTGTCATCCCCCAAAGTCAAGTAAAGATTATCTACATCATAGTTAAAGTGGCTGGAATAGGGCTGTTTATTCCAAGAGAATCTAGAGTCTTGGGCCTTACCCAAGTGTTCATAGATTTAACATCATAGAGTTTCAACAACAAAAATTTACAAAAGAAAACTCAGTTGGTGGTTGATTTCTATTCTCCTTGGTGTGGAACTTGCCAGAATTTTGCTCCAGAGTTTAAACTCCTGGCTCGGATGATCAAATGAAAAGTGAAACCTGGGGATGTAGACTGCCAAGCTTATTCTTAGACATGCCAGAAAGCTGGTATAAAAGCCTACCCAAGTGTTAAATTGTATTAGTATGAAAGAACAAACAAAAGTATTTGGAAAAAACAAATAAATTCCACTGGTGCAAAAACTACTGCTGCCTTAATTCATGGAAAGTAGAAAAGCTCTCCTCATCAATGGAAAGAGAAATAAGGAAGAGTTTTGATGGTGGTGAAAGAAAAGAAAAACAGAAAGAAAAGAATCTGGAAAAATAGCATCAGAGGATCCCTTTTCCAAACTTTAAGACTACTCACGGAAGAATCAGATGCACAGGATCTTGGCCTCACAGTTGCACATCAGAGACTCAGCACCACTGGGTAAAGCAAAGTCTGTAAATATTTTATATGAAGAGCCAGGGCAGCATTGCTGAGACTTTAGAGACCACAGATGGTTCTTTGCAGCACCTTTGTTGTTAAGCCTTTTAAAAACACAAACACCGTCCTTAACTCAGGACCACACATAAAACACTACACAAGCTAATCTGATTTGTGCAGGAGCTAATTTGCTGACCATGGAACTGATGCTCTGAACACATGGCTCTATTATACACCTGGATCTGTGGCCTTCTTACTACACAAAGTGGATTTGACTTTAAATTTGTAATTTTATAGTGGGCCTGAAAATTAGTGAATTAGTTTTCAGTCACTCCTTCTAAAAAAATTCTGAGTCTGACAATATTGTTTTATTTTTAGTATTCTCAGAATATGGCAAAATAAAAATATGCCTCATTTTTCACAAGATAGATAATAGGTAGACAGATGATAGATAGATAGATAGATAGATAGATAGATAGATAGATAGATATTATATGCCTCAGTGTGTTATGGAAATGGTACTAAAAATTTGGGAACAGATCCCAACATAGAGGAGGCATGGAACACAACCCTAAAAATTCAGTGATTTATTCCTCTTTTAAAATTGACATAATAACTTCATCTATTTATGGAGCATGTGTACTATTTCAGCAGTATGTGTGCTATTTCATCACATGTAAATAATCAGTTCTGGAAGACTGAGGTTCCTTCACTATTTTTTAATTACCATATATTCCTTGTTCAAGATAATGGGCTTAATTTTCAACCTTTTAAGGTATGTATGCAATGTATGTGGCTCGTTCATATTCACATACATACCCATGCCCTCTCTTCTCTTCTCTCTCTCTCTCTCTCTGTCTTTCTCTCTCTCATGTGTGCATCTATGTAAATATGTATGTAAATGTGTATGCATGTGTGTACAGGTGCACTTGGGTATGTGAATGTACATGCATGGGTGTGCATACTCATATGCATGTGTGTACAGGCCAGAGGACAACCTTGTTGTTGTCCCTCAGAGATATCCACTTACATTTGGGAAAGGGGGCCTCAGTGTCCTGGAGCTTTCCAAATGGGCTAGACTTGGTGGCTAGCAAGATTCACAAATCCACCTGTCTCCAGTGTGAACATGACTGACTTTCATTTTAATGTGGGTTCTGGGGATGGAATTCAGGTCACTGTGCATGCACTGTGGTGACTTCATTAACTGAGCCCTCTCCCAGCCCCATTACCCTGTCTAAGGTATGAGAACAGTCCCATTAAAGGACATAGTGGCAGCCTGCAAGCCTAGAGGCAGACAAGGAAATCTGAGAATATCAATCCTAGCAATCATTTTTTAATTTATGTGTGTCTGTGTACATGCATGTAGGCATGTATATGGTGTAAGTAAATGTTGGTTCCCCTGGAGTTGTGAGTCTTCGGAAATGAGTTCTAGGAACTAAACTGAGGTCCTCCAGAAAGCAGGAAATGTTCCTAACTCATAAACCATTTCTCCAGTCCAGTCCTGGGAACTTATTACTTCATGGTCTTGCATCTAGGTTTCCTGTTCTCTTTTCCCTGTTCCCAGAATCCTACATAATCACTCTTTCTGTTACATTCAAATGTTGGTGACAGACAATGTGATCTGCCTGTCAATCTCTCAACACTTCCTAGCAGCTGGTGACAGTGATGTTATTATTTACTGGCACTTGTTAGACTTACAACTTCAGCACTTGAGAAGCTGTTTACAGCATCCTAAGTACTTTATCTAATGGCAAGGACAGATCCACAGGATATAGAGAATTTCACTGCTATCTTCCCAGCTTACAGTTAAGAGCATTAGAGGTAAGGAGCTCTGTTCTTGTTTGGTTTCCATGAAGCAGAGGTGATATTACTTGCTCTGCAGAATTGTGAATAACAAAAGCAAAGATGTTGATGGAGCACTTAATATTTAGAGAGGGTTGGAAGATGTCCCAGTAGATAAGAATGCTTGCTGTGCCCACATAAGGATGTGAGTTTAAATCCCTATCACCATATGAAAAATCAGTAATGTGTGGCCATGAGCATCCATCTGTAGTCCCAAAATTCTGAGGGGTAGAGACAGAAAGGTCACTGGGATTCACTGGTCACTAGCTTGGATCCAGGCTCAATGAGAGATTCTGTCTGAAGAAAATATGGTAAAGAGCAACAGAACAAGACTTAGATGATCTGCTTGGCCTGCACACACACACACACACACACACACACACACACACACACACACACACACACACACACACACACACCCCACAGATGAATCAGTCAATAAATGTGAAATCTCTAAAGCACATGTCAATACTTATTAAATGTATCAGTTGTTTCCTTCTTAGAGCCCACCCCCCACACACGTATCACTCTCCATGGTGTCCAGATGGCACCCCCCCGGGTCCTTTCTGGCATGTCAGCACAGTTTAGTTTCTCATCTCAGTACTATTGATAGGCTAGGTTTCATGTTCTATAGTGGGGTTTGGTCAGTGAACTTGGGCAGAGTCAGCAGCATCTATGCACTCTATCTGACTTCAGTAGCATCTCCTCAGCAGTGATGATAAGTATTGTCTTGTAGGAGAAACTGGCGGCCAGCCTACCCAGGCCAGCCTACCCAAGCTGCATTCTCCCTTCCCAGACCAGCATGGATGAGCATGCATGAGAGGCACTTCCTCCCTGAGCCAAGCTTACTTCTATGCCCAGAGATTGCTAAGGAAGAGCCTTCTTACCTGAGACACCAATGAGTAAAGGACAAAACAGCAGAGTCAGCTGCTTGAGTCACTGGGATCTTGGGAGGGGGTATAAAGACAAGTCTAACTTCCTTAATAAACAAGTCAACATCACATTCTGCTACTCACTGACTCCCAGTCCTGAGTCATTGTTGCTGTGTCTTTTCAGCCCCTCCCCCAACGGGTGTCTGAGCAGAGTAACCCACAGCATTGTCTGGCTGTCACATTTCTCCTGGGGAAGCATAGCTCTCCACGATTCTCTTTGCCCTGTCTCCACTGTTGAATACTCTGGCATCCAGGAAGAATGCCTGGCCTAGGTTTCCCTGCCCAAAGAGGACAATCAGAAGAGAGAACCCCACTCAATCCATTTATGTTTTGAGAGCAGAAAATTCAAACTGACCAAATGCGCTTGTCTCAAGGATTCTTCCCCCATGGAAGATCATTTGGGGTTGCAGGACAGAATGTTATAAACAGGCTTCTCCTCATGAGAATATCAGTTTGCAGAAACAGAATACACCTCTAAAGAAATAGATGAGATGCTCACAGGACCCTACATGCTATTTCCAACTCTATCAGTCATTTTTTGATTGTTGTGACAACATATGCAATAAAAGCAAATTAAGGAAGTAAGGTACAGTGTATCGTGACAAGAAAGACACAGGACAAGAGGCAGTTGACCAGGATTTGCACACACGGGAAGCAGAGAGAGATGAATGCTGCCATCCACATGTAGGGTAAGTATTTCCATACCAATTAAGCCAACCTGGAAACTCCCTCATACACATCAAAGGTTTGCCTTCTAGATGGTTCCAGATCCTGTCACGCTAACAATCAATATCAATCATCACACTGACTATTTTCACTTCCAAGTTCCCTAACCCTATGCTCCAGAGCCTCTCCATGCTCAGTTTGGTGAGCAACAGTATAATCCTCCAAGTACGTATCCTCCATACTACATCCCATTTTCTTGTCCTTGAAGTCAACTGTTCTGATTTCTCTTGGCTTCAGATAAAAGCATCTTAACTGGGACACTACTTAGAGGATTTTGAAGAAGGCAAAAAAATAATAGCTCTTTTCTGTGCTCTTGAATGTGGAATTGTGTCAGTAAAAACCAATTGAGGAAGAAAAAGAAACACTCTAGCAGCTTCAAATAGAGAGTTCAATCCAATAACTACTTTACTGAAATAATGGAAAGACTGAAAACCCATGTAGAAAGAAGCCAGGAATTACTGGTTTCTCTGACATTCACTGAGTGGTCTCAAGTTCTTCTCCATGCCCACTTGTCACCTAAAGCTGTGTCATAGGAGAGGTGTGCATTTCACACTTTTGTTTGCAATTGAACATTTGGATTGCCAATGGTAAGTGGCTAGACATTGACTAGTAACATTAGAAGCCACTGAAGAAGAACCCCCTGACATACACACAGTCAGTTTTGGGTTCTATCTCCCATTTCCTTGGTAACACTAGAAAGACAAACATCACAGTTGTCCTTCCTTGGTCCTGGTGATACAAAAGTTGACTCTATTTCCAACCCTGGGTAAAACATGACATTCTGACCAGTTCCCAAAACGGGAATATTACATACTGTTGTCCCCTCCCCTAAAGAGTTAATCCAGCTAGGCCAGTCAGTCAGCTAGACATGAGTCTCTCCGTCTCTCCCCATGAAAATAAGATTCACCTGGAGATATGCTAAGGCAGTGGGAGGATAATTTTTCCTCCCACTGCCATATAAGATGAAATGCTTATATGTCCTAGAAGGGCATTCATTGGTGTAGCAGCTTACAGACTGTCAATGCTAAGTCTGTCTGCTCTTCTGGGTTCTAACGCAGAAAGTGTAACTTTTCATTTTCTACCTTTGTCTTTTTCCTTCAGATACTGGCTAGAGCCTGTGTGGGTTTTCCCTGATTCTCTGAGCTTTGTCACTCTTTCTCTAAAGGACCATCCCCTTCCCCCATGTAGCTTGGCAACCTCCAATGCACAAGACATGGTTTTCTCTCTTCTCCATCTCTTTTATCCCTGTTGGGATTTCCCACTTTTCCCATTCTGTTTTTCCTTCAAAAACTAATGAAATTGTCATCAAGTTTCTTCCTGCTTCTATTATTTTTTAATTTTATTTTTGAAAAGATCAAACATACATGCAGTGAAATCTGATGGTATTTCTTCCAGTTTCCTCCCTCCAATTCTTTCCATATCTTCCCCAGAATGTCTTCATGATTTCTTCCCAATTGCATGACTTTATTTTATAACATACTAGGTCAAATTACTGTGTGTGTATGTGTGTGTGTGTGTGTGTGTGTGTGTGTGTGTGTGTGTGTGTGTGTGTGTTGGGGAAGGGATCATCCACTGATGCACTGAAGCATGGGTAACCTACAAATATCCAACAGCTTTCTACTATCAGGAGCTCTTCTGCAATGGAAGAACCTGGTGAAGACCTCCCCACTTAAGCTGCAATTTTGTCTGGCTTGGTGTTGGATAGGTCTTGTGCAGGTGATCATTGCTATGAGTCATAATTGCATTAACCATATTGTGTCCAGAAGACAGCACTCCTCCAGGAGTCTCTGCCTCTTACATTCTTTCTGCTTCTTATTCCTCAATGTTTCTTGAACATTGGCAGTAGTATGATTAATATAAATATCATATTTATGGCTGAGCACAACTTCTGTTATTCTCAATACTTTGAATAGTTAAATATCTCTCCATTGGCTGTTCCCTGCTATACAAAGAAATTTCTCTAACCAAGGCTGAGAGCAACCCACTCTATGGCTGTGTGTATAACATGGAGCACAAATACAAGCCAGGAGGATAGAAAGGGACCTTTGGATAATGGCCATGCTAATAGAAGGAGTATATTGTAGATAATATAAAATTAATGAGGTAGAATATGTGGGTTGAAAGGCCTAAGCAGGAAGCTTCATGGAAGTATGGGAGAAGTTAGGGCTACAGGGGAGGACTAACTCAAAAGAAGGGGGTCCAAAAGGTTGACTTTCTTACAATTCAACTGACATAATTGAAAGATTTATAGAACACATGTGAAATGACAACAGAGTAAAGAATACTGAAGGTAAAAGGATGAAGTGGGGATGGGGGTAGGAATACAGGCTACAGGGTTTGGGTAGTGGTGTGTTAACCAAAACTAAGACTCTGACAAAAGTCTTATGAAAACACACTAACTAGAAAGTTAATTTCAAAAGACAATGTCAAAAAAGGTGTTTGAACAAAATTTCCACCTTCTGAATGGATTTAAGGCCTGTTCCTCCAGAGGGAATTTCATGTCTGGCACTATACTCTTGGTCAAAATCCTTGGCTTTGGAGATCATAGGCCATAAGGTGGAATCTGCCCTTGTTATTTTCCTAGTATTTACACTGACTAAATTCTCTTATTAATCTCTTACTAATGGGGGACCATAGTTTCAACAGTAGCACTTAGACTGTAACATGTGGATAAAAGGAAAAGTTGAACTGTTTAAGACTAGGTACTAAGATTTCATGAAACTAGTTTCAGGCAGAATGCATGGAGATCTTAGATACAGACATCCTGTTTCACAAGAGAGCCCAGGAAAACTGATCATCAATGACTTCTCTTGCACCAATTACACAAATTGAGGTTTCAAGGCAAACTGCCAACCCAAAATTTGCAGACTGAGGAATGTGCAGAGCCACATCTGGAATGGGTGGCTCTGACTAGAAACCACCAGACTCTTAAGCTACAAAGAGTGTTTGGTGGAAACTGAGGAATTGTTAGAGGTTGGGGTGGCCTAGACTGAGAGTAAGAAGCTCCTGAAGTTGGGTGGTTGTCCTATGGAGTCCCCACACTTCTTCGAGCTTCACCTCCAAGGACCCTGTCATGTTCTCAAGACAGAAAATCAGAGAAAGAGTTCCTCAGGAATGGAGCAGCTGCTGTTCAATAAGTATGTAGAATCTACCAGAACCTGTTCTGTACCTAAAACCAGAGCCTTGCCTACCTGGAGAGAGTCTGCCCCTACTTCGGGTCTCAGCTGAGGGAGGAAATTCTCAGTTGAGGTCAAGGAATACATCAAGAGTCAGGCAGTCCAGGAGAGGAAGAGAAGGGAGATGAAAAATGTAACAAGAGAAACTCTTGTGAAGTTCACAGCTAAAACCTAGGACCTTTAAGAGACTGAAACTTAAGAAGGAAGCTACATGATCCTCTTTCTCCCCTAAACTATACACAACTCTGACAGTCATCCAGGGTAATAAAGGGAATTACAACTGACGGGCTGTTGAATGTGACTTCTCCCTGATAACGTGCCTTGCTGTAAGAGCTTATCTTCTCATTACTCCCACACATTCTCTATCCCCTATGCAGCTTTCAACATGTCCCATAGTAATTAATAATTGTGTTGATTTATTCTATTTCCTGTTGGTGATCAGCCATCATCAACTCAGTAACTCTGATCTGTTAAACATTTTAATTGTATTTTAATTATGCATAATAATGTATTACAGTATGACATTTCATTGATGTGTAAAATGCATTTGGAACATATTGATTCCCTATTACCTTCTTTTATTCTCTTCTTGCTCCTGCTGATACCCTTCGTTTTCTCAACTAGACTTGGTTTTGGTTCTCAGCACACACATCAAGTAAGTTAAACTGTACTCAATTCCAAGTCTAGAGAATCTACCATCCTCTTCTGGCCTCCATGGTAACTTACACTCCAGGATACACAATTAAAATTAAACTAAACTGAGAAGACAGAAAGAGAGAGAGAGAGAGAGAGAGAGAGAGAGAGAGAGAGAGAGAGAGAGAGAGCAAAGAAGGAAGGAAGGAAGGACACTGAATAGAGGCAAAAGAATTTTTTTGTGCTCAAATTCTAAAATGGTTATACACTTGCCTTTTACAGAAAATAATTCTAACCCTGATATAAATCATAGCATTTTATTCATTATTTTAAAAATGAACAAACAAAACATTAAGATTTTAAGGCTATCTGTCTGCCTTCTTTTCTGTCTGAGTTCATGGGGCTGGTTGCTCAACAAATTATAGGTCAGAGTTATATTTTCACATATTAAATCTGACAGGAAATGGAAATCACTTTGTAAAAATTCTTTTACTAAATGCAAAAGAGATAAAAGGAAAAGGTGAAGAAGGAAAGGAAGAATGAATGATGATTGAGGAGAGTAAATAAAATAGAATGTTTTATGTCTGATTAGATGATTAACAGACACTGTTTAGATGGAGAAAAAAGTAGAACCAGAACCTAAAATATCAAGTCAGGTGCTGGGAAGACGGACCTTTTGGTAACTTACTTCTACAAAAGTCTGAGCATTAGAGTTGTGATCACTAGCACCCATTTAAAAATCAGGCATAATGGTGTTCACTTATAATCTCAGGTTGCGGAGGTGGAAACAAGAGGATCTCTGAGGTTCACCGGGCAGCGAATATAACTACATCAGTCATTTCCAGAGAGAGACTCTATCTCAACAAAAGATGACAGAAGCTGATGGAAGCAGAAGCAGACACCCACAGCTAAACACTGAGCTGAACTCCTAGTATCCAGTTGCAGAGAGGGAGGAGCGATGAGCAAAGGAGTGAAGACCAGGCTGGAGAAACCCACAGAAAATGCTGACCTGAACAAGAGGGAGCTCATGGACACCAGACTGACTTCTGGGAAGCCAGCACAGGACATAACCAGGCCCCCTGAACGTGGGTATCAGTTAGGAATCCTGGACAATCTATGGGGCCTCTGTCAGTGGATGAGTATTTATCCCTAGTACACGAATGGACTTTGAGAGCCCACTCCACATAGAGGGATACTGTCTCAGCCTAGGCACACAGAGGAGGGCCTAGGCCCTGCTCCAAATGGAAGACTTTGAAGATTCCCCATGGAAGGCCTTATCCTCTCTGGGGAGCAGAAAGGGAGTGGGATAGGTGGTTGGTGGGGGGCAGGGAAGGAGGGGAGGGAGAGGGAACTGGGATTGACATGTAAAACAAGATTGTTTCTAAATTAAATTAAAAGGGGGAAGAAGATGGAAATGTGATTCAGGAAGACACCTGACACCACCCTCTGCCCTTAATGTGCATGTGCACAGACATGTGCTGAAGTTCTCACACAGACATATACACACAAATAAAACTTTACCTTTTCATTTCCACAAACTCAAATGAGTCTTCTCCTTAAATCAACCGTACATCTTTTCCCAATCTTCAACATATTCAGAATGCTGGAGGCACCTACAATCACAGGGAAAGGCAGAAATAAATCAGTAAGCACTGCCTTCTAGAAACTCATCCCGTGGCAAAGCTCTCCTTCTTAAGGTCCCTTACTGTCTCTTTATACACCTTGTTGGCCTAATCCATGATAACAGAAACTTGCAGCCACACAATATTTTCACTGAAGTTCATCAGCCTTCCACCGCCAGCAAAGAGAACATAAATTATTTTTCTATTTCTGAATTTTAGAAAAATTAGATTCTGATTGGTCTGAATCATTTTTGCTTGCATCTCAGCTGTTAATCATAAATAATGCATGTAAGATAAAGCCATAGAAATTAAAATACTGCCTGGCTTCCTACCCATAAAATTGTCTCGTATCTAGCAATTTTTGGTTTATGAAAATATTTTTTTATTTTTATTTTTAAATTTAAATTAGAACAAGGCTGCTTCACATGTCAATCCCAGCTCCCTCTCCCTCTCCCTCCCCTCCTCCCATGCCCTCTCACTAAACCCTCCCTCTCCTCTCCCTCAATCCCCAATCCTTTCCTCAGGGAGGGTAAGGCCCTCCATGGGGGTACCCATAGTATCTCATTTCATCCAGGGCAGAGTCTAGGCCTTCCCCCCCAGAGTCTAGGCTGAGAGTGCATCTCTCATTTTGTGGGATGGGAACCCTAAGTCCATTTGTATGCCAGGGATGAATACTGATCTACTACCCAAGGCCCCATAGATTGCCTAGGCCTCCTCACTGATACCCACATTCAGGGGGTCTGGATCAGTCCCATGATGGATTCCCAGCCATCAGTCTGAGGTTCAAGAGTTCCCCCTTGTTCAGGTCAGCTGTTTCTGTGGGTTAAACAAGTCCAGTCTTGACCCCTATGCTCATCAGTCCTCCCTCTCTGTCACTGGGTTTCTTGAGTTCAGCTCAGTGTTTAGTTGTGGGTGTCTGTCTCTGTTTCCATCAGTCATTGGTTGAAGGTTCTGTTTCCCAGACTCTCTGGCAGTGGGATTGTAGTCTGGCACTCCCCTGAACCATGTCTAAAATCTATATATGAGTGAGTGCATATCATGTTTGTCTTTTTGTGACTGGGTTATATCACTCAGAATGGTTTCTTCTAGTGCCATCCATTTGCCTGCAAATTTCAGGATTCCATTGTTTTTTTTTCTGCTGAATAGTACTCCTTTGTGTAATGTGCCACATTTTCTCTATCCACTAGTCAGTTGAGGGACATCTAGGTTGCTTCCAAGTTCTAACTATTATAAATAATGCTGCTATGAATACACTGGAACATGGGACAAACGCCCTTGTTGTATGAATGGGCATCTTTTGGGTATATGCCTAAGAGTGGAATTGCTGGGTCTTGTGGTAAGTTGATTCCCATTTTCCTGAGATATCCCATACTGATTCCCAAAGTGACTGTACAAGTTGGCACTCCCACCAGCAGTGGAGGCACATTCCCCTTACTCCACATCCTCTTCAGCATAAACTGTCATTGGTGTTTTTTATTTTAACCATTCTGACAGGAGTAAGAAGGTATCTCAGAGTTGTTTTGATTTTCATTTCCCTGATAGCTAGGGATATTGAGCACTTTCTTAAGTGCTTCTCAGACATTTTAGACTCCTCTATTGAGAATTCTCTATTTAGTTCTGTAACCCACTTTTTAATTGGATCCTTTGGTATTTTGGAGACTTGCTTCTTGAGTTCTTTGTAAATTTTAGATATCAGTCCTCTGTCAGATGTGTTGTTAGTGAATATATTTTCCCATTCTTTGGGCTGCCTTATTTTTTTTAAAGAATCAACTTATATCTGAAGCAGACATTCACAGAGTAGGCTTTTTCATTACAACAGCACTGAGTTTTTATGTGTTGGTTGGGGTTCTGTTCTCCACCTGCTCGTGAAAGTAAACATATTGCCAATTACATATGTTAGAGTCCTTTTAATCCTTTGGTTGCTAAGTCTTGAAATAAACAGAGATATCTGCACATATGGAAGTCATAGGTGCTATATAAATGGGCATGTATTGAGTAGGCATATTCTACCAAGTTTTGAGTGCATTTGTTGGAGAGCATTAGAACTCATCTTTTCATTTGTTGTGATTTTGAATTTCTGAAGTGTCTGTAGATGTCATAGACATGTCCTTCCTTAGATCAATACAACAATAATAACACCATCTCCTTATTTAATGAAATATGTCATTAGAAAAACAGCCTTGAACTCGCAGTCAGGAGGCCAGTGTTCTTGATCTTCTAAAACACATGTGGTCATTACCATCCCTGACTTTTCTAACTGTAATTCGCTCATTTGATAAATGAGGGATCTGCATTAGGTAACCCTAGAAGACCTTTCATGACAATATCCTACAACTATACAAAACATTTAAGCCCATGAATAACTAACCAGAAGCTGACATTTCCCAAACTTTATGTTGTTTCAAGGAACAGAGTCACAATCACGGGAAGTTGAGCTGACAACACATTAAAGGAATTATCTATTTCCTTCCCAACAAATTTTCGTGTATGTATTTATATTCATTCAGCAATTTGGAGGGATGTGTTTTAGTCAAGCTTCTCTAGAAAAACAGAACCAACAGAATGCAGATTTATTAGATTGGCTTACACAATAGGCCTGAGGCATCTAGAAACAGACATCTGTACTGGGGAAACTGAGAACACACTATATGCCCCATCTCTAAAGCTGGCTCTCTCTGATTTCCAACTATCACTGAAGACCTGGAGGATTCAAGGATAGTTGCTGCAGTCAAAGTTGGAAAGGTAAGAATCTGGGTTCTGCTGTCAAAGGATGGCAACAGGGGGAAGAGCCAGCACCAGGAGCAGCAATGGAATGGATGCACTCCTGAGCAGAAAGAGAAGACAATCAGTATGCATGGCCATTTCCCTGGACTGCTCATATCTGGGCTGCCAGTACTGGTTGTCCATTCTGGAAAAATGTCTTCTCTAACTGGAAATTCCTAGAAGCCTGTCTCTTTGCTGATGTCAGATCCAGGGAATCTGGACTAACACACTGTGCTGGAGAGATGGCTCAGCAAGTAAGAGCACTTACTGCTCTTCCAGAGGACCCGAGTTCACTTCCCAACATCCGCACCAGGCAGATGGAATTGCAACCACCTGCAGCTCCAGCTCCAGGGAATCTGAAGTCTTCTTGTCACCAATTTGGGCACCTATACAGACACAGCATACACCCATACAGATACACAAGTAAAATTAAAATAAATAGTTTTTAAGTAACCATCACAGTGTAACATGTGCCAAGCACTGGAGACAAGTAACCCAAGCAAGGATTCAGTGCAGACAGCATTCGCATGTTAATGTGGGACTGATAATGGCCAAGCAACATATGAGCAAAAAGTAATTTTGGTTCAGGAAGTAAACATCGCATGAAGGATACAAGCAAAGTACTGAATATGCTGATAGCATGATGGGGCTGTAAACATGTTGGTTAGGGAAGGAGGTAATCCCTGAAGGCCAAGAAGGAACTCACTCTATGAAAATGTACCAACAAGGCCAAGGCCTGAGACTGGAGAGTGACTAGAATTTCTATTGGAAAGCAGAGAGGTGATGGTGGTGAGGGTGGACTGACACTGAGGTGTCTGAGGTGAGGTCAGAGAACAAGCAGGAACCTGATCACATAGGAACTTTCAGGTAATAGTCAAATATCTATGATTTTCTTAATCTCCGAAGTCACTATAATCTATCAACCATTCTATCACCTATTATTCTAACATGCTGTTTATACCCTAGTGGCTTCTAGAGAATAAAGGGATATTTACCTAAAGGACTCCGTGTCAACAAAGCACAGAGATGTTTGCACATTCATGTTTATTCCAACCGGTACCCTTGTGGCTTCTGGAAACGTAAATAAGATGTACCCAAAGGATTCCATGTCAACACATCAAAGAGCGCTGCTCAGAGTAGCTAAATTATAGGACCAACCTAGGTGCCCAACAACAGAAGCATGGATGGATAAAGGATGTCTCCTCATTGTGCTGGTTCTGGCCCCAGATAAATAAGGTTGGTGACCCTGACCTTAGTGCCAATGAAGGGTTAGAAGTAGAGGTTTTGGAAAGATAAGGAAAAGGTTAATGATATGGGAAGTTATCAGAAATCTGGCTAAAAGCAAAAATAAAAATAAAATGGGAAGGAAAGTATTACAGAGCAGCAGCATCCAGAAGGAAGCCAGAGAACAGATGAATAGCCTAGAGCTTGAATACAGATTAAACTGAATTGATAAATAAAGCAATCACAGGGTCATCCAGTAATGGTTAGTTTTAGTTATAAACTTAACACACCAGGTAAGATAGTATCAATGAGGTATTGTTAAGACATAATGACACATGGGTGAACTCAGGGGGCCATGACATAGCAGGTACCATATAGATAAGGATGGCCTGTGCTACCTTTTGGGGCCAGTGAATCATCTGGGCCCAGGCTGCTGCCGAGGGCCATGTCAGGGCCTGTGGCTCTACTGCAGCCAGGGTCTGTACTAATGTCTGATGTTCCTGTTACCATAGAAGATCATGCAGACACCCAAGATCAAGGACCAAGTTGGTGTTTCAGGGCCATACTGCCGCTGAGCAAAATGGTGATATCCTGACCCAGCTGCTTTCCAGGACCACGTTGGGGTCCACAAACCTTATGGGGCTGTGGTCTGAGCTGAAGTCCAGGTCCTGCATTGCCACCAATAGAGGTTCAGAGTGATGTCTGGTGACCACACAGCTGCCAGAATCATTACCAACTGTGTGGATATTTCTTTCACCAAGAGCCAGGATGTTGTATGGTCCTAAGCTGCTGTCAAGGATCATGTCTGGGTCTATGGTCCAGCCGAAGCTAGGGTATTACCTCAGGAAGCCTTAGGAGCCATGAGATTAAATCACAGGGTTCTCCTGAGTCAGCCTCACCCTTCACTACCCTGGGAGAGCTGGTCTTATCTCTAGATTCCCACTGCAGCAAGAGAACTGGCCCCTGCACTGTAGAGAGAGGGCCCCATCCCACACCACAGGCAAGAATGAACCTACCCTGAGAGTAGGCATGTAGGGGAGCAGACTCCACCCCTGCACCAGAGGTGAGTGGCCTCGGTGGATCCACGTGATCTGCTTGGCTAACACCCAAGCCCACAACAGGACCTTGGGTTTACCCACCCTAGCATCTACCCCATCTGGGTCCTGCCGATCATGAAGGGACTGATCCTCCTGCAAGATATCCAAGACTTGGGTGACCACAGGATAGCCCAGAGGAGCTATGGTGAGGGTACAATGAGGATGGCTTACCATAATCCAGACCTTGAACCAGACCAGTGACTCATTGCAATGAATATTTTCCAGTGAAGCTGATGGGATAAAGAGGTATACTATATGATACACTGAAGCTTCCAATGTCACCAGCTCAAATGAAGACATGATGGAGAGGCAGGAGAGAAAGGAAGGCAGAGAATTTTCTGTTTCTGGTGTGGGTTCTTGTCTGGTTTTAATTTGAGGTTTTTTTGTTCTTGCTTTTGTTTGCTTGCTTTCTTGCATAGTTTGTTTTGTTTTCTTTTGTGGGGAGGCACAGCAAGGATGGAGGTATATGGGGGTACTGGTAGATAAACAGAATTGGGGCACATGGTATGAAACCCCAAATAATCAATAAAGAACTTACAAAAATTATTGACACAACTCTCTGCCTTGCTCAGCCTTAATATACTGGGAGGGACTTAGTCTTACTGCAAATTGATATGTTTTATTGATACTTATGGGAGACCTGCCCTTTCCTGAATAGAGATGGAAGGGCAGAGGATTCCAGGGTAGGAGGGATAAAAATAGAGGACAGGAGGGGGGACTGAAGGGGAGCCTGCAGCTGGGATTTTTTTAAAATGATAAATAAAAATATACATTGACCTGTTGATGTCTCTGGGGGTGTATCTTAATTAAGTTAATTGATGTGAGAAGACCCAACCCACAATGGGTGGTACCATTCCCTAGGCACCAGTTCTGGACTGTATAAAGACAGAAAACTCCAGCTGAGCATGTGCTTGCATTCATGAATTCATTATTCTCTACTTTTGACTGCAGATAGGATGTGACTAGCTGCTTCAAATTCCTGCCTGACTTCCAGCAATGATGAGCTGTAACTGGGATTGTGAGCTACATAAGCCCTGCCTTTCTTACAGTTGCTTGTGTTGGGGTATTCTATTGCAGCAGCTGGAAATAAAACTAAAACGTCCACCCTAAAGACAACAGGAATTTGGTGAAGCAGCAGAGGTTCCAGAGGTCAGGAACAATCAATCTGGATAAATCAAGGTTGGTTGGGATTGATAAAGTGTTCTCCCATGTTAGTGGTATTTACTACCCTAAGAACAAAAGTAGAAACCGAACAATGCATGGTAAGGTCAGAATAGATCTGGTTCCCCAGAAAATAAGCAATTCCTGAGGATCATGCCCAGTGCTCCAAAGGATGCTCTCCTGTCATTCTCTGTAGAGTCTAACAGTTTCAGTCTATCCAGCATCATTATTTGGAATCCCTACAGCCTGAAATGCCTGTTGACACCAGTATTCTTTTCAAGGGCCAGTCATTAGATGATAATATCAGGATACTACTATTACTAAATCTAAATTTAGTTTTCTCTTCATTTATCTTTGACATGATCTTAAGGCATCCATTGACCAGGACCTGAATTTCCCCTTCAGCCTCATCAAGACCTCTACTTAGTTGCTTTCTGATAGCTTTGTGCTGGCATAAATACACTCCTGTATGTTTTGGGCCCAGGACCATGAGTCCAGCCATTCAAGAATGAACTCCATGTAACTCATAAATCTCAGTAAATTATTGTACATTATGAATGAGTCTATGTGTATATTTCATTGGCTTCTTAGAGAGGTCTATGATTCCAAGAAAAGTAAGAAAATGTGAATGGCAGATTGCTCATAAGGTAAGAGTGCTGGCTATACAGCATGAGTACTGATATTTGAATTCCCAATAGCCACATTATGTCCACCTCTGTGGACAGGTGAATCACTAGAAATTTCTGGCCACCCAGGGTAGTTGAAAAACAGCAAGTTTCAGTTTCAGTGACTCTGTCTCAAGGGAATAAGAAGGAGGGTCATAGAGTAGAACAACCAACACTCTCCTCTTGCCTCTGCTGCAAGCAAGCACAACACACACACACACACACACACACACACACACACAAGGTGAGGTAGGGAATTGGGGGATGTGCACACCTGAAGTTAAAACTGTTACATAATGCCCCAGCCTCATATGTGCCATCATCTAACCATTGTTAGGAGCATGTTGTAATGTTACTCTTTCAGGCCTGGCTGATAACATCTACTTAATAAAGATGTTCAAGTCAAAATCAAGTCATCTTTTCACATTGCGCTGTGGCATACATGAGTCTCTAATCACAGTATACTTCAACTCACACTGCAGAAAGGTCAGTAATTAGATATGTGCCCATCCTGATGGATTGACAACTCCTGAGTAGCAGAAGCCATACACCATGTGTCTCTGTGTGGACTAGCTGCAGCAATACATTACAAAGAGTAAATACTCAGGACAAGATGTCTGTGTTGAACTGAGGGGATGGCTGTCCATTTTTATCAGACTGAATAAACTCTGAAAGGGTCCCGGTGAAGTCTACATACTTCTGATTTCTTCCTGCCTTTCCGCTCACTCTACCCGAATTCCACCCCCATTAACTGCCCTAGTTTCTACTCAGTTGCTGTGGTAAACACCCAGCTAAAGCAACTTGAGAGGGAAAGGGTTTATTTGGCTTGCACTTCAGTGCAAGTCTGTCACCAGGGAAGGCCAGGAAGGAACCTGTGGATGGGTTTGCTTCCCGTTCCACACTCCACAAAGCATCACCTCCAACCGGCGAACTCACTCACAACCAAGAAGTATAACAGAAAACACTGAGCAATGCTGCTTACTGGTTCAATCAGGCTAATGCTTAACGTGCCCAGGGATGTGCCACTCAGTGTCCCAGGCCATTCACCTATCAGTTAATAATCAAGATAATTCCACACAGAATAATCTGATCTAGGCAACCTACCAATTTGGAGTTACATCTGAGGTGTCTCTAGGCTGTGTCAGTTAGTTCATTAAAGCTAACTGTAGCAACATTACCATGCCTGTGCAGCCCTGCTCCATATCCCCTATTATCCCTCTGACAAGGGACTTGGCATTGCTTGTAGCCTGAAGCCAAGACCTTTATACAATTGTTGCCTGTGATTCAGGGTCAACTTCAAGTCACCCTCTCAACATCATTGAACAAAGACTATAGGAACAGGTGAGGTTTGTTTCTGTTTTTAATCTTTAGTGTGTGTGTGTGTGTGTGTGTGTGTGTGAGAGAGAGAGAGAGAGAGAGAGAGAGAGAGAGAGAGAGAGAGAGAGAGAGAGAGAGACAGGGAGGAAGGGAGGGGAGGAGGGAGGGAGAGAGGAAGGGGGAGAATACATATGTGTGTGTAGGTTCTCTCAGATGCCAAAAACAATATCCTGGAGCTGGATTATCAGTGATCTTCCCAGGCTGGGTTCCAGGAATCAAACTCGGGTCCTCTGGAAAAACAGCAAGCACTCTTAACCAGTGCATTACCAGTCCTGAAAGATGTGTTCTATACCACAGCCTGAAATGAATCCTGGGACCTGATACCCTCATATACATAAACACACAACAATACCACTTTGTTCTCATTTTCATAAGTTTTACAGGAAAAGCAAAATGTGATAACTATACATATTTTTCTTCTTTCTTTCTAGCTTTGCTGGTTTGTATTACTGCCATCCGAGGGCCATCTTTTCCTAAAACGGAAGAATTGCACATTCAGATGAAAGATGTTCCCTCTGTGTATGGAATAGTTAAAAAGCAATCATATAATGAAATGCATTGTGGGCATAATGTGCCTGTGTTTTCTTATGATGGTGTATTTTCCTGTGGTGTCCCTGTGTTCATGTGCCACTTATATACATTAAAAATGATGTAAGTGACCATTCAGGGTGATCATCTTTCTCTCATAATGATACCGAGAAGTGCCTTTCTGTTGAAAAGGGTGCTATCATCTGTATGCTGAATTTTTAAGTGGATCTTTTATTTCAGTGTGTAATGAAGGGGAGTTGATGGCGCACTTTCTTCACAGTCTTTTTTCTCTCTTGTTAGTTCTCATTTGTTTTGATAACTTGGGAAATTCCCAAGTATTAAAAGATCATCTCCACAGCGAGAGGGATCTGATTAGCCAATGCAATTTTTAACAAAGACTTCCACAAACCGCAGACTCACTTCAGACACACTTGAGAGAAAGAGCCTTGATTTTATACTACAGAGATATAAGTGGTGGAGGGACGAGACTAGGAGAATCACCCAGAATATTGTGGTCATCTAGCCAGAAGTATGCAGTATAGGGGCAGAAACACGAGAGATCCTACTTTAAGAAATCTATATGTATGTTCACAGACACACTCAAATGTATATGCAAACACACACACACACACACACACACTCAGAACTCACTGAGGTCTTACCCCTCTGAGGAGTGGATGAGGGATGGGAGGGGGGACGATGAGGGTAGAAGAATGGAAGGGAGGGGGAAATAGTGTCTGTATGTAAAATGAAAAAAAAATAAATAAAAAAGACAGTTAAAAAATCATTCACATACCTACACAATGGCCCACCCTCACACCCTGTCACACAAGATTCCACACTCACTTCTTCTTGTCTGTTCTTCTGATATTGTATTATGTCCATCACATCTAATCACAATGTGGTCATCAGAATGACTTTCACATTGGTTCACAGTCCATACCATCTTTCCAGTTAGAATGAAGTGTGGACATAAAAACCCATTGCAACTTGTTAAGGTGTTCATGGTCCCATGAGACCTGCTATCCTCAGCAGTCACCCCTGAGATTCTGCCCTCCGCCATTTCCAGCACGTCTCCTCAGAGTTACGGACCTCATGAAACAACGTATCATTGAGTACAATGAATTCAGTTGATTCAGTGACATATTGTAAAATGCAGAACGGCAATTTTTCTGATGGAATTGCTTTTACATTCCCATCTTCCATCGTGTAGGTATTTCTTAAGTTAGGTCATTTTACACACATGGTAAATGACCTAACAGCACTAATTAAAATTATAAGAGGTGTTTTTGTTTTTTGTATGTGTGTGATGTACATTACATACTTAAGCTGAGAAGCTGCAAAAAGGAAAAAAGAATACTCTCATGTCTGGAATGACTCACTTTGAATCCTTGAATGTTTGAAATGTCTTACAGAAATTAAGTAGATACATCCTTTAGTTGAGAAAAAGGCAAATACTTTAAAAACATCTTTGTTAGGCATAATCTGGAAAAGGTCACCGACCAAGACTGTCTTATCCTTCTCCTTCTTTTTTTCTTACTGCACTATGTATTAAGCCTAAGGTCCTGAAAATTCTGGGCAAATGCCCTACACTGAGCTGTATGCCAACCCCCTACCTCCAGCACTGTTTTTAACGTTTTATCTTGAGACAGGATCTTGATAAATTGCCCAGACTACCTTGGATGTTTCTTGTTCAGGCTTGAATTTGTGATCAGCCTCTCCAGTAGCTAAGAATATACATACTGCACCAACCCACCTACTTTATGTTTCCTGTTGACTCCTAAATAAAGTACCACAAATTTAGTGAGCTCAAACATTGTCTTGTTTTTCAAGAGGTGAGAGATTAGAAATAAATTTTCTAAATAATCATTTAATTATTTTGACATTTTCCACAAGGTTGCTCATTTACTTATGATATCCAGAGGCTTCCCTCTTCCTTTCTGGTGAGTTCTTCCTATATCCAGGCCCAACATCATAGCATTTTTCTTTACAGACCTCTGCCATGCTATTAAAATTTAAACATAACAACAGCCCACACATCTCCAGATGGTGTCATTGTTTTAGGCAGTTTTTTGCAACCTGTAAGACTGTGGCTTAGCTATCACAACTGGGTCACCTGGGGCAGGCCTTGTATATGACATTTACTTCTGCATCTGATCTGATTCCTGATCTACCAAGATGTAAATAAATCACACTATAATCTCCCCATGTAAAGGCATAGCTGCCCTCAATACCTACAATTATTAATAACAGATTACTGAATTATTCTCTTTCACTTGTCAAGAAGTTTTAACTCAAATCCAAAAACAATTGCAAGGACTGTAGCTCAGTTGTCAGGACCTGCTTAGCATGCACGTGGTGTTTGGTTTAATCTCCAGCATTGCATGAACAGTACCTAGTGGCGTACACCAACAATTCTAGAAACTGGGAGGCAGAAACAAGAGGTCCAGAGGTTCAAGGTTATCCTTGACTACATAGGGCATTTGACACCAGTCTTGGCTACATGAGACCTTATCTAAAAGAACAATTATAGAGTTTGGACGGGTGCAAAGAAATGAAATGCTGTCAGGTTATGGTCCCTAGGAAATTTGAGTCTAGTCTGAGTTACATGAGAGCTTGCCTTGTCTCAAAGAAATACTTATCAGGTTTAGATGGGTCCAAAGAAATGACACTGCTGAGCTGTGGTCCCTACATAAAGGAGATGACAAGGTAGATCAATAAAAGTGAAGCACAGCTGAACAGAGAGTCCTGCTGATGGTTCAGGCGTGAGTGGGTCAGGCTCTTAGTGATCTCTTGAGGGCTTGAGCCCAGTTTTATATTCCATGATACCTGCTGAGTAAATTCTTAGCAATGAATTAAGTTTTTGTCCTCTATTGGCTTTGTTAAGGACTTGTAACAATGTGCAGACTAGAGTCCAGCACAACATTGAGGATAAGCTAAAAGAGATGTCACCACAGAAGTGGATCTTTTCTGCCTCTGAAATAGGCATACTGAAAACCATAGTCTATAAATGTCTTAGATGTTTTCATTATTGTTAACAAAAATGCATATCCTTGATAAATCCATTGAGGCAGAATGTAGCGAGAAGAAAAAATGTAAGCTGGGATTTACTATTCAAATTATATTTTATATACTGAAGATTTAATTTTTAATTATTTGCATTCATATACATGTGTGCACATGTGTGTATGTGGTATGTGCACATGAGTGAAAGGCCCTGGGGAAGCCAGAAAAGTGTGTCCAATCCCTTAGAACTATAGTTTCAGCTGTAAGTTGTCAAATACCAGTTCAGAAAACTGAACTAGGATCTTCTAGAAGAGCAACAAGCACTATAAATCTCTGAACCATCTCTCCAGCTCTCATACAACCTCATCCAAATTCTTTAACAGACTATAACAGGATAATGGAGGCTAATAGCTTCAGCCATGCTTTTCTGAAGGACAGAGACTTTTAATAATGATGTTTGAAATACAACACTCCATGAAAATTCCTTGACAATCTGTCTTTGTGTTGAGGTTCACTTCCTCCAAGAACTTACTTTTATGTCTCTTACTATGAATGTTTCAGCAGTGATACATCTTTTAAGTGTTTCATTTTTATTTGTGTGTATGTGTTGCAGATGTGGGTGTGCACTCATGTCTGCAGGCACCCTGAGGGGCCAGCAAATGGCATTAAATACCCTGGAGCTGGGGTTATAGGCCATTGTGAGCTGCCTATGGGTGCTGAGAACTGAATTCTGGTGCCTTGAAAAAGCAGTATGCACTTCTAAGCAATGAGCTCTCTTTTTTAAAGGATTTCTTTGGGCTATAATTCACCTTTGCACTAATCTCTTAGGATCTTCCTGAACCAATTGAAATGGTCACAAGAGAGAAAAGAAAGTTTTCATCTCAGAAGGAAATCCAGACAGCCTTTGGAAAACAGGATACCAGGAAAGTATTCTGAGAGTAGGTGTAGATGAGCATCTAACCCCCCAGGTCTTCCTATCTGCCCTTGCTGTGAGCTCTGTGAGCCCAGTTGAGATACTGCACGGCTTACTCAGTTGAGAAAATAGTTGCACCTAGAAGAAACAAAAACTACAGTGAATTTTGTGCTGTTATTTTCAGCATTGCCTTATTTTTTCTCTTTTGTGCTAAGACAATAATTACAGAGAAAGTTCCCTACAGGACTGTAAATTAGGGGGCACTTCTTGTGCTTTAGTCACATGAAGAGGCAATTACTTTTTGTGCACACTTAATCCAACCAGTTAAATGGGGCATATAAAACATTCCTTGCAATTTGTCCTTTACTAACCTCAAGCTTGCAGAAAATTGAGAGTCATCTAGGCATTTGGATTCTTAAAAACAAAGCATGCACTTCAGTAACTCAAACTTTGCTTAATTTGATAAAAGCAGAACTTTTTTGAGGGTGGGGAAGATGGCTTAGAAGGTAAGAGTACTTCTGTGCAAGAATAAGTACCTAAGTTCTGATCCCCAGGATCCATGTGAAAAAATCAGGTTTGGTAACCCCAGTGCTATGGAAAGTGGAGACAGGAGGATTTCTTGAACTTGCTGGCTGCCCATTTAACTCCATGTTTCGTGATAGACTCTGTTTCAAAGGAATAAGTAAGAACATTGTAGAATGGGATATCCAGTGTCCTCCAGCCTTCCTGTAAGCACACAGGTACAAATACCTGTACACAAAGACACACACAAAGACACACACACACACACACACACACACACACACTCACATGCTTATTAAGTGCTGGGTTATTCTCAGGGAAGACAGCCATAATCTCCAACAGAAATCAAGGGGGAGCTGGATGCTGGATGCTAGGAGGTGTTGAGATGCCTTCACTGAATCTTGAAAAAAAGGAGTTGCTTCATCTGTAGTAGGGGAAGGCACAGGAAACTTGAGGCTTGAGAATGTACCCTTGCCTCAGACTGGACACAATCTCAACCATTTACCAATGTACCAATGGTATGGCTTCAGTCTTCACATCTATAGAACAGAAAGAGCAATCCCATGGATGGAAAGTACCTGACATCTAAAACAGTCTGCCTGGAACTTATGTGAAAGTCTCAGAGGAAGTCATCACATAGTGACCATAGGAAATATATATTAATAAAAAATTTTAAAAGACTTTGAAATTCAAATAAATAATACCAAAATAATGGGAGTTTATACACTATTACAAGGTTATTAGGGAAATATTGGGGTGCTTACCTAGCATCCCCATCTCTCATGGTACACAATCTCTCAGTGCTACCTGTAAAAAGACACCCTTTTGCCAACAGTTTCTTCATGCTTGGTGCCTGACTCCTGTTTAAATCTGTTTAGATTATGCTTTGTTTCCTCTCATGATCTCTGGCCACTTTTAGTTGACTTAACAAATCATAGTAAAATAATCTTGAGATAACTTTTAGGTTGAATTTGTCCTGTTTTCGAATTCATGGTTGATACGAAGATATAGCCATTGATTCAGAAAGAGATGCCACACTAATAGTCCCTTACCATCTCAAGGGAAGCCCTAATGGTTTGTTCAGGGAATTTCATCTTGTGGTCAAAGGAACTGTTGGAGTCGGGAGAACACTTACTAGGATGACCCAGTTTCAATGTTAACTCCAGCTTGGAAATTGATCTCAGATATTGGTCAATTCCTTTTCTCCTCAGTCTCTCAGATTAATAAGAGAAATTAAAGGATGGGGGTTTCAAGACACAGTCAATAATGAAGACCTGAGTAGGAATCCACAGCAAATGTATCAAAGTCAAGCACGGTGACACTGCAACCAAGTGTTGGAGAACAGAGGCAGGGGGATCTCAGAGCTCCTCAGCTAGTCTAATGTGCTGATGAATTCCAGGGTCAGTGAGAGTCTCTGTCTCATAAAAACCTCAGGACCACAGCCAGCATGGGTCTCTGGCATCTTCATGTACACACATGCACATAAAGGAGAATTCTGACAAGGTCTAGGTTGGATACATGAAGACCATGAAATGACACTTTCATTGCTTAAGGTACCAAGACATTCTCAGGATGTATGGAAGACAGAAGCCTAGAAAGGTCCCCAAGGACAAGGTACTGTCAGCTAATGTCCCATCTCAGCACTAACAAAAAGACACTTGGGGGCTGTCCGTCAGCTACTTGCTGCACATTTATGAGTACTTGAGCTTGATTGGCAGCACATAATTAAAAAGCCGAGTAAAGTGGGTGTCATTTATTGTGATCCTAGAGCTGACAAAGTGGAGAGAGAAATAATCATATTTTCTGACCCCCAAGTCTAGCTGAATCAGTGAGTTCCAGGTTCACTGAGAAAGTTTTCCTCAAAAGGTACAGTGATGGAGGGAGACACCCAACTTTGACCTGTGGCTTCTGCAAGCAGATATGAACACATATGCACACACACATGTACACGCATGCACACACATGCACACGCGTGCACAAACACGCGAATGGGCTAGAAAAAGAGATATAGCTCAGTGGTTAGGAATGCATATTGCTCATTCAGAGGACTCAAGTACTCTTGGGATCTACATTGGGCAGCTCACAATGGCCTCGTAATTCTAGCTTTACAGGGAATCTGGTGCCGTCTTCTAGCCTCCGTGGGCACTACACTCAGATGTGCAAACATACACACACACACACACACACACACATACACACACATTTTAAAAATAAAATAAAAAATGTCAAATTATTGAAAAAGCTAGTAGTTTGGATACCTTCAACAACAACTTCAAACCCTTAATACCAAAAGTTCTATTGCTGAAGCCACATAATCTTTGATAGTTTTTGCCAAATTCTCTCTCTCTCCATCTCCCTTTCCCCCCTCTCATATCTTCCTATCTACCTCACTCTCTCTCCCTCCCTCCTAATAATATTTTCTATTTATGGCCAAAGTCCTAGAAGACTAAAGAAGGGTTTGTGAAGCTTGGTACCAACATCTAGCATTCACAGCATCCTGATGCTGACAGTTTTTGAGAAAGTCTCTGCCCAGACACCAAGACACCAAGATAAGAAAGGTGCTCTAGTAAACCAGATGCTCTGACATGGAGATACACCAGAACAAGCTCCATTCCCTGCCTCTGAGAGTGAACTGAGCAATGGCTGCTTTGCCTCCATAGGAAGCAATTAAACTCAGGGAATTCTGGCACCTAAATCTGCATGTTAACACAAATATGATAATCCATACAAGACTAGTTTTCCTCTTAATTAAACACCACTGTATGTCTGAGGTTGCCTCTGTTAATGTACTTGCACAAAGAAGTATTTTATTTTCCCTAGTTTCTGAACTTTATTTTCTCTATTAGACTCATAAGGAACACCAGTGATGCTTTCTAAATCTTAGTGGCAAAAATTTCCATGATCTGGGTTGAGAAGATGATCCAGTGGACATGGTGCTAGACATGCAAATGTGAGGACCTGAGTTCAAACCCCCAGAACCTATGCAATACAAGGGTTTCAACACATTTCAGTGGTACTCAGTATGCCCGACGAAAGACTGGAGGTGGAGACTGGACAATTCCCAGAAGACGCGGGCCAGCTAACCTAGTATTCACACAAGCAAACACCAAGGAGACCCTGCCCCAAACCATATGTGAGTACCAACACTTGAGCCATCCTCTGATTTCCACATGTACATGCAAACACATCACACACTGACATACAAACATCACATACATCTCACACATACATACATACATCTCTCTCACACACACATGTGCACGTGCACACACACACACACACACACACACACACCAGTTTATATTTTAATCAAGAAACATCCCCAGGCTTTCCTGGGGTATGGGAAAGTACATGTTTTAATAATGAAAGGTAGACAGAAAGACTGGTCAATTCTCTGAAAATTGACAACATTATCCACATCCTACAGAACTAGAGAGAGCATCTAGTTTGTTATTCTGGAACATTTCTAATAAGAATCATATCCCAGAGGATCACTCAGCAAGGTCTAGCATGCCTGGCAGATGAGAATGCTCCACACTCCCACCCCAGTTAGCATCCACTGCCACAGCTTCGCCTGCTCCTCCTCCTCTCCTCAACCACCTAACTTGATCTTCGCAATTCCCTCACAGAGAATCAGGATAAAGCTTGCTCTGTAATTGTGAGTTTGATCCCCAACAACCTACATTAACAACACAGTGGCACTTGCCTGTAATCCCAGCATGTGAAAGGCAGAGGCCAGGGGATCCCTGGGGCTTACTGCTCAGCAGCCCAGCTAAAATGCCCAGCTTCAGATTCAGCGAGATACCTTGTGGTGATATATTATTTATGATTTATTATATCCTGCCTGAGGCTTCAGAAGGCAAAGCTAGCCATAAGCCATAGAGGTCAGGCAACGATGATACACACCTTTAATCCCAGAAGCCATACCAACAAGCCATAGAGCCAGGCAGTGGTGGCACACACCTTTAATCCCAGGATTCAGGAGACTGGCAGATGGATCTGTCTGCATTCAAGGCCACCCTGGCCTACACAAAAATGAAGAGTAACAGAGCTCATGTCTTTGATCCCAGAACTTGGGATCACAGGCCTTTAATCCCAATACTAGGATGATGGAGACAAGAGTGAAAAGGTTGGACAGAGAAAGGAATATAAAGCAGGGGAAGACAGGAACTAAGAACCTGAGTATGCCTCTGGGGATTCCTGAAGACATGGTAGTCATTTCAGCTTGGTAGAGGTAAAATCTACTTACTGTCTTGTCTGCTTTGCTTCTCTGATCTTCAGCTTGAACTCTAATATCTGTCTCTGGGTTTTTATTATTCATGTTACAATACCCTGTCTCAAAAATAAAGTGAAGAGCAATAGAGAAAGACACTCAACACTGGCCTCTACAGTACACATGCAGACACACATGTGTGCATAAACATGGGTGTAGTCACATATACACATGAAAATTAATCTAAGAGAGAATCATGCTCTTAGAAAGAAAATTTCTCATGCCTGCTGATCAATGCTGGCCTGCTCCCATTGTTTATGACTTCATTTTCTCCTTCATATTAACAATACTGTATTTTTTAACAATCCACTTTTCTATATTCCTAGAAGCATGGAAGACATATCTTCTTCACTTCCTTGCACTGGGACATGGGCCATATGACCAGTTTCAGGCAATAGAGTGTAGGGGAAAAGATGTTCTCACCTTTCTCAGCAATGAGCCTTCTTCTCTACTGTTGATGGACAAACAGAGCTATGTACCAGGGTGAAAGGTAAATAGATTCCTGGGTAACCCTGGAAGGAGTTCCTCCAGAGAAGCCTATTCTAAGTCTGTTGGCATTGGAATTAGTGAGAAGATAAATCTACTGGGACTTTTAGCCTGTGGAATAGAATAACTAGCTATTATTTTTACCCCAAGCAGTTCAAAAGAGTTTTTTTATTTATATAGGAGTGGCAATGGCCCTCTAAGCCTGAGTGCCTGTGAAGGAAAGAACATATTATAAAAATGATTTCAATTACACAGTAGCTTAAGAAATACTAAGTTGGGTCAATCGTATAATCCTTGAAATCCAATCCTTTTCTTATCCTGCCTCCTTTAACCTCCAAATCCAATCAGTGGTAGAAAAAGCAGTTTCTGATTAGTCTTAGGCACCTGTCTAAACCATGACTAAGAAGGGCAGAGTAGCGCAAGAGGAGCATTGGCCTGAGAGCTGTGAGGTAAGAAGTCCCAGGTCTTCTACAGACAAGCTCAATGTCTATGAAACAGTTATTTGTCTTCCTGTAATAACAAAGAGGGCCCTGTCACATCGAGGGTTTGAGTGACAGTACATATACCCTCCCACATGGCAATGTTCAGACGTGAATTACAAAGCGAAGGGCTCAAAACCTGCCAACCTACAAGTATGCAGACATGGGAATTTTCTGGATTGTATTATGACTTAGACTCAGGAAAATTCCTATGTAAACCCAGTTTTTCAGGTTTATGCTTCCCTGATGACAGTGCCTTCTCATATAACAAGAAAAAGTCAGAAAAGGTGAGTATGCAGTTGTCCAAGTCACATACTGTATGTGTTTTCTGTTTGTCACAGTCCACACCACTATTTTTGATGTATGTGTATATATGTACATGTGTGTGTTTATATATGTGCATGTGTACATGCATGTGTGTGCATTTGTGTGGACATCCTCAGATGTTGTTACACAGGCACCAGCCATCTTACTGCTTTTGGAGACAGGGTTTCTCACTGATCTGGGACTCATCAAGCAGTTTTGACTGGCTCTCCATTGAGTCCCACGCATCCACCTATCATTAGTTCCCCAGTGTTGAGATTACACCATAAATACTTGCCTGTATTCTGTGGATTGAACTGAGGCCCTCCTAGTACCTCACTGACTGAGCTATCACTCCATCCCTCCCCATCCTCCTTAGTCGAAGCTCCTTAACATCAGTCTAATCCTATTTACCTGGTCACTGAAGATATTGGGGTTTGCAATAAGCTTAGAGTTAACTTTAATCCTTCTTAAGCCTCCCAGTATTTGGGGGCATAGAAAGAGAGTTGATTCTGAGCAGGACTACAAAGTTGGCAAAGTGCAATGCTGTGAACTATGGGTGGATGTCCACCTTGAAGGCATAAGATTCTGAATCCAGACACCAGCATAAAACAAGATGAAAACCTGAAGCAAAATGATTGTGATAAGTTCCAGGCCATATACCTAAGACTAGGGTGAGACATCCGTAAAAGCATAAGTATCTTAAACTTCCTCTTTCATGTTTTTAATCTACAAAAATAATTTGGAAGAAAACCAAATTATGAAGACAATCTTAGCAGGGATTTTCAGAGGTTTTGGATGGGCACAGGGGATGGACAGATGGATGAGGGGATTGTTAGAGCAGTGCAGACATGCTGTATGATGCTACTACCATGGTGAGTTCATACCACCTTACAGTGGCTCAAATCCATAGAAAACACACACTGAGTGGGAACTACAGTGTGAGCTATGAGCTTCAGGTGGTTCATCTGTTCTCACAGGTGAACTACTCTGGTGGGGATGTTGCTCACGGGGCAGTCTGTGCATGTCAGGGGAGGGGCAGGGGACACATTGTAGTAGGTATTTGCCTTTAAAAGCCACAGCTGCTCTAAAAATAGGGGCAATTTAATATTCTGCATGGTGATATATTATTTATTATTTATGAAAGCTTGTCTGAGGCTTCAGAAAGCAAAGCTAGCCACAAGCCATACAGTTCAGGTGGTGCTGATACACATCTTTAATCCCATCAGCCATACTAGCTAGTCATGAAGCCAAGCAGTGGTGGCATACACCTTTAATCTCAGGACTCAAAAGACAAGCAGACATATCTCTGTTAGTTCAAGGCCACTACACAAAATTGATCCAGTCCTAAACAGAAATAGCTCACACAAAGTTGATCTTAGCACTTTGAATCACATGCCTTAAATCCCAGGATTTGAGAGGCATAAAAAGAAGAAGCAAAGTCAGTATTGGGCAATTAGTCTCCAGCCATATTGAGGAGAGGCAGCAGTCTAGGATTGCAGTCTAAGGAGAGCAGTACAGTTTAGAGACGCAATCAGAGGACACAATCGCCCCCTTAGTCTGAGCATTGATTGGTAGAGGTGAGAAATCTCTGGATGCTTTGCTTCTCTGATCTTCAGCTTAAAGCTTGCCTCCAATATCTGTCCTTGGGTTTTTATTATTCGTGCTACAATTCTTAGAGATGTGGCTCATTTCTTCCCAAAGGAAGATGATGGTAGCTGTACCTTGTGCTACTCAGAGACCTGGCTCTTAGCTAAGCAGAGAGCTCTGGAACACTCTGCTCCACTGTCCAAGGTGCTCAGGAGATAATTTGATCCCACAAAACTTGTTCTTATTCTCTCCATTCAGCAAACTCACACATTGTTTCCAAGGAAAATGCTAAAAGCTGGAGCCATCTCTCCTGGATCCCAGGAGTTCAGCTGATATCAGAACACAAGTCTGCTCTCATTTGACCTGTGCATGCATTATTGCTTTTACAGAGTCTCTCCTCACCTCCCCTCATCCAACCAGCTCCTCTCCACAGTACTCAAGCCATCATCATCTCATTGCTCAGTCCCATCACAAAACTGTAAAAGTAAGTAAACAGATATCTACAGATTCAATAGAAGAACATTTAAGCACTGGAGTTATGATTTGATTAAAGAATTCTTTGCACAAAAGTGAGCACCTAAGATCAAATCCCTAAATCCTACATAAAAGGCCAGCAGGCATTTCGACTCATCTGTAATTCCACAAAGTGAGAAGAGAGGAGATGGCCTCCAGAGCAACCTTGCTTAGCTAGGGATTTCAATAAACAAAGTGAAGAGTGTTCAAGAACAACACTGGGTGTCACTTCATGACTACAAACACACACACACACACACACACACACACACACACACCCCTGAACTTATATATATTCTACATGCATGTGAACAGACATGCAAACATGCATACCATGCACATAAAAATAATAAGAGGTAGTGTGGGTTCCATACCTTAGCTCTCTAAAGCACTAGTCTGGCAAAAATAACAAACGATTAAAGAAGAGATTTTTTTCAAGTACAAAGTGGAAGATGACTCCTGGGAGTGGAGAGAGATGGCTAGAGAATACTTTGAGATATTTTCCCTTAAAGTAATCAAAGATGGGTTTTCAAAGGATGGAGATAAGTGGCTGTTTCCATCCCTGAGATGACACCAGGAGGGATTACCATGCCCCCTTTTTAAATGGGATTTGATAGATATTTGTTACACTTAGTGTGTGTCAAGGTTGGTTATCCTGGGAGTCCATTTGGACTATAAAAACAAAATGCCATAGACTGAGTGTTTGATGAGCAAACTAACTTTTTCTCACTTTCCAAAGACAGGGATGGAATAACAATCTAATAATCTAACCATATCCCATTAGTCTCATTTCCTAATGTTGTTCCATTAGAGATTCAATCTAAACATATGAATTCTGGAGGGAATAGACATTAATAGGCTACAATAGCAATAAACCCTTGATTTGTACCATTTCATTTGGTCTTTATGGTTCTATAGGATAATTCCCATAGTTTAAATCCTTAGTGTCCTTCAAGTCCCACATGTTAAACGTTCAGACACCACAGCGATGTTATTGGATGATGATGGCAGTTTTAGGATACAGGGTCTAGTGGGAGGAAGTTAGGACATTGAGAATGTGTCCCTGCAGAGGATGTTGGCACCTTTGCCACATCTCATTTCTCTAATTTTCTAATTTTTTAAACTACTATTCAGTGAACAGGCCTAAAATTGCTGCAATCATGTGCCAAAGTAAACCTTTCTTCCTATGAGCCTATTACTACATAGTCTGTTACTTTAACGGAAAAATTGGATCACCCGGTAATATAACTAATATTGACTATTTTGCAAAATAATAACAATAAATATTGACTTACTTGAGGGGCAGCAAGGTGACACAGAGGGTAAAGGCACTTGCCACAAAGTTGACAACATGAGTTCGATCTCTGGGAAGCACATAGTTGAAGGAAAGAACCAGCCCCTATAAGTTGTTCTCTGAACTCCACATGCATGCCATGGCACACAGTAACACACCCCACACAAAATAAATAAATATAATTCACCAAAAAATTAAGAAAACTATCCGAAGCTCACATTAGGAATTTTGCCATAGGTTATCACTTGATAAAAGGCAGAGAAAGAAATTAAATCCGGACTGGCTGACCCATATAACATAGTCTGTGTTATATCACCACTGTTCTGTGAGCCTTCTGCTTGAAAGGGTGAAAACTGTAAGCCCTGTTATTTCCTCTTTTGCTTGTTGGCCTTTGAAAACATTCTTAGTTTACACTATTGTTCCTATAGTTACATCAACTTACATTATACGGTTACGGAAGCACCTTTCCTATCACCAAGATGACATCCGACTACAGCAGGGCTCACAATGAGCCCTAGAGGAAAACTAGTGTATCTCATATGCTGGCCCATTGTTCCAAGTTAGCATTGTCTCCATTAACTTGCTCTGTGGACATCTTCCTTCCCCAACAGTGAAACAGAAGGCCCCATGTGCCTTTAATTACTTCTGTAGTTATGTAGAAATAGCTTCTGCTGCAAATCATCCTGAAGCAATAAACCAAGTCTGATCTCATGCAGAACGATAATAGATGCTTTCAGAGGGGGAGTAACTGACTCCTCCTGGGCAGAAGCAGGCTCCACTGACTGTGTCCAGCCATTTCTTTCAGAGGGGCAAGAAAGAGCAATGAAGAGCTATCAACAATTTTGAGGGCTGGTAGCAGTTTAGTCAGAACATCTATCCTACTGAAAAGAGTATAATGAATAGAGAGATGCCTTAGCAGTGCAAAGTACTCATGGTTCTCCCAGAGGACCTGAATTTGGTTCTTAGCACCTATCAGATGACTCACAACTGCCTGTAACTCTAGCTGTAAGGCCCCTGACCCCCTTTGTCTCCATGGACATCTGCACGCATACATGCTCACAGACACACATAGGCACAGAATTAAAAATAATAAGAAAAGATTTTTTCAGAAAAGTTATTAGAAGCAAAGATTTCAATTTGCAGTACAGAGAATATATAACAGACATCTCTAGGCAGCTGACTGAGAGTGTACTACTCTGCTCTGAGTTAGTTAGAAAAATGGTGAGTGGGGGAGACAAAAAGTATGTAGAGAAGCCTTCCCTTGAAAAACAATTTTGTGAAGGGTGGCCTCACAGAGAGCAAAAGGGACTGTTACAGAAAGATGTATTTTGATATTCCATAGCGCTCAATGGCACATAATTGCCTCTCTTCAGAGCACAATTTTGTGAAGATGAAAGAGGTAGAGACACAAGAGGGGAAACACAGACTCCCTTAGTTCAGATCCTAGGGACTTGCATTTATAGAACCAGGTGAAGGGCAGAGCTGGAGCTGAGGGCTCTTGTCTTCACAGGTTTGAAGGGAAAGTGTCTTTGGGGGCACCTTTGCCTGTGAATTATACCTACACGTCCACTGCTTTACTTCTCTTTTAACTAAAACAGTGACATAGCTCTACAATATAATTGTACTTGCAAGTATGTTTTAGAATAAAAAAAATTTGATCCATTCATATTTTATTTTTATTTCAATTTTTAAACTGTCATTGTGTATATTCATTATACATGATACTGTTTTTACACAAAGTATTTTCATACAAGTATATATTGTATATTGATTATATAGCCCCCATAACCCTCGATCTTCCCATTTCTAATCCCACCCTTTCTAATTTGTTCTTTTTTTCCTAGACTGTTTCACTTTTACTTTCATGTCATATACACATTCATAATTGTATGTATGTAAAAAAAATCTAAAGACCACAATGAGAGGTTCTCTCTATAGCCATTTGTCAATAATGAACCATCAGATACAGAATTGAAGGACACCAGAAATTGAAGGAGTTGTCATCTCTGGTCTGGGCAGGTTCCATCTCACAGATTTGCCACTAGAAGTTTCTACATTGTTCACTAAGTCATTGTGGGTCATAGAAATTGCGTGAAACTCACTGAAGACATTTCTGTAAATTGGGTCTCATTGTTGGGCCTAGATCTTGGTCATAGCAATAATTTCAAGATGTCCATATACTGTCTGTGCTCACTTCCATAAGGAAGATACATATTAGTCGCTTTTGTCATCTAGGCTCCCTATTCCATTTTCTCCAGCCCCATTTAGAAAATCCTACAGAAAATCCTCATGACAAAGGATTAGTGTAATGGCTACTCTTTGTTGTCAAGTTGACTACGTATGGAATTAACTAAAACCCAACTGTCTGGGTACACCAGTGAGAACTTTTTCTTAAGTAAATCATTTGAAGTTGGAGGACCCACCATTAATCCAAGTCCTTTGAGACGTGAAGATTGAGGGGCAGTACTTTTAATGAGGGCTACACCTCTGGTGGCAGCTGAACCAAAGGACATGGATGCTTTCACTCTTTGACTCTTGCCCTCATCCTTACCAACAAGTCTGTACCTTCACTGGAATTACAGCCTACTTCTTTAGGAGTCCAGCACACACTGAGGACCAACTGAGACACCCAGATTTGTGGACTGAACAACCATTGGATTCTTAGACTTTCTGACAGTAGGCAGCCATTGTTGAACTAACTGAACCAAGGCCTTTAAGGTACTTAATAGCTCCCCCATCGGTTGTGCTCCTCTAGAGAATCCTGACTAATACATTTAGGAACTAAGGAATACTAGCTGCCCTACTTAGCTTTTACTGTTGACTTGACACAACCTAGAAATCACCTAAGAGGATAACCTCAACTGAGACATTTTCTAGATCAAATTGGTCTGTAGATCAAACTGTGAGGAATTGTTATTTGAAGTGTGAGGAGAAAATCCATTATAGGCAGCTCATTCCCTATGCAGGTGGGATTGGAATGTAAAAGAAAGATAGCTAAACATGTCTCCACGAGCTCCAAAGTAGCATCCTCCACAGTTCATGCTCTATTGTCCTAGCTGTGACTGAGTTCCTTGGTTAGAGGTAGAGCTGTGTGGAATAGCGAGAAGGCCTGCCTTCAAGTTCCTGCTTAATTTTTCTGTCCTGAGTCCCTCCATGATGGGCTGTGACTGGAAGCATAAGACAAATAAATCCTTTCTTTCCTTAAGTTGCTTTGTTTGTGATATTTATCACAGCAACAGAAATGAAGCAAAAACATTAACCAATAGTAGATTGAATCAAATGAAATATACACAGAGACAAAATGGACTGTCTAGAGCACTTAGAATCACAGTGGCAAGGAAAGTGAATGTCAGTTGATAAAATACAGTAGTAAGACATTAGTGTTGGAGACACAAAGGAGAAGCAGAGCATGATTGGAAAGAAGCAAAACTGCACTCACAACAATGCCCATCTTCATACATGGGTAAAGGCCTTCACTCAAACTCCATGCGGGGTGCACGATCATCCTTACTCAAGATGCATGCATGGGTACACTCCCTTCACTCAAGCCTCTTGCAGGCTTCACCAACTTTACTGTGGCATGGTAAGACAAAGAACTATGCAGACATAACCTTCTTTCTGGAGACACTGAAAAGACTTGTGGTTTGTAAGCAATTAAACTTGAATGGCTAAAGAAACTCAATTTGATGGTAAGCATCCATTTTTGGTACCTAATAGCTATTTGCATCCAGTCCCTGGAAGATAAGTTCCCAGAAACCCTGACTCAGTGACCTCCACCCAGAAAATGTACAGCCATGACTGTCTACTTTGTTACATGACTATTTTTGTTTGTTTGACTTCTATAACCTGCTTATGCATTCTTTCAAGGACTGTTTTGAAGCCACCCTGACCATCTAATCATAGCAGAACAGAACAGGACTCAGCTTGCTTATACACTTACTCAAGCTCTTCTGTGGCTTTCATCTTTAAAAGTCCTTCCCTTATCCCTGACTTCAAGCTCTATTGCAGAGCTGTAGTCCTGAAAACAGCTTGGTATTGGACAAAAATAGACAGGTAGACCAATGAAATCAAATTGAATACCCTGATATTAACCCATACATGTATGAACATCTGATCTTTGACAAAGAAGCTAAAAATATACAATGGAAAAAAGAAAGCATCTTCAACAAATGGTGCTGGCATAACTGGATGCTGGCATGTAGAAGAATGCAGATAGATCCATGTCTATCACTGTGCACAAAACTTAAGTCCAAATGGATCAAAGACCTCAACATAAATTCAGCCACAATGAACCTCTTAGAAAAGAAATGGGTGGTACCCTTGAACGAATTGGTACAGGAGACAGCTTCCTGAACATAACACCAGTAGCACAGACAGCGAGGTCAACAATTAATACATGGGACCTCCTGAAACTGAGAAGCTTCTGTAATGCAAAGGACACAGTCAGCAAGACAAAAAGGGAGCCCACAGAATGGGAAAAGATATTCACTAAGCCTATATCTGACAGAGGGCTGGTCTCCAAAATTTACAAAGAACTCAAGAAGCAAGTCTCCAAAACACCAAAGGATCCAATTAAAAAGTGGGCTATAGAACTAAATAGAGAATTCCCAATAGAGGAGTCTAAAATGGCTGAGAGGCACTTGAGAAAGTTCTCAACATCACTAGCATCCAGGAAATGCAAATCAAAACAACTCTGAGATACCATCTTACTCCTGTCAGAATGGCTAAAAGCAAAAACACCAATGACAGTTTATGCTGTAAAGGATGTGGAGAAAGAGGAACATTCCTCCAATGCTGGTGGAAGTGGCAACTCATACAGCCACTTTAGAAATCAGTATGGAGATTCCTCAGAAAAATGGGAATAAACCTACCACAAGACCCAGCAATTCCACTCTCAGGCATATAGCCAAAAGATGCATATTCATACAACAAGGATGTCTGCTCCACTGTATTCATAGCAGCATTATTTGTAACAGCCAGAACCTGGAAGCAACCCAGATGCCCCTCAACTGAACAGTGGATAGAGACAATGTGGTACATTTACACAAAGGAGTACTATTCAGCAGAAAAAAAAAAACAATGGAATCCTGAAATTTGTAGGCAAATGGATGGCACTAGAAGAAACCATCCTGAGTGAGGTAACCCAGTCACAAAAAGACAAACATGGTATGTACTGTCTTATGTGTGGATTTTAGACATAGATCAGGAGAGGGCCAGCCTACAATCCCACGGCCAGAGAGTCTGGGAAACAGAACCTTCAACCAATGACCGATGGAAGCAGAGGCAGACACCCACAGCTAAACAATGAGCTGAACTCAAGGAATCCAGAGACAGAGAGGGAGGACTGGATGAGCAAAGGGGTTAAGATGGGGCTGGTTTAACCCCCAGAAACAGCTGACCTGAACAAGGGTTAGCTCTTGAATCCCAGACTGATGGCTGGGAATCCAGCATGGGACTAATACAGACCTCCTGAATGTGGGTGTCAGTGAGGAGGCCTACACAATCTATGTGGCCTTGGATAATAGATCAGTATTCATCCCAGGCATACAAATGGACTTTGGGGCTGGGCAGTGGTGGCACGGGCCTTTAATCCCAGCACTCGGGAGGCAGAGGCAGGGGGATCTCTGTGAGTTCGAGGCCAGGCTGGACCGATAGCCTCCAAAACAATACAGAGAAACCCTCTCATAAAACAAAAAAACAAAAACAAAAACAAAAAAACAAATGGACTTTGGTTGCCCATCCCACAGTGAAAGATGCACTCTTACCCTGGACTCTTGGGGGAGGGCCTAGACCCTGCCCTGGATGAAATGACAGAATATGGACACCCTCATGGAGGGCCTCACCCTCCCTGAGGAAAGGAGGAGGTATTGGGGGGATTGGTGGGAGGAAGGGATGGAAAGGGAGAGGGAACGGGGGTTGTCATGTGAAGCAATTTTGTTTCTAATTTAAATTTAAAAATTAAAAAAAAATCCTTCCCTCGCCACTCTGGTGTGGCTCAGAGACTGCTCTCCTAATATCAGCGCCAATAAGTTTAACTAATTATAATCCAGATTACATCTGTGGCCTTTTCTTGGGGTGTCTTCAACTCCATAAAAATAGAACCATTCAGGGACAGTTTCTAGGACTAGAATTCTGTTTTCTTACTTCTGACTAGAGTATAAAACAATCTAAAATTGAAGTATAATAACCATTTGTCTAATGCCAGAGAATTGGATTTGGTCCTGAAAACATGCTTCAAGAACATTACATAGGCTCAACAGGATATATTATATTTACAATCTCAAAATGAACAACAACAAAATTAGTTGGAATAAGAGAATGGAGATTTTGTGCTAGGGCACTTGCCTAGCAAGCACAAGGCCTAGGGTTCAACCCTCATCTGTTAGAAAAATAACTAAATGATCAAACAGTTTCAAATCTGCCCTGCTGCTAGATTGTAAGTGTGAAATGCTCAGGAAAGCCAATGGAGAACAAGAGGAAAGTGGGAGAAGGGAAGGGAACAAGAAGGTATAAGGAAAGTGGAGATGGTGTAGAGGGATTAGGAAGGGAAAAGGGACATGTAGGGGAGAGAAGGAGGAGGAAACTATGGGGAAATAAAAGGGGAAAAGAAGAGGAGGGGAGGGGAGGGGATGAGAGAGGAAAAGAGAACTGTAAATAAGGTCAAGCAGAAGTTCCAATCATCCTCTAGATGTTTCCTGCAACTGATGTTTCTTTTGAAATATCGAAAAGTGTTATAACTGTTTTTCATGACCTCTGTTTCCTCTCACACATTCAATAACCTAAGGGTGTACCTAGGGAGTCAAGTTTTTGCTCAGTGATAATTAACTGGTTTATTAAGGGCACACCATGGAGTTAGCGTTGTCTGGAAAGGTACAAAAGTGAATTTTTTGATCAGGGAGGCAATGTCACTTCTAACAAGCTACAAGCTACACAAGGTTAGATTCCCTCAGAAATCATCTATCCCAACCCGCCCACATCGAGGTCTCATTGTGTAGCCCTGGATATCCTGGAACTCACTATATAGATCAGGCTGGCATTGAACTTACAGAGATGGACCTGCTTCTGCCTCCCAAGTGCTGGGATTAAAATTGTAGGATACCACACCCAGCAGGAAATTGTCTTTGTGGAACAAGTGATAGTTCAATAGATTTCTGGGCCAGATAATAAAGAGTCACAGTGAAACAAAGGGAAATTTATTGAAAGGTAAAGCAGAGTTGGGAAGAAGTGGAAATGTTGCAAACAGAACTTTAATGCAGAACTAAACTGCAGAATGAAGAGGCTGACTTGGATCACAGTGGACGATTGAAGCATATGCAGCCAGACTGAAAAATTGGCACACTGTCTCTTCAAAACATTTGTCAAGTGTGCTCAGTAGTTGTGTGAACTTTTTCTCAGGTGATGTGAACAAAGCCTACTCATCTCAGATAGAGCACCAACGACAGAAACAGAGAAACTGTTTCATGCAACCATAGCTCAGTGAACCAGTGTTTGCAATTGGGGTCACCTTTAAGAGCATAGGAAACATATGGTGACTACAGCACTGAAAAATAATCTCTCTCCCAACAACATCCTCAATTTCCCTCATGACACTTCTACCACCATCATAGGTTACTGACAGAGCCAGTCCTAGGTAGGTCTCTCTGAGGTGCAAAGAGCTTCTGAGAGTTCAAGAGGGAAATGGCTATGTCAGGGCCAAAGGATGACTTTCCACAACACTCCACCCCTTCTATGTTCTACACATCAGGCATTGTGATGGATACTGAGGCTGGATCTACAGACTGACAGACTTCACGCTTCATGAAGGGTGCTTAATCTGTTATAAGGCATAACAAACAGCAACTGAGACTGTAGTAAAATTCAGCTGTGAGAACAGGATGGGTATTGTCTATCCTAGTGGTTCTTAACCTTCCTAATAATACAACCCTTTAACATAATTCCTCATACTGGGGTGACCCTCCACCATAAAATTATTTTGTTGCTACTTCATAACTGTAATTTTGGTGCCGCTATGAATTGTAATATAAATATCTGATATGTGACCCCCAAAGGGGTCACAATCTAGAGGTTGAGAACCATTGTCCTGCCTCTTTCTGAGAGTATTTTTCTGAATCCTTTATGAAAGGTGTGATGTCCCTGAAGCCTGGGGAAGGCTGAAAGATAGAGACAAATACCCACTACCAATTGAAGGCCAGGCAGGAGTTAGCTCTGAGAGTAGGAAGAGGAGGGGCTAAGGCACACAAATCTTTCAGAGTGAGTCCTCCAGTGCCCAGTGATGCATGCCTGGAAGTGCTTATGACATGGCCCATTGTACAGCTGCCCTACATTATGTCTCAGCATAATTGTGTTTTAATGGTCCCCTGCATCAGTCCTCTCTGAAGAGTGGGCCATATATTCCCATGGTCTCCTTGGTGGTGGTTTCATGTTTTAATCACATACTCTAATAAAACATAAGCCTTTTAAAGGCAGTCAGTCATTCAGGGATAAAAGTTGCATGTGCCCAGGGTTTGAGTTCCTGCTGAATCAGAGCTTGGTGGGAGATTTCTAGGAAAAGAAAGGCTGGCCCTAAGATACATATATGGAGTTCTCATGACACATCGAGACAGTAATGTTCTTAAATTGCAGAAGTCTGAGTCTGAATCTTCACCTCCCAGGTGTGAGATCCTCTTAATTTGTAGCCTAAATTAAAGTGTATGGGAAAACAAGGAATATTTAAAGAGTAATTTTAGTGGGAAAAACTCATGATAAACTTTGGTTCTGAATATTTATATTAAGTCAGAAAAAAATGAAATGGCATATTCAAAGAAAGAATTTTTATTTAAATTTTCAGGTAAAGATAGTGAGTATACAGAGGGGAAAACGGTATTTATTTTTAATCATTTTTTTTACTTTAAAAACAATCTTTTCTCATCTTTCATACCAATCTCAATTCCTGCTCCCTCCACTCCTCCAGCTACTTGCTCCTTCCCCCTAACCCCACACCATCCACTCCTCAGAGAGGGTAAGGCTTCCCATTGGGAGTCAATGAAGTGTCTCATCACTTTGAGGTAGAAACAAGGCCCTCCCTGCTATATCTAGGCTGAGAAAGGCATCCCTCCAAATCAAATGGGCTCCAAAAAGCCAGTTCAAGCACTGGTCCCACTGCCAGTAGCCCCATAGACTGTCTATGTCCACAACTGTCACCCACCTTTAGAGGGCCTAGTTTGGTCCTATAAAGATTTCCCTGCTATCAGTTCAGAGTCAGTGAGTTCCCACTAGCTCAGGTCAGGTGTTTCTATGGGTATCTCCAAACTGGTCTTGACTCATATTATCATTCCACCCTCTCTTCAACTGGTCTCTAGGAGCTCAGACCAGTACGTAGCTATGGATCTCTGCATATACTTCCAACAGTTGCTGGATGAAGGTTCTGTGATGACAATTAAGGTAGTCATCAATCTGATTATAGGAGACAGGTCAATTCAGGCACCCTCTCCACTGATGTTTATGGTCTTAACTGGGGTCATCCTTGTGGATTCCTGGGGATTTTCCTAGTGTCAGCTTTCTTGCTTGCCCCATAATGACTGCCTCAATCAAGATATCTCTTTCCTTGCTCTCCCTCTCTGTCCTACTCCCATGTCTGCCATCCTGTTCCCTCATGTTCTCCTTCCTGATGGGGGATGTCCTTCTGTATATATGCTTCTCTTATTGGTTGATGAATAAAACACTGATTGGTAGGTAGCCAGGCAGGAGGCATAGGCAGGGTGACCGGATGAAGAGAATGCTGAGGAGAGGAAGCAGAGAAGAGCCGCCAGGGAGAGACTCCATGTATTCATTGAAGGAATAACATGCTGGAACCTTTTTCAGTAAGATAAGGCCATGTAGAAACACATAGATTAGTAGTTATGGGTTAATAATTAAGAGACATCTAGCCAGCAAGGCACCTACACCATCAGCCAAAAGTTTCTAATTAATAAAATCTCTGTGTATTTATTGGGGTTTAAAGAGTAGGGGGACCAGGCAGAACAGAAACTTTAGGCTACACCTTATCCCCTTCTTCTCCCCCAACAACTCACCTTCTGTCCTCCCAGTTTTTCTCAGAAGATCTTGCCTATTTTCCCTTTCCAGGGGAATCCATGTATATCTTTCTTAAGGTTCTCCTGGTTACCTAGCTTTTCTGGGGCTGTGAACTATAGGCTGTTTATCCTTTGCTTTACATCTAATATCCACTTATGAGTAAGTATGCACTGTGTTTGTCTGTTTGGGTCTGGGTTACCACACTCAGTCTGTTTTTTTCTAGTTCCATCTATTTGCTTACAAATTTCAAAATGTCATTGTTTTTTACTGATGAGCTATAATTTATTTTCTTTGTCCATTCTTCAGTTGAGGGTCATCTAGGCTGTTTTCAGGTTCTGTCTATTATGAATAATGCTGATGAGAACATAGTTGTAGAGCTGTAGTAATGAAAACATCTTGGTATTGGCATAAAAACAGACAGGTGGACCAATGGAATTGAAAAGAAGACCTGATATTAATCCACACACCTACCAACACTTGATTTTTGACAAAGAAGCTAAAATTATATAATGGGAAAAAAGCATCTTCAAAAAATAGTGCTGGTATAGCTGTATGCTGGAATGTAGAAGACTACAAATAAATTCATACTTATCCCCAAGCACAAAACTCAAGTCCAAAAATAGGTCAAAGTCCTCAACATAAATCCAGCACACTGAACCTTATAGAACAGAAAGTGGGAAGTACCCTCGAATGCATTGACACTAAATGCACAGACAATGAGAGAAACAATTTGCAAGCAAATGGATGACACTAGAAGAAACCATCCTAAGTGAGGTAACCCAGTCACAAAAGATGAACATGATATGTACTAACTCATATGTGTATTTTAAACGTGGAGCAAGGGAGTGCCAGCCTACAATCCCACAACCAGAGAGTCTGGGAAACAAGGAGGGCCCTAAGAGAGATATGGATGGTACACAGGAGAAGGGGAATGGGACAGGATCTCTGAGCAGATTAGGAGCATGGAGGGAGAGGACAGGGAGCTGGGAGAAAGAGGGGGAAAATAGGAGGGGAAATGAGGACATGGGGGAGCAGGAAGTTTGAGTCAGGGGAAGAATAGAGGAGAGCAGGATGAAAGATACCATAATAGAGGGAGTCATTATAGGTTTGAGGAGAGATATGGCACTAGGGAGATTTCCAGACATCTACAAATTTGACACCAACTGGCAATCTAAGCAATAATGGAGAGACTACCTTAAATGCCCTTCCCCGATAATGAGACTGATTACTACCTTACATACCATCCTCGAGCCTTCATCCAGTGGCTGATGGAAGCAGAGGCTAAACACCCAAAGCTAAACACTGAACTGAACACATGGAACCCAGTTGCAGAAAGGGAGGAATGATGAGCAATGGGGTCAAGACCAGGCTGGTGAAGCCCATAGAAACAGCTGACCTGAACAAGCAGGAGCTCATGGACCACAGACTGATGGCTGAAAGGCCAGCATGGGACTATTCCAGACCCTCTTAATTTGGGTGTCAGTGAAGAGGCCTCAGCAATATACGGGGCCTCGGTAGTAGATCAGTATTTATTCCTGGCACTCAAATGGACTTAGGGATCCCATTCCACATGGAGGGATTCTATCTCAGCCTGGGACACATGGGGAAGGGCCTAGGCCCTGCCCTAGAGGATAAGAAAGACTTTGGAGATTCCCCATGGAAGGCTTTACCCTCCCTGGGGGCAGAGTGGGTGGGGGGGTTGCAGTGGGGAGCAGGTGGTGGGCAGGGGAGGATGGGAGGAAGCTGGGATAGAAATGTAATGCAAGCTTGTTTCTAATTTAAATAAAAAATTTTAAAGTATACAATTTTATAGTTCTTATAACTTTTGAATGTCTTACTTTGATCTGACCAACCATTATGAAGGTCTTCTTCTTGTAGAGAGCTGCGAAGTGCCGCACCCTTAAGATGGTGCTGGCTTCCGCCTTCTGCTAGCCCCACAGCAGGTGCTCTCTGTGATAAACAACTCCTTATTTGGTCAAGGCTGGATATCAGGCTTGCTTCCTCATATGTGGACCTATCTGCTGTTGCCACATGGCTTACTGGAGTTGGCCGCCCAAGGGCTTTTTTTAAGCTGTGGATGGGCACTTTCCGGGGTCAGAAGATTTGTCCAAGGTTCCTGAATAAACTCCTTAAAGAAGAGTCCAAGCGTTGCGTCTTCCTTGCTGGTCGAGGCGGTCGCGACATCTTCTCTTTCATGAAATATCACAGTGAAATAAATATGAAGAAGTCATGTAGTAAAACATTCTGTTTTCTGGCCTCCTCCTTCTTCTAGTGCAGACAAATCTTTTACTAAGAATATACTGATGAATAACATAGATGGTTATCCTTCTAGCCATTTACTGTTCACCTGCCAAATGACTACCAGGAATGTTGTACTGTGATAGATAATTTTATGTCAATTTACACAAGTTGGGTCATCTGCTACCTAGCCTCTCTGCAGTCATGAGCTATAGGCTGGCCATCCTTTGCTTTACATCTATTATCCACTTATGTGTGGGTACATACTGTGTTTGTCTTTCTGGGTCTGGGTTACCTCAATCAGGATGGAAGTTTCTGTAAGGCAAAGGACATAATCAACAAGACAAAATGGCAGCCTACAGAAAGGGGAAAGACCTTCACCAACCCCACATAGAACAGAGGACTGATCTCCAAAGTATATAAAGAACTTATGCAACTAGACATCAAAATACCAAATGATCCAGTTAAAAAATGTGGTACAGATTTAAGCAGTAGTTTCTCAACAAAGAATCTCAAATGGCTGAAAGACACTTAAGGAATTACTCAACATCCCTATCAATCAGGGGAACAAAAATCAAAACAACTCTAAGATACCATCTTACACAAGTTAAAATGACTAAGGTCAAAAAGACTGAAGATAGCTTATACTGGAGAGGATTTGGAGAAAGTGGAACACTCTTTCATTGCTGATGGGAGAGAAAACTTATATAGCCACTTTGGAAATCAGTATGGCAATTTCTCAGAAAATTGGAAATCAGTCTACCTCAAGACCCAGAAACACCACACTTGGGCATGTACCCAAAGGATGCACACTCATACCACAAGGACATTTGCTCAACTATGTTCATAGCAGCATTATTCGTAATAGCCATAACTTGGAAACAACCTAGATGCCCCTCAATTGAAGAACAGATAAAGAAAATGTGGTATATTTACACAATGGAATGCTATTCACCTGTAAAAAGAATCAATGACACCTATGATGATTCTATCACATCCGGGTCCTGGAATCACAGCTATATTTTGTTTGCTTTGTGATTACCTATTCAAGCATTTGTTGGTGCACTTTCAGGATTACCCCAAACGGACGTTGACTCCTAAGTTTTTGTTTTTCCTGAAGCTTTTAATTTGTCTTTACTCTTTGCAATCTGATCAGCACATATCACATTTTCTAAACTCCTTTCCTTTCTTGCCAGAGAAATGCCAGGAATGGAATTAAAGATATTTCCAAGTGTTAATATGTTTTAATAAAGTTAAAATCCAGTGGCAGGAGGGATAGCAGAGGCCTAATCCTGGACCCCAAAACTGGAATCATATAATTAAAATTCTTAAAATAATACATTGAAACAGTCAAAAATAAATTATTTTCTCAGTAATTTCTTACACAGGTATAATATGAGTTATCAAGGTCAGTTCAGACTCGGAAAAATAATTGACTATATATTCTCTCTCCCATCCTCCCTTTATTACTCACTGTCTCCCCTCTCTCCTCTCTCCTTTCCTCTAACTCTTTCCTCTCCCTCTCCCCACAATTCTCCATATCTTTCCCTTTCCTTCCATCCTCCTCTTCCCCTCTCCCTCTGTTTTTCCCTCCCTCCCTTACCCCCAACTCCTCAGCTAGTAAAAATGCTCAGCACGCTTCTGTTCTTCTAAACATGTTTATATGGCAACAGCTGGCTTTGACTTAGACACAGCAAACTGAGATGCCAGTGCATTGCTAGCAGCTGCTGGGGTTCCTGCTCTAGATAAGCACACACTCACTCCCTCCACTCAGCTTCAGACTCACTCCCAGCAGGTCTTATTATTCAGAAATGCATAGTATATTTTTACACTGCCAGGAACATATTTGGAGAAAAATAGATGTCTTTAACTTGCTAGTTCCCCCACTGCGTCGTGCAGCTTTCTCCACAGGTGCCCACTGAGGCTCTGTGGGGCTCCTAAGGCCCAGCGTATTCACATCAGTTCTGAGGTTCTCTGTTCACCTGCAGCCAGCTCTGCTGTGCTTGTTGAAACACTATGAGGGAAACTGATAACAATTTCACCCCAAGAGTCAGTCTTCTTTTAGGAAGGAGCCAGATGCCTCATAAAAGTCAGCAACATGAGACTGCATAGGCTGGGACAACAGAGTCCTTCGAGGAGAAACAAAACAAAACAGCACAGATGTTTGTTAGTCTCTCTCTCTCTCTCTCTCTCTCTCTCTCTCTCTCTCTCTCTCTCTCTCTCTCTTCTCTGTCTCTGTCTCTCTGTCTCTGTCTCTCTCTTCTGTGTCTCTCTGTCTCTGTTTCTCTGTCTCTGTCTTTTTGTCTCTGTCTCTCTGTCTCTCTCTCTCGCTCGCTCTCTCTCTCTCTTCTTAATATCCTACATCATTCATTTCTCTTCAGTCTTGTTGTTGGGGGTGCCGATAACAGACCAGAGCACTAATTAAATGCCTTTGGAGACTCCTCTTTAAAGCAAGAGAAAAATTAACAGGTCTTTTTGTGTGTATGTGCATGTATGTGTACATGTTCACAAGTATGCAGACACACATGTGCTTTGTGCATGTGCATGTGCATGTGCTGTGGAGGCCAGAAAATAACTTCTTTGGGGTGTTGTTCCTCGGGGTTTTCTCATCTTGTTTCCTGATACTCTCTCACTATGCTATACGTGTTGGTCAGCAAGCTCCATGAACCTACACGTCCTGCTTCCCCAATGCTTTTGACATGAGTTTGGGGGATGAACACAGACCCTTCTGCTCCTGTGACAAGCACTTCATCTCTCTATCCCATGTTTGATGGTCTTTATATGAATTTAAAACCGTCTATATATCAGACCCAGCAGTTTGCATAAGCTCCTCTCATTCTTTCACTGTCTCTACCTCATCTTTGTGATCCTAGTATTGGCCAAACTTCTTCTCCTGTGACAACATCAGCAATTACTTCTGCTGACCCCAACGTCTCAAGCCATGTGCTTCTGTATGTTTGGGAATTCTGGGGAGAGAGAAAGAGATGACTAGAATGATAGATAGATAGATAGATAGATAGATAGATAGATAGATAGATGATTGATAGATGATATAGATTAATTGATTCAGTTAATTTTTCTCTAGATAACACCAACTAACATTCTGGAAATGCATACTTTCTTACATCCGCTGACACTATCCCCTAATATCTTTGTTTCTTGGCTTTTAACACTTAAGGAATACGGTGGTAGACTACTTGGTTCCCTGGTTTGGCCCCTCAAAATAAAACAAAAAAAAGGATTTAAAAAAGGAAAGAGGCCCAACCTGCTGGATTTTTTCTATAGAACTGTGAAATAGTTCATGCTGTTATGAGCTGCAATAATATTTAGAACTTGTGGTAGCTTAAAGAAGTATAATCCCATAGACTCTTGTGTTAGAATGTTTGGCCTGTAGAGAATGGCACTATTAGGAGGTCTGACATTGTTAGAGGAAGTGTGTACTTTGGGGACAGGCTTTGAGGTCAAGCTCAAGCTACACCCAGTGTAGGACTTGCTGTTGCCTATGGATCAAAATGTAGAACTCTCAGCTCCTTCCCCAACACCATGTCTGCATGTAAACTACCATGATTCCTCCATGATAATGATAGACTAAACCTCTGAAACTATAAGCCACTCCCAGTTAAATGCTTATTTTGTAAGAGTTGCTATGGTCATGGTGTCCCTTCACAGCAACAGAAACCTTAACGAAGACAGAAGTCTTTGTGAAAGTTGAAGAAAACTAATATACACATGCAATACTTCTTGTATTTGATGTTTTACTGGACCAGATAACAACCAAAAAAGAAAAAAAACAAAAAAGCCTTCAAATGAGCAACACTGCTGCAAACTATAAAGCAATTTCTGGGTAAGAAATAAGCAACAGAATGACACAGTAGATCTAAAGCTTAAGAACTGTTGGTAAGACTGATATTCAGTCTGACCAAAATGAAGGGAAGGAGCTGGCTGCTCCAAGAGGCAAGGTAAGAGCATCCATGCAGAGATGACAGACAAATGAAGGCTGCTCAGAGAAAGAGCCCTGGGGTGTTCAAGAAGCTGAAAGGGACCAGCAGTATTGAGCATTGCAAAGGACAGCAACAGAAACCTTAAATTTAGAAGAATAAGTTTTGTAGGAGAGGCAGAGCAAGGGCATTGCTGTGCTTTATAAAGCATGATTAGAAATTCAGGTTTCATCCTAAGAGCCATAGGAAACCCTTGTACGCTTTTGCTACTATAAGGAAGAGATAGTGAAACCAAAAATTGGCTTTAGAGAAAAACCTGGACATAATCAAAAATGTCTTTAGTTTAATTAATCATATTATACCAATATTAACTTCTGAGTCTGTTGATTGACCAGGGTGAAGTAAGGTGCTGACCCTACAGGGGACTGAAGGGAGGTTTATAGGAATTATCTATAACATCTCTTCTTAACTCTTCTGTAAGCCTTAAATAATTTCAAACTAAGAAGTTCGGGGGGAAATGTCATGACCCACTTTTTAAATTAAGAAGATTATTATTCTCCACAGTTGGAAGGCACAGAAGCAAGGGTGTGCCCAGCAGTTAAGAACTGACTCAAAAACCTATGTGAGGGCTGGTAGAACAAAGACTCTGCCAAAGGGCGAGTTCAAAGTCTGTGTCTGAATTAGAATCTTCCAGACTCGACAATACATCTGAGCAGGTATGTGTGCCCGTGTTCATGGCTGGCAGTTGATATGAGAAAGTAGGCAGTGGAAAAAAATGAGAAAAATTCTAGGCCACTGATCTGAGAACTTTAGGGAGGGGGCCCATTTACTGACATTTACTAACTGGAAAGTGGCAGTGGAGGGGCCCCAGGGATGGCTCGGGAGTTAGGAGCACTGCTCTTGCAGAGGACCCAAGTTTGGTTCCCAGCATCCACCCTGGGAAGTTCATGACTACTTGCAAAGCCTTATCCTTGTCTCCATGAGTACAGCAGTGAAAAGCAAAAGCTACATGAGGATTGAAGATTCATGGGCCTTTAAATGAAGACATGAAACACCCTGAAATTCAAGATCACAGTCTGTAATGGAGACTGGTGGTAGGAAGCTGAATCAGAAATGTGATGTTGAAATACTGCTACCTTGATTAGGTTTACAAGGCATCTACTTATTCTAAAAGTACAAAGGGGCTGGTAATGTCCAGAAAAGAATCAACAGATAGTGAGCCAAAGGACTGCCCACCAGAGACGGAAGACTTCTGTGCGTTTCCTGTGTTTATATAGTCTTCTTTGGTAAGGTAAACTAGGGAAATTCTGTTCATGCTTCAGTGTAGAATGAGGGAAGGAATAGCAGGGGAAACAAATTAATCACAATTTATGAAAAGAGAATTTTGTCAGTATTCTGAGCTGAGGGATGATGTCTACAGTAATGACTTCTAAAATATATATCTAATGGAGAACATACATCTATATGCATCACATGCACACGTATTTGTATTTCTACAAATATAAAACACACCACCTATTTCTTCATATGACAAACACCTGAAAATCACTGTTGAATTTCTTACTAGTATGTCTGTGAAGAAATTTCCATGCATGAATATAGAGCTCAGGAATTTGGGGCCTACAAGATGGTTTACTGAGTAAATGGTGCTTGCTGCCAAGCTTTACAGTCTAAATTCCAATCCCTTGAGCTCACGTGGTGCCAGAGGACGACTGAGTCCCAAAAGTTGTCCCCTGACCTCCACATTCGTGCCATTGCATGCTTCTGCCCAAACTACTCAGGAACAGGAGGGAGAATGTAAACGAAACTTGATATTATTTGTGATACTGAAATCAGATATTTCCTATGAATCATTGATAACCTATCAAATAAAAATAACATTAGAAGACAAATATCCAATTGTACAGATTTATAAAGTAACTGTGCCAAAAGTGATAGAGTGTAGACCCTCCCTCTGTCTTTATATACCATGGGAAAAGGTATTAATAAGAGTCTAATCTAGAGTCCACTAATAGGATCTGGACCCCAGTCTCATTGTCAACATGAATCGTGCAGAAAAATAAAAAGGTGATCGGGCCTTCTTGGTTATTTTGTTCAGTTGGAGCAACAAAAACATACAGCCCTGTCAAGTAATTTCAAAACTATATCTGGGCTTCAGTGTAACTCAGTTCTGTACTCATAAAGCAGAGAGTGGCAGGGAGGGGCATGGAGAGTAAGAAGTGGAGGGATGATCTGCCTAGGTTTCATGTGTGCTGTGCACCTAAAAATACAATGTATGATACCCTTTTACAACAATACCTACTCCTTACGATGAAGAGAAGAATGATTTGACATTATTGGAATTATTTCAGTTTTGTTTTCCAATTGGGAATTGTTTCAAAATTTTATATAAGATTAGTTTTAAGTGGTAGTCGCTCCCCTCCCTCTATTCCCCTAAACAGTTTCATTTCTACATTTATGTCATGCAGATATATAGAATTTTATGATTCTGTGTAAAGTCTAGGAACTACAAGTGAGAGGAAATGTGTGATATTAGGTTTCTTATGATTGTCTCCAATTACATCTATTGTCCTGGAAACAACTCACCTTCATTCTTTATGAATAGAAATAAAAAAACACACTGTGTACATACCACACTTCCTTTATTCATTCCTGTGTTGTTGGATGCCTAGATCATATAACTTAATGATAGTTTTTCCAAGTAAGTGTATATTTCTTTATTTGACTGGGGACTAGAAGATGGGTTGTGCCTTTTCATAAATGTTCCTTCATTTTTGTATTTTCATTTTGTATCAAGAAAATGGGGCCAAGGAAAAATAGGCAAGACTCCAGGAGATTGCCCTAGATCTCACAGTGTCCTCACGATGGAGCCCAGGGCTCTGTTGTAAAAGAGGTAGATATGCTTGCATTTTCAGTAGTCTGCTATTTAAGTTGCTCTCCCTATAGGCCAAATGCTCTTCGCCTGAGCATGTTCCAGCTATGCACTGTTGGGCGGTGATCCCCGCCCCAACCATCTTCTACTCCAGACATAAATATCTTTGCTTTTAACCTCAGTGGCCTGGGCAGATCAGACCATTGTACCCAGGCACAAACTGACTTTCATAAGGCAGTTACTCTAGTGTTACAGCCCCAATGGGGGAAAAAAGCATAAAGAAAGTAAAGGGACTCTTTATTAGCTAGGGAGTTGTTGGCCCTACCTGCTGAGCCAATTGAGAGGCTCTCTGGGAGAAGTTGACCCTTCAACGAACCGCCAAGGTATCCCACGAAGTGATTGTTCACACCGTTTAGTGGAAATCCATTTTGAAGGGGATCACCTGGTGGCTGACATCACTTCCTTGCTTAAAAGCACTCCCGTTTTCTGTGTTTCAGTTCGCTTATCTTTTTGTAGGCTGAACCCCCTGCTGAATCCTTCAGTCATAGACAACTCACCCCAGACAACTCCCTGGCAGTGGATAAATGACAAATGAAAAGGATTCTCTACATTGAGTCAATTGGCGAGGGCATGTAGCAGGGTACCCAAGGATGCTGTGGCTCTCCATGCAGTTTCGTGTCTCCAAGATCAAACACAGAGATCACGGGAAGAACAGGTGATCAGCGGGCGACAATAGATGACTGCACTAGGTTCTGGATGAGTTGTGCACCTCAGACGAAGTGGATGGCCCCATTTAAAACGATTTCAGAAGTATCAAAGGAGGCCTCTGTAGTTCCCGTTCGAGCCTTCAGACTCGAACATTATTTTCCAATCCTGCTGGCGTTACTATTGAGAGGGGGAAGGAAATGTGAAAAGGGCTCTCATCATTCAGACTTCTTCCCCATATGCCTTTTCCAAAGGGAAACCAAAACTTGATGTGTGAGTTTTAGAATGAGGCTGAAATAATCTAGTACTGACCCCAACCCTATCATAGAAACGCCCAAGGGGCACAAGAAAATAGTATTGAAGGGAAAATATATCACATTATTTTTTCCATTTCTTACCAGGAGATTGTAACCCTCTAGCACACGCTCATCCCAAAAAAGTAGTCATTTCCATTCTGGTACTGTCTGTCAACTCATTTTTATTCAGCTTACTAAACAAATAAAAGACTTTTAGAGAGCTAATATAAAACCAACTGCTTCCTTAAATTGCATGGTAAATATATTGCCAGTTTTTAAATGCAAGATATTGTTACTTAAGTGTTGGTGTATTTAATTAATGTAGTGAAAACCCAGTCAGTGCAGGAACCATCAAGTGAAAAGTCTCTCTCTCCCACCCTAAATTTCTACTTCCTCTTGGATTCTCTCTCTCTCAGAAACAGCGACCACTGGGGTTTTCAACAGGAAAACCTGCACGTAGAGCTGTGCGTGTGTGTGTGTTCACATACTTATCCTTTTACACTTTTATATGACCAGTTACCTATTCTCTGTACTGCTTTATACCTTGGTATCTTGCTGCTTCTCAGAAATCTTTATGCCAAGAAACATATCCTAATGGTCATGCTTCATTCCATGTCTCACTCTCTGTATGATGGATGGACTGATAGGCAGATGAGTAATAGGTGGATAGAGAGCAGATAATAGAGGTAATACACAAAGAGATAGATGAGAGACAGAAAGATGGAATTCATTTATCTTACTTCCCACTGGTTGACACAAACATGATATTTTCTTCTCTGTCTTTGTAAACAGCAGAATAATTCATAAACTTAAAGATAACGTGTGTGTTCCAGTGATGCTTTCAAATAAATTTTTCAAATGGTAACTTTGGGGGAAATGACTGTAACTTGTTTGGACAGGTATTGGTGAATTGATGTCCCCATACTTGATGCCAATCTAAAAACAATCACCAATAATGTACGACCTTGTCCCATATACCTGTCAAAATATGTCCGTTTAAACCTAGTTCTTTGTATTATAAAAGAGAACTTAAGATGCTGTCTGTCGACAGGTAGTGGTGGCACACGCCTTTAATCCCAGCACTCAGGAGGCCAAGGCAGGCAGATCTCTGTGAGTCTGAGGACAGCCTGGTCTACAAGAGCTAGTTCCAGGACAGCCTCCAAAGACACTGAGAAACCCTGTCTCATAAAACAAACAAACACAAAAAAGATGCTGTCTGTCTTTGTGTGGGCCTTATAGCAATTGTAAATATGCTGAAGAGCTACTTTTCCAAAGATTTGATAATCAACCCACTTATATTAAATCATAGGAATCACCATTTTACAGATCAGGAAGAGCTGAAAGACAGTAATTTCATATACTATAATGAGATAGAAAAGTGATAGTTTGTGATAGATATATAGGCGGACAGGTAGATGAAAGTGATAAGATTTAATTAATATATTTTAAATGTATGTTAAGATTTCTTTTCAAAAATGTCTTTCTGTTCTTATATTTTCTTTTTCTCTATAAACATGCTATAACTGCCATTTAAAGTTGTGGAATAAGTCATAGTTACAATTTAACTTGGAAATGACCAATAAAATTAAATTTTTCTGTCTTGCCATTTCTAGTCTTGTGAAAATTTGAAATCCTTGAGAGCAATTACTTCCCAGTTCATATAGCTCTTAGTATTTTTATTGAACTTGTTCCTAGGCATTAGTTATTAACATAATTATAATGAGATTTTCTTCTATTATATTTTCCAATTTTAAGTCTTAAAGAAAAATATGAACTTTTGAATGTTAATTTTATAATCTAATATGTAGTTAACTGTCTCTTAATAACTTTTTTTCACTAAGCTCCTAAACATATGATAATGTGATATACACATAACCATAATATCTATTACTCTTTCCTTCTTATACCTAATCATATTAGCTTGTATATGCAAAACTAACTCTCTGTTCGTAGGCAAACTTCTGGTTTATGATATGACAGTGACAGCAAAAGGATGGAGTATTCACCAGTTTCCATTCAGTTTGGTTAATAATCTTTCCAGAATGTGTCTATTACATTTTATCAGACACCATAGTAGAATATCTTTTACCATCAGTAAAATTAGATGTCATGCATTTAATCTCTATTAAAGCTAATTTTATTAATAGAATTACTAAAAATGTTATTAATTATAATTGAGCCATCCCTGCACTCTCATTTTGATTGCATTTAATTAGTATCACTGTTTTTCATTTTATTTATTTATTTATTTATTTATTTATTCTTCTTTCATATACTGTCCCAACCACAGTTTCCTTTCCCTCTACTTGTCCTCCCATCACCTCCTCTCTTCCCAAGATCCACTCTTTCTCTGTTTCCCTTCAGACTAAAAAGCAAACTTTCCAGGGATATCAACTAAACATGGCCTAACAAGTTACGATAAGGCAAGACATAATTCTTAACCTCATTCTTAACAAACATTTTATTTCAGCTTTATACACTAATAGTCAAATAGTACTTGTTTTTAACTTTGTAGTCTAAGGCTATCAGTGTAATTCATACCTCAGAGAAAATAAATTGAAATTTTTCCATTTTTCTCAATAGTCTGGACTAATCTGGAATCATTTGGGCAACTCTTGAGTACTTTGATTTTGAAAATAAGTAAAATTTTGTGATGTTGTCTGGGTAGTTTGTTTAAAGTTTGGGGGAATGAATCTTTAATAAAGCTCTTTAATTTTTTCAAGATTACTAAAATATTATTTATTCTTAAATATGTCGCATAATTCTATACACAGTTTTTCAAAAATATGTCATTGTGTCTAGTAATGTAATAGCATGAAGATGTATTTATGAGTTGTTTTTAAAAAGCTTAAAACAGGAGCTGGAGAAATGACTCTGTATTTTACAGCACTGGCTATTTTTCCAGAAAACACAAGTTTGGTTCTGAGCACCCACGTGGTGGCTTACAACAATCTGTGACTCCAGTTCCAGGGGATCTGATGTCCTCATCTGAACTCCATAGGCACTACAAGCATGTGGTACAGACATTACTACATGTGGACAAAACATTCATACAGATAAAATAAAAATAATAAACCTTTAAAGTCAGTCTTTAATTATTAATGGGTGTTTGACTTTAAAAATGTTCTAGTTCCTAGAAATTAAAAATGGACAGAACAAGAAGAAAAAGAAAGTAAATAGTGACTCTGTACATGCTCATGTGTACATGTTTGTGTATGTGTGCCCATGTGCAGTGTGTCTGTGTGTACACAATCTGTGTATATGTATGTGGGTATGTGTATGTGCTTGTGTATTCTTGCAACGTGAATGTGTGTTCATGCACATGTCTGTGTGTGCTCACATGCTTGAGTGCTTTGCATTGAATGGATGAAAATGAATGTTTTGTATGTATATGTGTGCACATGTATACTTGTGTGCTTATGTGTATATTCAAGTATTCTTGTATATGTGCCTTGTGTATGCATTATATGTGTTTACATTATCCTGTGTGTATTTGCATGCACATATAATTGTATAAGTTCGCATGTTTTTGTTCTTTATGTTCATGTCCATTTTGTGAATGTAAGTGGAATGTTACGTGTATATATGTTTGTGTGCATATGTGTTCATGTGTGATTTTATGTGTGTGTGTTTGTGTGTCTGTGTGTACATGCATATGTGTGTATGTGCTGTTTTATACTAAATATCGAAGGAGGATTATTACTAGTACTGAATTTTACTAATGTAATTCAATCAATTATTATATATTTCCTGGAATATTAAAATCTGTTTATTTTATTATTTCCAGAAATTCTGAAAGATGAATAACTGCTTGAGTTTTCAAAGCTATATAAAGGATTAGTTGGAACTTAAAACCATGGTTTGGACACAGGAAAGACATCAGCTCTTCCAAGACCCCAACCCCAGCAAGTCCAGCTTCAGGTGAGATTGGGTCTCCAGCAGGACGCCCTGCTCAACACCCATCCACTTGATCTTCCGGGGCCGCTCCTGGCATCCAGAAGACCTGCCCACACAGGAAAGACATCAGCCCTTCCAAGACCCCAACCCCAGCAAGTCCAGCTTCAGGAGACCCGCCCACACAGCAAAGATGTCAGCCATTCCAAGACCCCAACCCCAGCGAGTCCAGCTTCAGGAAAGACATCAGCACTTCCAGGCACCAAAATCCGTGTCAGCATCCCCAGCTTCAGCTTCAGGAAGGAAGGAGACCAGTGGAGACAGAAAGACCCCACCAGCACCCACTGGAAGAAGAGATGGGAAGAAGACAGAATAAGAGCTCACTCAGCAATAGAAACACCAACATGACCCCACCAGAATCCAGGGATCCAACACCAGCAAGACCCGAAAAGCACTACATAGATGAAGAAGAGGAGACAGACCTTAAAAATTATTTCATGAAGATGATGGAGACCCTCAAAGAAGAAACGAGGAAATCCCTTAAAGAAATAGAAGAAAAAACAAACAAAAAAAATCCATGAAATGGGGGAAAAATTCAAGAAATAAACAAATCTCTCAAAGAATCTAAAGAGCACCAAGAAAAAACAACCAAAAAATTAAGGAAACAACTCAAACAGTTGATGGATTGAAAGCTGAAATAGAAACGATAAAGAAAACATAGAATGAAGGGATGCTGGAAATAGAAAAGCTGGGTAAACGATCAGGAACTACAGATGCAAGTATCACCAATAGAATACAAGAGATAGAAGAGAGAATCTCAGGTGTTGAAGACTCATTAGAGGATATGGAGTCGTCAAGCAAAGAAAACCTCAAAATCAACAAATCCTTAACACAAAATATCCAGGAAATATGGGACACCGTGAAGAAGCCAAACCTGAGAATAACAGGTATAGAAGAAAGCGAAGAAATACAACTCAAAGGTACAGAAAACATATTCAACAAAATCATAGAAGAAAACTTCCCTAACCTAAAGAAAGATATGCCTATGAAAATACAAGAATCTTACAGAACACCAAATAGGCTGGGCCAGAAAAAGAAGTCACATCGCCATATAATAATCAAAACATCAAACCTACAGAGTAAAGAGAAAATATTAAGAGCAGCTAAAGAAAAAGGCCAAGTAACATACAAAGGCAGACCTATCTGAATTACACCTGACTTCTCAATGGAAAGGATGAAAGCCAGAAGATCCTGGACAGATGTCCTACAAACACTAAGGGAACAAGGATGCCAGCCCAGACTACTATAACCAGCAAAGCTCTCAATTACCATAGATGGAAAAAACAAAATATTCCATGACAAAGCCAGATTTAAACAATACGTATCCATGAATCCAGCTTTACAGAAAATGCTAGAAGGAAAACCTAGATCCAAGGAAGATAACTACATTCACAAAGACACAGGCAATATATAATCCCACTTTACAAAACACCAAAAGAAAAGGGAGGAGAAAGTACACAAAATAACTTCACTAACAATAAATCAAGCACAAACAAGGATCATCAATCAATGGTCATTAATATCCCTCAATGTCAACGGCCTCAACTTGCCTATAAAAAGACACAGACTAGCAGAATGGATACGAAGACAGAACCCTTCCTTCTGCTGCATACGAGAAACACATCTCAACATCAAAAACAGATGTTATCTCAGAGTAAAGGGTTGGGAAAAGATCTTCCAATCAAACGGTCCCAAGAAACAAGCTGGTGTAGCAATCCTAATATCTAACAAATTAGACTTCAAATTAAAATCAATCAAAAGAGATGAAGAAGGACACTTAATATTCATCAAAGGAAAAGTACATCAAGACGAAGTCTCAATTTTAAACATCTATGCCCCAAATACAAAGGCACCTACATTCGTGAAAGAAACATTACTAAAGCTCAAAATGCACATAAATTCTCACACACTAATAGTAGGAGACTTCAACACTCTGCTCTCACTGCTAGACAGGACCTCCAGACAGAAACTTAACAAAGAAACAAAAGAAATAATAGAAGTTATGACCCAACTGGGTTTAACAGACATCTATAGAACATTCCACCCAAATACAAAGGAATATACCTTCTTCTCGGCACCACATGGAACCTTCTCTAAAATTGACCACATAATAGGAAACATAGCAAACCTCCACAGATACAAAAAAATTGGAATAACCCCCTGTATCTTATCAGACCACCATGCATTAACATTAGAATTCAACAATAACACAAATCTCAGAAACCCTACAAACTCATGGAGATTGAACAATGCACAATTGCACCATCCCTGGGTAAAGGAACAAATAAAAAAAGAAATTAAAGACTTCCTCGATTTCAATGAGAATGAAGACACAACATACACAAACTTATGGGACACTTTGAAAGCAGTGCTGAGAGGAAAGTTTATAGCACTAAGTGCCCACATGAAAAAACTGGAGAACAGTCATACTAGAGAATTAATAGCGCAGCTGAATGTTCTAGAACAAAAAGAAGCAAACTCCCCCAGGAGGAGCAGACGCCAGGAAATAATCAAATTGAGGGCTGAAATCAGTCAAGTAGAAACCAGGAAAACACTGAAAAGAATCAATGAAACAAAGAGTTGGTTTTTTGAGAAAATCAACAAAATAGACAAACCTCTGTCCAAACTAACCAAAAGACAGAGAGAGAGCATGCTAATTAACAAAATCAGGGATGAAAAAGGGGACATAACAACGGACTCTGAGGAAATCCAGAGAATCCTCAGGGCATACTTTGAAAATCTGTACTCCACAAAATTTGAAAATTTAAAGGAAATGGACAATTTCCTGGATAGATATCACTTGCCAAAACTAAATCCAGAACAGATAAACAATCTAAACAGACCTATAACCCCTAATGAAATAGAAGCAGTCATCAAAAGTCTCCCAAACAAAAAAAAAGCCCAGGCCCAGATGGCTTCAGTGCAGAATTCTACCAGAAATTCAAAGAAGAGCTAATTCCAATACTCCTCAAAGTATTCCACATAATAGAAGCAGGAGGCTCACTGCCAAACTCTTTCTACCAGGCTACAATTACCTTGATACCCAAGCCACACAAAGACACAACTAAGAAAGAGAACTATAGACCAATTTCCCTCATGAACATCGATGCAAAAATACTCAATAAAATACTCGCAAACCGGATTCAAGAACACATCAGAAAAATCATCCACCATGATCAAGTAGGCTTCATCCCAGGAAATCAGGGATGGTTAAACATTAGAAAATCTATCAATGTAATCCAACATATTAACAAACTGCGAAAGAAAAACCACATGATCATCTCACTAGATGCTGAAAAATCCTTTGAAAAAATCCAGCACCCCTTCATGATAAAGGTCCTAGAGAGATCAGGGATAACAGGAACGTACCTGAATATAATAAAAGCAATATACAGTAAACCAACAGCTAACATCAAACTAAATGGAAAGAAACTCAAAGCAATTCCTCTAAAATCAGGAACAAGACAAGGCTGTCCACTCTCTCCATATCTCTTCAATATTGTACTTGAAGTTCTAGCTACAGCAATAAGACAACAAATGGAGATAAAGGGGATACAAATAGGAAAAGAAGAAGTGAAACTTTCAGTATTTGCAGATGATATGATAGTTTACATAAGTGACCCAAAACACACCGCAAGGTTACACCTAGAGCTGATAAACACCTTTAGCAATGTGGCAGGATACAAGGTAAACTCAAAAAAAATAAGTGGCCCTATTATACACAGATGATGAAGTGACTGAGAAAGAAATCAGAGAAACATCACCCTTTACAATAGCGAAAAACAGCATCAAATATATGGGGATAATGTTAACCAAGGAAGTGAAAGACCTGTATATCAAGAACTTTGTGTCTTTAAAGAAAGAAATAAAAGAAGATACCAGAAAATGGAAAGATCTCCCATGCCCTTGGATTGGTAGGATCAACATAATAAAAATGGCAATCTTGCCAAAAGCAGTCTACAGATTCAATGCAATCCCTATCAAAATTCCATCACAATTCTTCAAGGACCTGGAAAGAACATTAATCAACTTTTATGGAAAAACAAAAGGCCCAGGATAGCCAAAACAACCCTATACAATAAAGGAACTTCAGGAGGCATCACCATACCAGACTTCAAGCTCTATTATAGAGCTATAGTCCTGAAAACAGCTTGGTATTGGCACAAAAATAGGCAGGTAGATCAATGGAACCGAATCGAAAGCCCTAATTTTAACCCACACACCTATGAACACTTGATTTTTGACAAAGTAGCTAAAACTGTAGAATGGAAAAAAGAAAGCATCTTCAACAAATGGTGCTGGCAAAACTGGGTACTGGTATGCAGAAGACTGCAGATAGATCCAAGTTTATCACCTCGTACAAAACTTAAGTCCAAATGGATCAAAGATCTCAACATAAATCCAGCCACACTGAAACTTTTAGAAGAGAAAGTGGGAGATACTCTTCAACGAGTTGGTACCGGAGACCACTTCCTAAATATAACACCAGTGGCACAGGCACTGAGATCGACAATTAACAAATAGGACCTTCTGAAACTAAAAAGCTTCTGTTAGGCAAAGGACACAGTCAAAAAGACAAAAAGGCAGGCAACAGAATGGGAAAAGATATTCACTAACCCTACATCTGACAGAGGGCTAATCTCCAAAATTTACAAAGAACTCAAGAAACAAGTCTCCAAAACACCAAAGGATCCAATTAAAAGGTGGGGTACAGAACTAAATAGAGAATTCTCAATAGAGGAGGCTAAAATGGCCAAGAGACACTTAAGAAAGTGCTCAACATCCTTAGCCATCAGGGAAATGCAAATCAAAACAACTCTGAGGTACCATTTTACTCCTGTCAGAATGGCTAAAATCAAAAACATGGAAGACAATTTATGCTGGAGAGGATGTAGAGAGAGGGGAACACTCCTCCACTGCTGGTGGGAGTGCCGACTCATACAGCCTCTTTGGAAATCAGTATGGAGATTCCTCAGGAAAATGGAAAATAATCTACCACTAGACCCAGCAATTCCACTCTTAGGCATATATCCAAAGGAGGCAAATTCATACAACAAGGGCATCTGCTCCACTATGTTCATAGCAGCATTATTTGTAATAGCCAGAACCTGGAAGCAACCTAGATGCCCCTCAACTGAAGAGTGGATAGAGAAAATGTGGTACATTTACACAATGGAGTACTACTCAGCAGAAAAGACAATGGAATCTTGAAATTCGCAGGTAAATGGATAGCACTGGAAGAAACCATCCTGAGTGAGGTAACCCAGTCACAAAAAGACAAACATGGTATGCACTCACTCATATATGGATGTTAGACATGAATCCGGATAGTGCTAGTTTGCACTTCCACTGATAGAGAGTCTGGGAAACAGGAAAGAACCTAAAAGATATGCATATATGCATAGTACCCAAGAGAAGAGGATTCAGACAAGATCCTCTGAATGGATGGGGAACACGGCGAGGGTGGGGGGGGAGCAGGACCTGGGAAGAAGAGAGGGGGTGAAGAGGAAGAGAGTTGGTCATGGGGGAACAGGAAGTTGAGGGGGTGGGGGTAGAATAGGGGGAAGAGGGAATCATAGGATAGAATACAGATCAGGCACCAGAGCGACCTCGAGTGATCTAAAGGGATAACACCAATTGGCAAGCTAAGCAATAGTGGAAAGACCACCTCGATGCCCATTCCTGATAATGAACTTGATGTCTATAACCATCCAGGAGCCTTCATCCTGTGACTGATGGAAGCAGAGGCAAACACACAATTAATCACTGAACTGAACCCAAGGAACCCAGTGACAGAGAGAGAGGAGTGATGAGCAAATTGGCAAAGAATGGGCTGGCAAAACCAGCAGAGACAGCTGATCTGAACAGGGGAGAGCTCTTGGACCCCAGAGCGACAGTGGGGAGGCCAGGATGGGACTGATCTGGACCCCCCAAATGTGAGTGTCAGCAAGAAGGCCTGGGCAACCTATGGGGCCCTGAGCTGTGGATCACTGTCTATCCCTGGAATACAAACAGTCATCATGTGCCTATAGCACAAAGAGGGATGCTCTCTCAGCCTGGACTCTTAGGGGAGTGCCTGGACCCTACCCAGAGTGAAATGACAGACTCTAGATATCCCTTATGTGGAAGGATTTGGCAATAGGTTGGGAGGGTGGGGGGGAAGGGGAGTGCGGGAGGAGGGGTGGGAGAGGGAACTGGGATTGACATGTAAAACAAACTATTTAAAATTAAAATAAAAAATGATAAAAAAATAAAACCATGGTTTGAAATGCTACAGATATTGTTATTCTATGGTAGTTCTTTTCTTTCCTAAAATAGTATGAAGAATTATGAATGACTAATTCAAGCTCTATAATTCATAGCTTAAATATATATGTATATATAACATTTGAGGTTTTAGTCAGTACATGATGTTTTTTTTAGATTTTTTTATTTATTTTTCAGTTTAAATTTGGATAAGAAACAATGTTGCTTCACAAGTCAGTTCCAGGTCTCTCTCCCTTTCCCTCCCCTCCTCCCGTGCCCTACCCCCAACCCCCATTATCCCCTCATTTCCCCAGGGAGGGTGAGGCCCTCCATGGGGGTGTCCATAGTCTGTCATTTCATATAGGGCAGGGCCTAGACCCTTCCCCAAGAGTTCAGGGTGAGAGTGCACCTCACATTGTTGGATGGGAGTCCAAAGTCCGTGTGTATACTTGGGATGGGTACTGATCTGCTCCCCAAGGCCCAATAGATTACCTAGGCCTCCTCACTGACACCCACATTCAAGGGGTCTTTATCAGTCCCATGCTGGATTCCCAGGCTGATGCCTGGGATTCAAGAGTTAACTTTTGTCAGGTCAGCTGTACATGACTTTTAAATTTAAAAAAATACTATCAGAAAGCCTGAGATTTCTTTGTTTTTAAATTTCTCTTCAAGGGCTGGAGAAATGGCTAATAAGTACTTTCTAATCTTCAAGAGGACCTGGGTTCAATTGCCAGATCCCTCAAAAGGTGTTTCACATGTAACTTCAGTTCCAGAAGATCTGATGCCCTGTTTTGGCCTCTGCAGGCAATTTTTATATATAGGGTACACACACTAAATAAATAAACAAACAAACAGATAGATAAATGAATAAATAAACAAATGCAAATTTTTAAATAAATAATATTTCTCTTCAATATATCTATTCATGTATTTTTTCAGAACATAAATATCTACTTGAAGATTAAGCCTGGGCATGGTGGCAGATGCCTGTCATCCTAGAAATAGGACACTTATGCAGGAGGCTAATGAGTTTGAGGCCAGTCTGGGCCATGTTTGAAAACCTTGTCTCAAAGCACAAAGCAAAAGAAAATTCATATGAATACAGGTAAAATAGAAGTCATCATAGGTGATCCTAGCCTCTGCATTATGTATAAGTGCTTTTTACCCACAGTCTGAGCTGCCAGCACCATTCAGTTCCCACACCTCTAAAGGATTTGGAGTTCAAAACCAAGGTAGCATTGATGTCTAGTAGAACCTGCTTTCTGGCCCATGGCAATTCACAGGTTGAAAGTGGTGAAAAATATCTCATTCCTGCTTTATATAGGCCTGGATGCTATCCTTGAACATGCCACTATCACGACTAAATAACCTCATAGTCACCAGGGGGATTGAAGAATCAAATCCTAAGGATTTGGGATATGAGGCACACATACTCAGAAACTACTAAGTAGGGTAATGTATGGCTACAAAAAAATGATCAAAGTAACATTATTTAGAGCGCCATCATTCAGGGGACATATTAACACGGACGAGTGGTTCTGGTGTATGTATGAGTAAGTAAGAATTTAAGTTGAGAACCTTAAATTTCATAAGTACTGATGAAATTTTTAGAACAGGTTGATGAGTTATCAGTTTTCAAAACAACTATGAATACATAGACATAAAGTGACATTTAAATGGTACAACAGTAGAAGCATAAATTTTCTGTTCAACTTAGAATTCTAAACAGTCTGTGCTACAGATAACATGTTATGACTATAGCCACTTCAGTTAGACATCAGACTGGATGAAACAGAAAAAGAGTTCATGTGTGCATTTTGCCAACAAGGGCCAGTCTTTCAAAGCCATTATAACTAGTATGAGCAGTTAGTGCTGAGTTAGGTGCATTAAAACACATATGACTAAGTGGGCTCAAGATCTAACACTAATGCACCAACTGACTTAGTGGAGCCCATTCTATACGGAGAGGTACCTTGCCCAGCCTCGACACAGGGGCGTGGGAGTAGAGAGGTGCCTTGGTCCTGCCTCAACTAGATGATGTGCCAAAATTAGTGAACTTCCTAGGGGAGGCCTTACCCTCTCTGTGGAGCAGATGGGAGCAGGGGACGAGTTGGGGGAGCAGAAGAAAAGGGAGGGGGAGCTGGGATTAGAATGTAAAAAATAAATTAATAAAAACACATATGCCTATCCTTTTGGAAACAGTGAGCCTAGAATGAAATGAGATTTGAGCAATGAGAGAGTTGAGCCTGGCACAGTTTAAGATGTCCATAAATCATTTATCAGCCAGCACTTGTCACTATCCTCTCGGGTCACAAACCACATTTTCTGAAGACTAGAGGATGTGTGGGCAAGGGAGAAGAGATACAGAAAATTAATTCAAGAAGAATATGATCGTAAGTTTCCAGGTATTTCTAATATCCCAGTCATACCATATACAGATATCTCTATGCTCCACCTAAGACCTCAAATCCAGAATGCTCAGAGTGAGTCAGATGGGTCAGATGCCTTCTGCACTATTTCCTTTCACTCATGCTCATCTATGGCCATGAATACATGAGAAGCAGAATGTTGCCAAGCACATTCGTCTATGACAGGCAATTTCAGGGTCTGTATTATGCACAGAAATCTGTAGTGGGGGGCTACAGGGATGACTCAGGCAGTGAGGCAACCACTACACAAATTTGATGACTTGAGTTCCATCACCTAGCACCACATGAAAACCTGTGTTCAGTACCACATGCCTGGAGTCTTCTGGTCTATCAATAGAGGAAGACAGTAGATCTCCAACACACACACACACACACACACACACACACACACACACACACCTGCATATACACAAACACATGCAACTAAACTAAAATAAGATAAATTTTTGGAAAGAAAAAGAAGCTCAAGTCAGTAGAGAAGACATACTTGTTTACTGATTTTCTCTACCCACAAGTGTGGTCACTGCTTTTTAATTATTACAGTTTCTCTCCTGATAATAGCATCAAGCTTAATGGTGAGCAAGAAAATAGAGCTTGGCAGAATTTTGCACCAAAGCCTGGTAGAGAACGAGGGTTAAAATACATGACGGACTGCAGAAGTCATGGCCTCCTTGGGACCTCAGTCTCCTGATCTGTGTAGGAAAAGAGGTGTCCAGATGAAAATTGGGAAAATGTGATTGCAAGGTGCGGAAATCCTCCAGAGGCTGTTTTTAAATGTTCATCTCTCCTGGACTTGAGATCCTGCCCTAACTAAGATATACATTTCAGGAAAGAAGGTGAGTAGTCTTTCAAGATAAATAAATCGGTCTCAAATGACCAATTACTCTAGAAGTGTCCAGCTTTGAGCAATGCACTGAGAATATAGAATACTTCCTACACACCCTTACATAGTCACCAGTAGTCTCATTGCCCTCTCCCCTAACTAAAATAAAAAGGAAACTTCCATGGTGTTTTCCCTTTTGTTGCAGGACTAAAACTGATACTCAACTTCCTAGACCAGCACTATTTCTATCTAGTGACTCTCTAGATTTTCAGATGTAGGGCTGAAGAGATGACTCAGCAGTTAAAAGTACTTGCTGCTTTTCTACAGGACCAGCATTCTGTTTATACCACCACACCCAGCAGTTCACAACCAACTGTAAGTCCAGCTCTGGGAAATCCAGACACCCTCTTCTGGCATCCTCAGGCACTTGTACACACAAACACACACACACACACACACACACACACACACATCTACATATAAACATAAACACACAATGCACATGAGTACAAGTTTTGCATAAGCATAAAATAAAAATAAAAGACAAGGCATATGTGTGAAAGGTAAAATACATCTACATTAATAAGCCTATATTTGTAATTAGTAAATGCCACACTTTTCTTTAAAAATTTTAAAATCCTATGCTAACTGCAGATTCATTGTGATGGTAAGAGATCAATGGAAAAATCTACTTCAGGGGCAAAGAATCTTCTAGATCATATTGTATAGCAATGAGGATGATCCTTGTACTTGCTCTACAGTGTTAACTGCTCTCTATCCATTAATCAGTTGGAAAGTGAATGCTAATGAGAGACGAAAAGAGATGTCAATATTCATGACACTGTAGGAATCACAGATGTTTGAAATGTGGTTTATGCCACTGTCTAGTGGGAGCTATAAAAGGCTGTGTACCAGGGAAGGACAGTTTGTTCCCGAATATAAGCATGGTGACAAGTTCTGTGAGAAGACAGAGCTCCCAGAATTTCATGCTTGTTAACTCTTCCAACTCTCAAGTGTCACTTTCTGTGACTCAGCCATGAAAGATGAGAGTCTGTCTGCATCCAAATGCTATCAGAAGTGGAAAGGCACACTGCCTACCATCCACAGGGTTCATTGGAAGCCTCGGGAAGAGCACAGCAGGCAAGCAACCACTGCTGGAGTTGCAGAACCACCGCCAGTTGCCATTGTTTGTGACAAATTTCAATTGCTTCATTTAATGAGATGGAAAACAGCACACTGTTCGCACCACAAAGCTATGAAGATGCTCAGACAGGAAATGTTCTGTGCACCCTGGTTAAATGTGTCTAAGAGGCACCTCCAGTGACAGCTTCAATGAGATCTACAATAATCTGGGAGACTGACCCCTCAGCATGCCACTAAGGGTTAGCTGGGGTAGGAACACCCATCCTGAATGTAGGTGGCACCATCCTACAGGCTGTGGTCAGATCTGAATAAAAAGGAGAAAGTGAGCTGAACTTGTCTCTCTCTGCTTCTCAACTACAGATACAATGTGGTCAGCCACCTTGGGCTGCTGAAATACCCCTGCCAAGATAGGTCATATCTTCAACTGTTAGTCAAAACAAACCCCTTCTCCCTTAAGTTGCTTTTTGTTGGAGTATCTTATTATAACAAATAGAACGGCATCAAATTTCACAACGCAGTTTTCCATGATTAGAAGTAAGAAGTAAGGGATAAAATATTTGTATATTCAGTCCTTATGGTAGGACAGAAAGGCTAAGATACAGACCATGTTCTAGAGAAGAGGATGTGGTATTATGCCAGTTATGATACTTAGTGCCTTAACCTTTGTGATGGTTTACATTTTTGTAACACTACTTCCCTTTTGTTTCCTTTTTTAAAGGAGAATTGTAATCAGACACTTTATTTAGAGAATTGAACATAATAATCATAGTGGAAAAAATGTGAACCAATGATATTTTGAAACACTTTGGGTACAAGGTGACCTGCTGCCTCACTAAAACACAGTCTCTATTGATGTTTGCCTCTTAGCAACGAATGTGAGAACTGAACTTGAATGGGAAACTAACTATCCAGTCTTTCTCTGTGAGCTGTGTGATCCTAGGCAGGTCCTTGTGCCTTGAAACACACTTCACATTACCTGTCAAATGGATACATTTGTCTCTTTGCACTACCTACCCCAGAAATTGGTGTGAATGGTAAAGAAAGATAATTGCTTCCAATGAGTTTTGATTAAAATCAACCAGGCTAAGCAGAATGTAGATCAAGTGTACATTTATTTTGTGAATGTTTGCCAAGTACCTAGGTTATAGTTTCTATTCAAGACATTCTGTGATTAATTCTTTCCTTCTCAGAGTCATACTCTTGCATCTCCATGGAAAAGAAAACATAAATAGATTATAAAAGATAAACTATCAGGTAGTGATAAATAATAAAAAGCAATAGGCAAGAAAAGGAAATAGTTCCATGCCCTTCTGTGCAAATTTCCAATGAAGATTCACCTGCCAGAGTGCATTCTTTATATTGAGGTCTTCTGTAACTACATCTGAAAAGCCTTCATGCTTATGGACTATGCACATACACACTACGTAATACTCAATCCAGGGAAAACATGTGGCCGGAGGAAATGGCTCAGTAGGTACAGTCCCTGCCATGAAAACATGAGGACTTGTTTTCTCCTCCCTATCACCCTTGTAAGAACGACAGGTACAGCAGCACAAACCAAGAATGCCAGCACTGAGAAGACAGTGACCACTGGGGCTTCCTGACCAGCCAAATTTTGAGCTCCAGGTACAGGGGAAAACACTGCTTCAAACAAACTGAAGAGCAATTGAAGAGACAAAACAAGGGTGTCTGCTCTTTGCACACAAGCACATGTGCATAAACACAAAATGTACACACAAAGGATATTAATTTCCTCTAAATCCTTATCCTTTCTATACAGTGAAAAATCCCAAGTCTTTCAACTTTCATAAAATAAGCAATATGTCATCATTGTCTACAGTCACCCTACTGTAAAACTTTCATAAAACAAACAATATACCAACAATGTCTACAGTCACCCTATTGTGAAATGGCATGTAGTATCTTCTGTGTCTACTTAAAATTTGGTCCTGGGTGTGCTTCCAGAGCAAAGGCTACAGAAAAGATGATGGCCCTGGTGCAGGTCTTGCTCTGCTCATAAAGTTCTGTTTTGCAGCTCTGCTAATACTGTGCCATGGTTCTTGATGTGACTTATGGTGCCGTGCACCTAAAACTGTGAGCAGAGGAAACAAGGGCAGTAGCAGAGGGAAAGGTGAGGCTGGATGAGCTGAAACTGATTAGACAGAATGGCAGGAACTCCAGATGACTGCATATCAAAATGAGGTGTCAGTGAGCTTGACTTTCTCTAGCCCCCAAGCATAAATGAAGCTTTGTTGTTGTAGGAAAAGAATTGGTCCCCATTAGGCAACTTTACCCCACTTTTCCTCCCCTTACTCTAAGGACTGCTGTATTGAGCATTAATGCTTGAGAGACGGGATACATGGAATATCTTACTCAGAAAAATTAATAATTAAAGCAGCACTAAGAGTAGAAATGACTTTTCCTGGTCTTGCAGGTGCAAGACCATAGTGAGTTCACAGAGCAAAGAGTAGAGAAATCACAGCATGACACTGGAAAGGCTGCCAGGGTACAACATGATTGGAGCCATCATGGCTTACAAATGTGGTGTTAAGCCATCAGAAGACTGTGAGCAACAGTGAGCCTCATCTTCTTGTTCCTTATTTAAATTGATTCATTTGACTCACAATATAATAAGCAAGAATGGAAAGGAAGAAGTGACTGGCAGTTAGAAAAGCGAGACAGAAGTACAGACTCAGGAGATGGACTGTAGGTAGGGTCTAATGACATTATTTTGGATAGACCTTTCGCCATTTGAGTGACTCATCTACCATGTAGGAGTATGAAGGACGGGCACAGTTGGTAAAGTGCCCAACTATATGAACTTGAGTTTAGATCCTAAGCACCCACACAGAGATCAGGGCATGAAGGTACATGCCTATAACCCTCGTGTTGCATAGGAGAATTCCTTAGGCTTTAATCAAATGGGTGACTTCCAGGTTCAGGATGACTTTGTCTCAAGAAAAGGGGCAGCAAAATCAAGGAAGACATCCAACCTCAACCTCTGGTCTCCATACACAAAATATGTGTGTGCATCCATATGTACATATAAAAATATTAACGGATAGTGAGCTTCTCAGTCACTGTGTTCTTCTGGCCTGGTAGATGCTTCAGTCTGCACAGGATTTTTAACTAAACCTAAGGCATCTCTGGGGAGGACCAAAGAAGAAATGACAACATAACTGATCACCTAGAATCTTGACCTTGCCTGCCCTCTGCATGGTTTGTTTGCTGTTTGATAATAAATGAAGGAAAACAGTATGATCTTTAATTTAAATGAACACTTACTAAAAGATATTTTCTTAATAAAAGGCACTAATGAAGAAATTAGAATAATATAAGATGCTAAAGAGGGTTATAAAATACATATTGCATGGTAGAAAAGGAAATTGACCAGAGAAGTGTAGTGAAGACTCATTAGCATAATAAAGGCCAGATTGCCATTAGAAGTGATTATTGAACAATGCACTAGTTAGGATGATGAAACGCTCTTTGTACATTTCTACACAGGGTCACAGTGGTTGTGTAGCTGGATTTACCCACATTGGTTTTTTTCTAGGAGCTGTATCATAAAATACAGGGAACTGCAGAGACATGGATTTTAAATTAGATATGAAGGCATCAGAGGGCTGGCATGGCTCAGTGGGTATAAGTATCTGTTGCCAAACCTGACCTCCTGAGTTCAATTCCAGGGACCCCAATAGTAGAAAGAGAAAACCAATTCCTGCCAGTTTTTCTGTAACCTCCACACATGCACTGTGATACATATACATAAATAATAATTGTTAATTTATATTTTATATTTTAATTTAAATTAGGAACAAGCTTGCTTCACATGTCAATCCCAGCACCCTCTCCCTCTCCCTCCTTCCCCACCCTCCTCCACCAGTCCTCTCAACCTCCCCACCCAATTGCCACTCCGTTCCCCAGGGAGGGTGAGACCCTCCATCGGGGATTTCCAGAGTCTGTAATTTCATTCAGGGCAGTGCCTAAGCCCTCCCCCAACAGTCCAGGCTAAGAGAACATCCCTCATTGTGGGGTGGGTACCCATAGTCCCTTTGTATGCCAGGGATAAATAGTTTGCCTAGGCCTCCTCACTGACACCCACATTCAGGGGGTCTGGATCAGTCCCACGCTGGCCTCTCAGCCATCAGTCTGGGGTCCAAGATCTCCCCCTTGTTCAGGTCAACTGTTTCTGTGGGTTAAACCAGCCCAGTCTTAACCCCTTTGCTCATCAGTTCTCCCTCTCTATCGCTGAGTTCCAGGAGTTCAGTTCAGTGTTTAGCTATGGATGTCTACCTCTGCTTCCATCAGTCACTGGGTGAAGTTTCTGTTTCCCAGACTCTCTGGCAGTGGGCTTGTAGGCTGGCATTCCTCTGATCCATGTCTAAAATTCATATATGAGTGAGTACATACCATGTTTCTCTTTTTGTGACTGGGTTATGTCACTCAGGATGTTTCTTCTAGTGCCGTTCATTTGCCTGTAAATTTCAAGATTTCATTGTTTTTTTATCTGCTGAATAGAATTTAGTTTTTAAATGATCTCTCAATGTGGGAAATGGTATTTATGTTAACATATTAAAGGAACGTTGGCATTTAGACCAAAGGGAATATTCTGGAAAGATGGAGTGTCCAAAGATGGAATATTTGACATTAATGGTACCATTTTGGTTAATTGTCTAGGTTTTGTATATGCCCCAGGAGATGAATGTCTATATATAGACCCCTCAGTTTAAAAAAGGAAGAAATTCAGCAAGTATTTGGAGACAGTCATTGACTCTAAAAGGAAAAATCATGGAAACCTTGAACCAATTCTTTGTGAAGTTTTCCCCGTTAACTATGTTAAGTTTGGGGTGTCTACAATGTTTTCTCTGAAATATAGTTTGGACAAAATTAATTTTCTGTGGTGTTCATAGATGTTCGGTGTTGTCTTGGATCTTTCTGAAAACTTGAATACATGTGGGGAGACAGGGAACTGGATGATAGCATAATTGGTAAAGTGTCACTGCCAAGTATGGTGGCACTCACCTGTAACCACAGCAATGGGGGAAACAGAGACAGGTGGATCTCTAAAGCTCGAGGTCAAAAATCCTCACAAAATCAATAAAACTTCAGGTTGAAGGAGAGGCCTTGTCTCAAAACATAAAAGTGGGAAGTAACTGTGACCTTTGTTCTGTACAGGCACTTACACATATACACATGTATAGCACACCCACACTAACACATACACCACACACACACACACACACACACACACACACACACACACACACACAAAACATACTGAATACAACTTAAGAAAATGCATAGAAGCCTGCCCAAAACTTTATTTGTAATAACCATAACCTGGAAAAAAACTTAGATGTCCCTCAGCTAAAGAATGGATAAAGAAATGGTGGTGCATTTACACAATGAAGTATTACTCAGCATTTAACAACAATGACTTCAGAAAATATGAATTAGAAAAAAATATTGTGTGAAATAACCCAGACCCAGAAAGACAAATATGGTATGTACTCACTCACAAGTGGATATTAGCTGTAAAATAAAGGATAACTGTGCTACAATTCACAGACCCAGAGAGACTAGGTAACAACAAGGGTTCAAGGTGGTTGAGGTCACCTGGATGGCCCTGGGAAGGGGAAATTGGAGAGATTTTATGAGTGGGCTGTGGGTGGGTATTGGTACAGGTTGGGGAAGAGAATGGAGGAGGAGAATACTGAAAGAGACTACAGGGAATGGGGGTGCATTTCAGGGTCAGGTAAAAACCTAGTGTGAGGAAATCTCCCAGGAATCTACAATGATGACCCTAGATAAGACTCCTAGCAATAGCAGATGCATAGCCTGAACTATTCAACTCCTGTGACTTCTAGTGTAGTGAGTGGGAAATCAACACAGTCGCATGAATTTAACCTACTGTCTGTCTTGTCTATGGGACTACTGAGGTAAGAGTGACTAGAGATTGAGGCAGTGGTCAACCAATGACTGGTCTAGCCTAAAACCCATGTCTGGAGAGTAAGCTCACCTCTGACACTGGCTTCAGCACCAGGACCCACGAACTTGATGATCCAGAGACCTAGGATAGAGCCAAACACAACTGGAGGGAAAATTTTTCAGTGTAATGATGCCTAACATTACTGTTATACTCATAGATTTGTGACTAGACCAACTGTCATCAGAGAGGTTTCATTCAGCAACTGATGGAAACAGATGCAGACCCACAGTCAAACATTAGGTGGAGCTCAAGGAATCCTAAGTCAGAGGGGGATAAAGGATTGTAGGAACCAGAGGGGTCAAGGACACCACAAGAAAATCCACATAATCAACTAACATGGGCTCAAAGGGATGCAGAGACTGAACTGACAACCAGGGAGCCTTCATGAAACTGACTTAGTCACTCCTGCATATATGTTACAGTTGTGTAGCTTAGTCCTCTTGTGGGTCTTCTAACAGTGGGAGCAGGGGCTGTCTCTGATTCTCTTTCTAGCTTTTGGGACCCTACTCCTCATACTGGGTCACCTTGCCCAGCATTCATACATGAGGAAGTTCTGAGTCGTACTGCAACTTTATATACCTTGTTTTGTTGATACCCATGGGAGACCTGCCTAAAGTAAGAAATTTCATATTTTAGGTAAATATATATCAGCACAGAATATAGGAGTCCATGATTATAAGATATAATATTGTGTAGCAATACACACTAGAACCCACCAGACTGTCAGCAATAAGACTCACTCTCTTCAAATCATCACCTTGGCAAGTTATACTATATATTATAATTTTATTATCTATTCATTTAATATATATTATATATTTACTCATAAGTGGTTTACATTTCTATAGATATTCCTTGAGTTACTTTTGAGGCTTGCTTATCTTTAACATTTTTTTCTCTTGAGCATTTTTTTAGTGAAGTTGAATCACATATTTGAAGCAAGATATGGCTACTATAACCAACCTAAAACAAAGTAGTAGTTGGGCAGGTCAGTGGTGATGGTTTTAAGAAATGGGAGCCATCAAAAAGGAATAGCTCTTTTGAAAAATACATAGACAAGTTGAATTACAATTGTTGTGGTCTAACTCTGAAGGCAATTTGCAAAGCAGTAAGATTCCTGTAGTGAGCCATATTTTCACCATTTAATGAAGTGCCTGAAGAATTACTGTCCTCCGCTATGGAATGTTTGACTTGAGGATGTTTGCTTCTGAACACAAAGAAGACCAGGGATTATAGATTCTTGATGCTCAGCATTCAGTTCCCCTATTTCATGGTTATGAGGTCTTCTCACACATGTTTTAAAGCATTTTATTCTTTAGCCAAATTAAAAATAGTATGGTTGATACAATGCTGAAGCAATAGCCAAATGTTCTAGAGAAATCTGGCTCACCTTGTGAATTAGTCTTATTGCATGGCATGCCAAAAACAGCATAGAAATCTCAGTGTAGTAAAAGCATCTGCCCAGGTCCTTTCTTCCTCAAAATAAGACATTTCAAGGACATCTCCCACTAGCTATGGCTGGTTCATTTTATGACTCTCTGTTCTTGCAAACAAAGATGCTGAAAGATGGCCACCTTTGTGGCGTGGGTAGTGGGAGCCCTGGATTCATTAGTGATGAAAACATACCCAGTGAGGGTCCTGATGTTCCTGATGTTATTTTTAACATCCTGTGTTCTTATACCTGTGGTTCTCAGTAACACCATTATCCAAAATGTTTTTTAGAAGTTGCCTTAACTGAAAGTTGGGCTTCCAAAACATCAGGGGTTCTTGCTCTTTGCTGTCCTATGGGTCATCAAGCAAACGCTCCTTTGCAACTCCTCTCATGTGCAGTTTCTATCGGGCAAGTAAGACTGTCCCCCTCCTCTGTTTCCCTGTCCCTGTTACGCTTCTCTATAAAAGAGATGAAAGTGTCTCGAATGTATTACATCTATCTAAAGTCCTGTTATTAATACAAAAATCACATACACTCAGTCAAGAGAGGCTTTTTCCCCTATACTCACATCCATGAAATCCTAAGAATTAACTCTTATGTATTAGGTTTTTGTTTTACATTTTTGGAGGAGTTTCTCTTCCTAGCTATTGTTTGTTTTTATTTAGTGAGCTGGAAGCTTGGTAACCTGGACATGGCATATCATGACACTGGCATTGGTGACAATCTGGGCAAACAAAGGCAGAGCAGTCCTAGCTACACAGGAACTCTATAAAATGCCCCCAAGACCAAGGGTTAATTGTGTTCACATTTGGTAGTTATAGTAGTTATAACAAGGCTGGGGCCATAGCACAGTCAGTAAAGTACTTGCCTTGAGAGCATGAGGACCTGAGTTTGAGACCCAGAATCTACACTTTAGAAGCCAGGTGTTGTGGCAGGTTCTTGTAATCCCAACACCAGAAGGTGGATAAAGGAGGATCCCTATGCCTTCTGCCAACCAGCCTAGACTGTTAGCAAGTTTCAGGCCAGGGAAAGACCTTCTCTCAAAAAACAAGGTGGACAGCACTTCCTAAGAATTGACATCAAAGGTTGACTGCTGTTCTCTATATGTACAAGCACATGTAGGCATGCACATACTAGTTAAAAGTTTACTCTCAGATAAAAACTGACCTATTATAGAGAGTGTACTTTTTAATCTATCTTCCCATTTGGTGCTTACAGAATAACTTATAAGTAACAGTATCTTACAAACAAGAGAAACAGAGCACAGACAACAAGATAGTGTCAATCTCCACAGCCCAAGGCTTTCCTCTCTCACTATTCTGTCTCTTTAATGTACCTAATTAATAATGTTATTAACTAATTAATGACAATGAATAATGTGTTTAATGTAACCTATGAATACAGAAATGCCATCCTGAAGATGATGATGAAAACAGGGCAGGCACAAATAGAGTGTAACAGCAAAAGTCTTTTCAAGTCTACCTCTGACAGACTCTATAACCCAGATAGACAATTGGGTAAGTAGATCATAGATAGATGGATGTATGGATAGACTTATGGTAGGTAGGAGATGGAATTACATTACTTGGCAGGACCTAGAATCATCTAGAAGACCAGCCTCGAGGCATGTCCATGAAACCTAGAAGGTTTCTAGATTGTGTGAACTGAGGCATGAAAACCCACCCTAAATACAGACGGCAGCATTCCTTTAGACTGCAATACTGAATTTAACAAAAAGGAGAAAGTGCCATCTTTGCTTTAAAAATTCCTGATGTATTTGTTTTTGACATTTGAGTAATATTCCATTATGCAAATGTATCACATTTTCCTTACCCATTCCTCGGCTGAGATGCATCTAGATTCTTTCCAGGTTTGGCTACAAACAGTCAAGAAAGTATCCTTGTGCTGTGATTACACATGCTTTGGTTATATGGCTGAGTGGTATCACTGGGTCTTGAGGTAGGTTGATTCCCAATATTCTGAGAAACTGCCATGTTGATTTCCAAAATGGCTGTACAAGTTCGCACTCCCACCAGCAATGGAGGAGTGTTCCCATTTCTCCACATCCTCTCTAGTATATGCTATCATTTATGTTTTTGATCTTAGCCAATCTGATAGGATGGAAACTCAGAATCATTTTGATTTGCATTTCCCTGATGGCTAAGGATGATGAAACTTTCTTTAAGTGTTTCTCAGCCATTGAGAATTCTCTATTTAGGTTTTAACTGGATTATTTGTTTTGTCCTAAGTTTTTGATGTCTAATTTCTTGGATTCTTTATGTATTTTAGAGACAAGCCCACTGTTGAATGTGGGGTTGGTAAAGATCTTTTCCCTTTCTGAAGGCTGCCAATTTGTATTATTGACTGTGTCCTTTGCCTTACAGAACCTTCTAGTTTCAGGAGTTTCCATTTATTGTCAACTTGAGTGTCTGTACTACTGGTGTTCTATTCAGGAAGTTGATCCTGTACCAATGAGTTAAAGATATTCCCCACTTTCTCTGCTATAAGGTTTAGTGTAACTAGATTTATGCTGAGGTCTTTGACTCACTTGGACATGAGTTTTGTGCAGGATGAAATATGGACCTATTTCCATTCTTCTATATGCCACCATCCAGTTATGCTAGCACAATTTGTTGAAGGTGTTTTTTGTTTTGTTTTTTGTATAGTTTTGGCTTGTCAAAAATCAAGTGTCCATGGTGTTTGTATTTGTTGTCTGGGTCTTCAATTTGATTCCTTGATCAATGTGTTTGTTTTAATGCCAATACCATGCTGTTTTTTATTAATATAACTCTGCAGTATAGCTTGAGATCAGGGATAGTGGTATCTCCAAAAGTTCTCTTATTATACAGGATTGTTTTAGCTATCCTGGGTTTTTTGTTTTTCTATGTGAAATTGAGTATTGTTCTTTCAAGGTCTGTATAGAATTTTTCTGGAATTTTGATTGGGATTCGATTGAATCATGGATTGCTTTTGGCAAGATAGCCATTTTTACTGTGTTAACCCTACTGATCCATGAGCATGGGAGATTTTCCATCTTCTGATATCTTCTCCAATTTCTTTCTTCAAAAGCTTGGAGTTTTTGTCATATAGGTCTTTCACTTGTATCCCTAGGAAGGTAACCCAGACTCACAAAGACAATCATGGTATGTGATCACTCGTAAGTGGATATTAACAATAAAGTTAATATTAACAATAAGTGCTGCAATCTACAGACCAGCAGAGGCTAGGTACCAAGAATGGCCAAAGTGAACAAATGGATCTCCCTGGAAAGGAGAAATAGAAATTATCTTTTGAGTGAACTGGGGGTGGATGGGAATGGGAACTTGAGGGATCAGGTTAGGGGTTAGGCAGAGGGAGAGTACTGAAAGCGATGACTGGAAAGGGGGCCTTAAAGGGTCAGGTAGAAGCTTGATGCAAAGGAAACTCCCAGGAAACTATGAGGATGGTTTCAGCTAAGATACCTGTCAGCAGTATATATGTAGGCTGAAATAACCATTCCCTACTATCCTATTGGTGACTACCCTGGTTGTCGTTGGAGAGCCTTTATCTAGTGACTGACGGAGACAGGTTCAGAGACCCAGAGCCAAACATTGGGCTGAGCTCAGAGAATCCTGCTGAGGAGAGGGAGGAAGCATTGTAATTGCCAGAGGTGTCAGGGACATCACAGGAAAACCAGGCTAATGGGAACTCACAGAATCTGAACCAGCAATAGGGAAGCCTTCATGGGACAGACCTTAGGCCCTCTGCATATATTAGATAGTTGTGTACCTTGGTCTATTTGTGGGATTCCTGGTAATGGAAGCAGGACCTGTCCCTGGTGCTTTGTCTGGCTCTTGGGAACCTATCCCTCGTGCTCCATTACCTTGCCCAGCCTGGATAGAGGGGGAGGTGCTTGATTTTATGGCAGCTCAAGAGGCCTTGTTTTGCCTGCCTCTTTCTGAGCAATACAGAAGATGGAATGAGGGGAGCGGAGAGTCTGGGGGGAAAGGATGAAGTGGGAGGAGATGATAGAGGGAAAGCTACAGTCAGCATATAAAATAATAAATTGAACTTTAAAATATGAAGAAAAAAGTGTAAAATGAGCACCAGCATCCATTTCTTTCTGCTTCCTGGCTGTAGCTGCCATGTAGCCAGCTGTCTCACTATGATGGAAAGATACCCTCAAACTGTGAGGCAAAGTGAACTCCTCTTCATCCTTAAACTACCTCTTGCCAGGCACTTGACTGGAGCGATGATAAAGACAATGAATCAGAAAGATAGTTGTGGAAGTGTATGTATATTCATGAAAGATAGAAAGATGTAAGCAAGTATGTGCATGCATAGATACACATGCATGCATGTGTCTACAGTGTGTGTCCTCGGCACCTTGAAAATTGATCTGTTTTGGCTCTACCAATAGTTGTGCTGTATCAGCTGGTAATACTACAAAATTAGGACTCCTGATCTTTGGCTAAAAGAATGGGATCAATTAGACTAACCTAAACACAAAATTTTAATTTTCCAACCCCCACTATGAGACTGCTGTGAGACTGTGAGAATAACTGTGGGTGTCAGGGCCCCTTCAAATGGACTGAGTTTCAAGAGACTGATCCCATACCTGATCCAACAGGTCATCCATGTTCAGGGTCAGTTTGTACAACTTCTAAAGGCCATTGCTTACCTTTGAGGTGAGCAGGTGAGTTACTTCCTCATTTTGGTTCTCACATCTGCCTGCTACCAAGAGTTCTAATCTTACCCTCATCCACTTACACTTGATTTTCAGCCCTGCTTCTGAGATTGGCCATGTGTGGCTCAGTACCCACATCTCTTACAGAATGCTATCATTCTTCTCCGGCTTCTGTGACGGGTCACCTTCCCAGCCCTTTGTACACTCTGTATGATTTCACCTGAACATTTTGTCTTAGACCTGAGCGCTCTCTCTCTCTCTCTCTCTCTCTCTCTCTCTCTCTCTCTCTCTCTCTCTCTCTCTCTCTCTCTCTCTCTCTCTCTCTCTCTCTCTCTCTCTCTCTCTCTGTGTGTGTGTGTGTGTGTGTGTGTGATGCCGAGTGTCTCCCTCAATCACTCCACACCTTAGACATTGAAGCAGGGCCTCTCACTGAACCCAGAACTTACTGATTTCAATAGTCTAGTTAGCAAGTTTGACCCAGGGATCCTCCTTCTCCACCTCCCCACAAAATTCTTAGACTATAGATGGATGTCCACTCATCTGACACTTTATGTCGGTACTGGAGATCCAAACTCCAGTTTTGCATTCACAGCAAGCACCTTGCCCACTAAACCATCTCCCTAACCCCATGCCCTTCTTTGTAACCCGACTCCATCTCTATTTAGTGGGGCTGGAATTTCTACATCTTAGCAGCCTGTACTTTGGTCATCTAGCCAGTTGATCTCCCCCTGAGTCCATCAGCACTGCTGGCATCTTGCTCATCTGACTTGTCAAAGAGCTGCTGCCGCTGTACCCCCCCCACCTGCCTCCCAGACCTGATCATCTCAGCCAGATCTCAATACACCAACTCCATCCCCTCACAAGGAAACAGCTTCTTTTGTGATTTCAAATTCTGTTTCAAATCCTGTTTTTCCTCACTCAGGATTCCCTTTCCCTTTACTCCTCCGTCTCTATTTAGGCAGAATCAGCCTCAAGCCACACTTGGGGCATCTGAACTGAGGAAACATGTTGCTTCCGAAATAATTATTCCTTCATATGTGGCCTTTTCCCAACTGTCCAACCCCTGGGGCAACCATCAATGGCGTATGGTGGTGGAGCCAGCAGCAGATGTATTCTCTGTACATGTGTTAGCAATTTAATTTCTTATGCCTTACTTCAGATCCATGGAGCTCAAAAAGAAGCATGCTATCAAGCCTGCATTACCTGAAAACACTCAGCTCTAAAAACTTTTGCCACACATGCACAGGATTGCATAAGCTCCTGTGTATGTGTGTGCTTATGTATGTGTTGTGTGGTTGGATGTGTATATATGTATATTCATGCAGAGGCCAGAGGTTGACCTCAGCTGCTGTTCTTTTTTTTAATTAGAAACAAGCTTGTTCCACATATCAATCCCAGCACTCTCTCACTCCAGTCTTCCCACACCCCCACCAATCCCCCCAAATCCCTCACCCAATCCCCACTCCGCTCCTCAGGGAGGGTAAGGTCCTCTATGAGGGATCTCCAAAGTCTGTCATATTCTTGGCACCCTCCCTCCTGTATCCAAGCTGAGAGAGCATCCCTCCATGCGGAATGGGCTCCCATAGTCCATTCGTATGCCAGGGATAAATACTGATCTACTACTCAAGGCCCCATGTATTGCCAAGACCTCCTCATTAACACCTAAATTTAAGGGGTCTGGTTCAGTCCCATGCTGGCCTGTCAGCCATCAGTCTGGGGTCCGTGAGCTCCCTCTTGTTCAGGCCAGCTGTTCCTGGGGGTTTCACCAGCCCAGCTGTTGTTCTTCAGTTGCTATCCACCTTGTTTTTTGAGACTGGGCCTCTCATTAAGCTAGAGGTCAACAACGAGGCTAGACTTGCTTGTCAGGGAGCCCCTGGGATCTGCCCATCTCTGCCTTCCCAAAATTTTAAAAACAGTAAGTACCACCATGACTGGCTTTTTCATGTAGGGTTTAAGGACCTAGCTCATGTCCTCATGTTTGCAAGGCAAGCACTGAACTGACTGAGCAATATCCCCACCCCTTCCTCAAGTCCCCTCTTGAGTTTAGGGTAGACATAGTTAAATTCTAGTTGGTTTTATTCCTTTATTCTTGTGTAATCTTCTAGATTTGTTAACTCGACCCTTAATGAAATGATTTCTGTTTGAATAGACTCAGCTTGCCAGCCTCTGTATGCCTGAGTCCCATGAGACCACAGAGAGTCCAGTGTTAACAGTAGATGAGGCACATGCTGCTAAGAATCAACACTGGGACACACACACACCTTAACCCTTGCCATATTATGACTAATCTCTGGGCAGAATCTTCCTGAAATGCAAATGCTGAGTTCACAATACCATGTGATTCTTGTCACCCCTGAGCCATGGCCTCCAGAATGTTGGATATTTAAGAAGTACAGATGTAGGTGAAGGCTCTGATTATTACATCTTTAATCATGTCTATGTTCCCCCAAAGAATCTTAAGCAATTGAGAACCAACTTCAAAAGTAAATCAGAATGCTTTTCTGGTAAAATCAATACTCAGGGAATTTTGAGGCCCAGCATCCTACTGAATATAAACTACCTCATCATCTTGATGGTAGATGCTTAGTGGAAGCCAGCAAGAGGTCTATAAAACCTAATGGCACCCCTGATATAAACACACACTACAACTCTAGTCATTCTGCAGTTATGATCCTGCATATGAAAGACCAAGGCAAACGGTGTCCCAGGGCCTGAAGGAAGTTGATTGTAGATAATGGAGAGAATATAATGCCCAATGGATCACATACCAAAATAACACAGCACTCTGGGAAAATGCTGGTTTGGTACTAAAGTCAATGGTTAGTTTGTGCATGTGAAGGCCAAAGATTGGTGTTAGCTGTCGCCCTCAATCATTTTAATTTTTGAGACTGAGCCTCCCAAAGAACTTGGTTTTATTTATCATTTGAATAGATGAGCTTCCCAGCAAGCCCCATTGATCTTCTTGTCTCTGCCTCTCTGCATTGGGATTACAGCCAGGCTCTTTGACCTGGATCCCAAGGACCATCCTCAGCACCCCATGCTTGTGAATCAGTGTACCAGCTGAACCATCTCCCCATCCCATCATAGTTCTCACAGGAAAACCTCCACTAGAGATCCACGTGTATCCTCATGTGTTTATTTTTCTCCATTCTTCTCATTTCTCTTTGGCATTTCTTTTCCCAATTACCCAAGCAGAATTTACTAATCTGAAGTTTATTGAAAAATACTAGTTTGAGAAAACAATTGAGATCATGCTGCCAAAGCAAACCATCTAAGGCTGGGGCTGACATGGAAATGTGTCTGAAGTAATCTGTTTTTGGTATAGCTAGGTGTAGGTACTTTGGTGGTGCTGAAGACTGGGACAAAGGAGTACCCCAGCCCTCTGCTCACCCAGAAGGTACCAGTCCACAAGCAGAGGGAATGAAGCCCTGTGTCTGCTACAGCAGAACCAGCTAAGGCACCATCCTGCTCATAGGCAGAGAACCAGAACCTTCAGTCCTACCTCTGTACCCACCAGGATAGACTGCTCGCTCCCTCCCTCACTCCTTCCCTTCCTCCATTCCACCCCCCTTCTCTCTTTCTGTCTCTCTCGCTTGGGTAGATTATGTGACCACCTAGATCTAAGTACCTAGATCTAAGCAGCTCAGCGGACCACCCAGGAGCCAGCTTGTATGGAACCCCTCCAGTGCTTTTAATTTTTTTCCTGAAAGGTTCTTAGAAATCACTGTAATTAGGAGAGTACGTACTGGTTAGCTCACATATTAAGTTCAGGCCTGGATTCAGTCACACGTCTAAGAGACAGAGCTAGAAATTGAAAGTCCTGTTTCACAAGATGTTCAGTAAGGAGCAGACTCCAGCTGAGAAGAAGGTTCAATGATGGGAGAAAGTCTCCTGCTTCTTTGGGGGAGTAGCTTCGTCATGTAAGAACTACAGTGCTAGGGACAAGGGACATAGCTCAATTGATAGGGCGCTTGCCTAACAGACATGAAGCCTTGACTTCCATCTCTAGCATCATATGGGCTAGCATGGGAGGTAGAAGTGGAAGGATAAGAAGTTCAAGGTTGTTTTCTGCCACATAGTGAGTTTGACATCATCCTGAGATACATTAGACTCTGTTTTGGAAGAGTGGGAAAATGCCTAGAGTGCTCTACACAGTGTGTGGGAAACACAGACTTCAGAGTTATCAGGGTTGTTTTGGCAACCATGGTTGCAAAACAAGTAGTGTAATGTGTCTCTTTTGCAGTCAGCAGGCATTAAGGAGAAAAGCAGAGCAAATCACCATGAGTCCAAGATACTCACAGATCTGCTATGAAGCAGTAAAGTTCTGTTGGGAAGAGCTGGCAGAGGACCGTCCTGACCAATTTAACCATGTACTTCCTCATGGCATCATTGGTAAACTTCAGTCACAAGTGAGCTATGTCTATGCCATTGCTAGGAGCCCACCTTGTCTCTCTTTCCTCTGGTCATCTTTATCCCCAGTCCTGGAAAGGACACACCTCCAGGATAAACTCCAGACTTCCTAGCTGCCAGTTCCTCACAGCTGTCTCCAGCTACGATCTTCTTTTCACTCTCTAAGTAGCACTCTCGCCATGCACTGATCTCTAACATCTTCTTTGATGCTGTACCTCTGCCACTCTGAATGATCTTTATTGCCAAGATTCCATCAAGCTGTCACTTCCGTCAGGCCCTCTCTAATCACCTAGACTGGCAGTGATCTTCCACGTGTAAATTCTTTAGTCTCCTCTTTCTTTCCTTCATTATTTACCTGGCATTACACATGCATTCCCTCCTTGCTTTCGGTCTTTTCAGGTATATCTTTGTTCATCTGCACCAATGCATCGCCCGCCCATTTACCTGTCCTAGAGCCAACCCCATGGCTGTGCCTAGAAGTGGTAAGGATTATCATATTGCTGATGGTCTGACATCAGCATTTGGTGTGAGCTCTTCAAGCTTTATTTCTGTTGAGAACAAGAGAAGCAGCAGAAGGCTCTAAATAAGGGCCTTCCACATCTGAATGTACTTATTGGTGGCATGTGCCACTCACTTGTCCTAGACCCTCTGTTATAGATCCTCTGACTAGATTTTTAGCCCAACCCAGGAAATGGATGCTGATAACTTTCTAAGTGGAGCGGTAGTGTCCTGGGGTAAGGATAAAATCATCAGGTTCATACTTACTTCTCAAAGTAAGTTTTCTGAAGCCTAGATTCATGATGAGGAGGGTAGATCGAATACTCACAGAGCTTCTGATAGGTTACATCGCATCATTATTAGTGTGTGTGTGTGTGTGTGTGTGTGTGTGTGTGTGTGTGTGTGTGTACACACGTATGTATACTGATAACATGTGTGCATGTGGAAGCCAGAGGACAATTCAAGTGTCATTCCTCGGATGCCTTCAATCATTTTTTTCTTAATTTATTTTTTTCTTTTTTGAGACAATCTCTCACTGGCCGAGAACTCACCAATAACTAATCTGATTGTTCAGTGAGCTCCAGGAACCCACCTGTCTCTGCCTCCTCCTCAGTGCTGGGACTGCAAACGTGTGCTACCATGCCTGCTATTTTCCTCTTTGCCTTCTACGGCTGGAACTCTGGTCCTCATACTGGCAAGCAACATAAGCACTTTCCCTACCAAGCTACCCTCCTGGCACCTCATCTTTGTCAGGGAGCCAGGTTGATTTGGGTTTGATCCTGTGCTCTACATATTTATGACAACTACGACTGTGCACAAGTTGGTGTCTCCCCTCAGTTTCTGTTCATCTTCAAACCAATGCCAGAACTTCCTACTTGGAAAGTTGTTAGGGGACATTAGATGAGTCAGGATTGATTTAGAATGAGACTGGAAAGTGGAGGTACCCAAACTCTAAGCCAGGGAGCAGCTTTATTGTGCAGCATAGAGTCAGCAGACTCTTGTCTTAAAGGTAGAGCCCCAGCTCAACCAAGCACTGTTGTATACCACTTTACTTTCCCATCCCATACACAATCAAGTACAGCAATACAGAGTAATCCTGCAGTTTGATTGGTTGACTAATGGAGGCTTGAATTTTTATCAGTCACGGAATTTGACACAAATACAGAAAAGAAATCAAAGCATAGCCAGGTGTAGTGGTGAGAAATGGGAAGATGTGGGCTGCAGCTGACTTGAGACTAACAGTAAGTCCCTACAGTCAGCAATGCTGTGTCTGTGCCTTGTGGAGAGTCCCAAAGGTAAGAACCAGGAACTGACCAGCTGCTGCAAGTTTTGCAGCAGGAGTGTGTAGTACATCATGGTGACCCTTTGGGATCCCCCATTACAGAGCCACAGTATGTAGAGTATTGAAACATGACTGACAGCAGAACACTAGGTCACAAATGAATTTCTGTATTGAGTACCCTTCCCCCAAGGCTCATGGGCCACCACAAAAGAAGGGAAGCATTACTGTAAGAGACAGATGCAAATGGGATCTTTGGACATGACTAGACTGCTGCACTCATGATCTCACTTTGACTAAAGCTGAATGCACTCAGCACAAGTACAAGACCAGGTTAGTCAACATTGCAACACAAAGTGGAGGCCCAAGAGGTCTCCACTCCTGGTTAGTGATCTATGGACGGGTGATGGCTTCTGGGGAAAGAAGAGTCTGATTTCTTTAAGGGTATGGCCATGGTAGGTTGACCAAGCTTCAGTGGATGGCCCCACACAATTATGTACATGAGCAGCACAAAGAGTAATGGGGGATATCCTTCTGTATATATGTTTCTCCTATTGGTTGATGAATAAAACACTGATTGTCCAGTAGCCAGGCAGGAAGTACAGGTGGGGCTACCAGACCAGCATATTTCTTGAGAGAGGAGACAGAGAGAGGCCGTGAGGGAGATGTCATGTAGCTGCTGTGAAGATAGGATGCCAGATGTTCTCCGGGAAGGTAAGACCATGTAGAAATATATAGATTAGCAGTTATGGGTTAATAATTAAGAGAAAGCTAACCAGTAAGAAGCCTGAGTCATTGGTCATACATTTTCTAATTAATATAAGTCTCTGTGGGTTTATTTGGAGATGAAAGGTGGCATAACCAGGTGGGACAGAAACTCCATCCACAAAGTGGACTCTAGATTATTAAAATAAAAATAAAGGAAAATACAAAATCAGGATGTACAGCTGAGTAAAAGTGGATCTAGAAGGAGTTATGAAGAAGAGGAGCACAATAAATGTGTCCTACGAGTTGGTACAGGAGACCACTTCCTAAACATAACACCAGAGGCACAGGCACTGAGATCGACAATTAACAAATGGGACCTTCTGAAACTAAAAAGCTTCTGTAAGGCAAAGGACACAGTCAAAAAGACAAAAAGGCAGGCAACAGAATGGGAAAAGATATTCACTAACCCTACATCTGAAAGAGGGCTAATCTCCAAAATTTACAAAGAACTCAAGAAACAAGTCTCCAAAACACCAAAGGATCCAATTAAAAGGTGGGGTACAGAACTAAATAGAGAATTCTCAATAGAGGAGGCTAAAATGACCAAGAGACACTTAAGAAAGTGCTCAACATCCTTAGCCATCAGGGAAATGCAAATCAAAACAACTCTGAGATACCATCTTACTCCTGTCAGAATGGCTAAAATCAAAAACATGGAAGACAATTTATGCTGGAGAGGATGTGGAGAGAGGGGAACACTCCTCTACTGCTGGTGGGAGTGCCGACTCATACAGCCTCTTTGGAAATCAGTATGGAGATTCCTCAGGAAAATGGGAATTAATCTACCACTAGACCCAGCAATTCCACTCTTAGGCATATATCCAAAGGAGGCAAATTCATACAACAAGGGCATCTGCTCCACTATGTTCATAGCAGCATTATTTGTAATAGCCAGAACCTGGAAGCAACCTAGATGCCCCTCAACTGAAGAGTGGATAGAGAAAATGTGGTACATTTACACAATGGAGTATTACTCAGGAGAAAAAACAATGGAATCTTGAAATTCACAGGTAAATGGATAGCACTGGAAGAAACCATCCTGAGTGAGGTAACCCAGTCGCAAAAAGACAAACATGGTATGTACTTACTCATATATGGATGTTAGACATGGATCCGGATAGTGCTAGTTTGCACTTCCACTGATAGAGAGTCTGGGAAACAGGAAAGAACCTAAAAGATATGCATATGTGCATAGTACCCAAGAGAAGAGGATTCAGACAAGATCCTCTGAATGGATGGGGAACACGGCGAGGGGGGGGGGAGTGGGAGCTGGGAAGAAGAGAGGGGGTGAAGAGGAAGAGAGTTGGTCATGGCGGAACAGGAAGTTGAGTGGGTGGGGGTAGAATGGGGGAAGAGGGAATCATAGGATAGAAGACAGATCAGGCACCAGAGTGACCTCGAGTGATCTAAAGGGATAACACCAATTGGCAAGCTAAGCAATAGTGGAGAGACCACTTCGAATGCCCATTCCTGATAATGAACTTGATGTCTATAACCATCCAGGAGCCTTCATCCTGTGACTGATGAAAGCAGAGGCAAACACACAATTAATCACTGAACTGAACCCAAGGAACCCAGTGACAGAGAGAGAGGAGTGATGAGCAAATTGGCAAAGAATGGGCTGGCAAAACCAGCAGAGACAGCTGATCTGAACAGGGGAGAGCTCTTGGACCCCAGAGCGACAGTGGGGAGGCCAGGATGGGACTGATCTGGACCCCCCAAATGTGAGTGTCAGCAAAAAGGCCTGGGCAACCTATGGGGCCCTGAGCTGTGGATCAGTGTCTATCCCTGGAATACAAACAGTCATTGTGCGCCTATAGCACAAAGAGGGATGCTCTCTCAGCCTGGACTCTTAGGGGAGTGCCTGGACCCTACCCAGAGTGAAATGACAGACTCTAGATATCCCCTATGTGGAAGGATTAGGCAATAGGGTGGGAGGGTGAGGGGGAGGGGAATGCAGGAGGAGGGGAGGGAGAGGGAACTGGGATTGACATGTAAAACAAGCTAAAAATTAAAATTTTCAAAAAAATGTGTCCTAAATACACCATATAGATGTATGAAATTCTCAAAGAATTAATAAAAATGTAAATATACATTTTAAAGTGACATGACACACACAGAAGATGCTTAATACATTAAAGCTATAAAAACAGTTACTATTATTAACTAAAATGGCCAATATTGATTGTCAACTTTGTCAGACTGAGAAGTATCTAGGATATCAGTAAAGCACCTGTAATTGTGTCTGTGAGAGCATTGCCACAGATCACAAACTAAGCAGGAAACCTCAGCATCAGTCAGTAGACTGGAGGAATGGATGGTTAAAAGACAAACAGTGCCCTCTAGTTCAAGCATTCATAGACCACCACCTTCTCTCACCCCTTTCTGACCACTTTGATGAAAGCTACGGCTTCAAGAACTGCAACCTCAGAAGTTGTGAGAAAACAAGCCATTGCTCCTTTAACTTATTTCTCTCCAGTCATGGGGATAAAGACACTAACATTAGCCAACTAAATGCATGGAGTGTTCTCTTCATAATAGATACCAGAGATATAAAAGGGTTGTCTTTTCCTCAAATATTTTTATGTAAAATTAGAGAATTAGAACATAACATCAAAAACAATTATATTTCAGTTCAATTAAAATTATTCAGTTCTTTTTGTGTAACATATACTAAGACAGATCCAAGCTACACAATTAAGATCCATATTGTGTCTGCCCTCAAGGGATGTCACTGCCACCAGGACTCATACACAATTTACAGAGATGAATAGGAGATTGATATATGGATATGAATGTTATATGGATCTCAAATCCTCTTTGTCTATAAGTAAAATTTTAACTGAGCTAAATAGAGCATTCTTTTTAATGTCTATAAGTTCATGTATGCCTACTCTCTGCTCATATTCATTAACTCTTATAAGACCCATAAGTCAAACACAGGGAATGGTTCTGTCCAGAGTAAACAGAGAATTCCCATCAATCAAGACAATTGCCACCCCTGCCCCCACCCCCAGCCTCCGCACCAAGACAAGCCCACGGGTCAAGCTGATCTAGACATTTCCTTCTGTGAGACCTCTTCCCAGGTGATTCTAGATAATGATAAATTGACAATTAAAGCTAACTACAGTACCCTGCCCCCACTGTCCTTACCACAAGGCTGAGCTCTCCAGCATTGCCCAGGCTAGTTCACCCCTTTTGGTGCTAAGCAAAGGGCAGAGCCTGTTCTTCTTTCATGCCCTCAGGGTCAGCACATGCAGAGTTAGACCATCAGGGCCAGCTTTACTGTGTCACACAGGAGACCTGCAGGAGCCACTCTCCTGAGTGCTGAAACTCATGATAGACAGGGACAGCTCTCCTGCTCTTATGAACTCAGAACCAATTCTCCCACCTCTCACAGGCAGGGAAGGGTGGGAGTCATCTCTCCCCTGCCCACACCACCATATTGCTGTGGAATATTATTTTAAGGTGTGTCGCTTTTGTTTATGCTGCATTTGTTTAACTTTGTGAAGCTGTGTTATTGTGCCTGTCTAAGACACTTGATGGTTTATAAAGACCTGAACAGCCAATAGTGACAGGCTAGCTGGCAGAGAGGATAAATATGAGGAGAAATCTGGGAGGAAAAAAGGAATCTGGGAATAAGAGAGGAAGGAGGAAGACTTCAGGGCAGAGCCACCCAGCCACCTAGCCACCCAGCTGCACAACCAGACATGGAGGAAGAAGGAAAGAAAAGGTACACATGGCCTGAGAAAGATAAAAGCCCAAAGCCAAAGATAGATGGGATAACTTAAGCTCAGAAAAACTGGCAAGAAGCAAGCCAAGCTAAGGCCAGGCACTCATAACTAAGAATAAGCCTCCATGTGTGATTTATCTGGAGCTGGGTGGTGGGTCCCTCAAAAAGCAAAGAGCAAAAACAACCAGCTACACCATATGGCAGATGAGGGTCAAGGGGTAATGAGACCATCTCTTCCCCACTCACAAATAGTGGGGATAGCTCTCCACGCTCACAATTTCGTGGCTGGCTCACCTCCACCTCCACCAATAGGGTTGGCACTACTGTGCTGCTCAGGAGAGGTGCAGGGCCTGTTCTCCCAAGTGCTACAGCTGATGAGGGGCAGGAGAAGCTCTCCAGTTCTTATGATGGGAGCCAGACCTCCCATCAGCCTCAGGCATGGGATTAGAGGGCGTCTCTTCCCCACCCATGATGCCATATGTTCTCTGAGTGCAAGGCCAGCTCACCCACACCCCTGTAAACAGGGTGAGCTCCACTGTGCTGCCCAGACAAGGTGTAGGGCCTGCTTTCCTGGGTGTCACAGCTGGTAAAGGAAAGGGTCAGCTCCGTCGCCATCTGGATGCAGTAGGGGCAAGGAAGGAGGACATCTTTCCCTTGGTTCCATCAGCAGTACCAGCTATGTCTCTCTCACTCTCTCAGGACTGGTTCATCTGAACCCCTATCTATGTGGTCAGCTCTACTGTGCTGCACCAGGGAAGTACAGGGCCTGTTCTTCCGAGTGCTGCAGTCGGTGAGGGGCAAGTGGTGGGAGGCACCTTTTCCTCAGCCATGCATGCCATCACAAGAGGGGCACAACCTACTCTCCCTTTGTCACACCTTCAGGACCCACTCACCACACATGCCCCTGCAGACTCAGTTCTATAGTGCTGTTCATGTGACATAAAGGATCCTCTTTCCTAAGTACTTCAGCCAGTGAGGGGAAGAGAGGGGAGGACCAGTTCTTCCTAGAGTTGCAGCCAGTGGGGGAGTATGGTCAACTCTGTACAGCCCTGTCCTCTCAGCCTTCGATAGTATCAGAAGTCAGAAACATCAGTAGACCTCAGCTTCATCAGAGTCATGTACCCAGACGTGGTTCAGGCCCAGTAATCACTATGGCCCTCAGCCCTCTCCTCACCTCTTTCACCTCCTCAGGTATGCCTCTGTCCACAGGACATGAACCATTCTGTCTCTCTCTTTTTCCCATACCACACCATATATTTTCTTACCATAATAATGCCTATCTGCTGGGCACCACATGGTGCTGGGTGGACCCATGTTTTATCCTTGGAGCCCAGGACAAACCTTCCCAGGCCTGTGTGTGGGTCTCCTAGTCCCACTCAGTTCATCATGACACTGGGCAGAACCATGCTTCCTCATCACAAAGAGACCATAAAAGGGCCCAACTGCTTGGAGCTCTGGTTGATAGAATCCTCTCAAAGGATGGGGCTCGAAACCCTGGGCTGCATTTGGTTGAGTCCTACTTGCCCATCTGCATAACACTGGATACAGGTGTTGCTGGAGTCCTTTTGCTGGCCAAGGCTAGAATCCCTGAGTTCAAGATTCTACTACTTTTTTAATCTATTGTTTTATTAAACATTTGAGCAGTTACAGTTCAGCATTCTTGTATTGAACATAAGTAGGCCACCAGTTGACATTTGATTATCAACAACGAGAAATTAATGCTTGCAGCAATTATTAAGACTTGAAGAGCACACGTAGGATTTTACCTAAAACTGTAGGTGAAATACTTTCTCATACAAAAAGAGTATTATCAATAAAGATAAAATATTGTGGAATGAGGTGTGCTATAGAGCAATTCTTCTGTACACTGTGCAAATATATGTATTACTCTCATTAGTTAATAAAAAAGCTAACTGGTCTATAGGTGGGCAGGAAGAGATTGGGCAGCAAATCCAGACTAAGAGGATAGTGGGAAGAAGGGCAGAGTCTGAGGAGTCTCAAGGAAATGCCATGAGACACAGAGCAGCAGAATGGGAAGTATGTATGTAAGGTAAACAAGCCTTGGGACAGCACATACATGAATAGGAATGGGTTAATTTAAATTATAAGAGCAAGCTAGTTCTTATAGTAGCAAGCCTAAGCTAGTGTCTGAACATTTATAGTTAATAATAAATCTCTGTGTGGTTATTTGGGATCTGGCTGGCAGGACAGTGGTACCTATATGAGTCATTGCCACTAAAGCTCCAAGAAATGGACTGTGGCTGTCACTGTCCAACTGCTAACATCCCCTACTTCTCTTCATCATCATTCCTCATTCAAAGTCAGTATCTTTCCTTAGGCAAGATACCAGACACCAGGAAACAGGTAACAGAATCGTCATCTACCAAGATGGAACCTTCCCCCCAAGCATTAATAAACATTTGTAATTAATTATTTTTGTATAGTGAATAATTGTTACTCTACTTTATGCTATTTTTTGAAGAAACAGATTCTACTACAGAGTTATGGTGTCCACTGCAAGTCAATATATTTTAATTTTTATTGTTTATAATTGAAATGAAGTTACATTGCTTTCACTCATCTCTTTACTCTCTGCAACCCCTCCCATGCTCCATTTTCTTATTCTCAAGTTCATAGTCTCTTTTGTGACATACTGCTCCACAGATGTTTGCTCAGCAATATTCACAGCCACCCTATTCACTCGATCTGTAGACCAGGCTGGCCTTGAACTCAGAGTTCTGCCTCCCTCTGCCTCTGCCTCCCCAGTGCTGAGATTAAAGGCGGGCACCTAACAAATTTATTAAGGGGTGAAATGAAAAGACAAACTCACAAATAGGAAACAAAGCAGACACAACTGCTGATCCAGGGACCTTTGTCCAGTCATTCTTCCCAGGGATGAAGAGCACCAACCACAAGCCTCCTCTCCACCACTTCCTCCATTGGACAACCCAAGAGAGAGAGCACTCACTCCTACCCCTGGTTATCAAGTCTTGTTTTCAGAGAAGACCACAACCATGGCGAATCACTCCTAAACATCATTGGCTAACCGGATCTAGTTTCCAAAACAGTTATTGGCTGGATGAGAGGAGAAGAGGGAGGAGAGGTGACCATGACCTTTACTGAGTACATTTATGCTTAGCTCCACGAGGACTTGAAAAGAGAACTTACTGTTTCCATTTAACAGATAAGGGAACTGTTAGAGATTTAACCAGGGTAACTGTGTTCTCTAAAGATCCTGCCAGTGCATGGAAGATAATCAGAAGAGTAACTGGAATAGGCAAAGAGATCCCAAAGATTATGGAAGCCTAAAAGAAGATGAAAGAAAATATTTGAGCACTTTTTAAATATAAATTTTAGTCATTTGAGAATATCATGTATATATACATTGTGGAGATTTCGTAGTTTCGCATTAGGTTTTATTTATTCTTTGAAATCTTCATATGTGAATAAAAAGCATGTTGATTACATCCATGCCTCACTTCTCCCCACTGCTTCGAAGCTTACATACAGGGTTCCCTGATCACATCTCTTCCCCAAATGCATAACCTTCTTTCACATTTTATTTCATGTTTTAGCCCGCTAAATCCAGTTAGTGCTGTCCATATGCACATAGACCTACTGTCATTCACTGCAGTATGGGAAATTGTCTGTGATAGTACTACTAAAGAAAGGTGACTCTCCTTTGCTCAACAGTCATGAGCTGATGAAAAGATCCTCAGCTAAGGGTGGGACCTTGGGGTGCCCCTCCCACTCCATGCTGGAATTTTTAATTGGCCTTTTTTGTATAGGTCTTGGGTAGATAACCACAGTTGCCATGAGTGAACATGTTCAAGAACTATGTCACACAGAGGACAGAATTTTATAGCTCCTCCCCATCTTCTAGCTCAAGTGCACTTTCAACCCCTTCTTCTATATTGTGTTCTAATCCTAAACCTTTCCCCTCAAAATCCTCCTAGACCCTCCTATCACATCTCTCTCCTCACAGCATGTAATAATTTTATTCCTTAACCCACTACATCAAACAGATAATGTATTATGTAAGCTACATGTGGACCACGTTTTTAAGCTTGGACATGTACCAGAGTGAACAAGAGTTCAACAAAATTCAGATTTCTGGACTTAGGCATTGCTGATTTGGCAGGTCTGGCTAGATGCTAGGAGTCCACAGCTTTAACAAGTTCTAAGTTGATGCTGTGTGTTAAATGAAATGGATTCAAATAAAATTCTCAGACCTCAGTAATATATGAAGCACTTTTAATGAAATACATCGCAGAAGTCGCTAATCTTTCTCTTCTATTATTATAATAGCACTTTAGAATATACACATATAAAATTAAGTATAAACTCCAAATGCTTCTAGCTCATATGCAATAACAAAACCTAAACCATATTTAAATTTAGTACAATCAGAGCTGTGGAATTAATACAATTCAACTTAATGTTAATTTTTAATGTGACAGATTATATTGCTCTGCTGAAATTAAATGACTATTGTTACATTTAAGAGGCAGAAAAACACATAACCTCAAAACCAATCCTATTTTTATCTGTTTGTAATATTTGTGTGCATAATGATTACTTGTATAAATCTATTCCCCAAATGATATTGATGACTTCTGAGGTTTAATTCCAACCTTATAGCTAAGCAAAACTCTATCATTGTGTGTTTTTAATAATAATTTATGTAAGAGAGTTTCTAATGCAGTCTAAGAAACTCATTACATTATTAAAATCTAGATTAAACAGTTATCTTCAAAATATTTTTATTTCATTTATATTTATGTGCATGTATGCAAGTGGGTGGGTGGGGTACCCACAGAAGCCAAAAGGTCACCCAGGAGCTGGAGTTTCAAGTGGTTGTTAAGTTGTCAGAGTTGAGGGATGAGAACAAAACTCAAACCCTCCTAATTAACAGAAAGTACTTTCAACTATGAACCATCTCCCTAGTACCTATTGCTGAACTTGGTAACACAGCCTGAAAAGACTTCTCCAGCCACCCACAGACCACACTCAGGCAAGGTTATGCCCACTCACTCCTTTTAGTAAGTTTCTTAGTCATAATTAATCCTTTATATGAAACCCCCAGCCTATGCCCTCCAGCAAGTCTCCTTGCTACTATGTGTTTCTTGATTTTTGGATGCAAAGTGGCCAGCTGCTTCAAACTCCTTAACTTTCCCCACCATGATGGACCATATATGGAACCTTGAACCAGAATAAACCCTTACTCCCTTAAGTTTGTCAGAGTATTTATCACAGCAACAGAAGAGTAACCAAGAAACAGAGAAATGTTCTTTTAGTAGCTAACAATTCCTTATATGTTTCCCCTCTTTAAAGTACCATTGTGGTTTTGTCTTCTTATTGAGTGCTAATTAGCTAACAAGGGGTCATTAAAAAGATGTACTGTTCAATTATGATGCTGTATCAATATAAAATATACATTTTAAATACAAAGGATTTCTGGAATCTCCAAGTATACGTCAGGATACTTTGAAAGACACAAAACTGGAGGGATACTTTCCATGACAAATTGATGATCATAACCATTTGAATGTGACATTTTAGGAAAGAGTAAAATGAAAGAACATGGCATTTTGCTTTGAAAGACTTGGTGGCTGACGATTGTGTCAGGTGGATATGGCAAGCAGATATGGACATGGGCCAGGAATTTAGGAGTAAGAAGGAGGAAGAGGCCAACAAAGGCTTCAGATCAGGATACATGTCCACACCTAAGGAAAAGGTGAGGAAGAAAAGGGAAAAGAGGATAAGGTCAAGGCAGAGTAGAATTCAGCTGGAAAAAAGAGTTCAGCGAGGGAAGTGCTTTCCACACAAACCTGAGCTGTATTGGGAACACATTGGAAAGCTGTGTGACCGTAATTGTGCATACATATAATCTCAGCACTGAGGATGTAGAGACAGGCATATTTCTAGAGCCCACTGGCCAGCCAATCTAATGAGAACCCTTTTCTCAAAAATAAATAAACAAACAAATAAATACATAAATAGGTAGGACCTGAAGAATGATACCCGTGGTTGAACTCTGACCTTGATACTCATATACATGCATGTGTGCCTACCACACATAAACAAAAAAGATACAGAGACAGATACACACAGGCACACTCATACAGAGGGAGGGAGATAAGGGGAGGGGAGGGGAGCAGGAAGCTCCAGGACAGAGGACCTATAGAAGAGAATAACTACCAGTGTTTTCTGCTGCAAAGTGAAGCCTGAGATAAGCCTTACCATGGCCTGCTGGGAAATCAGGTAGCAGGTAATTATGAAAATTTTGGTAAAACATGATGTTGACTTCGCCCTTGATGGTGCCAGGTAGAAGAGGAATGTGACGAGATGGGAGACATTTAAAAAGTAAAATCAATGTGAGATATTAGATAATGAAAGATGAAGAGGAGATCAGATAAGACAATAGATCGGTATAGGCTTAAAATTTCTAGAAATAATGAGATTGCACATCAATGATCACTTCTGACTAAGAGTTTAAAATTGAGACATCAAGAAGGATGATGGGGATTAATGTCTGAAGCTCAGAGGAGGAGTCTAAGCCAGTGAAACAAGTGTATAAGCCATCTGCATGGAGCTAGTTACTGATGCCTTAGGAACTGCTGGGAGAGAGAGCACAGGGAAAGAAAAAGGCTAATGAGCCTTGCAGAATTCCAATATTTAATAACTAAGCAAAGGATTTTGATCATTGAAAGGAGACAAAGAAAGGCTCAGCAAATAAGAGAAAAACCAAGATTAGTATGTCATTACATACAGAGAAGTAAAAATGAGAATGTTCAATTCTACTGAAATATTAAATAAAGTCTGGTTGTATTTAGCAATATAGAAGTCACTAGAGACTCGGTGAGATAGTTGATGGGGTAATGAGACTGAACACTGCTCTAAGTGGGTTTAAGAAAAAGTGGAAAGAAAATGACATTAACAAAGAAAGACATTCCTTCCAAGATACTTGGAATGTCTGGTTACAGACAAAACATCCTAACATTTTCAAACCTACCTCTTCTACTAGCTGCACTTGATACACATAATGCAGATCTGAAGGTAACCCTGGAATCAGTCCCCAGCACTGCGTAAACCCTGGTGTTCATTGGTCAGCCAGCACAGCCTACTTAATGAGTTCCAGGCCAGCAAGAGGCTTTCTCAAACAATAATAATGATAATGATGATGGTGATAGGAATAATAATAAGATGGATGGCACATCTGAAGATATGCCCTGGCCTCTGCATGCATGCACACATACACACACAAATGCATACACTCACACATGCACACGCATGCACACACACACACACACACACCTATATTCACTGGAAAGCCTATGCACAAATATGTACAGGCATAGCTCAAATGTTTCTGAATTAGTGCATGAATAAGTATCCACACAGCGGTGTGGTGTTCAGGTACTTCCTCACATTATAATGTAGTTCTGCATCATCAGCACCACTTTAAGCACCTGCCGAAATACAGCTGTTGCCATTCCAATTAGCCATGAAAATAACCTTGCCCTTGCATGTGGGGTAGGAAAGGCCATCCAGTCTTTTTTGGGAGGGGGTCTTCTGTTTGTTTGTTCTTGTTTTCTGTTCCATTCAAACAAATTATGTGATGACCTCCAACCATTTTGAAACACTTTAGTTGAGTCTGTTTAGTTGTTAAAATCCACAAAAGCAAATTTATCAGAAAACTATATTTGGTGTACAGGGCGCTACTATTATTGTACATATGAATAGTCAGCTTTGTTCCTAGACCAGCAGACCTTGTGACCAGCCCTGTATCCTGAGTGCAGACAGCACAATTGGTCACATCTAACAGAGTACCTCCTTGTTCTGCCCGCCTCAGGCTCTTTCCTATTGCTTTCCACTCATCTCGTGGAACTATTGCAAGATCCTGCTGCACTTCTGAAAACCTACCCTGCTATAGCTTAACTATGATTTGCTACCACCCCTGATCCATATGACTTATTGGGCTTCCTATAGGCCTTGAATTCTAGCAACAGAATCACACCATCTAGCTGCAGGAAACAACCCTGGAGTGGGACCTAAATCATGGGAAACTGGGCTTCATGCACACCAGAACAAAAGGTCATTATAGCACCAGGAGAGACAGCTCAGCTTTTAAGACACTTACTTGCCTCTGGAGCCTGAGGATGAGAGTTTGCGTCTTCAGAAACCCATTTAGAAGTTGGGTGTCTGTGGCAGGCTACCCGTAATCCCAGCCTCTGAAGGTGGAGACTGGGAAATCCTCAGAACAAGTTGGCTACTGAGACTAGCCAAATTGTCAAGGTCTGAGTTTGATTAAGAGCCCTGACTCAAAGAATGAGGCAGAGAACAGATTAGGGATGATCCCAGACATCAACCTTGGGCTGCCACATGCATGCAAGCATGTGCATCCACACATATGCAAAAACATGCACACAAACACATATGCATGCCTAACCACGCAAACACACACACACACAGACGCAGACACGCACACACACAGGAAAGAGAGGAAAAAAAGCAGGGAAAGTCATTCCAAGAAATTTAGTGTCATGTTGGGCAGTCACACCTTTAATCCAAGCATTCAAGAAACAGAGATAGGTTAATATCTGTGAGTTGAGTTCAAGGCCAGCCTGGTCTACAAAGTGAGTTACAGGACAACCAAGGTTACACAGAGATCCCTGTCTCAGAAAAAAGAAAAAGAAAAGAAATTTAGTGTCATGGGCAAAGACTCCAGGCAGCAACAGAAAGGAGAGTGAAGAAATCTGTGCAGCTCAGACTTTTAAAACACAGCACCCATGTGTAGGAATACATCACACATTTTTTTAAAGTAGCAAATGTTCAGACTCATGCTCCAAATTTTGCTTCAGTCAGAACATCTAATATTTCAAAGTTCAGCCTTCTTGTGCACAGACATCAGTTAAATAATGAACTTTCAATAACAGCACGAAATGTCATCAGGTTAACACACACTTCTGTGGTTTTCTCCTGTGCGTGCTAAATAAATCCATTTAGTATTGATCTTTCCAGCTAAGTTCAGTCTTAATGTAATTCTTGCCACTGAAGCAGAGTAAACAGATAGTTCCTGGAAGAACCTAAACATGTTATTTTTTACTCATCAGATGAGTCCTGTATGGATTACTAGGCAACCTAATCCACTGGGTGTTTTATTGAGAAAGGTACCAGCTTGGAGGCTTACCGGGACCAGCTGGAGCTGAGATATGGGGATGGAATAACAAAGACAAGTGAGAAACTCTAAGGAAAGAAAAATGAGTGAAGGATACAGACTAAATTATGACTGATTGTTTGTGTGCTTTAAAAATCTATTCACTGAGAATTCATACATATGTACAATGAGATATGATCCTGCATACTCCACATTTCCCCACTTCATCACCTCTAGGATCCTCTCCAGGTTTTCCCACCACACTCTGTTCACAACTTCATGTCATTTTGTTTTTAAATAATCCACTAAATCAAATTGCTCCCTCCCATATGTACATGGGAGTGGGGCATATACTGGAACATGGGTAACCTACCAGAGGACAGGTCCTCAATAATGGTTCTCCCTTCCCTACCAGCTATCAGCTGGCAATGACTGCCTGGCAAGGTATGGGGCCTGGGGGGCTCCTCTTTCGTGTATGCTGGAATGTCAGGTAGCTTATCTTCTGCAGAAAACCACAGCCACTGTGAGTTCATGAATACAATATCCGTGCCATGTCCAATTTAGATCTATGACTGATGCTGCCATGTAAAGATAACTCGAGAAGAAGGTTTCTCACTCTTGGTCTGGAATTTAACCCTATGGGCTAGAAAGACGTAGTTCCAAGCAGAGCTATCACTATGTAGATATGTTATAATCAACTCATTGAGCAGACAAGCCAGTGGCACAGTGACTTCCCAAAGTCCAGAGTTTGAGAAGTGTAACTTCATTTCCATGGGACAAGTGTGGGGTTAACTGTAGATGCATGCGATGGCCATACCTGTCTCTAGAGCATTTCTGCCTCAGGGACATTTCCACATTCAGTATGTTTGTTCTTCAGCTGAAGACTTAAGCTGGAACCTTCTTCTGCACCCCCTGCATAGAGGAAAGGTTACCACAAAGCTCTCAAAGGGCTGGAGAGATTGTTCAATGAGTAAACATGCTTGCCATGAAAGTCCTGAATTCAAGTCCCCATGACTCACATAAAAACCAGATAATATACACTAGTGTCTTTAACCCCAGAATTCCTATGGGCCACAGAAACAAACAAACAAATGCCCTGGGAACTCCCTACCCAGCTAGCCCAGTGTATTCAGAAGTGAAAATGAGATAGGAGGTAAGGACCAACTCCTGAGATTATCCTCTCACCTGCACATGTACACTGTAACAACCCCCCCCACACACACACTAAAATTAATTTAAAACCTGGGACCTGGGATCCCAGAGGAGGAGCATCAACATTATCTGAGGACCTGTTTTTAAAAAATGTGTGTGTGTGTCTGTGTGTGTGTGTGTGTGTGTTGTATATACACATGTTTGTGTACATATGGGGGAATGCATGCACATATGTACTGGTGCATGTGGAAGCCATAGATTAGCATCAGGTATCTTCCTCAACCTCCTCCTTTATTTGTCGGTACATGTGGGTGCACTGCTTTTCCACCTCATTTTGGTCAACCTGCTACAGGAGCTCTAGTTATATAATTGTGGATTCATTGGCTGGCTATGAGTAGTTGAGCTTATGTTTCACTAGTAGCATCATTTAAAAGAAATGATTCCTTTCACTTAGTTTTACAATTCAAACAAGGTAGGAATGCTTTCAGAGAAGCCTGGCTGTGTCTGATCTAGGACATCTCAGGCTTGGTTTCCATTTTCGTTTATTTTCACAACATGTAGGCTTCTGGGTCTACTTTTCTTGTGCCCTGAGAAAGTTGAAAGTGGTGCTGCTGGCTTCAAATATTTACTTATCTTTTATTTAATTTTGGGGTCTTTGTGGGAATCTTATTTCAACCTCTAATTTATTCTCTGATTAGAAGTGTCTGGTCTCTCTAACTCTTCCCCTTTAATATATAAATTCTGTTATCATGTCTTATTTTATGATTTCTGCTTTCCATTGATGTAAGACTTGAAAATTTTAAGGCCATTAAGGAAATATACTTCACAGAATACACCCAAAGGATAAGTCAGTACACTGCAGATGTCTACATTCCCATGTTCATTGCAGCACCATTTATAACAGATAAGCAATGGAATCAGGCTGTCAACCACAGATCAAGGGATAAGACAATTATGGTATTTATACAAAATGTCATCTCAGACAGCCATAAAGAAGAATAAAACTATGGCTGGGCAATGGTGGTGCACGCCTTTAATCCCAGCACTTGGGAGGAAGAGGCAGGCTGTGAGTTGGAGACCAGCCTGGTCTACAAGAGCTAGTTCCAGGACATCCTCCAAAGTTACAGAGAAACCCTTTCTCAGAAAAAAAAAAACCAAAAAAAAAGAAACTATGTTATTTATTGGAAAATGTATACAAACAACTAAGACAATTATAATAAGTGGAAATAACTTATACTAGGAAAGACTAATGCCATGCCTTGTCTCATCTGTGAATCCTTAATTTTATGCATTTGTATATAATTTATATACAAAATGAAAGTTGACACAAGATTATATAGACTAGAAGGGAAACATCTGGACAAGGAGAGGGATAAAGGAGAGGTTACAAGAGGTGATCATGATCAAAGTACATGATATACTTGAAAAATGTTTTCATGAAATCTATCAGGTGTACAATTTAAGTAATTAGTAAGAGTAAGAATGAGTTTCCTTGAGCATTTGAACTCCACTAAACCCTGTAAGAAATTATTCAAAGATTGGCTTTAATCTTTGCTGCACTTGTACCCTAACGTGTATTGACTATGCTTTCATATTGCTTTTAATGATGGTTTTGGTATTTGATAATTTCACAAAAGAAAACAGGACAAGGAATCCAAATCCGGGGTAGTTTTTAAAGATAAAATACACTTTAGGTTTTTCCTACAGTCTTGATTCTTTTTTTTTATTTTAATTTTAAATAGCTTGTTTTACATGTCAATCCCAGATCCCTCTCCCTCCCCTCCTCCCGCACCCCCCTACCATCCCCCCATCCTCCCAACCTATTGCCAAGTCCTTCCACATAGGGGATATCTAGAGTCTATCATTTCACTCAGGGTAGGGTCCAGGCACTTCCCTAAGAGTCCAGGTAGAGAGAGCAACCCTCTTTGTGTTATGGACACAGGATGTCTGTTAGTATTAGAGGGATAAACACTGATCCACTCTTCAGGACCCCATAGGTAGCCCAGGCCTCCTCACTGACTCTCACATTCAGTGGGCCTGGATTAGTCCCATGCTGGCCTCCCAGCTGTCGGTCTGGGGTCCAAGAGCTCTCCCCTGTTCAGATCAGCTGTCTCTGCTGGTTTTGCCAGCCCATTCTTTGCCAATTTGCTCATCGCTCCTCTCTCTCTGTCGCTGGGTTACTTGGGTTCTGTTCAGTGTTTAACTGTGGGTGTTTGACTCTGCTTCCATCAGTCACTGGATAAAGGCTCCAGGATGGTTATAGATATCAAGATCATTATCAGGAATGGTCATTCGGGGTGGTCTCTACACTATTGCTTAGCCTGCCAATTGGTGTCATCCCTTTAGATCACTAGAGGTCACAATAGTGCCTGATCGATCTTCTAACCTATGATTCCCTCTTCTCCCTATCCTACCCCCCCCAGTCAACCTTCCTGTTCCTCCACAACCTACTCTCTCTTTCACTTCTACCCCTCTCTATTTCCCAGGTCCCCCTCTCCCCACCCCTGCTGTGTTCCCCATCTATTCAGAGGATCTTGCCTCATTTCTCTTCTCTTGGGTACCATGTACACCTTTTATGTTCTTTCCTGTTTCCCAGACTCTCTGTCAGTGGAAGTGTAGATTGGCACTCTCCTGATCCATGTCTAAAATCCATATATGAGTGAGTACATACCATGTTTGTCTTTTTGTGACTGGGTTACCTCTGGGGAGGATGGTTTCTTCCAGTACTATCCATTTCCCTGCGAATTTCAAGATTCCATTGTTTTTTTTCTGCTGAGTAATACTCCATTGTGTAAATGCACCACATTTTCTCTATCCACTGTTCAGTTGAGGGGCATCTAGGTTGCTTCCAGGTTCTGGCTATTACAAATAATGTTGCTATAAACATAGTGGAGCAGATGCCCTTGTTGTATGAATTTGCCTCCTTTGGATATATGCCTAAGAGTGGAATTGCTGGGTCTTGTGGTAGATTGATTTCCATTTTCCTGAGGAATCTCCATACTGCTTTCCAAAGTGGCTGTATGAGTTGGCACTCCCACCAGCAGTAGAGGAGTGTTCCCCTCTCTCCACATCCTCTCCAGCATAAATTGTCTTCAGTGTTTTTGATTTTAGCCATTCTGACAGGAATAAGATGGTATCTCAAAGTTGTTTTGATTTGCATTTCCCTGATGGCTAAGGATGCAAAAATACTCAATAAAATACTCACAAACCGGATTCAAGAACACATCAGAAAAATCATCCACCATGATCAAATAGGCTTCATCCCAGGAATGCAGGGATGTTTCAACATTAGAAAATCTATCAATGTAATCCACCATATAAACAAACTGCGAAAGAAAAACCACATGATCATCTCACTAGATGCTGAAAAAGCCTTTGACAAAATCCAGCACCCCTTCATGAAAAAGGTCCTAGAGAGATCAGGGATAACAGGAACATACCTGAATATAATAAAAGCAATATACAGTAAACCAACAGCTAACATCAAACTAAATGGAGAGAAACTCAAAGCAATTCTTCTAAAATCAGGAACAAGACAAGGCTGTCCACTCTCTCCATATCTCTTCAATATTGTACTTGAAGTCCTATGTACAGCAATAAGAAAACAAAAGGAGATCATGGGGATACAAATAGGAAAAGAAGAAGTCAAACTTTCACTATTTGCAGATGATATGATAGTTTACACAAGTGACCCGAAAAACTCTGCAAGGGAACTCCTAGAGCTGATAAACACCTTCAGCAATGTGGCAGGATACAAGGTAAACTCAAAAAAATCAGTGGCCCTATTATATACAGACAATGAAGTGACTGAGAAAGAAATGAGAGAAACCTCACCCTCTACAATAGCCATAAACAGCATCAAATATCTGGGGATAATGTTAACCAAGGAAGTGAAAGACCTGTATATCAAGAACTTTGAGTCTTTAAAGAAAGAAATCAATGAGGATACCAGAAAATGGAAAGATCTCCCATGATCTTGGATTGGTAGGATCAACATCATAAAAATGTCAATCTTGCCAAAAGCAGTCTACAGATTCAATGCAATCCCTATCAAAATTCCGGCACAATTCTTCACAGACCTGGAAAGAATATTAATCAACTTTATATGGAAAAACAAAAGGCCCAGGATAGCCAAAACAACCCTATACAATAAACGAACTTCAGGAGGCATCACCATCCCTGACCTCAAGCTCTATTATAGAGCTATAGTCCTGAAAACAGTTTGGTATTGGCACAAAAATAGGCAGGTTGACCAATGGAACCGAATTGAAAACCCTGATTTTAACCCACACACCTATGAACACTTGATTTTTGACAAAGAAGCTAAAACTATACAATGGAAAAAAGAAAGCATCTTCAACAAATGGTGCTGGCATAACTGGCTACTGGTTTGCAGAAGACTGCAGAGAGATCTATGTTTATTGCCTTGTACAAAACTTAAGTCCAAATGGATCAAAGATCTCAACATAAATCCAGCCACACTGAAACTTTTAGAAGAGAAAGTGGGAGATACTCTTCAACGAGTTGGTACAGGAGACCACTTCCTGAACATAACTCCAGTGGCACAGACACTGAGATTGACAATTAACAAATGGGACCTCATGAAATTAAAAAACTTCTGCAAGGCAAAGGAAACAGTCAACAAGACAAAAAGGCAGGCCACAGAATGGGAAAAGCTATTCACTAACCCTACAGTCTTGATTCTTAACAGTGACAGTGCGAATCAAGTCCATGTTCCTATACTATAAAATCTGACAAATGAATGGAGGGAGGCCATTGTGCTTTAAGAAACAGGTTAACCTGTTTAAATCTTAATTTATGCACATATAAAATGAATATACATTGAATATTGAATCTACTCCATAAGCTTATTAATAATATTCATTGAACTAATTAGTATATGGCTACATCCTAGCATTTGATGTGTGATAGTTATTAGAACTTTAGTAACTTTTACTATATTTGGGCATATATATCCTTGTTAATGAATGTTTGATATATAATATGTTATATGTGCTGTTTATATGTGCATGCATTCATAATTTATACATGTAATATATGCAACCTAAATATTGATAATAGCTTGAGTCACATAACAATATAATGAAAAGGAATTAAAACATGATCATGGATTCAAGGAGGAGGCGCTTTGCTCTGCCTCACCTTAATATGCCATGTTTTGTTGACTCCCATGGGAGGCCTTACCCCTTCTGAATAGAGAAGGAGGAGGACTAGATGGGTGGTGAAGCAGAAGGGAGGTGGGGGAAGGAAAATGGAGAAGACAGAGAGGAAACTGTGGTAGATATGTAAAATAAATTAATAAATAAAATGTTTTAAACATGATCATGGTGGTAGAAATTCATAACATATTTAATCTTGAAGTGAATTAATTAATTACCTTTATAGTTATATCTTGTATGTATACCCCTCTGTATACACCTGTGGAAAAAAACTACCTTGAACCATTTACATGTATCAAGCACCGTAAATTCTGAAAGAGTATTCACAGTCACTGTTGTATTTAAGCTTGTCCTTGTGGGAGGACCTCAAGCCCTCCTCTGCTCTTCATAAACGAATCTAAGTCTTCAAACAGAGAATCAGCTGACTGCATCTACCACATCAAGCAGATGATCTGAGATGGACACAAGATCATTCATATTTCACCTGCTCTTTAAACCAGGTAGCAATACTGAAATTTAAGAAGTCATTGCTGTCCTGTTTGCAGTAGAGAGTGTAAAGCAAGCAACTGTATTAGGAAGGTTAACAGAGACTGAATATATCCAGGTCAACGTTGGATACACTTAACAGGCAGACCAAAATATTCTTAAGTAGCTTTTGCCTTCACCCTTGTACTGAAGGTTACTCCCAGGTTAAAACCTTCATGTTGGAGAGAAGCTCATTCAGACACAAGATCCTTACAAGAAGGAAGGTAACAGGATCTAAGGAAAGGTGAAACAAATGGTCCATCCTGCAGAGAAACTCATTAAGACAGGAAGTGAACAACTCCAAATAGCTTCAGAAAGTCCCCAAAACTGACTAAATTCACTAGACTCCCTCCAAAATGTATATAAACAATAAGAACTGGTGAGGGACATTCTCAGGTCAACCCTGCAGCCTTGTAGAAGCAAACATTAGCTAACCTGGGAGAGGTTCAGACCAATTGAGTCCCCAGAAAGGGCAGTCTCCAAATTGCTGAGCTACCTGCAGAAGGTAAAGTACATTCTATGTTCCAAACTTTTGTGAGCCGTTACCCATGCTGGAGCAGGCTTTGGTGATGCAGCTGTCCTTGAGCCATTTCTGTTCCTGTAAGTAACTTGTACCCATATTCCTATATGAAACCCCAATAAAACCCATTGCTTATCCACTCTGGATTTTGGCAATGTCCTTACTTTACTCTGCTAAAACTTCCCCTCCCCAAGAAAACTGTCACAAAATAACACTCTAACATAAGGCATGCTTCACCAAACAGGTGCCCAGGCTGCCCTTGGCAGAGCCAAGAGCAATAGAATGCCAATAGGAGCCCCACGTATTCTGTGCCCAATATTACATGGCACAGTGAGGGGACCATTTCTTTTCTGTGAGGAAAAAAATGACTCTCGCCTTTTAGAACAGTAATGGCATCCTACCCACCTCCTCCCTCTTTCAGAACATTTGCATATCAGGTGTAAATATTCAGACACTGGGCTTGCATTGATGAAAGCCTCTAAGGCAGTCAATGGGGTGGATGTGGAGGTGAAGACACACAAAGCAGAGAATTAAAATCCTTCACACATTCCACATTAACAGGCAAGTCCTACACGTGTAGTCACAATAACTTGCTAAGGGATACAGTAAGCTCAGTTGATGCAATCACATTAAGATTGCCCAGGTACTTGCTCACCTGAGCATAATAACAAAATAGAAGAGTCCTATTGAAAACCGATTATTGTGAAGAATTCAATTTGGTCAACATAATTTCTTCAGAGTTTTGTCATAAATTATGTTTTAGCACAAATAACAGGAATTTCTGCATTCTAACAGCAAATGATTTCTGTTTTTTTCATGCCCTCCTGTGGTCCTTTCATTCCGTGTATATAATTTTACAAGACTGTAGAGCTTTCTGCTTTTGACTCGTCAGATTATTACTATAGATGAGAAGGGTTTTGTGCTATTTGGCATAGCATGCACTTCTCTTTTCGCATGGAGCAGCTTTTCCTTTCTCCATCCAGTTTTCTGAAGAGAAAATCCATAGACCTGGGAGACAGCTCAGCTGGTAAAGTGCTTGGCATGTAAGCTTGAGGACCAGAGTTCACTCTTCAGAACCCACATCACACCAAAAAATGCCACTGAAGGAGGTATTCTTATGATTCCAGTGCTTAAGAGATGGAGAAATGACCACCTGAGGTCATCGGTCAGACAGCAGGGCCTACTTGAAGAGTGCCAGCAAGTGAGAGTCCCTCTCTCAAAAAGACGTTGCACACCATCCTGAGGAAAACACCTCTGCTGGTTAGTATGTTGTATACTTGACTCAAATTATAGTAATCTGGAATGAGAGTCTTGACTGAGAAAATGCCTCTATCAGACTGGCCTGTAGGTAAACCTATGGGGCATTTTCTTTATTAGTGATTGATGTGGGATGACACAGGCAGCTATGGGTGATGCCACCCCTGAACAGTTGGTCCTGGGTCATATAAGAAAGTAGGATGAGCAAGCCATGAGAATCAAGCCAGTGCACACCCTTCCATGGACTTGACTTCAGTTTCTACCACTAGATTCCTGCCTTGAATTCTTACCCTGACTCCTCCATGATGGACAATGATCAGGACATATAAGCAAAATAAACCCTTTCCTGCTCAAGTTCCCTTTGGTCATGGTGTTTATCACAGCAATAGAAAGAAAGCAAAGACAATGTCTAAAGTTCACCTCTGGTCTCCACACGTACATGCGCACACATACACATGCCCTCATACACACTCACAAATTTACACACATATACACCCACAAAAGGAGGGTAAAGTAGTCGTCTTTGGAGACTTCGTGATTTCTCCTTAAAAAGCTATTCAGCCCTTCTTTGGGGTTACAGAATTTCGCAAACGTATTCAAGGTTCCCCGGCTGTACAGCCCAAGGATGCATTGTGTTCAATCTCAGTGCCCATTGCATTTCAGATAATCTGCCTCTTCCACCCCTCTTTGTGACATTAAAACATTCAGTGCCTTCCTGTGCTGTTTGATCACCATTATTTTTAGCATGTGATTCACGTTTCTGTTTGTTGTCCCAGATGTCTCATATTTATCCACAAGTACAAAATGGGGAATTGAAAACGGCCATGTGCATGCATGCCCAGAATTCTGAAAGAGCAAAGAGGGAAGGTTGTTTGGAGACCTCTCCTTGAGCTGAAAACAAGTGTGGAGGACATCAGCACTGTGTGCTCTGGCAGAGGCTCCCTAACTGAACAAATCAAGCGTGTGCAAGATGAGCTAAAACAACAAAGAATGGCCAAGCTAACTGGAAGTGAAAGAAACATTCACCTAGAGATATTTAGTTGCTAGGAATCATCTGAACTGCATGAAAAAGATGTGCCGAAATCAGAGCTTAGACTGTTAATATGAACACTTTGCCTAGGTATAAAGGAAAACAGATTCTGTCAGAAGCTGAAACTTCATTCAGGAAGCAAAACACGTGTGGTGATGACTGTGACTATTAACAGGTTCTAGAATTCCCTCCTGGTATTTCTGGGGGGAGGCGGGGGTTAGTCTAGATCAGATTAACTGAGAGAAGACCCACCTCCCCATGAGGGAAACACCATTCCATGGGCTGGAGGCCTCGGCTGAATAAAAAGGAGAAGTCGAGCTGAGCATCAGCATTCATCTCTCTCTGCTTCCTAACTGGATGTCATGTGACTAGCCACCACACACTCCTGCCATCATGCCTTCTCTGCTATGGTGGACATACCCTTAAACTGTAAACTGCAGTGGCATCTTAAACTCTGCCTTCAGTGAGCTAAAGCAAGCTCTTCCTTTCTTCCTTTTTTCCTTCCTTCCTTCCTTCCTTCCTTCCTCCCTCACTTGCTCCTTGCCTCTTCCTTCCCTCCCTCCCTCCTTCATTCCTGAGTTGCTTTTATGTTTCTTTTCCTGACCCTTTTCAGGCACAGTATAATTAACCTCTTTTGAATGCCATTCCCAAGGATGCTCTGTAATTTTTTTAAGTGCTCATGGGCTATTACAGCAACTATGAGTACTGGCTGTTTCTCGTCTTTTGAGGCAGCAACCTTAGAGCTGCTGCCCCTGCATCCAAATAGATGCAAAAACGATTACATTGTACCCTGACCACAGTCTGTACAGGGCATGAGACCTCCATGCCATTCTTCTCTAGTCTGATACATCACTTGGAAATTATAAATTACAAACTGATTTATAAGACATAAAATGTGAACAAGAAAAAGAAGGTGGCGATTCCAGTTAAAAAGACAAGCATGTGCAAAGGTCTTGCTGTGTCTTGTAATGTGCCATTCTACAGTATTTAATTTTTGTTTTGTTTTGTTTTTCTTGTTACTTAGCAAACTTAGCTTTAGGGAATGTAATTAAAAGTGCAAACTTTTTATCTTTGAAATGACTTATGAATTTGGTCAACTTCAAATCCTGTATCACAAATTGATAAAGAATGTGTAAATTTGTAGAAGATATAATTTTTATTAGCATTTATTATATTATGTATTACCATGAACATGTATGTAGTATTTGGTTTAATTAATGAAATTTTCTAACCTGTATAATGTATTTTGATCATATCCACACCATTACCACCTTGCCCCCTCCTGCTAATTCCCTTCTTCTTCCCAGTCAGTATCATTTCTATTTTCTGTCTCCTTTCAAGCTAAGACCTTTTGAGCATCATTTGGAACTTGCAGGAGCATTCATGAGAAGTTATTTACAGCCATGTGGGCAATGAACCAGAGACTGTGCCACCGAAGAAACATCACTCCTTCCCCCATCAACTACTACCTGTCTCTAAATCCTTAGGAACAGGTGAGGTCTAGTAAGCCTGCCATCATGATGAGCTGTTGATGGGCCCAATAGTGGTATTTCTAATATAGTTAAATTTGCAGTATGAAGAGAGCTATTTAGCAGATACTTTGAAACTCAAATCTGTGAAAAGCAGCAACAGCTACCAAAAAAGAAAGAGAGATAAAAAAGGAAGGAAGGAAAGAAAGAAGAAAGAAAGGAAGAAAGAAAGAAAGAAAAGTTATGCTCTAAGACAGCAGATTAACATATGCAGAAGCAGACATGTATTTACATATTACTCTATGGAGCATGAGTTTTTCATTTAGGTCAGTTAATTGCTCTTCCAAATTAATTGTACTGATTTCTTACTTCAAATTTGATTGTGTACATAAGAAGAAAAGGCAATATTAGCAAAATAATCACTCAATTCCATAATGAACCTATTTTAATTCACATTTTAGAAGCAAAGTCTTGTGCTCTTTCTGTTGAAGGAGTTATGTCTTACATTATTGCAGAGCCTACTACAATCTGAACTAAAGTGTTTATTTGACCTTGAAGATGAAATTATTCATTTTATGGTTATAATAGGAATGCAAACATTAGTTACTTTGCTATTGCTATGATAAAATTTCACAACCAAATTCTATTAAGGAAGAAAGATTTCATTCTGGCTTATGGTTCTAAATGGAGAGTCAGTCATGAAGGGAAAGTCATAGCAGAAGGCAAGGCTAGGCATGGCAGCAGAAACAGGAAACTGCTGGCCATATCTTCCCCTCACACACAAAGTAGATAGTATGACAAAGCTATAGAGCTATAGCCCCTTGATGCCAAACTATAGTGACATACTTCCTCCAACATGGTTCCACCTCCTAAAAGTTACATAACCTCCCCAAACATCACAGCCAACTGGAGACCAAGTGTTCAAATACATGAGTCTATGGGGGACATTTATCACTCAAACTACTACAACCCTGTTATGGTGAAAAAGCACATTCACACTTGAAGAAATCTATAGAACAAAATCCATAAGGAAAAATGCATATATAACAAAGTGGGGTACACACATAATTCATATCTACTCCAAACTATAATGCTCTACTAATATACTAATAGTCTCTTCTAGACAAACTAAACTGTGAAACATTGTGGATAAATATTGAATAACCTACAATGATTCAGTACATAATTTCTTTGTCATCTAACACCTCTCAGCCTTCAAAAACATTTGCCTTCTAAATGGCTGCTCATTAAATGAGCCTCTGCATCCTACAATGGGGATGAATTTCTCATTAAGAAATTTTCTACATCTTTATTGCATTTTATTAAGAACCAAGTGGAGAGCTTTAGTTAAATTATTCAACAAATAAAACCTCCTCAAATCTCCAGTTTTTAAAAGATTCTTCTGACTTTAAGTTATCTTGAAAAGGCTGTGATAGAAGACATTGAAATTTACTCCCTACTGATAAAATAACAGGACTCAACAGATGACTGATGAATGCTAAATAGTAAACAAGATTTCAATTGAAGTTGGGCATATCTCCATGTGGAGGCAAGGAACTATTGGTGAAGCTTTCCTTTTTAGTTGAAAGGAATGGAATTTTTGCAACATTAAAAAATTGTGATAATGTAATTGATGGGTTTGTCTCATTAAAATGATTTTCGTGGAAAAATCTGAGTGGAAAGACGACACTGCCTTTAACTGCATCTGAGCTAAAATGCTTGTACATTTCAAAATAACTATATGGAATACAGAATATTTCTCCATTTTAGCATTTTTTACCAAGCATTTTAACATTTTTGGCCAAGCATTTTTAATGACTACATTAGCACTTTAGGAAAAGTCATTTCTCAATTAGAATATTATGGTTTGACAAAAAGTGAATAAATTTGCATCAACTTCAAATTCATTAGTCATGTAATTTTGAATAACACAACAGAAAACATATAAAGAAATGTTTGAAGAATCAAAAGAAACATGGCCAGCAAGATGGTGCCCTAGTTGGCCTTTCAACTTGACACAACCAAGAGTCACCTGAGAAGAGAGTCTCAACTGAGGGGTTGCCCATATCAGTTTGCCCTGTGGAAAGTTGTCTTGATTGTTAATTGATGTAGAGGGCCCAGCCCACTGAGGTGACACCATTACCTGCTGGGTGGCCCTATGCTATATAAGGAAGCTAGCTGAGCATGACACTGTGAGTGAGCCGGCATGCAGTATGCCTCTAGTTTCTCCTCTACTTCCTTGGGTATGAGTGAGTGATCCCACAGCAAAAAGTGCTGCATGGAATCAGGCCTGCCTGCCTTCAATTTTGTGCTTGAATTCCTGCCTTGATTTCCCTCAGTGATGAACTGTAAAGTGACCTCAAAGTGGAAGCTAAATAAGTCCTGTCTTCCCCTAAGCTGCTTTTGGTCAGAGTGTTTTATGACATCAGCAGAAAAGAAACAAGAACAGATGGCTCAGCAGTTAAAGGTGTTCACAGCCACAATGGATGACCTGAGTTTGATGCCCAGGGCCACACAGTACAATGACAAAAACAGCTTCAAGCTGTCCTCTGACTTCTACGCGAATGCCATATCACACATGTATGAATATAAAGAGATGCTAATAAAATGTTTCAAAAACATGTAGAAAAATAGACTTTAGGAGTATAATGTTGTCATTAAGCAGCCAAAATAGCTAAGAATCTGATTGTAATATAAAAATTTTCAATGAGGGATATTATCAAAGTGCACCTTAATCCTCTCAGTATGCCACCTTTACATTTCTTCTAGAGATCAGGAAAGCTGTTTCCCTGGAGAAGTTTCCTTGCTGTGTCTAGAGTGGCTTCCATAACCAAACATGTATTATAATATGTTGCTGAATCCTGTGTTGGTTCTGCTCAGATTTTTGTTTTGGTCACTTGATATTACACTAGTATCTTCAGGTCATGTAGAAGCATTTTATTTTACTTTTGTTATTTTATATTTCTAGTAAGTTCTTCCTTCATTTATATTTCTTTCTGTATGTATATGTGTGATAGGTGATAGCCATGTGGGGGTACAGCGTGTGTGTGTGTGTGTGTGTGTGTGTGTGTGTGTGTGTGTGTGTAGAAAGAGAAAGAGAACGAGATAGCAAGAGAGCAAGAGCAAGAGAGCGAGAAAGCGAGAGCACATGAGAGAGTTAGAGAGAGAAAGAGAGAGGGTGGGCAGAGGTTGACATCAGGAACAATCCTCCTTGCTCTCCCACCTTATTCATTGAGATAGTGTCTCTCAACAAAACCCAGAGCTCACACATACGGCTCTTCTTGCTAGCAGTGTGCTCTGGAGATGCCTTCTCCCCACCTTCCAAGGCTGGAATTATAGATAATCTGCTCCATCTACTCAGCACTGATATGGTTTCAGGGATCTAGAACTCTGGTCCTCATACTTGCTCAGCAATCATTTTAACCACTAAGCCATCTCCCCAGCCCCATTTTTTTGTTTCTGATCCCCACTTCCAACCTTCCTACAGGTTTCAACCCAATAAATTACCTATGAGTCATTTAATATATGTGCCATTGGACATGTATGTAGAAATGCATGATTCTATTTTACATACTATAAATCTGACTTGGTTTATTAACTCCCCTACTCAATGTTACTATAGATGTACTAATATTGATATCAGTGCATACTGCTCTTAAAATTCTCTTGCAAAATAATCTGTAACTAGGATTTATCATGCTAAACAACGAACACCAGTAGGTCACCAATTCCAAGGTTGCCCCATGAATGTTCCAAAGAGATTCTTCAAACACATCCTTCCAGTGCCCTGTGTGAGTTTCTCTGAATGGAGTTGCTAAACTGTGAAACATCTACTTTTACACGTGTATATGTATGAGTACATGTGTGTATGTATGTGCATGTGCATGTGGACAGCAGAGGTGGGTGTTGAGTGTCTTCTTCAATCATCTTCCACCTTCCTTTTCTCCTCTTCTTCTTTGCATGTGTATGGATATCATGTGAGTGCTTTTGTGTTCATGTTCACGTGCATGTGGGCACACATATATGTACATGCATATGGAAGCCCCAGGTTGATGTCAGGATTTTTCCTTGCTCACTCTTCCACCTTATTTTGAGCCAAGATATCTCAGTCAAAGCCAGATCTTCACCAGTCATGGTTGTCTCCCTAGCCAGCTTGCCTCAGGACTTCTTGTTTCTACCTTCTGAGGCTGGGATTACAAGTGTGCTGCCACACCTCCCTGGTCCCAGGCTTAGACTCTGGGCATCCCACTCTGATCCTCTTGCTTGTGTGATAAGTGTTTTATCCACTGAGCTATCTCGTAGTCCTCTTCATTTTTGACTTAGGATCTGTCACTGAACCTGTAGCTCAAGTGAGTCAACTCCCCAGCCTACTATGGCTACTTTACACCCCACAGCTACTGCATCATTTAATGTCATCAGCTGTGTGTTGGAGGGTCTGTCGATTTCCCACTCTTCCGTGGTGAATTTAGAATGATGCTCCTTCTTGGTTTTTAGCAATCTGATGAACGTAAAATGTAATTGTGTTTTTATTTTGATTTGCATTTTTTTGATTACTAATGTGGTTGAGCATCTGTCTGTGTACGTGTTTTCCTTCCAGATTTCTCCCACCAGTAATTCATGACTCACAGCCTGTACCTCCTTGTTCGGGTGCTCTTGTGTCTTCTTGTTGATTCTCCGAAATTCCTTGTATTTTCTAGGTTTAATTCTATGATGGTTTCAGAGAATGCAGGTATCTCTTTCCAGCCTGTTATCTGTCTGTTAACAGTATCTGTGTTGCCTTTTGTCAAACAGAAATCTTAGGATATCTGCTCTAAGGTCTGCCAGTCATATATAGGCTTTATTTAGCTTCTGTGCAGTTCATCTTCATTTATAGTCTAAGTGTAGATCCAAATAATGTGTATGCATTGTGTAAGCACATTTGACCTATTTACATGCCCTTCCTGATCTGTGATATCACACTTTCTCATGATGAAGTTTCTGTGTATGTGCAAGCCTGTTGCTAGAATTTCCATTAGTCCTGGTGATGAAACTATCTTTCTCTGCACTAATAACGTTGTATTTTTTATACTAATAGCTTAATCGCATGCCCAGGTTTTGCTTTCCTTTATGAAAATCAACCTAACTACTTGGGAACTTATTCTTCCATGAAGCACTAGAACTTATACTGGATTACTCAAAAATTCCTTCTGGGAAGACTGAGAAGGAGATGGGCAAAAAGGATTTAAGAGCCAGAGAACCATAAGATATGCTGGAAAAAAAGAGACTGCTATACATGAGATAGCAATAACTCTCATGAACTCATTGTAACCAAGGTTGCCTGCACAATGCATACACAAGATTGGGCCCATTAGCATTCCTCCATAGAAGTAGTAAGGGCTTATGAGGTTTCACCTCTCCCAGAGGGACTGTTAGCAATTAATGGTTGCTGGAGGAGGAGTTGTCATTTTCATTAGTTGAGTAGCCACTGAAATATAGCCCATGCTCAAGTAAATAAATTCATTGGAACCCATGATCATGCAAACAACTGTAATTAAACTGAGTGAGTCACACAAGTCTACAAAGGACAAGAAAAATGAAGGGGAACTTCTTGTGAAAATGGAAAAGTTCTGCAAAAGAGTAAGAGAGAGTGAGGAGTGGTAAAAGGGATAGAAGTAACTCAAACTTTCTCTACATAATACGTTGTCAAGCAATCATTTCTTATAAAAAAGAAATTGCTTATGGAATTCTTACTGCAATTGCATTGAATTTATACACAAATTCTGGGGAAAGGTATCTTTATGTTAGGTCATTCTATCCCAAATCCAATATAAATCCATTTATTCAGGCCTCACTACTGTCCCCTAACTCCTCTCCGCAAATAGAATTATGGATGCCCAGATTTGCTGTTTGCATTCTCTCTTAAGAATGTCATTTGGTTAATACCATTTGGTGTAGGTGAAGTTTGCTGCGATAAAGAGGAGACACTGATATTTTTCAATTTTTTTAGATTATTTGTATATGTGTGGAGCCTGTGGTACCTGTGGAAGACAGAAGAAGGCACTGGACTCCCTAGAGCTGGAGATACAAATGGTTGTGAGACGTACAGTGTTCTAGAAACTGAACTAGGATTTTCTGCAATAACTGTAACCACTAGATATCTCTCCAACCCTCACATTATTTTTAATATCCCTTGGATTTGGCCACTATTCAGGGCCATCCTCTCTATTCTCTCTGTAGAAGCTATTGAATTCATCAATGTAGTCATGTGTGTATGTGTGTGTGTGTGTGTGTGTGTGTGTGTGTGTTCATGTGCACACGCTATGGCATGTGCATAGCGTCCAGAGGACAACTTCACAAGTGAGTTCTCTGCTTCCACCATGTGGATACTAGGAATCAGTCTCAGATCATCAGACTGGACAGCACATGCCTTCACTCACCGAGCCATCTTGCCGTTCCCACTGTCATTTAGAACCATTAAATTTGTCTTTTCTCTTTTGATCTTCTACCTTTGATCTTTTAATCTTTTATTTGTTTATCTGGGAATATTCATATGGTCATTACCCATGGCGATAACATTCGTAGCTTTTTTCTAGCTGATCTTAACACCTAGCAAAGTTCTTTGCAACATAAAATATTAGTGTGCAGACATTACTACCTTAAGGAAATGGCTTCATAGTCAGTTTTCTGTGCTCTTACCACAAAAAAACTGATCAAATGCTGTTTTCTTTCACATCCCATTATGTAACCATACTTCACTTCTCTAGTCCACTAGCACCATGAGAATATTTGCCAGCTTCCTCTAAAATTAAACGATCCTATAATCCTAAGATCAACCTTGGGTTTGTTTCAATATGATAATGAATCTAGCTAGTTGATATTTCTCATTGCTCTCATACCATTTATACATTTTAATTATGTATGTGTGGGCTCATGTGTTTGTATGTGTGTGGTCACTCAGGGCAACTTTTAGGAATTAGTTCTCCTTTTCCATAGTGTGGGTCTTGACAATCAAACTCAGGTAATCAAGATTGGTAGCAAGCACCTTTGCCTGCTAAACCATCTTCCTGGTCCTCATATATGTAAGTGTTCTCTGACATACTAAAGACAAAGGTAAATACAAAATTCAAGTGAATGTGTCCAAGGTAGAGGCTAACCAATCAAAGGCAGAAGAAAGTAGCAGGAAGACACAACTAGTCTTTGTCCTTCTGTTGCTTCTGTTGTATATGCTGGATTCCACTATGATGCTGCATCTAGGAAATGGTTCCCAAAGGACCAAAGAAGAGATTGCTGAGAAAATAATGGAATTGTCACTTACTCTGGAATAACAGAATGATTTTAAGTACCTATTGCTTCACTCTTCAGGAGATTTTTACACATTCTCAGTTCACAAGCTTGTTTGACTCCATGCTGTGACTTGTGAGCAGTCTGATCACTGAGGGATGTTGAGCCATTCCCATGCCTAAGGATTTACTAACTAGAGGACTGTGGAATAGTGATATGCAGGATACAGGATACAGACACATGAAAAGAGGCTGCGGTGAGAGCTGTTGGTAAAATAGTTTCCATGCAAGTGTAAGGGCTTGAGTTTGATCCCCAGAGACCACATGTAAAGGACGTGGTGCAGTGTGCTTATGATCCCAGTACTGAGGACGAAGAGACAGATGGGTTTCTAAGGCTCACTCACTGGCCAGCTGATCTAGTCTAGTTACAGGCCAGTGAGAACCATGCCTCAAACAAATAAGTTTTAAAAAATAAAGTACCTGAGGAGTGACATCTGAGGTTGACCTCTAGCATCCATGTCAATGCACACATATGTATCCAAACACAGAACATACAATACAAAATAGTAAGAAGACATGTCTGTAAGAAACCCTTCAACCCTACCTCACTGTCTTCTTCCTCAATAAGAGGTTTGGAATGGTCCATCTGCCTTTGCAAATCAAAGCATTTTCCATCAGTTGCTAGGAAACAAAAGTCAATAAATAGATATTGAAGAACTGTTTGTGAGGACACCAGTACAGATGTGATGTCTGCTGGGAAAAAAATCAACAATGAGCAATGAGGGGGGAAATTTTAACAGTATTGGGGCTGCAGGAGGTATTTGAGTTAGAGAGTTCAGCTCAGCTCGGTTCTGAAACTGCCCTCATTCTCTTTGTACAAGCTTTCTGTGAGATCCTGGGGTGAAGATCAGTGTGAAAGGAGAACTCCAAGCAAGAAGCAATTAATGGTTTAATCAATCTGGTTGTATTTATTGAGCCCCTGCTAAGGGCTCGGCTCGTCATGGTGGCTGGAAAGATGATGGCACTAGTGTCTAAATCACTGCTCTTAAGAAATGAACAAGGGAGACAGAGACCGTCCATGATCAGCTAATTATAGTAAGAGGTGGATAACAAGGAACAGTTATGATGGGAAGGCATGGAGCATAGAGTAAGTCAGCAGCACATCCCATAGGAAAAGGTGCATGAGTTAGTGCCTAGGAAAAAGCCAGTTAGCTAAATGGAGACTGCCAAAAAATCCTGAATCACTGGAGAAATACTGAACCAATAAGCAAAGCTGGGCTCACCAAGAATTGACTTCAAGATCTACTACAGGGACACAGGGTCAGCAAAAAGGCTCAGCAGGTAAAGGCATTTGTTGCTGATGATCTGAGTTCTGTCCCTAAAGTCTTGCAAGACAACCTCTGACCTCTTCATGAATTCTGTGGGGGGTGTGTGTGTCCTCCTTCATGAGTATAAAGAAATGTAATTTTTAATTATACATAATTATCCTACTCACTCTCCAGTCCTTCTTTAGGGGAGGGAAACTTAGCTATCTTTTATTTTAGACTTAAAATACATATATAAAAGGAGGAGGAGTGAGGTAAAATATAATAACACTGTGCTGGCACAAAGGTTTATAATTCTAGTCAAAGGTAGGACTGATATTAAAGGGTCAACTGTTGCTTGAAAGAAATCCCTGCAAGAAGTCTAAAGAAGGCATAAAGGAGTTCAATCTCATTATTAAACTCAAAATATGTCTTAAAACATTTTCAACAAAATTGGCATCTACAGTTGTCAAATATATTACACATGTGCACAAAAATCTTAGGAAAAGCTTCTCTCCATGCCTGGTGAGATGTAGAGACAGCAACTCTTGTGTTGCTCACATACTTTGTGTTAAATCCTCAAGGAACTAATCAAACTATAGCAAATTTAAAAATTAAAATTAAATAAAAGCTTTTTAAAAATCTACTACAAAGTCAAGATAACAGCCACTCATGATGATATACATCTATAAACACTGCTCTTGGAGACTGAGGCAAGAGGATGGTAAATTTGAGGCCAGTGTGGATAACATGGTGACCTCAAGGCTAATTTGGATCACACAGTAAGAAATTCGATTGTCTCATTCTTCTCCACAAGAAAACATATTACTTGCATTAAAATATATATGGAAACTGGTGGAAGAAAACATAAAGCCCAGAAATAAATTCATGTGTTGATGATAAACAATTGGTCTCTATACAAAGATACCAAGAACAGAAGAAGGTAGAAAGATAGCCTGTGCAGTGAACTCTGTTGGGGAGACTAAATTTCTACATTGGCCTTTATCCAACACCAAATGAAACTCTACTCAAATAACATAAAATATTTAAACATGAGTCCTGAAACTTGAAAAAAAGCATATACTAAAAAGTTTCCCAAGGGGGAATACATCCCAGAAGCCCACACAGAAACTACCAGCATCCTAGTCCCCTTCTCTGCCCATGTGACAAGGTAAACTTGGGCCTGTTTCCTGCCTGCCTTTTGGTGCCCTGCTCAGAGATGCCTGAGGCCTGGGGAATGCCCCCTGGGGAACCCATGCTGGAGATCCATCCCACCCAGAGACTGTCAAGGCCCCCAGTACTAGTCATGATTCCACCCATGGGAAGAGGAGACCCATTGGAGTACTGGACCTACTTGCACCCACCATAAAGGAACATTGGACCCATACAAGCCAGGAGAGGAAGAGACTCCTCCTGCACCCACTGGAAGAAGGGATAGGAATAAGACAATATAAAAACACATTCAACAACAGAAAAACTGGAGTGACACCACCAGAGTCTAGGGACTCTACACCAGCAAGACATGAAATTCCATCACAGATGAAGAAGAAGAGAATGACCTAACAAACATCTTCATGAAAATGACAGAGGCCCTCAGAGAGGATATGAGAAAATCCCTTAGAGAAATAGAAGAAAAAACAAACCAAAAAATACTAGAAAAAAACAAGTCTGTTAAGGAAAGCCAAGAAAAAACAATCAAACAGATGAAGGAAACAATTCAAACAGTTTGACATGAAAACTGAAATAGAGACAATAAAGAAAACACAAACTGAGGGAATGCTGGAAATAGAAAAGCGGGGTAAATGGTCAAGAGCTAAAGATTCAAGCATAACCAAAAGAATACAAGAGGTGGAAGAGAGAATCTCAGGCGCTGAAGATACACTAGGATAAATGGATTCATTGATCAAAGAAAATCTTAAGTACAACAAATCCCTAACACAAAATATCCAGGAAATATGGGACACCTTGAAAACACAAAACCTAAAAATAATAGGTATAGAAGGTGAAGAAAACCACCTCAAAGGGGCAGAAAACATATTCAACAAAATCATAGAAGAAAATTTTCCCAGCCTAAAGAAAGACATACCAATGAAGGAACAAGAACCTTGTAGAACATCAAATACAGTGGACCACAAAAAAGTCCCCTCACCACATAAAAATCAAAACCTGAAATATGCAGAATAAAGAAAGAATGTTAAGAGCAGCTAAAGAAAAAAAAGCCAAGTAACATATGAAGGCAAACCTATCAGAATTACACCTGATTTCTCCATAGAAATGCTGAAAAACAGTAGGTCCTGTATAGGTGTTCTTCAAACATTAAGAGACCACTGGAATCCAAGCCAGACTAATACACCCAGTAAAACTATCAATCACTCTAGATGGAGAAAACAAGATATTCCATTGCAAAACCAGATGTAAAAAATACATAACCACTAATTCAGCCCTACAGAAAGTTCTGAAAGGAAAACTCCAACCCGAGGAAGTTAACTACAACCAGAAAAACAAGGCAATAAATAATCCAACCTTACCAACAGCCAAAAGAAAAAAAGGGTGGAAAACCACACGCAGTTCACCAACAACAACAATTCTGAAACAAACAAGAATAAAAAATCATTGGTCATTAATATCCCTCAATATTAATGATCTTAACTTGCATATAAAAAGACAGAGGCTAACAGAATGGATATGAAGACAGAATCCATCCTTACAAGAAACAAACTTCAACTTCAAAGACAGATGGTACCTCTGAGTTAAGGGATGGGAAAAGATTTTCCAGTCAATTAACCCAAGAAACAAGAAGGGGTAGCAATCCTAATATCTAACAAATTAGACTTTAAAATAAAATCAATCAAAAGAGATGAAGGAGGTCATTTCATATACATCACAGGAAAAATCCACCAAGATGAAGTCGCAATTCTGAATATCTATGCCCCAAATACAAAGATATCCACATTTGTAAAAGAAACATTATTAAAACTTAAATCACCCATAAAACCTCACACACTTATAGTGGGATATTTCAACACCCCACTCTCACCAATAGACAAGACCAACCGACAAAAACTTAACAAACAAAGGAACTAATAGAAGTTATGACCCAATTGGGTTTAATAAACATCTATAGGATATTCCATCCAAACACAAAAGAATATATGTTCTTCGCAGTGCCACATGGAAGCTTCTGTAATATCAACCACATACTTGGCAACATAGCAAACATCAGCAAGTACAAATAAACTGGAATAACCCCATGTGTCTTATCAGACTACTATGCTTTAAAGTTTGTATTCAACAACAACACAAATTGCAGAAAAACTAAAAACTCATGGAAATTGAACAATGTGCAATTGCATCATTCCTCAGTCAAGGAAGAAATAAAAAATAAATTAAAAACTTCCTATAATTCAATGAGAATGAAGAAACTACATACTGAAAATTGTGGGACACATTGAAAGCATGCTAAGAGGAAAATTCATAGCACTAAGTGCCCACGTAAAGAAACTAGAGAATAGTCACATTAGAGGATTAACAGCACAGTTGAAAGCTCTAGAACAAAAAGAAGCAAACTCACTCGGGAGTTGTAGATCCCAGCAAATAATCAAATTGAGGGCTGAAATCAAAAAAGTCAAAACAAAGAAAAGAATACAAGCAATCAATGTAACAAAATGTTCGTTCTTCAACAGGATCAACAAGATAGACAAAACTTTATGAAAACTTACCTAATGCAGAGAGTGAACATGCAAATTAACAAAATCAGAAATTAAAAGGGGGACGTAACAACAGAAATCCACAGAATCATCAGGGCATACTTTGAAAACCGGTACTCCTCAAACTTCAAAAATCTAAAGGAAATGGAAATTTTCCTAGATAGCTATCACTTATCAAAATTAAATCAAGAGTAGCTAAGCAATTTAAATAGACCTATAACCCCTAATGAAATAGAAGCAGTCATCAAAAGTCTCCCAACCAAATAAAGCCCAGGGCCAAATAGCTTCAGTGCAGAATTCTACCAGAAATTCAAAGGAGACATAATACCAATTCTCCTCAAAGTATTCCAAACAATAGGAGCAGTCATTGCCAAACTCTTTCTATGAAGCTTCAATAAGCTTGGTACCCAAGCCACACAAAGACACAACTAAGAAAGAGAACTACAGACCAATATCCCTCATGAATATTGTTGCAAAAATACTCAATAAAATACTAGCAAATCCAATCCAAGAACACATCAGAAAAACCATCCAACATGATCAAGTAGACTTCATCCCAGGGATGCAGGGATTGTTCAACATATGAAAATCTATCATTGTAATCCACCATATAAACAAACTAAGAAAGAAATATCACCTGATCATCTCACTAGATGCTAAAAAAACCTTTGAAAAAATCCAACAACCCTTCATTTTAAAGGTCTTGGAGAGATCAGGAATAATTGGAATATAACTAAACATAATGAAAACAATATACAGCAAACCAGCAGCCAACATCAAACTAAATGGAAAGAAACTCAATGCAATTCCTTTAAAATTAGGAACAAGATAAGGCTGTCTACTCTCTATATACCTCTTAAATATTGTACTTGAAGTTCTAACTAGAGCAATAAGACAACAAAAGGAGATCAAGGGGATACAAATTGGAAAAGAAGCCAAACTTTCATTATTTGCAGATGATATGATAGTTTATATAAGTGACCCAAAACACTCTACCAGGGAACTCCTACATCTAAAAACACCTTCAGCAAAGTGACAGGATACAAGATTAACTTAAAAAATCAGTAGCCTTACTATATGCAGAAGATAAATGGGCTGAGAAAGAAACCAGAGAAACATCACACTTTACAATTGCCACAAATAACATATAATACCTTGGGGTAACGCTAACCAAACAAGATAAAGACCTGTATTGCAAGAACTTTAAGTCTTTAAAGAAAGAAATTAAAGAAGATACCAGAAAATAGAAAGATCTTCCATGCTCTTGGATAGGTAGGATCAATGTAGTAAAATTGGCAATCTTGCCAAAAGCAATGTACAGATTCAATTCAATCCCCATCAAAATTCCAGGACAATTCTTCACAGACCTTGAAAGAACAATTATCCACTTTATATGAAAAAAAGACCCAGAATAGCAAAACAACCCTGTACAATAAAGGAACATTTGGAGACATCCCTATCCCTGACTTCAAGCTCTATTATAGAACTATAGTCCTGAAAACAGCATGGTATTGGCACAAAAGTAGACAGGTAGACCAATGCAATGGAATTGAAAACCCTGATATCAACCCACACACCTACGAACACCTGATTTTTGACAAGGAAGCTAAAATTATACAATGAAAAAAAGAAAGCATCTTCAACAAATGGTGCTGGCATAACTGGATCCTGGCATGTAGAAGAATGCAGATAGATCCATACCTAAAGTCCAAATGGATCAAATACCTCAACATAAATTGAGCCACACTGAACCTCTTAGAAGAGAAAGTAGGTAGTACTCTTGAACAAATTGGTACAGGAGACTGCTTCCTGAACAGAACACCAGTAGCACAGACACTGAGATCTACAATTAATAAATGAGACCTCCTGAAACTGAGATGATTTTGTAAGGCAAAGAACACAGTTAATAAGACAAAACGGCAGCCCACAGAATGCAAAAATCTTCACCAACCTGACATCTGACAGAGGACTGATCTCCAAAATATGCAAGGAACTCAAGAAACTAATCACCAAAACATCAAATAATCCATTTAAAAAGTGTGGTACAGAACTAAATAGAGAATTCTCCATAGAGGAATCTAAAATGAGTGAAAGACACATGATAAAGTGTTCAACATCTTAGCCATCAGGGAAATGCAAATCAAAACAACTCTGAGATACTATCTCACTCCTGTCAGAAGAGATAAAATCAAAAACACCAACAACAGTTTATGCTTAAGAGGATGTAGAGAAAGGGGAACTCCTCCACTGCTGGTGGGAGTGCCAACTTGTACAGTCACTTTTTGAAAATCAGTTTGGAGATTCCTCAGGAAAATGGGAATCAGTCTACCACAAGGTCAAGCAATTCCACTCTTAGGCATACACCAAAAGATGCACATTCATACAACAAGGACATCTGTTCAACCATGCTCATAGCAACATTATTTGTAATAGCCAGAACCTGGAAGCAACCTCGATGCTCCTCATTTGAAGAGTGGATAAAGAAAATGTGGTATATTTACACAATGGAGTATTGTTCAGTGGGAAAAAAACCAATGGAATCTTGAAATTCATAGGCAAATGGACGGAACTAGAAGAAATAAACCTGAATGAGGTAACCCAGTCACAAAAAGATGAGCATGGCATTTAGTCACTCATATATGGATTTTAGACACAGAGCAAAAGAGTATCAGCCTACAATCCACACTGACAGAGAAGCTAGGAAACAAGGAGAACCCTAAGGGAGACATACATGTTCCGCTGGGGGAAAGCAAAAGGGACAAGATCTCCTGAGCTAATTGGGAGCTTATGGGGAAGGGAGCAGGAGTTAGGAGAAAGAAATCGGTAGAAGGGGTGGGGAGGACATGAGAAAGCAGGAATATTGAGTCAGGGGAAGAACAGGGGAGAGCAAGAAAAGAGATACCCTAATAGAGGGAGCCATTATAGGTTTAAAAAGAAATCTGGCACGAGGGAAATGTCCAGAGATCTACAAGGTTGACCCAAACTAACGAAGCAATAGTCAAGAGACTACCTTAAATGCCCTTCTCTGATAATGAGATTGACAACTACCTTATATACCATCCTAGAGCCTTCACCCAGGAACTGATGGAAGCAGAAGCAGACACCCACAGCTAAACACTGAGCTGAATTCTGGAATCCAGTTGCAGAGAGGGAGGAGTGATGAGCAAAGAGGTAAAGACCAGGCTGGAAAAACCCACAGAAACAGTTGACCTGAACAAACGGGAGCTCATGAACCCCAGACTGATAGCTGGGAAACCAGCATAGGACTGTTCCAGACCCACTGAACAAGGATGTCAGTTCAGTGGACTGGTTAATCTACAGGGCCTCTGGCAATGGATCGGTATTTATCCATAGTACATGAATGAGCTTTGGTAGCCCACTCCAGATAGAGGGATACTCTCTAAGCCTAGACACGTGGGGGAGCTTCTAAGCCCTGCTTCAAATGATATGACAGAATTTGAAGATTCCCTGATGGTTGGGAGCAGAAAGAGGATGGGATAGTGGGAGGCAGGGGAGGAGAGGAGGGAGAGGGAACTGAGATTAACATGTAAAATAAGCTTGTTTCTAATTTAAATAAAAAAGTGGGGAAAAGTTTCCTAACATTGGTTTGAGCAGTGATTTTTTTCATGTATTATCCCCCAAAATACAAGCAACAGAAGACTAGAACTACTTTCAACACAGAAAACATGCAAGAGAGTGAATGAACAACTTATGAATGAGGAGAATGTTTGCAGACAGACATCTGATAAGGGACTGATATCCAGAGTACATATGGAGCTCACACAACACAATAGCAAGAGAACAACTTGATTGAAAAAAAAGTGATGAATGATTTGGATAGACACTTCTTATAGAAGATACAATAGTGTCCCATTGTTGTGATTTGAATAAGAAAAATTTTCCATAGAGAGTCATGTGTTAGTCCCAGCTAATAGTATAGTTTGGAAGGGTTGGGGAAGCCTTGATGAAGGAAGTGAGTCACTGGGGGGTGGGGCTTACAGGTTTATAACCATCACCACTTCCTGTTCTCTGCTCCTGTTCCGGAGTGTGGTTACAATATGACCAGATGATTTCTGCTCCTGCCCCCATGTGACCAAATGACTCCTGCTCCTGTCACTATGTCTTCCTAGGCTGAGGCATTGTCCTCTCTACCATGATGGACTGTACTCTGAACCCATAAGACAAAATAAATACTGTCTCCCTTAAGTTGTTTTTGTCAGGCATTTTACCACAACAACCAGAAAAGAAACTGAGACAAATAAGCATATGAAAAGATGTCCAATGTCACCCTAATCATCAGAGAAATGGAAAAATAAAACAGCAATGCAATATAGCCTTACACATTGGAACGGCCATGATCAAGAAGAGTATTAAGTTTTGCAGAGGTTGTGGTGAAAAGAGATTGTTTCACACTATTCATGGGAATGTAAATTAGTATAGCCATTATGAAAAACAGCATAGATTTTGCTTCAAAAGTTAAAGTTGGAACTGCCACATGAACCAGCATCTCTACTCTAGACATTTATCTGAGGAAAATTTAATTAATGGGTCAAAGAGACAGCTTCATGGCAGCATTATTGATAATAGCCAGGATGTGAGCTCTACTTACGTGTCCATCTGTGAACAAAGGAAATATGATTATACCTGTGTTAGAATACTCCATGTATTCTAATAAAAAAAGAAACAATGTCAGTAGTCACATGGAGGAAGCTAGAAGATATTCCCTTAAGTAAAATAAGCCAGGCACAAAAGAAAACATTACAGGATCTTACTTAAATGTGAAATCTTAAAAAGCTGAATTCACAGAAACTTAGGGTGAACAGTGGTTACAGTGGCTGAGGAGACACCAGGAGGAAGATGTTAGTCACAGGATATAAACTTCCAATAAAACAGTAAATACTTTCCATACAACTACTGAATAACAAGATGACTACAACAAATAGTGCTGTATTGTCAATATATGGTAATAATTGTACAATATATTGTGAACACATGAAGTATTGCATACTTGAAATCTTTTGAGAATAGACATGAAGTGTTTTTACCACAAATGAATAAATATATAAGGCAATAGATAAGTTGCCCAGTTTTATTCAACCATTTCACCACAGATACTTAGAAAAACATTGTGCTGTATATCAAAAATACAGGCAGAGTCTGGGGCTATAGCTGAGTGGGAGGAGTGCTTGCCCAGCATATGCAAAGCCTTAGGTTCAGTCTGTAAATCCAATATGGTAATGCACAATTACAAGCTCAGCACTAGGAAGGCTGTGGCAAGAGGATCAGGAGTTCAAGGTCAAGCTTAAGTGGCAGTGAGTCTACATAGTTGAGGCCAGCCTGGGCTATATGAGAACCTATCTCTAAATATAAATGTAATTTTTAAAGATTTAATTCTATTATTTCTAATTATGCATGTATGTACATGAGTGTAGGTACCTGCGGAGGCCAGAAGAGCATCTTGGATACCCTAGAATTGGAGTTATGGATGATGGTGAGCCATCTGATGTGGGTACTAAGAATCAAATTTGGACCCTCTATAAGAACAGTTAGTAGTTACTAAGCTGTCTCCCTAGTCCCCAGACAATATGATTTTTTTATTCTCAGTTATGGTTTGTTAAATCTGGAGGGTGTGTATGTGTGTATGTGTTTGCACATGTATGCAAGAATAATAGGAAAAAGACAAGAAAGAACCAGGTAGAAAAAAAATACAGTAAAAAAATATAGTAAAGTCGCAGGACAACTACAAAATACAGGTGAGGAACCCCAGTCTTTGTAAGATTGGAGAATTAAGAATGCCCTGTACCACACACTTCAGACATTGGGATGGTCTGTACACTTCAGATATCGGCCTTCTGCCAAACGAGAGTCCTTGGAGAATATTAAACAGAAGATTGACATTAGCAGAAAAGAAACTGCTCGCATAGCAGCTTCTTATGAAGACAAAAACCCTGAAAATCCCTACCGATTCTTTCTAATTGCAAGATTTCTATCCACCGAGAACCATCCATCCATACCACCCCACGGTTCTTTTTAAATGGCTGCAAATTAAGAAGGGGAAATGCTTAAGTCACTTGTGTCACAAGTATGAGGACCTGAGGTTGGAAAGAAAGGACCCACATAAGAAAACAGGCACAGTGGTAGACACCTATAATCCCAGTGATGGTATTATAAAAGATAAACACAGGCAGATCTATAAAGGCTCACTCAGCAGCTAGCCAAGTATACACGGCATAGTTCCAGGACCAATGAGAGACCCTGAATCAAGCAAAATACCAAAAAAATGGATATGGTGTCAGGAATGACACCCAATAATGTTTTCCGACCTCTATATGTGCCTCTGACCTCCATATGTGTGCCAGGAATACACACTTGTACACATGCACACTTCGCCAAAGAGTTCATCCTCTACAAGACAACAGGAATTATGCAATGCACTGAAGAGTAAGGAGAAAGCCTGGCAGCTTCTGCAGATTTCCATCTCAGTAGAGAGCTTGCCCGCCACGCTCTCCTTTTCTGCTACAGAACTGAGTCTCCTTTCTGTGACTTTGAAATTCTGATGAAACAAAAGGGATAACAGATGGGTCTCCTGACTTCTAGGGTGTGAATAAACAGCTGTTGTTAATTTAGTCTAGGGCCTGGAATTCTGTGACATTAGAGGAAACCACAAGACGCAAAGCAGACTGGGGAGGAAGAGGTGGTTAGACTGGGTATGAGAATACAAATGAGGGCAGTGGTCCTCCAGTCCAGAAAAAAAGGAGGGGTGAGGAGGGCCGAGAGGGTGGAGAGGGCAGAAGCCCAAACCGAGGTTGAGGCAATGGAGATTGAGAGGTACAGATGGGTCTAGACCCAGTGTAAGATATCCAGGTGGGAAGGTTCACATACTCTGAGTGAACTCAGTCAAGAGTTGCAGGCCAACACCCTCACACACTGATAAGGAAGCTGGGAACCAAGCAGAGGTCCTATAGAAGAGTATCAAGCACTCTGAGCTATCTCTCTAACTTTTGATTGCCAAATCCAAATTTTCTGCTACTAGGGATTGAACCTATAACCTCATGCATTTTGGTCAAGCACATTGCCACTGAGCTACACTCAGACAAATTAAACTTCTTAAAATAATGCTTAAGAGAAATGTTAAACATTTAACAGCAAAAACATGAATTACACTTAAGCAAAATAAAAGCAAGCAATTTTCTTAAGCAAACCCCTCAAATTTAGAACAACAGTTAAAAAATAGAAAGCAAAGGCTGGTTTCAGGCACTGGTCCCAACATGCACAGAGCTGGTCACACATGATAATGCCTCAGGACCATCCACAGGTACAGAAGTCTGCAGAAGTGTAACCCTCCTCAGTCAGCCAGAACAGAGCGCCTTCACTGGGACACTTGCTGTTTAACTACGTTGTTTTCTATCATCTAACCAACTGGGATTGCTTCTCCTGTTTCTGGTTTACCAGCTGCCATTTCCCTCATCTACAGAAGCCCTCACCCTTGACTCTCTTTCCTATCTCTGTCTCCATCTGTCTCTGTCACTCTTTGTCTTGCTGTATGTCTTTTGTGTGTGCACAAGAGAATGTGTGCATGTTCAAGTGAGTGTGTGTACATGTGTGTGAGTGCACATTCACATGTGTCTGAATGCCTGTGCATCCATGTTGATGATTTTGAGACAGGTTCTCTCACGGGGCCAGGAATCCACCTTCCTCCCCTCCCCATCACTGAGGATGAGTTTTTACTTTGGTTCTGGGGATCAAACTCACAATGTCTAATGAGCAGAAAGCACATTACCCATTGAGCCATCTCTTCCAACTCAGCGTCTGAAATGTCACCTCGTCTGTCCTAAAACATCATCATCAACTCTTCTAAGAGCTATGAAAGTGGAGTGAGACCCAAAGGATTCTCTTTGTTCTTTCCTATTTCAGTAAGTATATTCTTATTATCCAAATTAGGCTTTTCTTGAACTGCAAGAATAGGATTACACACACACACACACACACACACACACACACACAAACTATAAATACACACATACATTCACACATCACGCACACGCACATACACACACACATTCACAGGCATTCACAAATTCACATCCTCACACACATTTACCCATACTCACATACGTACATACACATATACATGCATATAAACACATACATATCATATACACACATACATATGATCACATATACATACACCACACTCATGTTTGGAGAATCACAGACACACACACATTTATGACTTCCTTTTTATTCATTCAACTTTTTAAAGGAAAATTCTTTGCTGTTATTGTTATTTTTTGATTAATTAAATTTTAATTTATTTTTCCTTGAAGAAAATCTTAAGGACAAGAACATAGTCCTTAACATCTAGCACCCATGAGATCCTTAACCAATGTTTGTCTGAACAAGTATTTAATGAATGCCTCTTCTAAAAAATTTTAGGGTGGCAAAGAGTATGAGACAGGCAGGCATCCCTGACGCAAGTAGGACAATTGAAAACAACACTGTAAAGATGATTAGAAGAGGCATAAACTACAATTATATGTACTTCTATTTTACCTTCGTGAGAGTAGCTAGGCTTTAAACTACTAGCGTCTTGGCCTACTGCAGCCTGGTGGGAATTCTGTTCCCTTAGACAATGATTCAGTTGCTGCCACTAAAGGTAGTTCTAACCAAATCTCTACTGGGCTAATATAACTTGAGTTTCAACGGCTAGGATGAAAATCTGCAAGCTCAGAGTTAGAATAGCAACTGGCTAACTTTCTGTCTTTGCTGGCACCCTGGAAGCCACTCCCTTCCACACTGCCCCAACTAAAAAAAATAAATAAAAGAAAAACAAGCTAAACTCCTCTGTGTTACTTCCTGACAACCAGTTGCTAACCCTGCCTGACTCTCTGAGCCCAGATTAATTTTATTGAATTAACACAAATGCAGCACATCTTTACATCATTAACAAAGGCAGGAGAAACAAGTGAACACACTTTCACATAGTTTAAGTATATCCCATAAGCAAATGTAACACATCTTTTCCCAGTTAAAATAATATTTCACAACAGTGCACCGCAAGTTGCAAGTCTCATTGAGCATGTGCCATCAGGGAATGTCCTTTTTGAAGAGAGATCTAACAGTGCCTCTTCCTTGCATGTGATATATGACCGTCAAACACACACACACACACACACACACACACACACACACACACAATCAGCTCATTCAAAATTATTCGCGCAGCTGCAGTGCACTCGGAGAGTAAGACAGATGCAGCCAGCATTCGCTATCATTTGTCCATGCTGGACCAATGCTCTAAGTGAGGGAGGAACTAGGACTTGGAAGTTCAGTCATTCCAGCAGCCACAGGATGTGTGTAGTCTCCCTGGGGCAACTGGGGTTTCTTGCACAAGCACGAATGAACTCTCTCACATGTACTAAAAGTGTTCACTCTGGCCCCAGCCATTCCCACCAAGTGAAAATTCCAGAGACATATTGTAGAGGCTCCCTCACGATCCATTCCTTGAAGGAGTGAGTTCTTTGAACAATTTGAGAGCACAGAGCAAGGTGGAAGCAGACTGATGGATGGGGGTGTAAACATGCAACTTTAATGAGAGCTCTTCCCTCTCACCTAAAAGGAAATGGCAAATATTTCATGCCATGCTCAGTGGGGCTTCAAGTGTCTGGTACCATCAGTTCCAGTCTTCATCTCCTCCGAACAGCCGACACTGATCTGTGCTGTTTCCCAATAACCAAACTTAGGGCAGCTTCTCCACTTCATACACGGATACTTGGTTATCACAAGAAGTTTCCATCTCATACCATTCTTTGGCAGAATGTGCTCTCAAAGCAAAGCTTCATATAAGTTGAACAGTCAGTCAGACATTTAAAAAGTCACTTTTGGTGAAACAGATTGTAATATAATTGATTGTACCCTGATTAAAGTTCTTCACATGAGGGATCAGGAAAGTCAGAGTTGTGGGAAGGACAGAGAAGGAGAGCAAATAAAGAGATATCTTGATAGAGGGAGCCATTATAGGCTTAACAAGAATCTTGGCACTAGGGAAATTCCCAGAAACACAAGGATGACCCCAACTTAGAATCTAGGCAATAGTACAGAGGATACCTTAACTGCCCCTGTAATGACATTGATGACTGCCTTAAATACCATCATATAACCTTCATCCAGTAGCTAATGGAAGCAGAAACAGAGATTCACAGCTAAGCACTGAGCTGAACTCATGGAATCCAGTTGTAGAGAGGAAGGAGTGATGAGCAAAGGGGTCGAGATCATGCTGGGAAACCCACAAAAACAACTGACCTGAACAAGGGAGAGCTCATGGACCCCAGTCTGACAACTGGGGAACCAAGCATAGAACCAAATCAGGCCACCTGAACATGGGTGTCACTTGTAGACCTGGGCAGTCTATGGGGCCTTTAGCAGAGGAACCAGTATTTATGCCTAGTGCATGAATGGGCTTTGTGAGCCCATTCCCTATGGAGGGATACTCTCTCAGCTTAGATACAGGGGGAGTCTCAGTCCTGCCCCAAATGATGTGACAAACTTTGATTATCCCTATGGTAGGCCTCACCCTCCCTGAGGAATGGATGAGGGGAGATGTGGGGAGCAGGAGGAAAGGAGGGATAGGGAACCCAGATTGGTATGCAAAATAAGAGTGGTTTTAATTTAAATAGAAAAAGAAAGAAGAAAAGGATGTCATTCTTCACAGCAAGAGCCAAGGGAGCAGTGAGCAGGAAACATCTCTGAGGTGAGGCAGATCCCATTCTTACCCACTAGAAGCCTTGACATGGAAAGGAGAATGCCCTGAGTGGTGAGCACTCGGGGGCAAGTGCTTGGTGTCACCCACAAGTGGACTGCAGAGAATCTGAGGAAGCTAGCAATCTGAGGACAGGTGTCTAGCTTCATGGGCTTGGAGAATTGTCTACCCTCTACTTCCTCTAAATCTCACACATCCGGTTTAACAGTACCTGACATGAGTGTTACCAGTCTAACAAATTCCCCATGATTATCCAAGGGGCAGGGTTGTGTCTCAGTTGATGCAGTGTTTGCTTAGAATGCATGAGTTCCTAGGTTCAATCCCAGCATCTCATAAACCACAACTGGTGATGCAAGAAGTTCAGTGTCCAAGGCATCCTTTATCACATTAGTTTGAGGCTAACATGGTTTACATGGGATTCTGTGTTAATAAATTAATTAATTAAACCACCTCCTAAAGGCATTCAATATATTTGACATGTAGTGTTATTTTTAAGTCACTTGTAGTTTTAACCCCTACCTCATTTATCCTTCTCATTAAAAAGACATAAGTCAGTTTATTGTATTTATCAGTATTCTGTGTGTGCAATGTTTATGAGAATGTACAAGAAGCACCATTTCAGTTAAACAAAAAGAATAATGTTGAGAGATCTATTTTACAGGAGAATAGCAATACCTAACAAGGACACATATTTGAAAATTGCTCAGAGTAAGTTTCTAGTATCTCATCAACAAAAACAAAAGGTAAAATAGTAAAAATGGTCATTTCTTGGATTTAACCACACCACATTGCATACTAATATAAAATGCTACATTTTCCCCAAAAATATGCACAATTAGTATCTTTCAGTTAATATTTATGTTAATTTTTTAATTTATCTCATTTTCAAATAAAATAATAGAAAGGAGAGCACCAGGAGATCCCCTTTCTGCAGCATCTGCCTGTCCCCCTTTACTAGCTTTTCTGGACTTCACGTCTCTTGTCCAAAACACTAGAAGTCACTTATTTCTCACTAAATTTGTTTCTAGAGTTCTTTTAAAGTGTGTGTGTGTGTGTGTGTGTGTGTGTGTGTGTGTTTATACACACATGAGTGAAGTGCCCACTGAGGCTGGAAGATGTCAGATTCCCTCAAGCCAGAGTTAGTATTGCCTGATGTGCTTGCTGGTGCCCAAACTCAGGTTCTCTGAAACAGCTGCAAGCACTTCTAGCTGCTAAGCCATATATCCAGTCCCCTAAGTCTCATCTCTGATGATGAAACATGTGACTCATCCAGTAAAGGGACTTTAGACATGGAGGAAATGAACAAGATGGACACTACCAGAAGCTAATGAGTATTCTGCCTTTAGCTAATACTGGTCCCAAGTCAATGGTATTTCAGTTACCATTCAGAATCATTAATAACCATAAAATTATCACTTAGAACAAGATATATTATTATAGGCAGTAGTGGAGGCTATGTTCTAACTGCATCACATTCTTGAAGTTGCTCTTCTGAGGAAAACTGCAATATTCAACAGTAATAATCTCACTCAATCATTTATTCTGCAGCTGAAACAAAACACCCCTGGCCAGCTGGGGAATACATCTGCGTGTGCTTCCTCTGACCTGGGCCCTTTGGGTGAACCAAGGTTGAAGAGGTCTCCATCTAGTTCTAATTTACAGCACTCATTATCCGGCAAACCAATGGTGGCCTCCCAGGCAACCTGACCCTGAAGCCCTCCTGATTTCAACCTGACAAGAAACATTGAATTAATTAAATCCAAGAATCTTGAGCTGGAGACTATGGTTGACTTTCTCAGTAAGAATTACACACACACAGCTGAAAAACCTTTAACAGCCAGGTAGGTCAGTGTGGAGTACTCTACTGCTCAGTTTTTATCGTGTGTGTGTGTGTGTGTGTGTGTGTGTGTGTGTGTGTGTGTGTGTAAGTGCACATGCATGCATAGACCAGAAGTTAATTTCTACTGTCTTCTTCAAATGTTTTGTTCACCTAATGTTTATGAAGCATGGTCCCTGAGTGAACCTGTAGTTTCCCAATTTGGCTACACTGGCTGTCCAGCCCCAGGGATTCTCCTATCTTCATATTCCAGTGCTTTGCCTTGCCTTTTTGCTTAAGTACTGGGGTTCTAAACTTAGGTCCTCATGCTATCTATGCACAAGCACTTTCCTGACTGAGCCCTCTCACAGCCCATCACTTGCTTTCTAATCCTTTCAAATAGCAGGGAAGGCCAGGACTGCTGGCTCACAGAGGTTCAAAATGCACAGGCTCCTCTGGTGGTGTGTGGTGTGAACAAAGGGCCATGGCTGAGTAGCTGGATCTGCATCAGGACACTAAAGAAAGATCAAAGAACTGGGTCCCCTCTCCTTCCACCTTGCTTCTAGAATGCACAGGAAACAGACAAAGTGAGAGATTAGGCCAAGCCTTGTGTGTTTCTATTCAGCAGATTTGAAAACTATTGTCCTATGTCCTATGAAAACTGTGTCCTCTTTGTCCTAACAGGCAATCCTGGCACCAGTGGCATAAAGAGGTAAAGCGAGTGAAGGCCAGTGACCCAGGTGTGTTCAACCTCTTGACAGTGAATTGCTGTTGTCAGGACTGGAGAACTGCCTCCGCAGTTAAGAGGACATATTGTTCTTACAGATGACCTGAGTGAAGTGCTTTCAGAAACCTCTGCCAGCCAGCTTACAACCACCCATAAGGCCAGCTCATCCGGTGCCACTCACCTCCATGGGCACCTGAACTCATATGCACTCACCTATGCACACAAGCACATCAATTTAACAATAAAGAAAACCCTTATATTCTGCTAAACTCATAGACCGATGCCTAGCCCAATCATCAGAGAGGCTTCCTCTGATGACTGAGGGGAGCAGATGCAAGGACCCACTCCCAAACATTATGTGGAGCTCAAGCTTGGGAAACCTTGAAGAAGGGAGTGGGAGATTATAGGAGCCAGAGGGGTCAAAGACACTAGAGGAACATGACCCACAGGATCAACTAAGTGCGGCTCACAGAGACTGAAACAGAAATCAAAGAGCGTGCATGAGTCTGTGTAGGTCCTTTGCATACATGCTGTGGTTGCTTAGCTTGGGGTGTTTTGTGGGACTCCTAACAGTGGGAGTGGAGGGTGTCTTTAATATTTTTGCTTATTCATGGGGCCTTTTTCCTCCTATTGGGATGCCTCATCCAGCCTTGATATGAGGGTATGTGCCTAGTCATATTGCATCCTGTAACACCATGCTTGGTTGATATTATTGGGAGACCTGCTCTATTCTGAAGAGAAATGGAGGAGTAGTGGACCTGGGAAAGAGGACAGGTAATGGGAGGCTTGGAGGAGTAGACAGAGGGGAGGCTATAGTCAGAATGTATTGTATGAGAGAATATTAAATATGCTTTAAAAAGAGGAAGTCAAAGACAAAAGAACTGTTTTGTTATATAAAATGTTCAAACAAGAGAACCATGCAGTCAAGCTCACAATGTTTTAAATATGTTTACTATTTTGTGTTGGGCTATTTTGTAACTGTCACAGCTTTGAAACTAGTATCCCTTTTTATTTCATATCCCAGAAGCTGGGTAATAGATTGAAAGGAAGCAAGAGGCTGAAGGTAACTGTTCCAAGCTAGTACCTTCAAGCCAGGCTGATGGATTAGAAAGGTAGGCCTGGGTCTTGGTGACAAAAATCCACATTCCTGAATCTCTGCGTAAGGCTACTAGATAGCTTACTGCGTCAGAGGGCCTCCTCTTCCCAGAAATTGTCACTTTTTATATAACTTTGGGAAGGGACCTTGTGAATCTTGTGTACTACAGGAACTTTCTGAGACTTGTGAGTTGTTGACTTCCTGAGACTTTTAAGTTTTGTTTACTTCCTGAGTCTTAATGAACCTCCCTCCAGGAGAGAATGTTTCAATGCCAAGGAAATCTCTGTGCAACATTCCCTTATATCAGCACCAACATAATTTTTGACTAAACCAAAGTTATGGCCATGTGAGGATTTATGGCCCTTCCTTCACCCGGTGATCTTGCTACCTCTGCCTCCTGGAAGTGTCACTTTAGGAGATGTACTTTTAAAGCAAAAATCAGATCTAAACAGATGATAGCAGACCAGGAAAACATACTCTCTTCTGGGTCTAATTGCAATTAGCACATAAACTCTGCCTCAAATTATGATGTATTTAGCACTGGAAATTAAGTTCATTAATTATTGTGCAGCCACCTCTGAAATCTTGCAGCTAGTCCATCCTCTGAATAAAATATTTTCAAATTAATGGCATACTTATTCCTGCTTATTAACAATTTAATAGCTATGTGTTAAGCATTTTGAATTAAGCGGAAAAGAGTGGTAAGCAAGTGAAGATAATCAGAACAGCAGCGCCCTCAGCTGGAAAGAGAGAGTGAGACTGTGTGAAAGAATTCTGTCTCCTGGGGAGTTCAAGCAGGGCATAGTTGAGCCGGTGTTTCATTCAGTGAACACAATTCACTCATCTCTTTGATTTTTAAATTACCACTCATTCACTGGCAACCCTTTTTCAATGACACGTGTCTAGTGGCCAGGAAATGTGCCAGACTCTGTAGATTCAAGGTAGACCAAGGCAGTGTTTGTCCACTGAACAGCTCAGTCCATTTGGAAAACAAGTACAAAGCTGTAAGTATAGGAAATTGGGAAATCATAAGTGCTTAAGATGAGGATATAGAGGACAAGACTGAGAGAAAGAAGACAAACATCTGGAAGGAGGTCAGAAGCAGGAGAAACACCTCATGTTCTACCCCCATTCATATCCTTCATTGCCTTCCCACTATTCCACGAGCACAAGTGCAAACACACAACAGAAACCATCCCTCAGATTAACTAAGGTATAATTTATTAATGAAATTAACATTCACTTTTTGAGGGAGAGTCTCATATAACCCAGGCTGGCCTCAGACTTACTATGCAGTTACGTGCAAAAGTTAAACTTGTTTGACAGTTTGGAGGTATTTAGAATCACCATGGAAACAAATCTCTGGGCTCATCTGTGAAAAAGTCTCTAAACAGAGTTCACTGAGGTGGAACGACCAGTCTGAGGACAGGTGGAGCCATCCTGATACTAACTCCCAACCTGTACAAAAAGGAGAAGGTGAGCTGAGCACCAACCTTCATCTCTCTGCTTCCTTACTGCGGATACAATGTGAACAGCTGTTCCACACTCCTGCAGCCATGCCTTCCCCACCATGATGATATCCTCAAACTGTGAGCCACAATACACACTTCCTTAAGTGACTCCTTGCCAAGATTTGGTAACAGAGTAAAGAAAATAATAAATGCAATAGGTTGGAGAATTAATAAATAAAATCAAGATGGGTGCTGTAGAGGTGACTCACTGTTTAGGAGCACTGACTGTTCTTAAAGAGGACCTAGTTCAATTCCAAGCACCCACTAGCAGCTGACAGCCATCTGTAACTACAGTTCTAGGACATCAGACACCTTCTTCTGGCCTCTGTGGGCTCAAGGCACACTAATGGTGCACAGGCATGTGTGTAGGCAAAACATCCATAGTCATAAAATAAAAATAAATAAATATTTACACAAGAAAGAAAGCCAAGGAGAAGAAATGTCATTAGAAAAATGTATAGTGAAGTAAGAGCCACAGTGCATATACATGATACTAAAAACAGACCAAGGAGAGTACTCAAAGAAATAAAAAATGGAGGGAGATAAAAATGCAGACGTGGTAGTCCTAAAAGATAATAGAATAAAACAGAACAAAACAAAAGGATTCATAGTCACATACACTTAAAAAAGCACAATCCTAGAATGGAAGAGGAGGAGAGCACACCAAGCTTTTGGTAACTGGTAGCTGCCAGGAAAGGGTGAGCCTGCTTACATAAAGGTTGTAGCCCCGGGTAGATCCACCATACTCCCACTGGATGGCCATAAAATTGTGACTATATACGCAATACTCCTGGGATTCAATGAATTTTTTAAAGTACGAAGGAGACAAAGTTGTGTGAGTATGGAATGTGGAATAGATCTTTCAGGATATGGGCAAGGGAGATGAAAATGTTTAAATTATAACCATGAAATTCTCAAATAAATAATAAAATTTGTTTTAATATAAAAAATAAAAAAGTTATGACTTTTGTGATTCATTTTCTCCTTTTCTCTACTTTATATTCTTTCTACAGCAAGGATTCCCTATAGTTATAGAACTCAGTGAGACCTTTCCCTTGAAGGCTCAGCATGCTCATCCGGGGTGCTGTGAAGACTGTCAAGAACAGGGCATACCACTATGAGATGAAAGTCTTGTCTATGGGCACTGCCTTTGTGTGCTTCTGAGCTCACTATCTTGGCTCAGCCTTGGGGACTTCTTTGAAATCACATAAAGTTTAAAATGTTATCATCAAGGTCAATTTTTTCCTCCAAAATAGAAGCACCTGATGGCTCTTGACTGTCACTCATGAGTGGAGATCTCACCAAAATGTCTGCAGCTTTTAGGTTGCTTTCATATTTGGTACACACACTGCTTATTCCTGTTTCTTTTGTCGAAAACCAGAGTTCAAAGATGTTATAAACTTATTTTCCATTATTCAAGGCACCTTACATTATTTATGGAGGAGGGATGGTTTTCAAAACCTTTCTTTTCTGGGTGTGCCTGTGTGTATGTGATGTGTGAGCATGTTTTTGTGTGCATGCATGTATGGGTGCATGGGTACCTGTGCATAATGTGCACAAGAATATGAAAGTTAGAGGAAAATCTTGGGTGTCTGTCTTCAAATTCCATCCAACTTGTTTTTATTTGCTTGTTATTATGGCAGGGCTTTTTATGGACTTGGAGCTCACTGAGTAAACTTAGCTGCCTAGGCAGTGAGCCCTGGGATCTATCTGGCTTCACCTCCCCGGTCCTGGGATCACAAGTACAAGCCATCATGCATAGCTTTTTGTCATGGGTTCTGGAATCAAACTTGGATCCTCATGCTTGGGCAGCAAACACTTTACTGACTAAGCCATTAGCCCAGCCCTCTCCAAACCTTCTGAAACAGACACTAAGTCAGTCTAGAACCAAGAGCCAGTATCCAGTCAGCCACAAGCATCTCTGCTTCCTATTTGGACCTAGACTCTAAACAAAGGACAGCATGGTTCTTTCTGCTTCTAATTAAAAATGTCTTGCCTTATTGTGATATGAGAGAAGTCAGCAGCTGTGTTTTCTTCCGGTCTGATATTGAGCAATAATACTGGGAAAGGAATAGTCTGTGATCTCAGTCTGTGCCTTTGTGAACTATAACAAGCCACAAATCCATATCTATAGAGCAAACTTTCTCTGTGGAATGTTTGATGGACCACAGCAAAGCTTCTAGGTGAGATCATTAGGTTTCACTCTCACAGAAGGCCCACCTCTATCATCCTTCTTTAAAGGAGTTTGGGGGTAATCTGCTATCTTTTCTTTTTCAATTTCAGATAGGTAAGAGTTGGTGGGCTTCATTTGTCAGGAAGAGTGTTAAACTTCTGTCCAGAGAAGAAAGCAATTCATTGTTTCGAGAGATAACCCCACATGAAATCCATCTAGTTGTCCAAGGTAGGGGGGAATGTTCTTATCCATACTGAAAAGCAGGAATGTCGATGAAATAAGTGGACAAGCTCAGGATAAGTTAACTAGACACAAGGCTGCAGGACCGGCTTGGTGGGTGGCAGCACTTGCTGCACAAGCATCAGAACCAGCACCCACAAAAAACGGGTGTGGCCCACATGCACCTGTGACCACAGAGCAAAGAGGGAACAAAAAAAACCACTGGGCTTCCTCACTGCTAGTCTAGCTCCCGGTTCAGTGAGAAACCAACCCTGTTTCAAGAGAAGAAGAAGGGTGTATCCTTCTCCACATACACATGCATGGGGCATGTGAAATTACACACACACACACACACACACACACACACACACACGCACACACACACATATATATGTGCATATATATATATTACATACACAAAAATAAGAAAGAAACTTAAAATCTGCAAATTAACCTCGAATCTTAAATGCCTGATCCTCAACAAAGGGTAGAAAAATACAATAAAATGATTAAAAAATAATCATAGGATTGCTTCCTTCCATGTACCTCTCTACCCAAAATAGACAAGGAGATTAATATGTGCCATATACATACCCTGGAAAATAAATTAATTACCCAAAGTGAGAAAAGCAGAGCTTCCTTAGTTGCAGCATTTGCTGAGGGGATGTCTTATGTGCTCACAGCACATAGCTTGTGCTTCTGGGAGACTCCATGCCCCACACAAGAAGGAATAATGAGGTCACTCCTGTGTGCATAAATAAATGGCTATCGCATTAGTTCTAATAGTTCTTTTTTATACCTGTCTGCCTTGGATAAATCATAGTTACCTTCTTTTACATTTCAATTTGAGTCTTTTGCATCCCCCCCAAATCTGGAACCCCTCTAGTTCATCAGAAATATAAAAATGATGTCTGTGTTTCTAGGATATCTTACATTGTCTGATGAAAGCACCCCCATCAGTTCAGTATGCCATAATGATAGTCTTTAGATAAGGCAATCCAAACACCAGGCCTACTCTCCTGGACCTGGAGATGGGAATTTTAAACAGAAGTTTCAAGATAGCTAGATTCTGGCAGTCAAGAGTCTTCACAGCACTTGCTTCCTGTTGAGTCTTTAAAAGCTGCAAAGAAGGAGGGAGAGAGAGAGAATGAGAGACGAAGGAGGTGGAGGAAAAGAGAAAGGAGAGTGGTGATAGAGAAGGAGCTAAGATCTGTAGGCAGCAGGAAGAAAGAGGGATGCTGGGCATGGCTTGAGCACTGGAAACTCCAAAGCCTATCCTCAGTGACACACTTCCTCCAATAAGGACACCCCTACCCCAATAAGGCCAAATTTCCTAATGCCACTCCCTAAGAATTCAAATATGAGCTTATATGGGCCCTTCTTATTCAAATCACAGAAGGTGGAGAAAAAAAAGGGAGAAGAGGGAAGGGGATTGGAGAGGCAGAGAGCAGAGGAGAGGAGAGGGGTGGGGAAGGAAGGGAAGGAAAGGGGAGGGAAGAAAGGAAGGGAAGGGAATGGAGGAAGAGAAGAGAAGGGAAGGAGATGGGGAGTCACTCTTGTTTTTTGTTTTTGGTTTTTTTTTTTTGGTAAGGTCGTTCCTATGGCAAACTGACCACTTTTCAGACTTGAATGAATTTTATTACATTCCTACAGGCATTTTCTTTAAACACTCTCATGTTGGAGGCTAGGAGGTTGAACACCCCATACCAAAAAAGAAATTTAGAATAAGAAATTCCATTTAGGCTCATATTTCAGTAAATAATTATTCCTGGTACAAAGCAGAATAGTCCCACTTCAAAATGAGTCTTCACTGGGAACTTTAGACAGTCATGTATACTTGTGAAAATGCAAGGTGTGGTTTGCTTATTCAGCCATTGCTACCTTTAATACAGCAGGACTTACAATCATTATGCAACCTCCAAGGTGCTGGGGAGATAGCTTATTGGTTAAGAACACTTACTGCTCTTGCAAGGAACCAGAGTTCGTTTCCAAGCACCCATAATGTACAGTTCACAACCACCTATAACTCGATACCCTGTAATCTGCTGCTCTCTTCTGGCCTCTATAGGCATCAACACATTCACAGACAAACATATACATACTTTAAAATGCAATGAATCTTTTTAAGGCCATTATACAACACCCAAAAATACATTTATTTAATATTTACTCATTCCCCAAACTTATATTTTCAACCACTTATTTAAGGCTGTGCTGAATACTAGAAGAATAGAGAGATGAATATGACCCAGTCTAAGAGCATACAATGTAGAGATGTGTATGAATGGTTATAATGTAACAGAATTAATTCAACAAAAAATAAAATGTGATCATGTACTATTTGTTGGACATCGTGCTAAGTTCTTGGACAATGTTGAAAAATGTGTGACATATCATTTTTTCCATGTGAGGGTATGCACTTGAGTGTTCAGGCATGCACGCGTGTGTGTGCAAGTGTGTGGAGGACAGGTTGTCTTTGGTTGCCTACTTCAGCAGCTCGCCTTTATATATTGAGACAGTGCCTGTCACTTGAACCCAGATCTCACCCAATTTGGCTAGTGTAGTTGGCCAGATTGTTCCAGGGATATCCTATCTGCCTTCCGTGCCCTAGGATTACAGCAGGGCCACCACCCCTACATGGCATTTGTATGAGTAGTGAGGACCAAAAGTGTGATCGTCACACTTGTGGAGCAAGTACTTTACTTGCTGAACCTTTCTCTCAGTCCCATGTGGGGCATGATCTTAACTCAGAGAGTTAGCTGACAAGCCTAGGAATATAAGAAAGAAAAAAAGCACAGTTAGACAAAGTTTGAAGAAAAGGGAAGGTGAGTTCCTGTGGGGGACCAGAGAAGGCCTCCCTAGGGGCGTCAAAATAATAAAATCATTTTAATTAAAATATAACTATGTCATTTCCCCCTATCTTTCTTCCAACCCCCCACATACCACTTCTCAAATTCATGACCTCTTTTTCTGTGTTATTGTTACACACAAAAAGAAGTAAAAGGTGAAAGATTTATATGATCTGAAGAGAAGCCAGAGTCTATGGGACCTCTAATAGTGAAGCCAATGTTCATCCTTAGTGTACAAATGGACTTTGGGAGCCTATTCCCTATGGAGCGATACTATTGTAGCCCAAATACACAAAAGCAGGCCTAGGCCCTCATGCAAATTATGTGATGGCCTTTGATGGACCCCATGGAGGGTGTCACTATCCTTAGGAAGTGGGTGGGAGGTGAATTGGGGAATTTCAGTGGGAAGCATGGATGGATGGGAGGGTGAGGGAATGGGAGAATTGATATGTAAAATAAGATTGCTTCTAAAATTTAAAAAAATTATAAAAAAGAAATAATATATAATCATCCTTATATGGTTTTATATATATAGTTATATATATACATATATATATTAAACCTACTCAGTCTATTTCATTTCACTTGTACATATATAATATTACAGGGTTGATCACTTTGTATTGGATAACCAATTAGAATGCTCATCCCTGTGGAAGAATATCTTTCCCACCCTCAACATTCCTTAATTATCTATAGTTCTTTGTCTCTGGATTGAACCCAGTGGGAGTTTCCCTTGTCATGTGATGGAGAAGTTCTGTGCATATGTCAATAAAGTACTGTTGGCCAGTAGGGAAGCAAGACAGGTGGGACTAGGAGTTGAGGAGGATTCTGGAAAAGAGAGACACAGGCAAACATGATGTAGGCTGCCAGAGTAAGAGGTCTGGACCCTTTTATCTGGTAAGAGAAATACTTAGATTAACAATTATGGGTTAAATACTTAAGTCAGAGCTAGCCGCCAACAGCTTCATAATTAATATAGTGTCTTGTGTGTTATTTGGGGGGTTAAACCGGCAATGGAACCCAGGCAGGAATCCTGCAACAATCATGTTGGCATGTCTACTGGTAATGTATTTCTTCAGGCTTTCTTTAGGCCGCCATGCTGTAGAGGTATCATGGGTGAAGTTGCCCTGTAATTTTTTGGAGAAACAATCTCACGGCAGATTTCCTGGTCCTCTGGTTCTTCACAGTCTTTCTGTCCTGTCTTCTGTAACGTGGTCTGAGCCTTGTGATCAGGGATTATATTGTAGATGCATCAATTGGAGTTGGGAACCAATTTTAAAGATTTATTAATCAGTTTTTTAAAATAGCACTGGGTTCTCAGGAGATAGCTTCATCAATGAAATGTTTTTGTCATACTTGCATGCTACCAGATAAAAAGTCAGTGTGGTGGCTGTCATCTGTAACTCCGGTGCTGAGGTGGATCGAGACAGAAGGATCCTTTGAGTTTAGTGACCAACTAGTCTACCTGAACTAACAAGTTCCAGGTCAGTAAGATACCTGTCTTAAAAAACATAAGGTGAATAGAGCTTGGAGAGATGACTCAGTGTTAAGAGAAAATTGGCTGTTTTTTCAGAGAACTCAGGTTCAATTTCCAGTACATACATGGTAGCTCAAAATCATCTGCAACTGCCATCCAAGATTATCTGATACACTCTCTGTCATCTGTCATCTGTGGGTATCAATGCACATGGTACACAGATATGCATGCAGATAAAACACCCATACACATAAAATAAAAATGAAAAAATAATGTGGAAAGGAATTGTAGAAGACACACAATACCAACCTCTGACCTACATGTTCACACCTATACATACACACACATATATGTAGGTCTTGACCATATAAGTGTAAGACAAACTTCAGAACAAGTTGACTGTTTCCTCTTCACACATGCAATGATAAGCCAAGATTCAATATTCAGCAGATGTCTCTATCTGTGTTGGCTACATTTACCTAAGTATGCTGGCCTACTTCCTACAGTAGTCTCTAAGCCCCTTTGGTCCAATCCTCTGAAATATTTATCAAAGTATTTACAGAAGCATAGATCCTTATGGGAGATTTTCATATCAGGAGATTTGATCAAATTATCAATTACATCCAGAATTTGTAAATCTGTGTTTGGCAGAGTCTCAAACTACATATCTGTACTAACACAACTACATGCCCAGCAAGATATTGCTTTGATGCATTGACGGATTTCCAAGCAGAAGTAGAATTCACTCAGCCTTTCACCAGCATTGAAAGTGGATCTGGAAGAAAGCAGAAAAATTGCAAAGTTTCTTTTCTGGGGCTGCTGAAATGTTTCAATGGATAAAGCACTTGCCAAGCAAATGCAAAAACTGGAGTTCAGATCCCAAGAAACCGGTGTAAATGGCAGGTGGGTGTGGTTAATTGCCTGTAATTCCAGCCCCCCCCCCCCCCCGAGGTACAGACAGGGAATTCCCCAAGCAAGCTGGCTATTGAGATTAACTATCAGCAAGCTCTGGGCTTGGTTGAAACAGCTGGTCTCAGTTAATAAGGTGGAAGAGTGACTGATGATGATTCTGTCAACCGTGGGCCTCTTCATGCATGCACAAACATGCGCCTACATGTATGTAGAAACAAGTATACACACATGTAACACATACATAAAAATGGTGGTAGGAAGGTTTCCATTAGAACAAATATCTCAGCAACATTAAAATGTATAGGCAATTTTGGAATGTGAAATAATAGGGGGAAATTAAATGTAAAATTATCATGATAAAACTGGAGACCTTAAATGAAGTTCAATATAATGCAAATAAAATATAAGAACCCTCATTTGGTAGAGTGTTTGCCTAGTTTGCACAGTGTCCTGGCTTCCAGCCCCAACACTGCATAAGCTAGATATGGAGTGTCCCAGCATTTGGAAGGCAAAGGCAAGAGAATCAGAAATTCAAGGTTATCTTAAGCTACATATTAAGTTCAAGACTATCCTGAGCTACAATGAAACCTTGACTCAAAATTAAATAAATAAACAGATAAATAAATGAGCTCCAGGAATCCAGTCAAAGAGAGGGAGGAGGGAATATATGAGCAAGGGAGCTCAAAATCATGATGGAGAAATTTATAGAGACAGCTGAATCATGCTTGTGGAAACTCATGAACTCTAAACCTACAACTGTGGAAACTCCAGGTGACCAAACTAGGCCTTCCATATGTAGGAGACAGTTGTGAAGTTTGAACTAGCTGAGGGGCTCCAGACAGTAGGACCAAAATACAGTCCTAGTGCATGAGCTAGCTTGTTGGAGCCCTCTCCCTATGGTGGGATGCCATGTTCAGCCTTAATGCATGGGAGAGGGGCCTGGCCCTGCCCGAACCTATTATGCCAGACTATGTTGACTCCTCATGGGAGCCCTTACCCATGAGGAGGAGTGGGCTGAGGGTGGGCTGGGAGCAAGCTGAGGGGGTGGGAGAAGTGGGGGGAATGGGAGGAGAAGTGGGAGGGAGAACTGTGGTTGGAATGTGAAATGAAATTTAAAAATAAAAATACAAAAATAATCTTTTTTCCTGTTTGGTTTTCCTTTGAGAAGATTCACACAAAAATCTACCAGAAAATACAAATTTCTCATACTGTGCTTTGTGGCCATCATAATGCCACATTTGTCACAGGTGATGCACTGTACTGTTTACACTGGGGTTCATTCAGTGTTGCTCCTCCTGTAGGTTTGGACAAAATAATAGACGACCACCTAGTCTTTCAGAAGCGCACTGAACAGCTCTGCTGCCTTCCTCTTCTGTGTTTCACCTTTTTATCCCTCCCTCCTTGCGCCAACCTCCAACAAGCAGCTCTGCAGTTCTGTCTCTTCTCAAGTGTCCTACGATTGGAATTAGACGCTATGTTGTCCATGTTGGCTTCTTTTATTTAGTAACAGGCACTGGAGCTTCCTTTGGTGCACTTGACTTAGCAACTCTTTTTAGTGCTGGGTTGTATTCCATTATACAGATGTTCTGGGTCATTTAACTTTCAGAAAAAACTTAGATGCCCCCACTCCTTTTCATTTATGGATAAATCTGCTATAAATATCTGTGTGCAGTGTTTTGTGAGGACCTGAGTTCTTAACTCAGTTCAATAAACACTAAAGATTAAGGTTACTGGGTCTTATAGCAAAAATATGTTTTGTTTTGTAAGAAATTACTTTCAAAACCAACTATCCCATTTTCCATTCCCACAATAAATGAGGACTCACTCCTGTGTGTTGTCAGTACTTGGTTCTGTGGATGTTGATTTAGGCCATTCTATTAACTAAATAGCAGTGGCTCGGTGCTTTTTTTTATTTGTTTGTTTTGGGTTTTTTTGTTGTTGTTGTTTCGCATTTCTCCAAAAACCCATACAGAACATGTTTCCTTTGCTTATTTGACTTCTGTGTGTCTTCAGTGAAGTAGAGGTTTAGAAGATTTTTTTTCAAATCATTAATCTGGTTATTTGTTTTCCTGTTGCTGAGACTGGGGACATTAATCAGTTCTTTGAGTTTCGTGTTTCATGTTTCATTTATGTTTTCATCATATTCAGACACATACCCCAGCTCTTCCCAGATCCATGCCCTTTCCCTATCCATCCAACTTTTTTAAAAGAGGAAAGATGTGATTAAATGTACAAGTAAATGTGGATAAACATGACAGCTGTGAAGAAGTGTCTATCTGTGCAACTGTATCCAGATACATCTGTTTATAGACAAGAGAGGAAACGATGCTATGCTGAAAATAATAGTTATGAGGAATTGTGTGTTCTGGAGTGTGAGACATTAGAATTTTATTTATATGGAAAAGTGGGAGAGTATGTATATGCAGCAGATATTAGATAACACCTTGTTTTTTCCCCTACTTCCTTTTTAAAAGATTTGTCTTGTTTTTAGTTGTACAGCTGTGGATATGTACATGTGTGAATGCCAATGAAGGCCTGAACTGGGCACTGGACACCCCGGGAACTGGAGTTATGAGCAGTTATAAGCTACCTGACTTCGGTGCTGGGACCCCAAGAATCCTCTAGAGGAGCAGGTGACACTCTTAACTGCTGAGCCATCTCTTCAGTCCCTCCTACTCCATTTTTAAGTAGCCAAATGACTACTAATCTGGAAGTTTGCGCAGGTAGCCCGGTGTCAATACATACCTTTCAAATAGAGAAGGAAGGCCCTCATTAAAATATTAAATATTTAACATATTTAGCATATTAAATATTTATTGTTTTAGTTATAACTAAAAAGTAATGAGAATCTTGGTTTGCTTAATATATTGCATAACTTCCCTGTCTCAGATACATTTGCACAAGCAGCCACACCCTCTTGGGTTTTGTTGTTATTGTTTGTTGTTGTCTTCCATCACTCCAATAAGCAGAAGTATTCAAATGCCAGTTGTCTGCATAAGACAGCCTGACATACCAGTGAATTTTCTGCCACAATGCTGACTTTCATTTATATGTAATAAAAGAACAAATGCTCTGTTCTGTAGAGAATAGAGAATATTTTGGGTCAAATTAACCTGATTTTAAAAATGGGTAAATGGTGCTTTAGTCTTCCCCAGGCCAGGAGATGATTGCATGTTAGTAATTACCCATGCAAAGAGCATCTGGCCCCAACCAACCCAGATGCTGAGCAGTGATCCCACCAAGTTTCAGTGCTCTGCTAGGCTAGGAGGCAAAGCTTAGTCTATTTGGCATATCCGTGAAACACAGCCTCTAAGTGTACCCACTTACTGTAGCAAAGCAGCAGTCCCAGAGATGGTACCCAGCCCTGGCTCCCAGCACATGGCTTTGCCCATCCTTACATCTGTAACAAAAGTCCAGTCCAGCCAGAAAATAACCCACAACACTGTCTAATCAGACAGTCACAGAGCCCAGGAGCCACTCCACCTAAAGGCAGAGGCCAGCAAGATCATAGTGCATGTCAGAGCATTGTACCTCAGAGCACAGGTGACCTAGCTCAACTACAGAACATGACCCCAAGACCTACTTGTCTAGGATTGCTACTAGGTGGCCCATTCAGAACTCTGGGTTAGACTATATATCAAAGGCCTGCTGTCACTACAGAACATCTGCAAAGACAGAAGTGAGTGTCCGTTTCATCAGATGTGCATGTCAATCTAAGAACACAGGGTAAGTATAGGACCATCCAAAGAAACTAAAGATGCTCCAGAAATGGGCCAAAAGATTTGCAGTCTAGGAAATGATGAACTGAAAATTCTAAGTATACCTCCTAAAGCTTTGAGAAGATTCATGCAGCTCCAAGAAAATTAGAAAGATATTTTTTAATGAGTAAGGAGCTGGAGAGATGGCTGAGAGGGTAAGAGTGTTTGCTGTGTTCCTGAAGGACCCAAGTTCAATTCCAGCACCCATGTCAGGTAGTTCACAACTGCCTGGAGTTCCAGCTCCAGAGGATCCAGTGCTCTCTTCTGACCTCTGCAAGAACCTGTACATAAGTGACGGTCACGCGGTCACAAACACGCGACTAAACTACTGTAAATAAATCTTCCTTAAAGCTCAGCAGAGTTCAGAAAACAATGTGTCAACAGATTGAAAAGCTGACAAAGCAATATATAATTAACAAACAAACCCTATCAATAAAGAACACAGAGGCCAGCAATGTGTCTCAGCAGGTAAAGTTGTTTGCCACTAACCCTAATGACATGAGTTCAATCCTTAGGAACCAAGTGGTAGAAGAAGAGAACCCACTCTCAAAAATGTCCTCTGAGATAGATGATAGATAGATAGATAGATAGATAGATAGATAGATAGATAGATATGTATGTATGTATATATGCCAACACATACCAGATAAAATAATACAATTTAAATTATTTAAAAGAATACAGTACTTAGCTAAAATATTAATAAAAAGTTTCAACAGTAGACATAATATATTAGATAAAGAATAAATGGACTCAAAAGACAGCACAGACACCTGCATACTTCAAAACTTTTAAGAAAACAAATTTCAAATGTCCCACCACAAAAAAGTGCACCATAGATAGTCTAATCAGTTTTAGTTTAATCATTCTTCAGCACACTCATGTCAGCAAGTCACGCTGTACTTCATAAACATGCACATTTCCAGTTTTTATGACTTTCACTTATTTATGAGGGTAGCCTCAAGGGCATGAGAATGTCACAACTTGATAGTGGGGATCAGAGGACAACCACTTGTGAGAGCTGGTTCTCTCCTTCCATCATGTGGGTCCCAGGGATTGAACCAAGGCTGTCATCAGTCCAGAGGGCAAATGCCTTCTTTACCTGGTGAGCCATTTCCAGGCCATCCCACTGTCTCTACCATCCTGATGTTCCTCATACACAATAAGTATTCGGTAGTTGAATCAGCATATGTACCCTAAGCAGTTGTCTCAGGGTCAATAGAGACTGATGAAGAGAAAGACACAGACTCAAACACAAAGTACATCAACTGAACACTGTGAAGGCTGAGCTGAGCTAATGTAATACCATAAAGACATACCACCACACAGCTGTGAATGCTGGGTATTCCTGATCTGTAATGCCAAAAGAAAGCTCCGCACACACACACACACACACATTCACAAATGTTTTTTGAAAAACTTTTAATTAAAATTTTAAATAGCCATTCATAGTAGCACACATCGTTAATCCTAGTACTCAGATGGCAGAGGTAAATAGATTATTTATGAACTTGAAGTCAAAGTTCAGTCTGGTCTACACAGAGCTCTAGGCCAGCTAGAGCAAAACCCTGTCTCAACAAGAAATAATAACTAAAAATATGTTAAAGGGTATATAAGCAGACTATAAAAGAATGACATCTTCAGTGAGGGGTGAGGAAGGGTTTGAACTGGACTAGGAACAAAGGAAACTGATAAGTTAACAGGAAAGAACTTTCTGGAAGGCACTCGGATTGAGAGCATGCATGCATTTGAGTGCTGCTGACTAAGTCCAAGTATGTGAATGCCTGCTCTCCAGTTGGTGGTACTGCTTGGAAAGGTGAAAACTTCGGGAGGTGGACCCTCACTGGAGGAAGTGAGTCATTGGGCGTGGTCCTTGGGTTTTAGGGCCTGGCTCTTCTCCCTGTTCTCACTCTGCTTTATGACCAGCAGCCGCCGCCTCCTGCACCATGTCTTCCCTGCCATGATGGACTATATCCCAAAAAGTCTTCCCTGCAATGATGGACTACATCCCAAAAAGCCCTTCCTCCCTTAAACTGCTTCTTGCCAGGGATTTAGCCACAGCAACAAAAAAGGAACTAGTACTAATTAGGAATACCTCAGACTCGCCCCACCCTCCACCCCCAAGGACTCTATTCCTCTCAGAACCTATTCGGTCAATGCAATCAGCATCCTGTGGAAACCTCACTGACTCTGTGACTCTCCTCAGGGATTTGGGCCACCCTGACTGTACCAGCCTTGTTGTATCACCCCCCCCAAAAAGGGCCCCAGAAGCATGTGATGGCTAGGGCTGACACATCCTGAGATGCTCAGAAGCACAAAGAGACAAAGCGACAACATGAGTCTCAGGGCCTTATGGGAAACAGCAGTGACTTTGCTTCCACTCCCCCAGCAGGGAAGTCAGCCTGCACCTGGAGCTCTGTGGAGGCTGTTTAATAGGACACTTGTTTACTTCCTCCTTGCTGCCTCTGACAGTGTCATCCTTTCCATGATTTGACTCTAAATGAAAAGATAATATCTTGCAGGTGGGGTGGGGGGATGATGAGCCTGTGACAGCGCTGGCAATCCGCCAGAGTTTGGTGCTTGATCCATAGGGATAGAAAAGAGGTGGGAAATAAGAACTGGGCAAAAATAACCACTCCTAAGCCTAAGATAATTTAAAGTACCCTCCTCTGTTTCAGAATGGTTCATGTTTGTGTGTTTATATGTGCACACGTGCATGTGTGTGTATGTGTGTGTGTATACCACAAGCGTGCTGTGCCCTTGGAGGCCCAACTGTGATAGGTCTCCCTGCCCCTCTCCGAAAGAGATGACCAGAAGAATAAGAGAAAACAGACAGACAGGAGAGTTGGTATCCTCTGGTGTATGTACGACTTCACCAAATCTCTGTTGCAGTCTCCCTTCCCTGTCTTCACTCTGCCACTTCAGTTTTGTAGCCCTACTGCTCAGCAATTTAAAGCATTCAACTAGAATTTAAGTCCCCTGTACAAGGGACAAAGAAACCAAAAATGCAGTAAAAACTCTGTCCCTAGATGTTTATCTCCATCTTTAAGGGAAAAAATCCCACAGAGATGTTCTAGAATGAAATAAGATTGCTTCCTGCAAAAGAAACCTGATGTCCCATTTCTTTGATCAGCAAGTCTGTACATAGAGGGCATCAGATGCCCCTGGAATTGGAGTTATAGGTTATTATAGCCACCTTACATGGGTGCTGGGAACCGAACTCAGGACCTCTGGAAGAGCAGTACACACTCTTAACTACTAAGTCACCTCTCCCACTACAAGCAGTCTTCTTGTCTTTACAATTAATGTGTCCTATACTACACTGAGTCATAGAAATTAAATAAAGTAGAATTGTGAGCTTAGAGCATAGATACAATATCAAAAATAAGCAAAGAAAATGTATGAGAATCCATAGGATGAATAAGAAAAGCTAAGAAGAACCAGGATTGTTTTAGAAGGTTGTCCATTCAGGATCCCTGATTTCTCAGTCCTCTGTAAAGATGGGAGAAAAGAAAGGTATTTTATGGTGCCAAGTGGCTTTAACACCTGCATTTAGCTATTTGTATTTTCTCTTTAGAATCTTGTGAGTGCACTCTCCTTGTTAGACTAATGCTTACTTATTTCAATGCCTGGTGGTCCAGAGATCAAAAGCAGTTCATGGAAGGGAGGGAAGGGATCAGAAACCACAGTTGTTTAACATGTGGTCTCACTGCTCTAGTTAGGGGGGGTAGAGCAGGGATAAAAGGAAAAGTGTCCTTGCCTTCACAGACCTGCCATTCAAGCAAGAGAAAGCAGTCAAGAAGAAAACAATAGACTATGAAGGAAAACGACATTATGGATGAGACAGTGTTGAAGCCTCAGAACAGTCAGCAGGTAAGAAACTGATGGTAGACCAAAGTAAGGATATCACTCAAAGTGCAACTTGGTAGACCAACAAGTTTATTAGGGTTACTTACAAGGACATAGGTGACTCAAAGGCGGCAAAACCCACACCACCATTGGCGATGACTCATAAAAGCCACAACCCTGGATCTTACTATATAAACAGGCAGCTCAACAAGCATAAAGTGTCTTCTCCAGATATTCATTTGGTCTAAGCATCTCCTTAGTTGTCCTTTACTAGAGGAAGTAGGAAACTGTTTAATCTTACAAGTTTCAGGGAGTTCCAGAGACTTGTGAGTTTACCTCCTGAGCCTTAGAATGGAATGTATCAACTCAGAGGAAACTGTTTCACAACTACATTTTAACTGAACTTCTCAGATCAGTTTAAAGTTTAAACACTCAAGTGTGAGATGAAACTAAAACAAACTCATACTCTCTTTCTTGTTCCTAGTGTAACTTTAGATAAACAATTTAGTCTTTCCAGTCTGTACACTTCACACCTATAAAAATAGAGATGAACATGCCACTGTCCTCAGTGAATCACACCTTCCTTCTACCTTTTTGCTTCCCCATCTGGCCCCGTAAGGACCAGTGACCTTCTCCAGCCTTCCAAGTCTGGTAAGGAAAAAACAAATAAAACCAGCTTCTAATGAACACAAATAAGGCCCTCCATTCCACAGCACTGCCTCCACATGGTAAACTACTTAATCATGTCCTAATGATGAACAGTCCACATTCCTTGTGCCAGGCAGACGTTGGAGGCGAAGGGTGCCCTCTGTGCCCCAGTGTTAATTACTTCCTTGACTAACTCCAAGAGACACTTATTAAATTTTGAGACACTGCCTCTCAGAGGGCACACACAAGTAAAAGTGATGTCTCGGCTGCTTTCTGAATTAAAGAACAAGCATGATGCCAGCCAAGGTAGAAAGGAGGAATCTGGCTGAGGTAGGGAAAAGACATGAAAGCAGTCTGAGCTTGGACCCATTGTCCAGGAAGCAGCAGTGCTCCTAACAGCAAAAGACTAGCATACATGGATTCTAATGAAGATTCACTCTGGTCCATGGTATCATGGTATTGGGCCACTCAGCATGCCTTAGTCTGGGCTTCTTCTGTAAAATATCACTAGGTGTACCTGCCTTGTTGTTGTCCAGGAGAGTAAATAATCTTCTGATTAGTGCCTCATATGCAAAGTGTGAATAATGAATGTCAGACTGTAGGGAAAAGGGACCAGTCAAAGAAACACACCCTGAGAAGAGCCAAAGAAACACATTTTGGCCCTGCAACCAGAACTAAAGAAACACACTTTGTCCCTGGAATCAGAGTCAGTGAAAGAAATGCACCCTGGCCCTAAAATTGGAGCCAACAGCTAAAAAGGACCAAAGAAAGAAACACACTTTGGTCCTGATAGCAGAGCCAAATCTGACCCTAATCCTGTGCAGAACACTAACCAATCCTGGAGCAGAGCTCTAGCCAATCTGAGCTCAGCACTAAAATCTGACCAATCCCTACCCTGGAAGCCCTATGTAAACCCTGTGTCTGTTCAGCTTGTGTCTGTTGGTGCTATCATGCTGTCGTCTGTCACTCTGGCAGAGGGCAGCCACTCTCCTGGATTCTTCCCTCCCAATAAACCCCTTTGATGAGCTATGGATGAAGATCTTTTGCAGCAGTGGAGGAGCAGAGGTGACCCTGGGCAGAGCAGAGCAAGCAGGGCTGTAACACTTTTGCCAGGAAAACCTTCCCTTGGCAGAGTGGAGTTGTTACACTCTGCTCTCTGGTTACACTCTGCTCTTGGGAGCAGAGCTGAACTGTATCAACTCACATGAGAAACCTCCTGCAGAACAAAACTTCTACACTGGGCGAACACCACCAGCTGGAAGACCCTGTTCTGCTGGAGCGGAGTGGATACACTGGGGAAGCCTTTCCCTGAGGCAGGGCTGTAAACTGCTAAGCTTACTACAACTTGTGGTAGTCCTTGGCTCCAGAGCTTCAGGATACCTTTCCATCTGAGCTGTGTAACACTCAGTATTCTGTGACTCCTGAGGGCCAGAATACCTGACCTATCCCTATCTGTCCGAAATGCCTACACAGACATCACCGCTAGTGACACTATTACCACCATGGTCATTACTCTGTCTAAAACTGTCAGCACACTTCGATGATAGCTCATTTCTTAGCATCAACACAGGCAAATAAGGCCAAGGCAAATGGTGTAACAGAAGGGGATGACCCTCTAATTTTGTTGAGTGACACCATTGCTAATGTTAAAGACTTCCCATCCATATGCCTTGCCATCCACAAGTCCTTTCATAAGCTTTGTCACCTAAGAAGTTTTCCAAATAAAGGCTCCTCTGATAGGACATTTGCCTAACATGCATGAAGCCCTGAATTTGATCCCCAGTACCTCATAAATTGTCTACGGTAGAAGAAAACTGTAATCCCACCACTTTAGAGGTGGAGGCAGAAGGATGAAGAATTCCAAGCCAGCATCTACTCTGGGCTACATAAGACCATGTTTCAAACACAAAATCCACACTGAAAAGGTCCTTCAATTAGAAAAGCAATAACTAAACTCGAATCCCAGCTCCACCACCTCCACATCCTATGCATCTTATTTCAGAAAAAAAGAAAAATCTATTTTAACTTCTTGTTCTATAAACATACCTATATTTCACGCTTGTTTAAGACATTGCTTACAGCATCCCTAGCATTCCTAGCCTGTAATAGGGGCATCACATATCCTAAGGTACATTATCTCTTTGAACCTAGATACTTCTCAAACTACTAGAATATAAAGCAGAAATATGCCCTTAAGTCTTGACTTTCCACAAACATTGCTGTTGTCCATGTTCCCACACACATTTAAGCATGCAGACATGCACACATATCACAAACACCACATAAACATATAGACAACATACACATATAGTTACCGTGTAAGTGACTTTGCACATTGCTGTGGCAAAGTAAATAACAATGGAAACTTAAGGATAGAAGTTTGATTTTTGGCCCAGAGTATAGTCCATCACGGCAAGAAGTCATGGCAACCAAATCTTGAAGCAACTGGTCACACTGCACCCTGCTTCCTAGCAGAGAGATAAATCCTGAGGCTCAGCTCACTTTCTCCTTTTTATTTAGTCCAGGACCCCAACCCACAAAGTGCTGCTGCCCACATTGAGAACAGGGCTACTCATCACAGCCACACCCAGATGTCTGTCTCCAGGATGATTTTAGATCCTGCAGCCAAGTCACATAGACTCAAACACATGATCTTCTAGAAAGACTGATGTCTCAGCCCTCTATCTCTTAGGTTGTCCTGTCTTAGAGGAGAAGAAAGCAGCGTGCACCTAGAAGCGAAGAAACACTGAGGAGGTCTGTCTGTTCTGTTGAGTGTAACTGCATTCTCATCACATTGCTATTGCTTGGCTGATGGAGTCCCAAAGCCATCTTGATGTTCACTATCATACACTTACCTGAGAAGCTGGGACCCACCACGAGCCTCCTGTCCCTGTCTCACCATTGCTGGCATTACATGCCTCTGCCACTGGTAGTTGCTTGTGTGATGGGAAAGAACACCCAGGAGACTGTGTTGGAGGACAGCTCATTTATTAGGAGGGGAACAGGGACAGTTAAACCCCAGGAAGAATGGCTGATTGGATCCATGTGGTGGTATGTTATTGGCTGGGGCAAGAGCTTTGTGGGTGCCGCACTTGCATACTCGGGAGCAGCAGGAGTGAGGCGAAGGAAGTTTATGAGGTCATATAGAAAAAAAAGGAAGTACAGCTAGAGATGTTCTGGCAGACAGATAAACAGTAGCCAGTCCTCATAGCCTTGAAGACACATGAGCTTATCAGTTGCTTCATGTACTGGGGCATATCTGTGCTGGAGGAAGCCGCTCTGCTGGGGTCTGCTAAAACCTGAGCAAGAGAGAACAACCAAACTCCTGCTGCTCTGAAGATGAGAAAGACTGTGGTTTTAGGCACACTTGGACACCTTCCTAGCATCAGGGCAGTTCCGCAGTACATGAGTGTCAGGATCTGAACTCCAGTCCTCCTGTTTTCCCTTTAGTAACAGAGTCATCTTCCCAGCCCTTGTGTATGCTTTATTATCTTTATAATAGATCACCATGCTGAGCCTCAGGTGAGTCTCTTTTATGGCAGTGGTTCTCAACCTGTAGGTCACAACTCCTTGGGGGTGGGGGGGAGACAAATGCCCCTTTCACAGGGGTTGCATATCAGATATCCTGCATATCAGATATTTACATTGTGATTCATAACAGTAGCAAAATTACAGTTATGAAGTAGCAATGAAAGTAATTGTATGGTTTGAGACACCACAACAAGAGGAGACTTATTAAAGGGCCACAATATTGGGAAGGTAGAGAACTACTGTTTTACTGTACCCCACATACAGTTCTAAACAGTGCCCATCAGCCTAGGGAAGGATTTGGCTGACAACAGAGATGACATATGTGAGAGATGCCTTCTCTCTTTGCTCTTTGGCAGTTCTGAAGAAGCCAGAGGCTTCTCCACTGAACTGGTTCCTTCCTTTTGAATGCTTCTCTGCTCTTAGAACTTTTGAATGGCCACGGTTCTGCTTTTTAGCCACAGTAATCGCTACCTTGCCATCTGTAATGATAAAAAGCCATGAAGTACTAGAACTATCCTTCTGACAGTCTAAGATGAATTGTTCCATGGCCTCCTTCACTTGTCTGGCTGATCCAGAGGAAGAGAATAAGACAAGGAAATAACATTGGACTTTACATGTATGTCAGTATGGGAAGTGAATCTTCTATTACTTATCTCCAGTGGTTTGAAACTGATCGTTTTCCAAAACTCTGGTAAGAAAACTAAGAGCTGAAGCTTGGGAAACAGCTTAGTCGTAAAGTGCTTGTGACACATAAAGGCCTGTATTTAAATCCCCAGAAATGACATTTTTAAAAAGCACGTAATGTAAGCTCTAGGGAGGCCAAGAAGAGAATGATTCCTAGGGTGTGTCTGCCAAGGAGCCTGACTAATCATTGAGAGAGACTCTGTCGCAAAAAACAAGTGGAGAGAAATTGAGGAAGACACTTAACCTTTACCTCTAGCCTACATACATGTGTGTACATGTACACATGTACACACACATAGACACACAAGCATGAACACGTACACAAAAGAAAGAGAGGGAAGGATGGAGGAAGAGGGAGGGAGGGAAGGAGAGAACGAGGGGGAGGTATGGGGAAAAGAGCACTGGTTACTGCATTGGTTGGTCTGCAGCACATACTCTGTCCTATATGGCAACGTTTTGATGTTGTCCTCATTTCTGGGTCTGTTTTATGTCCCTATCCTTGCCTTGCCTTTTTTTTATTATTTCTGGTATGTATTATTTTGATGCATTTTAAGTGTCCTTGGATCTTTTCTGGGATACGGAGAAACACAACAAAATACAAACAGATCCTCCCTTTGTTAGCAGAGGAGTGCTTCCTCTTTTATGTCAACATAAGCACATAAAATGATGGATAGTCAGAAATAAAATATTTAGGCCCCATGTTCCATCCATCACCATGAGGCATTTATTGCTCGCTTCTTCTATAGCAGAGACTGCTGGGACTACAAATAAGTGTCTCAAGAAGCTCCTTGCAGAGTCCAGAGACAGAGGATGGGTACAGAAAGAATATATCCAGGGATCCTGGATCAGAGATAGAAACGACCTTATGCACTGGATTGGTCATTAAAGTCTTGTCAAAGTGTGAAGGTTTTAGGTAGACTGGGAGGAATGTAGGAAACTCTATTAAATAGGAGAGAGACACAAAACTAGATGATACCAGAGAGCACAAGGAAAAAAAGAAATGCATTCATGGCTTCCAATTTTGAGTCTTATAACCACCCAAAGTGAGGTAGAGAGGATGGCTCATAAGGTAAGAGGGCTTGCTGTATAAACATGAAGACCCGAGTTCAAATCCCCAGCACCCAAATAAAAAGCAATGGCCTAAATACACAGAGGTCTCTGTACAGCAATTTATAGTGTGCTGTGAAGCTGAGGTGGAAGTTCCTGCTGTCACGGGAGGTAACATGGAAAAATATGGACTTTGTCAGCTGACTCCACAGCACCGATGCCTTATACCGTTCAGAATCACCAGGATCTCCCATGACCCTCTCTGTAGCCTTATCTCAATGGATCATGATTTCCTGGAGTGATGTCAAACCTTTTCATTCCTAGACTTGGCCTTTACAGAAGTCTCAGCCTTCACCCCAAGCCCAAGCCAACTTCCTCTGATGACTTCATTCCTGGTACAGAAGGTGGGCTGCATATGTATGAGTGAGTGTGGAGATCAGACCACAGCCTCATGTGTCAATCATCAGAGGAAGTCCATCTTGGATTTTGAGACAAGGTCTGTCACCAACTGTGGAGCTGGAGCTTGTCAAGTGAGCTGGGCTTGCTGGCTGGTAAGTCCTAAGGATCCTCCTGGGTCTTCTGCCCCAGTGCTGGGATAACAAGGATATACCACCACACACAGCTTTTCCTACATATGCCCTGGGAATAGAACTTGGGCCCTCGAGCATGTCAGGCAAGAAATTTACAGACTAAGCCATCTGCCCTTGTAGAAGTCCCCTCCGATGACTCAGAAAAAGGATATGACCTTGAGCAAGGTAATTCCATTCAACAAGACATTTTTCGATATGCAAGGGCTATCTGTCGTGTGTCTTCTCACCAGCTGTAGAGATAATTCTTATTCCATTAGGGTACACATCCATCACTGCTAACATTATATACATCACAGTGCTGCATCTTAAATTTAGTGAGTGTGAACTGCAAGGTGATCTCATTTCCTTTCTGTTACACACACACACACACACACACACACACACACACACACACACAACCACTCTGACCAAGTCAACTTGGAGAGAAAAGGATTTATTCAGCTTACACTTCCATATCACTGTTCATCACTGGAGGAAGTCAGGACAGGAATTCAAACCAGGCAGGAACGTGGAGACAAGAGCTGAATCAGAGGCCATGAGGGAATGCTATTTACTGGCTTGCTCCCCATGGCTTGCTCAACCTGCTGTCTTATAGAGCCCAGGGCCACCAGACCAGGGATGGCACAGTTAGTATTCAGGCATCTGTACTGCCCTGTCCTTGGGGTCCTGGCAGGATATGCCCTCAGCTGCAATGCCCTCAGCTATAGTGCACATTCATTATGTTCTCTCTCTCTCTCTCTCTCTCTCTCTCTCTCTCTCTCTCTCTCTCTCTCTCTCTCCCTCCCTCCCTCCCCCTCACTCCCTCCCTCTCTCTCTCTCCTCTCTCTCTCCTCCCTCCCTCTCTCCCCCTCCCTCCCTTTATCTCTCCTCTCTCTCTCTCTCTCTCTCTCTCTCTCTCTCTCTCTCTCTCTCTCTCTCTCCTGCTGTTGCTGTTCTTTTCTGCTGCTCCTTTCCCCAGAATCAGGTCTCCCCTCTCCCCTTCCCCCTTTCCCACTTACTTTCCCCCAATAAAACCCTCCACCCAAGCTCTGTCTTATAGTGTCTTTCTCTAGAGTGCTGCTTTCTTAAAATTACAACAGGCACCACCCACAATGGACTGGGTCATTCCCCATCAACCACTAACTAAGAAAATGCCCTAAGGCTTGGCTACGCCTTGATCTTATGGAGGCATTTTCTCAATTGAGGCTCAGATGTCATTTTCTCAGATGACTTTAACTTGTGTCAAGTTGACATGAAACTAGCCAGCACAGGGATGTAATGTTTTCTTTGGCTTACAGTTCCAGATCATAGTCCAGAATGGAGGGGAATCAAGGAAGGAACTCGAGGCAGGAATCTGAAGGCAGACCTTCTCGTTATTCCACATAGCATTGCTTCCAACCAAGAAAATCACTTCACGGCCAAAATATATAGCAGGAACTGCAAACGATGCTGCCTGCTAACTGGCTCACAGGCTGGCTTATAACCACCTACATTTTTTATACAGTTTAAGACTGCCTGCCTAGGGATGGTGCCACCCATAACATGCTGGGCCTTTCTGCATCACTTAACAGTCAGGACAGTCTCCCACAGACAAGGTCAACAGGCCAATCTGAGTTATTAAATTCCTCAATCCGTGTTCTCCTCTCAGATGACTCTAGGCTGTGTCATGTTGACAGTGTTATCTAGGACACAAAGGAAGAGGCCGGCATTAAAGAATGTTGCCTGGGAGAGCAAAAGGAGAAAGATCACTAGCAGCAGGTGCTCCACTGAGACAGAACCCATTCACTCAGGCATAATAGGGGAGCCTGAATCATCGAGGGGGAGTTGGGAGAAGCAGGGTGTTAGCAGAAACACATGGAGAAAGAAAAAAGAATACAAGATGCCTTTACATGATCTATGACAAAAGTTAGTCATGGATTGTCATTCAAGTGGAATGTCTGTGATTCATTGCTACCTGTTCAACACCGGGCACTGTGCTTTCTAAAAATAAATATGGATCCTATGATAGCTCAATAAGAGCAATAGTCTTACACCCATAAGGAATGTTGCTGTGGGAGACACAATACAGACCATGAAGATTCTGCTGGGCATAATGGTGCATGCCCTGAATTCAGTACTCTGGAGGCAGCAGAATCTCTGTGAGTTTAAGGTCAGCCTGATCTACATAGAAGGTCCCCAGACAGGCAAGGCTACATAGTGAGGCCTGTCTAAAAAGGAGGAGAGGAAGGGAAGCAGGGAGAGAGGGAGGGAGGGAGGGAGGGAGGGAGGGAGGGAGGGAGGGAGGGAGGGAGGGAGGGTGAGGGTAGGAGGGAGGGAGGGAGGGAGAAAGAGAGGGAAGAGATGCACTGGAGGGGGTTTCAGGTGATTGAACACACTCAAAGCAAGGGAAACTGAGAAAGGGATCCAACAGCAACACACAGAACAAAGGAACTTCCTTCTGCAGGCTTAAGAGGGAGGGACATTTGAGTTCTGCAAATTAGTGAAAGCCCTAGATAAGATGCAGAGCGGTAAGTTAGGAGATCAGCTCTACTTCTACCACCTAGCCTTGGAGTTGTTATTTGCTAGGAGTTTAGCGGCTGAGGGAAAGTTATAGATAGGATATGAGGTGTAGACTTGGGACTTTTTCTAACAAATTCCTTCATATCATAAGGGAAATAAGGCCAGTAGACAAGCATAGAGAAAACTTACAACCTGTGCCTATTCTTTGCTTGCACTATGTATACATACACACACACACATACACACACACACACACACACACACACACACACTTTCCCAACAGCACACTCAGCAACCGAGAACCCCACCTAAACAAAGGCTTATAAGAACTTCTACCTATAGCTCTCTAGCAGCCTATTAGTAGCTCTCCTTTTGTAGCCAAAAGCATGCTGGAACATATCTGGGAGCTAGGGGCAGCAAGCTAATCCAACCTGTACTGGTTTTAGAAACATTCAGAGTAAGGCAACCTATATCCTCAGAATGAACATTTCGGTAAAATTGCCCTGCTCACCATCTTATGCCTCTGCATATTTGGGCATCCATATGATTAAAATCAGATGCATTATGGAAAAGAATGTGTGCAGTGAATAAAGGCCTTACTTATCCCTAGCATAATCAAAACTGAAAGCCACTGAGGCTGGCAAGATAGCACAGCTGTTAAGATCACATATTTTGCTCTTTGTGGAGCCCCCAGCATATCCTGCAGGCAGTGGCTCACAACCACCTGTAACTTCAGCTCCAGGGGACTGGATGCCTTCTGCTGGCGTCCTCTGATACCTGCACTCCGGTGCACGTATCCTACACCACTACACACAATTAAAAATATTTTTACAAAATAGGGAAACACCAATAATCTACCCCTCAACAGCGAACTCCCTTTCCTCCTCCTGAATCTTTAATGGGATGCCCAGAGAGTCGCCAGGAGCTGTTGAGCTGCATGCTTGTTCAGAGCCCACTGTCCTCTTGCAGCACACCTACTCTGTGCGTTAGCTTTGTTCCTGAATAAAGTCCCTTGCTGATTTACTATTCTTGTGCACTTCATTGATTCTTTGAACAAGATGTCAAGAACCTGGAAAAACCTGGTTCAGACAAACCCCGGGTAACACAAGTGATAGACCACACATTAAGGGAGTTTGCAGACTCCGCTAGTTAACAGACCCTTGACATTATGTGAAATGACAGCACATCTCCCTATCATAAAGAAGTCTCTAACTCTTTCCATGCCCTGTTACATTGTCCTACACTAACGTATGATATCTTTCATTCTGTTTCACTCTCGGTGTTCCTGAGTTTTCTCTGATTTCTTTGGGTCTTTTTGTTTGTTTGATTGATTGGTTGGTTGGTTTGGGGCATTTGGCTGTTTTTTCTTTGCTTTTCCTTTTTCTTTTCCTTTTTGTTCTTTCTTTTTTTGGCTCACTGACAGGCACTAATGTAATGAGAGGTTTGGAGCTCTTCCCTGAATTTCTACTTACAGAGATATTAAAATCCTCCACTGACCATTTGAAAGGAAAAAGTACATAAATCTATAAAACAAAATCCAGTGGGCACACCTGGCATTTCTTCAGGATGTAGCCAAATACACCCTGACTTGGGGCTGCAGTGCCAAGCATGGTGTCCTACCATAGTGTTTGTTAAAATCTATGGGATGAAGCAACAATGAGTTTATATTACACTGCAAGCTGTTTGAACTTCTGGAACCAAGCCAGCTCTGTCTGAAGCCTGATATTCATGCCAGAGTTTCCACTGTGAGCTCCAGGTACTTGAGGGATACTCCTCAGAACTGTTTGTAACTGACCACTGTGCAACAGTCTGCAGTCATCCAGAGATTCACTGGATAAATTACTTAAACTCAATTATTGTCTTCTACCCTAGGAATGGGGACTAACTGCTATATGAGCAACAGAAAACAACCCATTTAACAATAGGATAACTAGCTGGAGCATCATAAAGACCATGGGCCAGAAGTCTACGGCGTAAAAACTCTACAGTGGTACTTGGGAGACTTCTCGGCACAAAAGACATTAGTGTGATGGGGAAATTGCCAGGTGTCTTCCAGTAACCCTCTCAGGTAGCTGTTCACAAGTCCCTTCTATTAGTTTTTATGATTATTTAGGAGTATTAGTATTGTTTTATTGGTGGTGGTGGTGTGTGTTTGTGTTTTCAAGCATACATATGGAAGCCAGAGAACATCTTTGGTTATTATTCCTCAAATGCCATCCATTTGGTCTTTCTGAGAAAGGGTCTTTTTTTGAGACCTAGGGTTCATCAATTAGGCTAGGCTGGCTGACCCACAAGCCCCAGGAGTTCTCCTTTCTCTACCTTCTCAGCACTGGGGTTACAGATGGGTGCCCCCATGGGTACTGGACTCAAATTCAGACCCTCATGATTGTATTGAAAGCACTTGACCAGCTGATCTATCTCCCCATCTCCCCAGCACCCTGCTGCTGTTGTAACTGATGGTCAAACTGTGGTTTCTCTGCCAGCCTTCCCAATAGTGGGAAGCAAGAAAGATAGTCCCATCTGCTGCTAAGAAAACAAAGACTTTCCAAGACATTGTATTTGTGTTCTCTCTCTCTCTCTCTCTCTCTCTCTCTCTCTCTCTCTCTCTCTCTCTCTCTCTCTCTCTCTCTCTCTCTCTCTCTCTGTTTCTGTCTCTCTGTGTCTCTGTCTCTCTCTGTGTCTGTCTCTGTCTGTCTGTCTCTCTCTCTCTTTCTCTCTCTCTCTCTCTCTCTCTCTCTCTCTCTCTCTCTCTCTCTCTCTCTCTCTCTCTCTCTCTCTCTTTCTGTCCTTCTCTCTCTCTCCCTCCCTCCACAGAACACATGTGAAGGTCAGAAGCCAACTTGTGTCTGCTGGCTCTCTCCTCTCCTGTGGGGTCCTAGGTTTAAACTCAGGCAGCCAAGCTTAGCAGCAAGCAGATTTACCTGCTGAGCCATCTCACCAGCCCTCTCATCCCTTTAATTCTCTTGCTTTTTGCAGGAATAGCTAATAGAAGTAGCTGACTGCCCTGTGCAGAACAGTTGAGGAATGTCACTTTTTATGTTTAGCTGCTGCAGAGAAAAAAAAATATTTTAGGCACATCCTACCTCCCCCTCACTGAGGCATTGAGTGAAATCAGTGGGGCGGATGTCGGTGCTCTGGGAATAAGCACCAATTTAAAATGGAAAGAAGCAGAAGGAGCGGGTGATGTGTAACATTTGGTTCTGGTTTTTAAAAAATGAAATCTGACTATTTTGCATTGTCAACCCTTAGGGCAGGAGTGATGTCGTTTTGAATTTGAACAGCCTCCAGGATACCATTGCTGCCCTACACACATGAAACAAAACAGCAAGATTTATAGTTTCTATGTACGTTTTGTCAAACTCTTGAGTCTCATCTGTCCACTTGGGATTATCCCTAGCCATAACTTAGAAACTAATTTCTAAGACGACAGAAACGTCTTTATCTGCCTTTCTTTCCTTTCCTCTTTCTGTTTTTCTTTTCTTGTGTTGCTTTTTGTTTTGTTTGGGGGTTTTGTTTGTTTGCTCTCTTGCTTTTTCCTTTGAATTTTGTTTAAGGTGTATGGGTATTTGCCAGCATGTAGGTCAATGTATCATGTACCTGCAATGCCCACAGAGGCCAGAATAAGGTGGTGGATCCCAAATCTGAAGTTATTTATGATTCTGAGCCCTCATACTGATGCTGGAAATTGAGCTCAGATCCTCTGGGAAAGCATCAGTGGGAAAAAGATGTGTGAATATGTGCAGAATATCTTGGAAGCATGCCTAACACAGAGCAAGCACTATAGAAATGTTGGTCACTTTCTATCAGCCACAAGAGACTGGCTGATGACTAGCATTTAGCTCAAAACCTATTACCCATTTGTGATGGAGTTGCCTTATTCATCTCAGTCTAGGAAACCCAGTATTCAATTCTTCTGCTTGACTTTCTCATTAGCCAAGAAAAAGAAGTCATCAAAACATTTACTGTCTAATAAAACCTCAATGATACTTGTCAATTCTAACACAGATCGTCTAGTCACAAACCTGCCTCACTCCATGCTGAAGTAGATGAATAGGGGCTAGGGAGACTCATTGGTTGGTGAAGTGTTTGCTGTGCAAGCAGGAGTGCCTGGGTTCCTTCTCGAGCATTTGTGTAAGAGCTGAACACAACAAAAGATGCTTATAATTCCAACACTAGGTGAATCACTAAAAGAACCTGGGGAATGATGGAGAACAACACTTGATGTCAACTTCTAGTCTTCACAGAAGGGTGCACGCACATGTATATGCATCCACAAACATGTACACACACATGCCTGCACATTCATGAACAGTAAAAAATATAAAAGAGAAGAACAGCTATGTTTGTGGGGGAGTAATGTCTGTTGTCAGTTTCTTTTCTCTTTTCTTTTTTAAACAGAAGAAGTGTTTTATTGCTGTCCCCTCTGAGCCAGGGCTTCAACTCAGACATTCAAACGCGTGTGTCACTTAAGAGTTAAAAATTATTTTTCATTGAGTCTTCATCCAGTAGCTGATGGAAGCAGAAGCAGAGATTCACAGCTAAGCACTGAGCCAAACTCCTGGAATTCAGTTGTAGAGAGGGAGGAGTGATGACCAAAGGGGTCAAGACCATGCAGGGGAAACCCACAGAAACAGCTGAGCTGAGCAAGAGGAAGTTCATGAGCCCCAAACTGACAGCTGGAGAACCTCATGAGACTGAACCAAGTCCCCCGTGTGTGGGTATCAATTGGGAGGCTTGGGCAGTCTATGGGGTCTTTGGCAGTGGAACCAGTATTTATCCCTAGTGCACAAATCGACTTTTGGAGCCCATTCCCTATGAATGGATACTCTCTCAATGTAGATATAGCAGGGAGGTCTTTGGTCCTGCCCCAAAGAATGTAACAGATTTTGATGATCCCCCATGGGAGCCCTCATCCTCTCTGAGTAGTGGATGGGGGGTGGAACGGGGAGATGGTGGGGGAAGTGGGAGGAGGGAAAGGAGAGGGAACTGTGATTGGTATGTAAAATAAGATTGTTTTTAGTTTAAATAAAAATAATTAATTTAAAAATATTTTTCAGCAGAAACAAGGAAAAGGTGACATCATAGGTATGTGAGTGAGAGTTGGGTCAAGGGAGAGTTGAAAATTTTTTCTGCTCTTTTCCCCTTTGCAGTGTTCTCTCCTGAGAGAAACCAATCCTGGGGTTTTTTGTTTCAATCAGACACTTGAGAATCCAGCTCCAGAGCGGGGGTTCAGGCAGGGGTGAAACAGGGAGGCACTTGGGTAAGGGTCAGTCCTGCCTTTGGCTGAGGGTGGGTCAGCTGCTGACTTGATTTTAACTAAGTCTGTAGAAAATGATAAGACACTGGCTTGCATGATTTGGGTGGCCATCTGGCATCAAGGGCTGTGTTACTGACATGGAAGGGGTCCCCAGGACAACAGCTGGGATTTCTGGGTTCTTGTATCCTGGAACAAGCAATTGGATCAAGGACATTTAGAATGTGGTATGAACATAGACAGTTTATTGTGAAAGAGGTCACCTCCAAGCAAGGAAATAGGCCAGAGAGCTGGAAAAGAAAGTGGTTCGTTTCTTTGCCTGAAACATGATGAGGTTCTGAGGGCATCATGAAGAGAGGTCACTATGGAAACCCTGCTTCCTTATCCCCTTCCTTATTCTGATCTTTAGGAATACCTAGATTCTCAGCATTCAAGATATTTCTGGTGGTTTGTGTCTGTTCCTCTGGATGTGATTTCCCACATGCTCAAAATGGACCAACCACTCCACAAACCTGTCCTTAAACACTACTGCAGTTTGCAGGATAAACTTGCCCCTAAAATATCCCATGATCCCCAAGCAAATGTGGGAGCTCTAATCTTTATAGTCCATGCACACTAGACACTTAAATTCCTTAAAGTTCACCACTTTTCTCCCATTGCTATTGATGTTAGTATTCAGGCATCTGTACAGACCTGTATGTCCTTGGGGTTCTGACAGGATACACCCTCAGCTGCATCCACTAAGAGCACCATCTATGTATGTTCACTATGTTCCCTGTTAAAAGGGCCCTGCCCATCTCCCAACCTTCTCTTTCTTTCTTTCTCTCTATTTTCCTGTCTGTCTTCCCTGTGCTCTTCCTCTCTCCCCCTCTTCCCTCTCTCCTGCTGCTCCTGTCTCTGAAGGCTGGTTCCCCCCAAGTCCATTTCCCCTTTTTATGGTCCCTTTCCCTAATTAAAAAAAAACCTCTACTTGAACCCTGTTGCAAGGTGTCTTTCTCTTGCCTGCCGCTTTTCTTAAATTACAACAATTGAACAATAAGACTCAAAGGCAAAGACAGTCCCTAATGTTTCTCTAGATTCTTCACATCTGGAAGAATGAAGTGTGTGTAATTTTTAAAAAGGAATGACTTACCACATTATTAAGTTAATCAATTAAAATATTAGTGAAAGGGCATTTTATAAAAAGAAAATTAGAAGTACATTCAAATATATTAGACGAATTATCCCTACTGCAAGATGTCCTAAAGCACGTACACACACACACAAAAAAAAAAAAGATAAAAGGAGAATTCTTGAGTTTCAGGATCCCAGCATTGAGAGGCAGCCTGTCTCCAACTTGCGTTCCTTTTTAGAAATCAGACCTAGAAGCTTTTTGGTGTTTGGTTCCTGAGTTGTTGCCATTGTGAATGGGATCCCCTACCTCACCACAAATCTCCACACAGGAGGTTTAAAACAATCCTAGTTTCTAGATGGCTTGTGTCAGTCATAGGAAAAGAAGAAAGGAAGATGGGGAAAGCTGTTTCTCCAAGTTACCAGTCTAAGAATACCAAGGCAGCACTGAAGATGTAGGTTCTGTGTTACTCCAACTGACCCTGAGTCATCAACTGCCCAACCAAACAATAAAACACTCAATATTGGTGGTTTCAACTATGCTTGGAAATAAGACTGTGAAGTACTACACTCATGTCAGTGTGTGTGTGTGTGTGTGTGTGTGTGTGTGTGTGTGTGTGTGTGTTCAAAAACAATCTATCCCAGCAGTCCTTCTCAGAGTCAAATCTGGGTAGTGTTCTTTTCCAGAGCGTGTCTCAACAGTGACACCTAGAGATGCATCAAAAAAATGGGCTTCTGAAGTAAGCTGCTGTTTCTCACTCTCCTCCCAAAAAGTGTTCATTGTGTATTTTGATTATCTAAAGTGCTTACGATTCATTTGTCCTTAGTAATATTCCATTCTTATGTCTGACACTGACATTGGAAATATCCCAGGTAAAGAAAAATACTGGATCTACATGTAGGCCTGATTCATTTTTGTATTAAAACAAGCAGCAGAAAATGAATTACTGTTTGTCCGTTTTAACACAGGAAAAGAGAAACGAGGGCCCAAAGAGATAAACACAGTTAAGAACACTGAAGCTGAAACAAACCAATCCATCTATAAACAGCTATGAGGTGATAGTGACAACAGAAGGTAACAAACAGGCTGGAGAGGTGGCTCAGTGGTTACAAGAATGAACTGCTCTTGCAAAGGACCTGAGTTCAGTTCCCAGAACCCCACATAAGGTAGCTCACAACCTCCTGTGACTCCATCTCCAGGAGACCCAGCAAGATGCCTGATGGGTGCGCTCCTTAAGGTCCACACCTGTGATAAGTACAAAGCTAGATGAAATGTGTGATCTTATCAGGCTGCTGTGTGTCACTCGAACCATCAAGACCCATTCAACAGAATTACAAAACTATATGAAAGTAAGGATTGAGTCAGGAGTGTACATTATCAAGATGCATGTGGACATTTGAAACTGTCAATCAACACATTAAAAATAGTTTAAAGTGAGGACTGGGAGGAGGAACCTGGATCACTTGTGACATGCTCTTCAAGGGATATGGCCTCAGGCAGACTGTATTAGCCAGGGTTCTCTAGAGTCACAGAATTTATGGAATAAAGTGGGGTGTGTGTGTGTGTGTGTGTGTGTGTGTGTGTGTGCGCGCGCGCGCGCGCGTGTTGAAATTTTATTGGAATGACTTACAGGCTGCAATCCAATAATGGCTAGTTGTGAATGGAAAGCCCAATAATCTAGTAGCTGCCCAGCCCCACTAGGCTGGCTGTCTCACTGGTCTTCTGTATAGGCTGGAATCCCAAAGAAGTAGGCTCCAACGGATGTGCTGACAAGGTAAGGGCCAGCGGGTGAAGAAGAACCGACCCTTCCTTCTTCCCTTGTGCTTACATAGGCTTCCAGCAGAAGGTGTGGCCCAGATTAAAGGTGTGCCTTGCTACCTCAGGGTCTAGATTAAAGGTGTGTTTCATCTAGCCTCAAGGTCTGAATTTAAAGTGTGTGTCATCCAGCCTCAAGATCCAGATCAAAAGCATACTGTTTTCCTGCCTCAAGATCAGGATAGTAGGTGTGCTCTCCGTTTCTGAATTATAGTTCATTCCAGATATAGTCAAGTTAAAAACCGAGACTAGCCATCACACAGACCCTCCTCTCACTCTTTACCTTCTGGCTACCATGAAGTGAGCAGCTACACTCCACCACACACTGCTCGCCATGCTCTTCTGTCTCACCACAGGACTGAAAGAAAAGATCCCATATCCATGGACTGAAGCCTTTGGAACCTGGAGCCAGGGAACCTTCCTCTGACAGGTGGTTTATCACAGAACATCTGACAAGTATTGTGTGAAAGTAAAACAGAACACATTAGCTAGCCCAGCATCTTCCATGTATCTTCTACAAACACTTCAGAAGTCAGAATCAGAAACAAATGACGCTTAGGTATTTCATGGCTGTATTATAGCCATTAAAAATTAAACACAAATTTTGTGTAGCTACTGCAAATCACAGCGATTCTTCAAAGAAGCACTGAAGGCTATACCAAGGGTATATACTGATATATACTGAAGGGTATATCTCCCCTGCAGATCCGCTCAACTGTCTGACCCGTCCTAAGGACAAGCTGCCACCACACATCCTTCCAGGCTCCCTCTTAGCTCCCCTCCACACTTTACTGTTCCCTACCCAAGCTCCAGCCCCACCATTGGTCCTGTTTAATACTAGGGGAAGCCTCTTTCCTTGCAAGTGAAGATCAGTGTGACTGGGCTCAATACCCATTCACCTGAGTTTGGTACCCAGACCTCAGATCCTCGAGGACTGGAGGTAAGGACAGTAGTGAACTGGTGTGCGGGTGGGTGTGAGGAATCAAGCCCAGGTCCTCTGGAAGAGCAGCCAGTGCTCTGAAAGGATGAGCTTCTCTTCAGCTCCCCAAGAACCATGTGTCTTGTTTTTGTTTTTGTTTTTGTTTTTTAGGAAAGTAAAATCCAGATGAGGTAGGTCTCAGTTGGTAAAGTGCTTACTTGGCAAACATGAGACCTGAGTTTGATGTCCTGTGTTATGTTGGTTTGGTTGCTTTTTTCTCTCTCTCTCTCTCTTTCTCTCTATCTTGAGATCTTATTCATTTTTATTTTTTCTGTAAGAATGTTTGCCTGTGTGCATGTCTGTGCTCCACATTTTTGTTTCATGTGTGTGAGCACTGGCCTGCATGCATATCTGTGTACCACGTGCCTGTGGAGGCCAGAGGAGGGCATCAGCATCTGTAACCACAGAACGGATAGAGCAGAGACAGGCGGATCCCTGAGCTTCACTGTTTGGCCATCCTGCCTACTTGGGGAGCTCCAGGCTAACTAGAGAGCCTGTCTGAAAATACAAGGTGGATGGCGTCTGAGGAAGGACCGTGGAGGTTGTCCTCTACATTCCATGACACGTGTGCACCCACACACCAATCAATGTTCTCAGAGAGGGCGGGGGAGGTGCTGTCCTCTACATTCCACAAGAATGTGCCTGCGTGCCTGCGCAAGGCCTATCCAGGCTTGGTAGCCTCCTGAGAGAAAACACTCATTCTTGGAAGCAAGCTTGAGGGAAGACTATAAATACTTAAACATTAATATTGTTATCCTTGTCACACGAAGAAATGAATTAATGATTTCCTGGATGCTCTCTGGGAATGACCTCGGTGGCTCCATCCTGTGTTCTGTTCATCTTATTACCAACTCTTCCCTGAAGTCTTTCCTCCTTAGAGTCAGGATCTGTCATCTGTAAGTAATGGGCCGTGCACACAGATCCTGCTCCTGCAACGAGTGTGGCTAGGGCAATATCCCCACCCCCTCTCCCGGGTCTCCACAGGGTACCCAGAGCCTGCATGTCATCCCTGAGCAATTTTCATCAACTCTCTCAGAACTTGCCTGAGGAGAGGAGGGGGGCTGGAGCGGAACTGTCTCTTTAATGGGATTTTAATGTGATCTTCAGCAAACTAATCTTATTTAGATATCATAGGAAGCCGTGTAATCTCATCTGGGCACTCTTATTTCCTACAGAAGAAGGGAAAGCTTTGTAATTCATTTTCGGCAACAGGAACACTTTAATAAAATCGGCTTCCGAAGGTTAAATGATCAGACAAACAGCTGCAGCCCCAAGACCCTCTATCCATCTCTTTGATTGGGGCAGCCATGACAACAAAATGACCACTCCTAAGGTTGTTTAAATACAGCCCATGCTAAACTTAGCTCTTCGCTGCCATATGTCTTTTCCTTGGCAATGCTTTAGAGTCCCACACTTGACTGCTGAGAGTGTACAAAATGAGCAGAAGACTAGGGGTCTGGGTCCCTGACACAGTTCTAGAAATAAGCCAAGCTCAGAAAAACAAATAACATATGGCAAAATACATATGTGGAAACTGAAGGAGCTGATGTCAGAAAGGAGAGAGTAGAAAGGAAATTACTAAAAACCAGGCTGAGTAAGAGGAGTCAGTGGTGGTGATTGTCAAAGATCCGTAATCAAAGTTAGGTAAGTGGGACAGACCCAGGAGGAGAATTCTGTAAAAATACTTGTTATACAAGCATGAGGACTGGAGTTTGATTCCAGGAACCTACATTAAAAATAAATAAATACAGCTCTTTTTTTAAGTTAGGCATGGTGATACATGCTATCCTGTTACTGGGGAAATGAAGACAGGGGAATTTTGGGGGATAACTGACCAGCCAGCCTAGCTTTCTTGTCAAGTTCCAGGTTCAGTGTGAGACCTTGTATCAAAAACAACAAGGTGGATGACATCTTGGGAAATGTTGTCCTCTGGCTTCTGCATGTGCATGCACATACACACACACACACATACACAAGCATGTAAACCTGCACCTGAACATATATTACATACACGTACATGCAAAAAATTAAAAATTTAAAAGAACAATTTCAAGAGGTCTATGGAGTGATATAGTGAGTACAATTACTCATTTGTGTGCCATATTCAGGAAAACTGCCAAGAAAGTAGACAGTAAGTATTCTTACCATGAAAGCCATAATTATGTAAAGGAATAAATGTGTTAATTTAATAGATTTAACCTCTCATAATGTATATAGACTTCAAAACATTATATTGTCCAGAACATACACATACAATTTAAATGTCATTTGAGAATAATAATGATAGTGTAATTTTTGAATCATTCTAAGCTTTTGTTTCTTTGCTGAAAATGGTAAAACAATGAATTAGGTTAAGACATATAAACACCTGGGCTGAAAAAAAATGGCTCCGTGAGTAAAGCACTCATCACATAAGCATGAGAAACTGGGTTCAAATCCCCAGAACAAACACAAAATCCTGTTGTGGTAGTTTGAATGTAACTGGCCCCCATAATTTCATAAGAAGTGGCACTATTAGAAGATGTGGCTTTGTCAGAGTGGGTATGGCCTTGTTAGAGGAAGTGTGTCACTGTAGGGGTGGGCTTTGAGGTTTCCTGTGCTCAGAACACTGCCCAGTGAGTCAGTCAACTTCCTGTTCCTGCTATTCTTCCAGCATCGCATCTGCCTGCATGCCACCATGCTCCCCGTCATGATGATAATGGACAATCTCTGAAAATGTAAGCAAACCCTCAATTCAATGTTCTCCTTAAGAGTTGCTATGGTCATGGGGTGTCTTCACAGCAATAAAAACCCTAACTAAGATGCCTGGCATGGTCCTGGGTGCCTGTAGCCTCAGCACTGTGACTTGCTAGCCAGCTAGCCTTACTACGCTGTTTGAGTTCTAGGTCCACTGAGAGGCTCCACATTCTAGTTTGCTTCCTGTTCCAGTGATAAAACACACTGACTCAAAGCAACTTAAGGCAGCAATTGTTTTATTTGACTTACACTTCCAGTGCACAGTCCATCACTGAGGGAAGCCATGGCAGGAACTGTGGAGAAACACTGAGTATTGTCTCAATCACGGGCTTATATGCTCAACTAGCTTTCTTGTATAACACAGATCAACCCACCTACCCTTGGTGCCACTCGTAGTAGTCTGTGCACTGACACATGAATCAAGACAACCTCCCACAGACCCGCACGCAGTTGTCCTAATCTAATTGAGGCAACTCTTCAGTTGAACTTCCTTTTTCCCAAATGATTCTAGGTTGTGTCATGTTGACAATAAAAACTAAGAGCATGCCCTGACTCTGAAAATAAGATGGACTGATAGAAAACACCCAAACCAAACTCTGGCCTCCCCACATTCAGGTACACATGCACACATACACATATGCACACACACAAGCATGCACTCATGCTTATACCACAAAGATTAAGAAGTAGCTTTCTCGGCTCCTCACCTCTTTCCCCTGGGAACAGGATGTTCTGTCAATCATCTCCATGGCTTTCTCTGGGTCATGCCTCTTCACTGCCATCCCAACCTTGCCGCTCATTACCATAATTTCACCCACTTCCTTCTGATTAAGTGCCATTTTCCAATCTCTGTTATTTTGAGATTTGATCATCCCCATTGCAATCAGGCAGCTTGGCTCTGTTACAGCGTCTCCTCTCATCAGCTGTGACTGCAAAGGACAGCCACCACAGCCCTGGGTTTGCTGACTGCTCTGTCCACACTACACTCGGTGCCTGTGTCCTACAGGCTCTCCTCAATAACCCAGTGAGCTCCTCTGCTTCCCACCGGGTACCCACTCTAACACATCCCTGTTCCCTGAGCCCTTTGGTCCTTTCTTCCACTGTCTGACACAGATCTGGCATCTCTACTTCCCACTGCGTTCGCTAAGCTTCCAAGTGTCACCCCACATCTCATTAGCACAGTACCCTGAGGTCCTTTTCTACATCGTGGGAGAGTTAAATCCAGTGTGGAGGCAGTGCTCTCGTTTTGATCAGTTCTCTTTATTCAACATTGTGTTTCATCACCTTTGATTCAGCAGACTCAGGATCCAGCCCCATGTATGTGTCTCGTCCCAGCACTGTAGGTGTGTCAGCGCTGGATAACTCCTGCAGCTCTCTCTTTCAGTCAAGAGTTCCTTTTAGCTCCTTTTATCCTTCCACCTACCTGGTCTCTCTCTTGGAGAGCATGTGAGTGTGTTCGTGCATGCATGCGTTAGTGCATGTGTGCATGTGTGTGTGTTTGTGTGTTTGTGTGTGTCAAAGGACAACCTCGGGTGTCATCCATAGTTTTCTTATTGATCTGAGGCTCATCAACAGGACTAGGTTGGACTAGGCTAGCTAGCCAGAGAGTCCTTGGGAATCCTGTCTCTGCCTCCCCTGTGCTTGTATTACAAGGTATGCACCAACAAACCCACATATTTTTTCAAAGCACCCTTTTAATTTATTATGTATAGTGTTCTTTCTGTGTGTATGCCTACATGATACAACCATGTGGTTGCTGGGAATTGAACTTAAGAGCCTGAGAAGAGCGGCCTGTACTCTTAACCTCTGAGCCATCTCTCCAGCCCCCTGAGCCATCTCTCCAGCCCAGCTTTTAAAGTCAGGTCTTCATGCTTAAACAGTAGACATTTTGCCCTGTGTGCCATCTCCCAGGTCCCCCAAGTGGTGTTTAGATTCATCAGCATGTATTGGTCTGATGAGAAGAGAAGAAGTAAGGTTTCACCTTGAAACCTACACATTGTGTTTTGCAGGGAGAAGTCTCTGGGTTGTCTTCAAGGCAGGGAGGGGGCATAATCTTACAATGCAAAGGAGGATGGTGAAGGATGTACCTAAAGAGTTGATGTGCATATACAGAAGCCACTGTGCTAAGTCTTAATTCCACTGTATTAACCAATTTTCCCTCAAAGAACAGGATCAATGGTAATCTAACAAGTAAAGCTTGCCTGAAGATCAGAATGCAGAGCTAAGCCACTAGTCAACAACATGCCTATTTAAGAGCTAAGCCACTAGTTAGCCACACACCTAAACCACTAATTAGCCATAGAAGACAGGCAGGGGTGGCCACACCTTTAATCCCAGAACTCGGGGAAACAGAGTCAGATGGATCTCTGTGACTTCAAGGCCACCCCGGGCTACATGAGAGTGAATCAGTCTAAAAGAGAAACAGAGCTCACACCTTTGATCCCAGCACTTGGGATGACAAGCATTTAATCCCAGCACTAGAGAAGAATATAAGGCAGGATCTCAGTGCAGTCTGACATTTGGTGCAGAGCATTGCAATCTGCCATCTCTCTGAGGACATGATTGCCCCTTTTGGTCTTAGCCTTGGTAGAGGTAAGAACTCTCTAGTGCTTGACTCTCTAGTGCTCTCTGATTTGCTTTTCTGATCTTCAGCTTCAACCCCAATATCTGTCTCTGGTTTTTTATTATCCATGTTATACAAGAGAATGAATAAATGGGAACTTAGCAGATTGGCTTGTGTGATAATGTCTGGGTAGTCCAACAATGGCACTGTCCACAGAGTGGAAACGTTAAGGCCCAGGCAGCTGCTCAGCCCATGAGGCTGGGTGCCTCAGCAGCTCTGATCGGGTGCTGGAAGCCTGGAGGGTTCTATAGCACAGCTGGTCTTCAAGCTATGTGGGAAGGATGAAGAAGCTTGAATGACAAAAGATGGCAGCAGCAGCAGCAAGCAGATAGCCACATAAGAAGCGGAGATCCGCAGGCAAGCAGCACGACTGTCCTCAGACCTCCTTACAACAGGGCCAACTCTAAAAGGTGCTGACCACATGGAGAGGGCGGTCTTCTCTATTTAGTTAACCCTCCCTGGGAATTCCCTCACAGACCCACCCGGAAGCTTTTTATTATGGGATTCCAGGCCCAAACAAACTGCCAACCAATGTTAATCCTCACAGCTCCTCAGTCCAAGCTGAGCGATCAACTTTAACAGGGGAAATCAGCTGTGGCTTAGCTTTTAGCTTAGCCTTCTTTGGAGTTCTAGGCCAGGCCTAAACCCCAGTCAGTTCTCCGGATGCAGGCCACTCCTTATGGTGACAAGAAGGCCTTCCTCAGCTGCACTTCTCTCTGCTGTGGTAACCCATCAACTCCAGCTTTTCATTGTCTTTCTCCAATGCATTATTGTTAACCCGATTCCCATAACAAAATTCCATGTAAGCTCATGGAGAAGAATTGGGATTTGTGGATCAAAAAGTGATATGGGTCATATTTGGATGAGAGGATCCAAGGAAGAATAAGAGGGTTTAAGAGCATGAGACACGGTTTTCATGGATGAAGTTAATTCATATAACATGAAGGTGAAACTTTTATAAATGTGCACTCAACTGTGGTCACCTAAGATGTTTGGTTTTTTTTTTTACATGTATTCATTTATTCCTGGGGTAGGTGGTTTAGATGTGTACCATGGTGTGGGTGTAGAGGTCAGAGGACAACCTCCAGGAATTATTTCTCCCCCTCCATCAACTCTGTCCTGGAGATCAAACTGAAGTCCTCAGACTTAGCAACAAGCTCTCTTAGCTACTGAACCATCTCAACAGTCTTAGCCAAAGTGTTATAAAGTCTTGAAAACATTTCCTTTGTCAGACATTCAAGTACCAGAACAGACCTCTGGAGACAGTGGGACCATAGAGGTTGACACTACAGAGCAGTGACCATGGATATCCTGTGTACTGTCACCTCTGACATTAAAATCCCATACAGCTGAGAGAGACTGACCCTTTCATGGCCATTCTTAAAAGCAGCAAAATGACCAACCAGGAAAATGTCATAGATAAGCCATCTGATCCATGCTGAACTGTACTTCTCTCTGGCCTGCACACCCAGGAGAAAATATCCCTTCCTTACAATCCCAGGCCAGCCTCTGACTTTCTCACACCTTCTAGGTATCAAAATGACTTAGACCAGTCAGTACTGAACTGCTCATCCTGCCCTACCTTGCCCTTTTCAGGAAATGCAAACGAAGCGCCCGCCTGTTGTCTGACTCTCCCCTTCATTCCAGTCCACTCTACTGGCCCAACAGCTGTCTACTGTAGTCCTGTGTGCTGTGTTGTGCCTCTTGTCTCTGGTTCCTCAGACTTCCTATCATCCCAAGTGTGTGCACCATGCCTAGTTTTATACAGTGATGGGATCTAACAAAGGGTTTTCTACACACTACACAAGCACTCTGCCAACTGAGCTCCATCCTCAGCCTGCCATCTCCTTAAGTTAGAACATTAGAACTTGAGGCCAGCGAAAAAATTCCAGTCATACCTACAAAAGATTGTTCCAGAATCATGATTAGCCACCACTCTGCTGTGCCTTTCTGTTAGCTAGCTTTTTTCAAAGGGGAAATTTGTTGATGCAAGTCAAAGGCTGGCTGAGTGTTATGGACATATGAACTCATTCATACAGCTATAAAAAGTATCCTGATATAGGTTTTGTAAATAATTTGCAATTGAAAATCCATTAACAATGTAAATGAAGATAAATAATGCTGAAAGGAACTTAGTAGGTGTGCCAGAATAAGAATATAAAATGCATTCTTTAAAGTAAGACGATATATGTGCTATAAAGCAATCCAATTTTTCCCTCTATCTCTACTAAAAGAAACTGAAGATCATTTTGATTGGTCTGAGGCAGATCTGTTGAGAGGGCTACTAACCAGATGAATGAAAGCAGAGAGAGAAGCATTTGGCATAATATCCCAAGCTTTAAAAAAAGAACTGTGAATGTGTAGGTTGTAAGTAAACACCCAATACATTTTGGAGGCTATTTCAGCCCAGGCAAGGGATAAGCAGAAACAAATGAATCGCTGATGTTGCAAAAAGCTAGCAAGCCAGAAGAACAGACAGGAATAATAACACCACATTACAGGATTAAACTTCCCTCCAAAAGATGTTGTGCTAAAATGTGTCTTCTATCTGAAGTGCTCTATATAATTAGAATGAAGGCATGTTTGCTATGTCTGTAAGAGTGACTTGTCTCTAGTGGCCGATCTATTGGGGAGGAAGAATTCTGGGCAGAACTGTAGCAGCGTACACTAGGGAAGTGACATTCGTACTGCTGTCTTCATTGCAATTCATTCCTTGGAACTCATGGTTCTGGGGATCTGATTTTCACATCATAATATGAATATTCAAATTGCTACTTTACATATCACATATGGTTTGGATTTGAGTGATTTCCTCCCAGGCTAGAGGGATTTCTCTCAAGCAAATCTGTGTGCATTCTTTTAGATAATTTTACCTTAAAAAGGAAGGGGGAGAAAGGAAAAAATCTTTTTTTAAATAACCTAAAAGTCTCAATTAGGTATGAACATTTTCTCACTCTGATTTTTTTAATAAGCCAATCTAATGTTTTTCTTCACTAAATTCACTTAAATGCAAAAGTCATTAGAAGAAAAGTAAACCACAAAAGCAGAAATCAGGGGCTGGATGGGGCTCAGTTGGTTAAATGCTTGCCTAGAATGTACAAGGTCCTGAGCTTAACCCTCAGCACCACGTAAGCCCAAGTGGCAACACACCCTCATAATCCCAGCAGAGTAGCTGGTGGCAGCAGGAGTGAGTGTGAGGTCACCCTCAGCCACATATTGTGTTCAGAATGGTACGGTGGACAGGGACAGCTCCTGAGAAATGGCAGATGGAGATCGTCCTCTGGCCTTCAAGAACAAATGCATACATATACACACATGAGTCTGCATACGCACAAAGATAAATAAACAAGCAGATAAGTTTAAAGAGACATAGAAGGTTCATGGCAAAGAGATCACATAGGAAGAAATCAGAGAGCTCTGAGCAGGTAGAACACATGATCTTCCTCAATTCTAAACGCTTCGTGCTGACTGTTTAGGAGGTAATGGACTAAGTAGAGCAGAGTTGAAACAAAGACAATCTTTAGGAACTGTCCCACAATCCAGGTGGGAGGGAACACTGGGTCACAGATTGGGAATAACAGTGAGAGGTGGTTGGCTTCTGGACATATTTCCTTAATCTAGCTGACTCTGCACTCCAGGTAGGAGACAAAGAAACTAGCAAAGCACACACTCACAGGGACACACACCACACAAACACATGTGAACTCTTTCCAACGATGACTTCTTTTTTTCTAGTAAAAGAAAGTTACTATTAAAAGTCAAGGGATTGGGCAGATGGTTCTGTAAGTGGCATGTTTGTTACACTAGCATGCAGACCTGAATTCAGATCCCCAGCACCCATTTTTTTAAGTCAGATGAGGGATCATGAGCCTGTACTCTTGGCACTGCACAAAGGGATATAGAGGATCTAGGTCCTGGATCTCCTAGAATCTTAGAGCTCAGTGACCATCTAATCTAACCCATCAGTGAACTCCAGGGTCAGCAAGAGGTCTTCTCTAAAACAAGCAATATTAAGGGATAAGGTAGATAATGATGAAGGAAGATGTCTTAGGTAACACACTGGCCTCCACATGCTCATGCACACATGTACACACATCCAAAACATCAACAATGACACCCTATATTCTTGCAGCTCAGCAGAGGAAAATATTGCAGTCTCAAGTCGAAGAGACATGGGTTCAAATCCCAGCTCCACTCACTTGTTATGACCTCCTGTGCGTTACTTGACCCCCTCCCAGGCTTCTCTACTGTAACTCCACTCAGCAGAGTGCTCTTGCACAGTAGCACACAAGAAGAGGTCCTTCAAGACCATCCAGTGAAGTCATGAATTACTCTTTCACACACAAAGTTTTAACAAGGAGTCTGGTATGTGTAGGTTCAATAAGGCTGGAGTAAAAGTGGGGAGATATATGGCTATGTGAAGAATGTAAAATTTCCATATGCCAATGAGATATTTTTACAGGTTCATTATTTTTTAATTGATCTAGTCAGACAAAGATAAACTTCGGCTCTTTCTCTATTCATCTTTGGAGGAGACTAGGGCAGAGACATTGCCCTTTTCAATGTTTCATGAAGCAAGGAGTGGACCTGCCCCGCACAACCTCTGTTGTGACGGCCGTGATGCTCTGTGTGGGAATCTTTTTCCTACCTAAGCACCCTTGAATCTATACTCTTTCCCCAGGCGAAGCCCTGCCTGATTCATTCATCACCCAAACCTGTTGCAAGTCATTTTTTCCACTTTATCATGTCACCTTGCAGCCCTGTGCCAGCATATGGTCTATTATGTGCAAATGATTAAACAGATTTTCTGCCATGGGTAAAAAAATATATTTCCCACTGAATACTTGAAGACTGTGCAGCTTTCTCCCAGAAGCACAAACTTAGAATTGTAAGCGACTCTGTGGGGCAGATAGAAGAGAAAACTGTTCTTCTGATGGGTCCATAGCTCGTGTCTTCCATTGGAGCAAAGGATAATATATCCATTGTGGGATTTCTCTGGGGTGATCAGAGTGCTGCATGCTGAAATAATCGCCCTGGTCCTTGGAGGCTTAGGTATGTATGCAACCATACCTGGCATGACATCATTGGACTCCTCCTTCACCTGGGTATTTCCATTGCTGCAAAACTCAGCTCAGGTGTGACTGTTCCAGGTAATCAGGTCGTATGTTTCACTCTCCCTTGACTGGATGTCTCCTGTGATCTCCAAAACTCCCAGAAAGGACTGATTGCTATTAAAATATTCATCATGCTGCATTCTAATTTTGTAATTGTCCATTTTGCATGCTCATCCATGCACACATATATGAATGTCATGGTTTTCCTGGAGGCTATTTTAAACCTTACTGCCTACTGCAGACTGAATTCATCTGCACTCACTAAGACTTTCTTTTAAGTAGATTCTTCATGTGTCATAGCCAACATTTATAAGTTTTTCAATTATTAAAATTCAAAAAATTTTATGTGTGACACATGCATGTATCACACATGTATGAAGATGTGCTCGACCATATGTGTGTGTGGAGGCCAGAGGTGAGTATCAGTTGTTCTTTATGCCATTTACTGAGACATGATCTCTCACTGAACAGTTTGCTGGTTCAGCTATACTGGGTGGCCATGTAGCCCTTGGGAACTCCATGTTTCAGCCTATACACCCCAGCACTGTGGTCATAGGCAAACACTGCTGCACCTGGCTTTTACACAGGTTGCTTGGGATCAAAATTCATGTTCCCATGACTGTGGGATCTTCCTCCATAGCTCCAGTTATTTCTGAAGCATGCATGCTTCATGTATGAAACATACAAAACGAACTAAAAGAAGTACACTAAAATGGCAGGCTATCTATTGGAAGTGGGCTCTTTCTTCGATTCTGCTGAATTAATACTATTTTCAATTATTTACAAGAAGCAACTCATTGACCACTGCTGGAATCCATGCTTGTTATCTAGTAATTTCCTCAGCCTCTCATAAATTATTTCAGGTAAGTATGTGGATTAGATGGGCTATTATGTAGACTAAATAAAACCAAATAGATGATATGTAGATAAAATGCCATTTGTAGCAGCTGAGATATAGCATAACTTTCAGTTTATGAGTAGGAGGTTTGCACGAGTGTTGTGTATGTGTATACATGTGGAGTCCAGAAGTTGACCCCTAGTGTAACTCCTCAGGTGCTGTCTACCTTCTTTCCTTTCTTTCTTTTTGAACATATGTACTTTATTTTATGTGTATGGGTCTTTTGCTCAGAAATATGTCTGTGTATCACATAAGTGCCTGATGCCTTAAGAGATCAGAAGTAGGCATTGAATACACTGGAATAGGAGTTTGGATGACTGTGAGCCTCCCCATAGGTGCTGAGAGTCAAATCCGGGTCCTCTGGGAGAACTACATCTTCTCCTAACAATGGAGCCATCCTCAGTTTCTAATAAAGGGTTTCTCACTAACGCAGAGTCCACCAGCCTGCCTAGGCTGGTCAGCCAGTATGCCTCAGGGACCTGCTGGTCTCCTCCTCAGTGCCACCATGCCCAGATTTTTCAAAATGCAACTTGAGAGATCAAGCTAAGATATGTGCAGCAAGTACCTTACTGACTGAGCTATCCCCTGCACTCTTCCACTTCCCTTGTTTCTATCTATTCATTTTACACCCTGGCCACAGCCCCACCATCCTCCTCTCCCAGTCCCCCTCCACCATTCTCACCCCCAATCCTCTTGTCTTCCATCTCAATCCAGGATAGGGCAGGTCTCCCATTGAGTATCAGTAAAACATGGCATATCAAGTTGCAGTAAGACTATGCACCTCCCCTTGCATTAAGGCTGGGCAAGGTGACCCAGCATAAGAAGTAGGGTCCCAAAAGCCAGTAAGAGAGTTGGAGACAGCTCCTGTTCCTGCTTTTAGGAGTCCCACAAGAAGATCAAGCTGCACACCTGTAACATATAAGCACATTGCCTAGGTCAGTGCCAAGCAGGCTCCTTGGTTGTCAGGCCAGTCTTTTCGAGCCTCTGAAAGACCAGGTTAGTTGATTGTGTGAGCCTTCCCATGGTGTTATCTTTGATCCCTCCGGCTCCTACACTTCTTTCTTCTCCTCCTCCTCCCTAGGATTCCCGAACTCCACCTAACAAATTGTGCTGGTCTAACTAGAAGAAGAATGCAAAAAGATCTACTTCACAAAACTCAAGTCCAAGTGGATCAAAGACCTAAACATAAAACTAGAAACACTCAACCTGATAGAACAGAGAGTGGGAAATAATCTCAAAGGCATCAGCAGAGGAGACAACTACCTGAACAGAACACCAATAGCACAGACACTAAGATCAACAATTGATAAATGGCATCTCATGAAACTGAAAAGTTTCTATAAGGCAAAGGACAAAACGGCAAGCTACAGAATGGGAAAAGATCTTCAACCCCACATCTGACAGAGGACTGATTTCCAAAATATGCAAAGAACTCAAGGAACTAGATATCAACAAACCAAATAATTTAATTTTAAAAAATGGGGTACATATCTAAACAAAGAATTCTCAACAGAAGAATCTCAAATGGCAGAGAAACAATTAGCACCCAAGCCTATTTGTATGCCAGAATAAATACTGATCTACTACCCAAGGCCCCATACATTGCCTAGGACTCCTCACAGACACCCAAATTCAGGTGGTCTGAATCAGTCCCATGCTGGATTCCCAGCTGTCAGTCTGGGGTCCAGGGGCTCCCCCTTGTTCAATTCAGCTGTTTATGTGGGTTAAACAAGCCCAGTCTTGACGCCTAGGCTCATCAGTTCACCCTCTCTGTCACTGGGTTCCTTGAGTTCAGTTCAGTGTTTGTCTGTGGGTATCTGCCAATGCTTCCATCAGTCATTGGTTGAAGGTTCTGTTTCCCAGACTCTCTGGCAGTGGGATTGTAGGCTGGCACTCCCCTGATCATTGTCTAAAATCTATATATGAATGAGTACATACCATGCTTCTCTTTTTGTGACTGGGTTACCTCACAGGATGGTTTCTTCTAGTGCCATCCATTTGCCTGCAGATTTCAAAATTCCATTTTTTTTCAACAGAAAAGCACTTCATTGTGTAAATGTACCACATTTTCTCTATCCACTCTTCAGTTGATGGGCATCTAAATTGATTCCAGGTTCTGGCTATTACATATAATGCTGCTATGAATATAGTGGAACAGATATCCTTGTTGTATGACTGTGCATCTTTTGGATATATGCCTAAGAGTGGAATTTCTGGGTCTTGTGTTAGGCTGATTCCCATTTTTCTGAGGAATCTCCATACTGATTTCCAAAGTGGTTGTTCAAGTCGGCACTCCCACCAGCATTGGAGGAATGTTCCTCTTTCTCCGCATCCTCTCCAGCATAAACTGTTGTTGGAGTTTTTGATTTTATCCAGTGTGACAAGAGTGAGATGGTATCTCAGAGTTGTTTTGATTTGCATTTCCCGGTTGGCTAGTGATGTTGAACACTTTCTTAAGTGTCTCTCAGACATCTTACACCCCTCTACTGAGAATTCTCTATTTAGTTCTGTAGCCCATTTTTTGATTGGATCCTTCGGTGTTTTGGAGACTTGCTTATTTTGAGACTTCTTCCTGATGAATTTTTCCTATGATGAATATGAAATGACCTTCTTCATCTCTTTTGATTAATTTTAGTTTGAAGTCTATTTTGGTAGATACTAGGATAGCTATACCCACTTGCTTCTTACGTCCATTTGATTGGAAAATCTTTTCCCAACCTTTAACTCTGAGGTAATGTCTGTCTTTGGGGCTGAGGTGTGTTTCTTGTATACAGCAGAAGGATGGGTTCTGTCTTCGAATCCATTCTGTTAGCCTGTGTCTTTTTATGGGCAAGTTAAGACCATTAATCACCATTGATTGCTCATTCTTTTTTGTTTTAGAATGCTTGTTGGTGGTGGAATTATATGTGGATTTCCACCCCTTTTTTCTTTTTGCTGTTGGTAAGGTGGAATTATCTATTACCTATGATTTTCTGGTTGGAGTTTTCCTTCCAGAACTTTCTGTAGGGCTGGGTTAGTGGATATGTATTGTTTGAATCTGGTTTCATCATGGAATATCTTGTTTTCTCCATCTATAGTGATTGAAAGCTTTTCTGGGTATAGTAATCTGGGCTGGCATCCATGGTCTTGGTAGAATAGCTATCCAGGACCTTCTGGCTTTCAGAGTTTCTTAGAGAAGTCAGGAATGATTCTGATAGGTTTGCCTTTATATGTTACTTGTGCTTTTTCCCTAGCTGCTCTTAAATTCTTTCTTTATTCTTTATGTTTGACATCTTGATTATTATGTGTCGACGTGACTTTTTTGTGGTCCACTCTATTTGATGTTCTGTAAGCTTCTTGTACCTTCATTGGCATTGTCTTTCTTTAGGTTGGGAAAGTTTACTTCTATGGTTTTGTTGAATACAGTTTCTGCCCCTTTGAGGTGGTTTTCTTCACTTCTTCTATACCTATTATTTTTAGGTTTGGTCTTTTCATGATGTCCCATATTTCCTGGATATTTTGTGTTAGGAATTTGTTGTACTTAAGATTTTCTTTGGTAGATTAATCTATTTCCCTAGTGTATCTTCAACACCTGAAATTCTCTCTCCCATCTCTTTTATTCTGTTAGTTATGCTTGCATCTGTAGTACCTGACCGTTTGCCCAGCTTTTCTATTTCCAGCATTCCTTCATACTGTGTTTTTTTTAATTGTCTCTATTTCAGTTTTCAACACTTGCATTGGTTGAATTGTTTCCTGCAATTTTTGCTGTGTCTTTTCCTCCATTTGTTGCATTTTTTGGATTTTTGGTTTGTTTTTTCTTCCATTTCTTTAAGGGATTTTTCCATATTCTCTTTGAGGGCCTCTATCATTTTCATGAATTTGTTTTTAAGGTCATTCTCTTCTGCTTCATTTACATTGGAATATTTGAGTCTTTCTGGTGTAGAGTCTCTAGAATCTGGTGGTGTCATATTTGTTTTTGTATTGTCTTCTTCTCATCCCTTCTTCTAGTGGGTGCAGAAAGATCCTCTTCCTGACCTGGTGGATCAGAGTTCCCTTTCACTAGGTGCAAGCAAGTCCAATACTCTGGTATTTTTCCTCTTCCTGGTCCTAGTCCTGGTCCCATGGGTGGAGAGGAAGACACGGAATCTGGGGTGCATAGGCTCCCGCCAGGCACAACATGATTTTCTAAGCCTTAGGATCTAAGGGAAAGTGAACCATCCTATCCTGCAAGGAAGCTCCTTAAGCTCAGGAAGCAAATAACTAAAAATAGCTTCAGAAAGTTCTTGAAACTGACCAGATTCACTCCTCCACAAGCATATATAAGCTGCAAGAACTGCTGACAATCACTCACAGACAAACTGAGTTGCCTAGATGATGCTCAGACCAATGAAGACACCAAAGAAACAGAGACCAGCAGAGCTGCCTGGAAGAGGCTCAGACAAATTGGGTTACCTTCAAAGAATATTCCATAGCTAGTTGATGTTCTGCCAGTTGAATTGTTTTAGTTTATGCAGTACACTCCAGGTTTCCAACTTTTGTGAACTATTAGTCAAGTTGGGGTGATTTTCAGTGATGTAGCTCTCTTTGAGTAATCTCTGCTCCTGTAGTAACCCCTCAACCACACTCCTGTAAGTAATACAATAAAAAAATTCCCATTGGTCACCATGTTGGACATTGCTGTTATCTCTAATTTGGCCAGTCAATCCATGTCTGGGAGGAGTAGATATTTGTTCAGAAATAGTGTTACTCAACAGTCAGTGCTTCCAGAAACCTAATCAGGAAACAAAGGTCTCTCTTTGGAAAATATAGGGGAACACACATGAGAGCTTTCAAAATAGCTTTAATTTCTCAGTGGACCACGAGGCCAATAATGACATTCTGAAAATGGAGATTTATGTGTGATCCCTACTAAACATATGGAGTGATTGGCCCAAGAGTCAGGCCACTGGAAGCTAACTATACATGCTCTGCATGTCCACTGGAGAAGCCTGAGTTTGACTCTGTGAAAAAAGTCTGAAAAACCCAACAGCAGACCAGCACATGTGGGGATATCACATCTGCACTCAGTCACCTGGTGGGACCTTGGGCAAACATGGCAAGTTTAGGTCACTCAGATCTGAAAAATAAAGAATAATATGATCGGCTATACAGCAGTTTCATGAGGCTTACTGGCACATCATTCTCCTCTGAGTCAAGCACCATCTTCATGAGTTCATCTGTGCCAGTTGCAAAAAATCGTCACAGTTGGGCTTCACTCTTAGCATTTCCTTACACACAAAATAAGTATGGTGAGGATCATCAGCTTATCCAGCCACTCCTCCTAACCAACTAGATGCAATTCTTCCCTAACTGCACCTGGGGTTAGCATACTGGGGAGGGAATACAGTATGTAGGCTAGGGAGGCCATGGGAGAAAGAGGCTCGATATGTGTTTGTGGGAAATCCATCATATGTGATGGGAGAAGACTTTCCAGTGTGTATGCTTTGGGGACACTCACATTACTATCTGGAACTACCCACCCATCCTCTGTAAGTAAGCCCAATAAACCCATTTGTTTCCTTAGTGGAATGAAACTTTGGTTGTCATTTGGAACCTTATAAGGAAGAGGGTAGATATTGCCTTATCCCTCCGCAGAGAAAATTTTCCAAAAGGGCATAGACAAAAAGCACAAGGCAGTGTAAGCAAGTGTTGCATGGTTGTTATTAGTATCATTTCATCCTAGTCACAATGCAGACAGCAAGACAAGCAGAACTTGAAGCACATAATTGATGCTCCTCAAAATGAACCAACCTATACATGGCTCCTGCAGAGGTAACCATCAAGAGAGAAATACGGATATACCAACTCCCAGCTTGAAAGACAAGACACATTTTACAGCTATTATCTCAGTTTTGATTAATGGGTTGTTTTTTTTTTCTTTTTCCATTATTCATCTAAGGGGTACATGTGTGTGTTCATGTTGGTATATATATGGGCTGGCACGAGACGGATGTGTGTGTGTGTGTGTGTGTGTGTGTGTGTGTGTGTGTGTGTGTGTAAGTCCAATCATGTTTGAAATCATCATTCATCCTGAATTGTTCCCCTTTATTAATTGAGGCAGTTTTGTCAATCAAACCAAGAACTCTAAATACAGCTAGTCTTGCTAGCCAGCATGCTCTGGGAATTCCCAGTCTTTACCTTCCTAGATTGGAATTAAAGACAGGCCACCATATTCACTCAGCATTTATGTGGGCTGTGAGGATTGAACTCAGGTCCTCGTGCTTGCAAGGCAAGAACTTTCTTTACTGAGCTATCTCCTCAGACTGCAAACAAATCTATGTATATAATATCTGGTTTGTGTACCATCAGCTTAAGAGCTCAGATTTCATCACCTGGGGGATTTAAATGAAACTGCATTCTACAGAAAAAGAATTAGAACCCTTTGAAACATTGCTCACAACTGCTCAGTTAATTCTCATTCCACTTCATCTCAGACTCCCTTAGACTCCAGATAGAGATGCAGAGTAAAGAGAACAACTTAATGGTCTCCTTCTTAGGACAGCATAGAAGTGACCACTGCAGCAAGTGTTCCTAGCAACCAAGATGGACTATAATCCTTTGAGATGCTATCCTTCATATTTACACCAACATTTCCAGCAATGGTAATACTTTACAATAAAAATTTATTTCCCCTAGATCTTCCTAGGAACAATTTAATTAGACTGCCTTGGGAAACGGGCTCCTGTTATAGAAATCCCTCTGCTGGTACAAATTCCTAGCAAAAATAAAAGTGACTGTAATTATGATAACAGTGATGATGATGAAAATGATGCTGATGGTGGTGATGCTATTGCTTGTGAGTAGAATGAACTATTTTATGGAGTGTCTTTGAACCTGGGCAGTCAGGTAGCATGAGCAGAGGACCTCAGAACACCAAGGCACATAGGATATAAGGAACTAGGAGAGAGAGGCGAAGTGCTAGGACCAGGTGGAGCATGAAGGACTCATGGAAACATAGGCTTTCTTATCCATACTCACGCTTGAATTAGCTCCCTTGTCTCTTAGAAGCACTGTCTCCCAGGCTAATGTAGGAATCTGCTATTTACCTACTTCCAATAACATGAAATACTTGAATCTTCAAGTAGCTCTATTATAGAGAAACCTAAAGGTTACCAATACTTCAAGTCCAACTTCCTAAGAGAGAGAAAGATAGGATCACTCTGAAGTGATGAGGACTAGAGAGGTGAATCAGAGGACAATGAGGACCTGAGCTTGAGTCCCCAGCACCCACCTAAAGGGTAGGGCAAGCTTATACACAGGTGCCTGTGACCCATGGCCAGGGGGTGGGGACAGAGACAGGATGACTCTGGATGTGCTGGTTGCCACCCTAGCTCCAGCCTCAGTGAGGACTGTGTCCCAGATAACATGGAAGGGAAGGACAGAGCAGGACCTGTGATACTTCCTGTGAGTAGATGGACAGGTACACACACACTAAGACAGACAGACAGACATACAGACAGAAAGAGTAGCCCCTGATGAAACAGGGGGCCACAAATGACCAACAGTTTTCAATAAAAGCAAGGAAAACTTATTTTCTTTTTTTGAAAGTCTTTATTAAATCAAACGAAGCCGGGGTCCACGGCTGTGATTTATTGCACTGGGAACCTCTAGAACAACCAAACAGCACATTTTCTTTCACTCCTGGCGAGTAATTAGCCTCTGCGCTGCTAAAGGGCCTGTCAGCAGTCCTGTCAAGAATAAAGAAAAGCCAGCTACTCAGGAGCACGGGGCCCTCAGCATTACTCATCATCTCCCTGGCGCTTTAAGGCATCATCCTTGCCGTCTGCTCTACTGTTTCTTGTGAGGAAGGCAGAGCAGAGCCGCAACAGCGGGGTCATCACCACGAGCAACCCTGGACTGATGTGCTAGGGGAAGAAAGGAAAGGGCAGCCCCCACCAAGGGCCACGCACTGCAGAATAATCATGGTCAGATGCGCTGTCAATCACCCCCGTTGGCCCTTGCAGTCCCACTGAAAGGTTAGCTCCAGTTTTCAAGGGTAGAGACACATAAATTTACAGAGATTCAATAATTCACACGAGCCAGGCAGGCCCTGGAACCAGGACTGAATCCAACTCTGCTAGCTCCCCACAGTCCATAAAATGTCATCACAGGTTTTTCAGGTGGGTAAGGGTACATGAGGATGGGATTTTATGTGGTACCGGGCCAGGGGAGAGCAGATGATTGTAAATGCAATTATCTCCCATGCTTTCTCCGGTAACCATAGCGATTTGTCTATTATCACATGGGCACATGTTTAATGCACAGGTTGGTTTTATTAATGGGATATGTAAAAAAAGAAGACAAACCACTTTCCTTACCCAGAAAAAACCGCAGTTATGATGTTAATCTATTTTCCTTGGACAGGGATGCATTAGTATTCCCATCACAAACAAATAAGGAATGCTGGGGAGGATTCAGGGAAAGAAGAACCGTTATACAATGATGGTAGGGGTGTAAATTAATTCACTCGCTATGGAAATCAGTATACAGGTTCTTCAATTAGGTAACCCAGAGCTACCAAATGACCACCTGTACCACACTTGAGCATATACCTTGTGACAGTTAGTGCTGACATGACACAATGTAAGATGACCTAGGAAGGGAAGCTCAATGGAAACTTTTTTAGATGAGGTTACCCTTGGGGTGTCTGGGGGATTATCCTAGTTAAGGTAACTGAGGTAGGAAGATTCAGCCACTGTGGGTGTCCCATTCCCTAGACAGAGGATCCTAACCTCCAAAAATGGAAAAGTCAACTTGAGCCTGTAAGTACTCTATGCATTGCTTTCAGCTCTTGGATGTGTATATGGCATGACCTGCAATATAGCAAGTTCCTGCCTTGCTTTCCCTGCAATGGTGGCTGGTGACGGGAAACCATGGGACAAATAAGCCCTTTCTCCCTTAGGTTGCAACAGGAACTGAAATGAAGAAGTATCTGAAAGACTCTAAGTCAACATACCACAGAGATGCCTGAACATCAATGTTTACTGCTGAACTATTGACAGCAACTAAGTTATAGAACCACCATAGGTGTCTATCATTTTTAATGTGTTGTATATATACAATAGGGTTTTATTAAGTTACAAAAAGAATAAAATACTGCTGTATGGAAAACGGATGCAACTGGAAATGGTCACATTTAGTGCAATAAAACAGACTCAGAAAGACAAATTCTATATGCTTTAATTTCTCATTTATAAGACCTAGAGTTTTATAGATACATTAAATAGGTACATATCTATCTGTGCCATATATGTTATATGTATGATATATATGACTAACAGGAATGAGGTGGGCAGAAGGGATACAAGAGAAAGTATGGGGCTGAATATGATCAAAATGCATGATATAATCTAAAGATTATACGAAGCCCAACAATGTGTATAATGAATTTACAGCAATAAAACATGAAATGATTAATATTTGAGGAAACATGTCTGCTCACTAGTATGATTTGGTCATTCCATAACATATACCTGTATAAAAATACTACATTGTGCCTTTAAAAACGTATACCAGTACTACCTGTCAATTAATTTTTAAAAAATAATTGGATAATTATTAAAAACTAGAATCAGACTGTAAAGTGTACCCTTTACAAGGTTGTTTACTTAGTATTTAAAATACTAAGACTATTCTGATGTGTGTACACATGCTCTGAAGCAGACAAATAAACTACCAGGTAGGTGTGCCATAATGTAGCCTTGGCATTTTTATTCTTTAAAATCTATGACAAGGTTGAAGAGACGACTCAGAGAGGGAAGTCCTTGCTACCAAAGCTTGAAGATGCACATGTGGAGCCACAGCACCCACACTAAACAGTTTAGTGTAGAGGCCTGTGCGTGTAATCCCAGTGCCTGGGAGGAGAAGGCAGCTAATTAGACATTTTTTGAGACCTTATCTCAAAAATCTGAGAAATACAGTGGCTGAGGCAGATATCCAGTGTTGACCTCTGTATTCCACACACAAATGCATGCCTGTGCACATAAATGTGTACATGCACACACAAACATATATACAAACATAGACCACAGATACATCCAAAAATGTCTGTAATAAATGCCCTTACACATGAAAAATAATATGCATGTATACTGAATACTTCAGTGATTCTCATACATCTTCTACATCTCATCTGTCGACACTGTTCTTCACATTTTTGGATGGTAAATGAATTCTCCTATCACTCAAAGGCAGAGGTCAAGGATGTAGCTGGGTATCTCATGTGCACAGGACAGCACCTTGCCCAGCAAGCAATTCTACCATGAAAACATAAATAACAAATGGTGGCCAGGGTATGGCAACATTAAAACCAAGGGGAGCATGCTCATATTGCTTGTTATTCTGCAGGAGCATGCATAGCTTTAGTTAGGCTCATATTCTTCCTATGTTGTTCCCCACTGCAAAGTTTCTCTTGTTGTCTAACTGAAGGCTATTGCCCAGAAAGAACCCACAGCTGGTTTCTCATTGGAACATCTGAAAGGATGTAGAGTGCTCAAAGCTTGCATATGCAAACCATATATCCTTATGCCCTTTGCTCTCTACAAAAACTATGTTTCCATTTTCCAGACAGCTGCTCTCCCAGTCCTACCTTAATATGTTAAAAACAATTCCCAAAACTAGAGATGACTCCATTGGTAAAATGTTTACCTTATAAGTATAAATACCTAAGTTCAAATCCCTGGAACCCACATAAAAAGTCAAGCATGGTGGTACACACCAGTAATCCCACCATCTGGGAGATGGGAAGTCAAGAAAGAGAAGGTCCCTGGAAGGCCACTGACTTGCTAGCTTAAATCAGTATGGGAACCTTCCAGACTTGTGAGAGATCTAGTCTCAAACAAAAGATACAAGGTTGTCTTCACACACATCCACACTCGGCATACAAACACAAGTATATGTGTTGGGTGGCTCATATTCTCCTGATACCTTCTTATGGCCTCTGAGGACACCAGGCACACATGGGAGATGAGCACACACATACACATAATTAAAGATATAAAAATAAATATTTTTAAAGGGGACATGAAGTTGGGATGTGGACATAGAGGGTGATCTGGGGGGAGCCGGAAGTAAGAAATGACAAGTGGGTATCATGTTGTATTGTGTACATGTATGAAATTCTCAAATAATGTTTTAAAATCTATGCAATAAGGCATTATGAATCACACTCAAAGTCAAGTCACAGCCCAGGAGAGGCATTTTGATTTCGTGAAAACAAAGTACTAAAAAGCCACTACAAATTAATAAGGAAAAGATAAATAACCCAAGAGAAAAAACATTGACAAAAGCTATAAAAACACATCACACAGAGGAGAGAACCCAGAGGGCCAATAAACATAAAAGACTGTCAACTTTATGAATAGTCAGGAAGCCACAGACAAACCGCCAGTGAAATGTCATTTCACATCCACCCAGCTGGCAATGAACCTGAAGACAGACAAGACTCGGTGCCACTGGGGACACAGTGATACAGAAGATGCCTTCTCTGCCAGTCTGCAGGGCACTCAAGCATCGCCTCTTGGAGAAAAGTTTGACAGCAGTTGGTAGAAGAGAAATATCCACCTCCAGGTATCTGCCCTAAAATCCCTCACACAGGAACGTGAGAGACCTCCATGGGATGCTGTGGTAACACTGTTGGCAGTCATGAGAACTTTCTAACAGCTATCCAATGCAAGGCACCGACAGTCATAAACTGATGACACAGTCCTGCAGTGGCAGACCCCAGAGCAGTTCAAACCAGAGTGTATACAAATGGAAACAAAAAAAGGTATGACTGTAATGGTTAAAACTGACTGTCACACTGACAGGATCTAGGGTGGCCAAGGGGACAAGTCTTACTTTAATTGCCAACTTGACATGGCTCAGAGTTACCTGAGAAAGGATTCTCAATTGAGGGATCACCCCAATCAGATTGCCCTATGGGCTTGTCTAGATTGGGTTAGTTTGGAAAGGAAGACCCGCCTTAACTGTGGATGTCTTCCTTCTGTGGGCTGGGGTCCTGAACTGGACAAAAAGGGGACAATGAGAACTGAGCACCAGTGTTCATCTCTTTCCGCTTCCTGACTGTGGATGACATGTGAGCAGCTGCCTCCTGCTCCTGCTGCCATGCCTTCCACACCATCCTGGACTGCACCCTCAAACGCTGAGACAAAATCAGCTCTTCTTCCTTGAGTTTCTCCTTGTCAGGCGTTTTGTCACAGCAATGGAAAATACTAATTAAATGGGATTGCATAAAAGGAAAGTCATACCATCACATAAAGAGTATACATTATGTGTGTGTGTGTGTATACATATAATATACATGTACATCACAATTATATGTGGCAAGTATATAAATCTGGGCTTATATTTATGTAAATGTTAATTATAACATTTAATTTTAAATTTTATTCAATATAAGCAAAATTTTACATCATTATAAAATGCAAATATTATGCAAATCAACACAACTCTGAGATACCATTTCACTCCTGTCAGAATGGCTAAAATCAAATGACAGTTTATGCTGGAGAGAATGTGGAGAAGGGGAACACTCTTTGACTGCTGGTGAGAGTGCCAACTCATACAGCCACTTTGTAAATCAGTATGCAGATCCCTCAGGAAAATGGGAACCACAAGACCCAGCGATTACACTCTTAGGCATATACCCAAAAAATACGCATTCATACAACAAGGATGTCTGTTCCACTATATTCATAGCAGCATTATTTGTAACAGCCAGAACCTGGAAGCAACCTAGATGCCCCTCAACTGAAGAGTGGATAGAGAAAATGTGGTACATTTACACAATGGAGTACTACAGCAGAAAAAAACAATGGAATCTTGAAATTTGCAGGCAAATGGATGACACTAGAAGAAACCATCCTGAGTGAGGTAACCTAGTCACAAAAAGACAAATATGGTATGTACTCACTCATATGTGGATTTTAGACATGGATCAGGGCAGTGCTAGCCTACAATCCCACTAACCCACTGACAGAGAGTGACTGTTGAAAGCAGAGACAGACACCCACAGATAAACACTGAACTGAACTCCTGGAATCCAGTGACAGAGAAAGAGGTCTGATGAACAAAGGGGTCAAGACTGAGCTTGTTTAACCCACAGAAACAGTTGACCTAAACAAGGTGGAGCTCTTGGACCCAGACTGAGACTGATCAAGACCCCCTGAATGTGGGTGTCAGTGAGGAGGCCTAGGCAATCTATGGGGCCTTGGGTAGTAGATCCGTATTTATTCTTGGCATACAAATGGACCTTGGGTGCCCATCCCACAATGAGGGATGCTCTCTCAGCCTGAACTCTTGGGGGAGAGCCTAGACCCTGCCCTGAATGAAATTACAGACTCTGGAGATCACCCATAGAGGGCCTCACCCTCCCTGGGGAACAGAAATGGGGGGGCTGATGAACCTGCTGGAGGGCAGGGGAGCGAGGGACAGAGAGGGAGCTGGGATTGACATATGTAACAAACTTGTTTGTAATTTAAATTTTTAAAACAGTACAATTAGTAAGAATAATTTCCCCAATGAAGACAAATGCATCAAAAGAAGAGGAAAATTATCCATGTCAACAGCCAAAGTTTTGTATTTCTGCCAATATTCTGAGGAATATGTATTCATGCAACTTCCCAGCTAAATATCTACGAAGAGATTTCAGTGGAGTTCTGGGGGTGAAGATATAGTGAAAATTGATGTCAGAAATTCTCAAAAAACGCAAATATTATTATACTAAATGGACTCAGACATAATGAATTAATGTCTTCCAAGTTTGTATTTCATTTGTATATTGATACTAATAAATGTGAAATACATACACAATAATAACAAAATACCATAGTACTTACCTCTGAGAGAAGGTTGGAACTGGAAAGCATACAAAAAAACTATGTTTTATTTTTTAAAAAACATTTTTGAGACACTGTCTCAACTAGCCCAGGATAGTTTTGAACTTCTGATCCTCCTGCCTCTACTTTCCTAGTTCTAGGGTTACAGGTACATCCTGCTTACCTATGTGTGTTTTTGAATAGGTGTGTGGGGGTGGTGACCATGTGTGATTGTGCAGTTGTGTTGGGGTAGTGCACATGTGTACTTATGCTGGTGTGTTGGATCGATGCACATGTGTATTTGTGTAGGTGTTTTGGAACAGTACACATATGTGTTTGTGCAGGTGTGTTGGGGCAGTGCACATGTGTGTTCGTGAATATGAAGGCGGAAGTTAATCCTGGGTATCTTCCTCAATCACACTCTCTAAACCTTACTTTCTGAGACAGAGGTCCTTTGAGCTCGAGAGTTGAAGACCACCCTAGACAACACAGTGAGAGCATGTCTCAAAAAATAAAAAACACCATAATCATCACCATCTAGGTATAATTTATGTTTGCTTTTTTCTTAAATTTTTACAAAATAAAAATACATATTAATGCCTATAGTTTTCATTCTTTGAGAGAAGTGAGGGCTGGGTGACCTGTTTGTACCTTGGAGTCTGGTGGAGGGCCAGTAAAGAAAGAAAGAAATGGGTGCTTGTAGGGCATGCTATGCGTCTGGTTGGTCAGGAGGGAAGACTTTCAGAGTATCCTCAAACACAGAGGTGACTCTGGCTCCATGGGAAATGGGAGAGGTCAAAGCAAGGGAGCCTTCCTAGACAATAAGAGATAATCCGAAATCTATTTCAATTTGGCTTAGGAAAACGTATCTATTCCCTCACTTCAAGGCAGAAGGTTCTGGTATTCTCAGAAGTCACAGTACTGTCAAAGTCCCAAATTGCGAGCTGACTGAGGAAGAGGTATTGATGTGCACAGTGCTCTGCTCCCTCATTCAGGAGGCCCCAGGCTGGGCCTCAGAGAGAAGTTAAATCCCTCAGGCAAAAACAGACCAGGGTACATCAACACCTCATCCTTAGACCCTCAAGGAAGTCACTTTCCTTTCAAAGCAGCTGTTTCCACATTTGTGAAGTCAAGGTGATAGAATAATCTGATTCTAAAACAGGTGAACACCTGCACCTGGTAGCAGGATGCACCCAGTGTGTGCACACATATGCACAAGGGTCTCTGCAGGCCATCTACCTCCCTGGTTCAGAAAATCATGTTAGCAACTGTCCCTGTGGTTCTTTCCAATAATTTGCAGTTAATGAATTAAAAGGGACTCGGGAGGTGACTCAGTCAATATAGCATTTGCTGTAAAAGCACGTAGACACAAGTTTGGCTCCCCAGCATCCATGTTATAAAAAAAAATGCCAAGCACTGTAGACCTTGGCACTGCAAAGGGCAGAGACAAGACGATTCACACACACATGGTAGTGGTAAAAATGAATTTGAATAAATTCACCCACCATATCTGTCTATAGATGGAAGGGTAGACTTCATTAAGCACAATTATATAGAAATATTACTCCTTTCTACACACCAACCTCAAGTTCTTTTTTTCATTATTTTTAATACATTTTTTAAAAGAGCTTGCTTCACATGGTAATCCCAGCTCCCTCTCCCTCCCCTCTTCCTGCAACCTCTAACCATCCCCCCAGCGTCCCACCCTATCCCCACTCCCTTCCACAGAGGGGATATCCAGAGTCTGACATTTCATTCAGGGCAGGGTCCAGGCCCTCCCCCAAAAGTCCAGGCTGAGAGAGCATCCCTCTTTGTGTTACGGACACACGAAGTCCATTTGTATGCCAGGGATAAATACTGATCTACTGCCCGTGGCCCAATATGTTGCCCAGGACTATTCACTGACTCTCACATTCAGGGGGTCTGGGTCAGTCCTGTGCTGGCCTCCCAGCTGTCGGTCTGGGGTCCAAGAACTCCCCCTTGTTCAAGTCAGCTGTTTCTGCTGGTTTCATGAGCTCATTCTTTGCCCATATGCTCATCACTCCTCTCTCTCTGTCACTGGGTTCCAGGAGTTCAGTTCAGTGTTTAGCTGTGGGTAATTTCCTCTGCTTCCATCAGTCACTGGATGAAGGTTCTAGAATGGCATATAAGGTAGTCATCAAGTACATTATCAGGAATGGACATTTAAGGTAGTCTCTCCACTATTGCTTAGCTTGCCAGTTGGTGTCATCCTTGTAGATCGCTAAAGGTCTCACTCATGCCAGATGTCTCTTCAAACCTATAATGACTCTCTCTATTATGGTGTTTCTCATCCTGTTCTCCCCCATTTTACCCCAACTCAACCTTCTTGCTTCCCCATGACCTACTCTCTCCTCCATTTCCCCCCTCTCTTCTTCCCAGCTCCCACTCCCCCCACCTCAATCCCCCACCCCGCACTGTGTTCCCAATCTGTTCAGGAGATCTTGCCTCATTCATCTTCTCTGGGGTACCAGGCATATCTCTCTTGGGTTCTTTCCTGTTTCCCAGACTCTCTGCCAGTGGAATTGCAGACTGGCACTCCCCTGATCCATGTCTAAAATCCATATATGAGTGAGTACATACCATGTTTGCCTTTTGTGACTGGGTTACCTCATTCAGGATGGTTTCTTCCATTGTTTTTTCTTCCGCTGAAAAGTACTCCATTGTGTACTACATTTTCTCTATCCACTCTTCAGTTGAGGGGCATCTAGGTTGCTTCCAGGTTCTGGCTATTACAAATAATGCTGCTATGAACATAGTTGAACATATGTCCTTGTTGTATGACTGTGCATCCTTTGGGTATTTGCCTAAGAGTGGAATTGCAGGATGTTATGGTACACTGATTCCCATTTTCCAGAGGAATCTCCATATTGATTTCCAAAGTGGCTGTACGAGTTGGCACTCTCACCAGCAGTGGAGGAGTGTTCCCCTCTCTCCACATCCTCTCCAGCATAAACTGTCATTGGTGTTTTTGATTTTAGACATTCTGAAAGGAACGAGATGGTATCTCAGAGTTGTTTTGATTTGCATTTCCCTAATGGCTAAGGATGTTGAGCACTTTCTCAAGTGTCTCTCAGCCAGTTTAGACACCACTATTGAGAATTCGCTATTTAGTTCTATACCCCACTTTTTAATTGGATCCTTTGATGTTTTGCTTCTTGAGTTCTTTGTAAATTTTGAAGATCAGCCCTCTGTCAGATACGGGGTTAGTGAATATGTTTTCCCATTCTGTGAGCTGTCTTTTGTCTTGTTGACTGGGTCCTTCACCTTACAGAGGCTTCTTAGTTTCAGGAGGTCCCATTTGTTAATTGTCAATGTCAGTGTCTGTGCTAATGGTGTTATGTTAAAGAAGCAGTCTCCTGTACCAATTCCTTGAAGAGTATATCCCACTTTCTCTTCTAAGAGTTTCAGTGTAATGGATTTATGTTGAGGTCTTTGATCCATTTGGACTTATGTTTTGTGCATGTTTTGTGCATCTGAAGTAGTCAGCATGCCAATATCCAGTTATGTCAGCACCATTTGTTGAAGATGCTTTATTTTTTCCATTGTATAATTTTACCTTCTTTGTCAAAAATCAAGTGTTCATAGGTGTGTGCGTTAAAATCAGAGTTTTCAATTTGATTCCATTGATATACCTGTCTATTTTTGTGCCAATACCAAGCTGTTTTCAGGACTATAGCTCTATAATAGAACTTAAAGTCAGGGATGGTGATACCTCCTGAAGTTTCTTTATTGTACAGGGTTGTTTTGGCTATCCTGGGTCCTTTGTTTTTACATATAAAATTGATTATTGTTCTTTCAAGGGATTGTGCTGGTAATTTGATAGGGATTTCATTGAATCTGTAGATTGCTTTTGGCAAGATTGCCATTTTTATTATGTTGATCCTACCAAAACAAGAGCATGGGAGATCTTTTCATTTTCTGGTATCCTCTTTGATTTCTTTCTTTAGGGACTCAAAGTTCTTTATATACAGGTCTTTCACTTCTTTCATTAACGTTATCCCCAGATATCTGCTGCTGTTTACAGCTATTGTAAAGGGTGGTGTTTCTCTGATTTCTTTCTCAGCCAATTTATCTTCTTATACAATAGGGCTACTGATTTTTTGAGTTAACCTTGTATCCAGCCACTTTGCTGAAGGTGTTTATCAGATGTAGGAGTTCCCTTGTAGAGAACTCATATTATATGCAAATAGCTTACTTCTTCTTTTTAAATTTGTATTCCCTTGATCTCTTTTGTTGTCTTATTGCTTTAGCTAGAACTTCAAGTACAATATTGAAGAGATATGGAGAGAGTGGACAGCCTTGTCTTGTTCCTGATTTTAGAGAAATTACATTGAGTTTCTCTCCATTTAATTTTATGTTAGCTGTTGGTTTACTGTTATTGCTTTTATTATGTTCAGGTATGCTCCTGTTATCCCTGATCTCTCTAGGACCTTTATCATGAAGGGGTGTTGGATATTGTCAAAGGCTTTTTCAGCATCTAGTGAGATAATCGTGTGGTTTTTCCTTTGCAGTTTGTTTAAATGGTGGATTACGTTGATAGATTTTTGTATGTTTGTATGTTTAATCATCCCTGCATCCCTGGAATGAAGCCTACTTGATCATGGTGAATGATTTTTCTAATGTGTTCTTGGATCAGATTTGCTAGTATTTTATTGAGTATTTTTGCATCAATGTTCATGAGGGAAATTGGTCTGTAGTTCTCTTTCTAGATGTGTCTTTATGTGGCTTGGGTACCAAGGTAATTGTAACCTCATAAAAAGAGTTTGACTGACTTTGGAAATCAGTATGGAGATTCATCAGAAAAATGGGAATAAACCTACCACAAGACCCAGCAACTCCACTCTTAGGCATATATCCAAAAGATGCCCATTCATACAACAAGGATGTCTGTTCCACTATCTTCATAGCAGCATTATTTGTAACAGCCAGAACTTGGAAACAACCTAGATGCCCCTCAACCAAAGAGTGGATAGAGAAAACGTGGTACATTTGCACAATGGAATACTATTCAGCAGAAAAAAAAACAATGGAATCCTGAGATTTGCAGACAAATGGATGGCACTAGAAGAAACCATCCTGAGGGAGGTAACCCAGTCACAAAAAGAGAAACATGGCATGTACTCTCTCATATATGGATTTTAGCCATAGATCTGGGGAGTGCCAGCCTACAATCCCATGGCCAGAGAGTCTGGGAAACAGAACCTTCATTCAGTGGCTGGTGGAAGAAGAGGCAGACTCCCACGGCTAAGCACTGAGCTGAACTCAAGAAATCCAATGACAGAGAGGGAGGATTGATGACCAAAGGCATTAAGACTGGGCTGGTTTAACTCCCAGAAACAGCTGACCTGACAAGGGTTAGCTCTTGAATCCCAGACTGATGCCTGGGAATCCAGCATTGGACTGATCCAGACCCCCTGAATGTGAGTGCCAGTGAGGAGGCCTAGGTAATCTATTGAGCCTTGGGTAGTAGATCAGTGTTTATCCAGGGTATACAAATAGACTTTGGACTCGATTCCAACAATGAGATATGCACTCTCACCCTGAACTCTTGGGGGAGGGTCCAGGCCCTATCCTGGATGAAATGACAGACTATGTGGACTCCCATGGAGGGCCTCCGCCTCCGTGGAGAAAAGAGGGGATATTGGGGGGGTTAGTGGGAGGGCACGGGAAGAGGGGAGGAAAACGGAGAGGGACCTGGAATTGACATGTGAAGCAACCTTGTTCCTAATATAAATTTAAATTTAAAAATAAAAAATATCTAAAAAAAAGAGTCTGGCTGTGAACCTCCCGCTTCTATTGTGTGGAACACTTTGAGGAGTATTGGAATTGGCTTATCTTTGAATTTCTGGAAGAATTCTGCGCTAAAGCCATCTGGACATGAGCTTTTTTTTATATTTCATTAAGGGACATAGGTCTGTTTAGATTGTTTCTCTGTTCTTGATTTATTTGGCAAGTGATATCTATCCAGAAAAATGTCCACTTCCTTTAAGTTTTTGAATTTTGTGGAGTACAGGTTTTCAAAGTATGTCCTGATGATTCTCTGAATTTCTTCAGTGTCCCTTGTTATGTCCCCCTTTTCATTTCTGATTTTGTTAATTAGTGTACTCTCTACCTGCCTTTTGGTTAGTTTGGACAAAGTTTTGTCTGTCTTGTTGATTTCCTAAAAGAACCAACTCTTTGTTTCATTGATTCTTTGCAATGTTTTCCTGGTTTCTACTTGATTGATTTCAGCCCTCAATTTGATTATTTCCTGGCATCTACTCCTCCTGGGTGAGTTTGCTTCTTTGTGTTCTAGAGCATTCGACTGTACTATTAATTCTCTAGTGTGACTGTTCTCTAGTTTCTTCATGAGGGCACTTACTGCTAGGAACTTTCCTCTCAACACTGCTTTCAGAGTGTCCTTTAAGTTTGGGTATGTTGTGTCTTCCTTCTCATTGAACTCCAGGAACTCTTTAATTTCTTTTTATTTCTTCCTTTACCCAGGGATGGTGCAATTGTGGATTGTTCAATTTCCATGAGGTTGTAGGTTTTCTGCGATTTGTGTTATTGTTGAATTCTTATTTTAATGCATAGTGGTCTCATAAGATACAGGGGGTTATTCCAATTTTTGTATCTGTGGAAGTTTGTTATGTTTCCTATTATGTGATCATTTTTAGAGATGGTTCCATGTGGCACCAAGAAGAAGGTATATCCCTTTGTGTTTGGGTGGAATGTTCTATAGATGTCTGTTAAACCTAGTTGAGTCATAAATTCTATTAGTTCTTTTGTGTCTTTGTTAAGTTTCTGTCTGGAGGTCATGTCTAACAATGAGAGTGTAGTGTTAAAGTATCCTACTACTAGTGTCTGAGATTTTATGTGCGATTTGAGCTTTAGTAATGTTCCTTTCACGAATGTGGGTGCCTTTGTATTTGGCAAATAGATGTTCAAAATTGAGACTTCATCTTGATAGACTTTTCCTTTGATGAATATGAAATGTCCTTCTTCATCTCTTTTCATTGATTTTAATTTGAAGTCTAATTTGTTAGTTATTAGGATTGCTACACCAGCTTGTTTCTTGGGTCTGTTTGATTGGAAAATCTTTTCCCAACTCTTTACTCTGAGGCAACCCCTGTTTTTGATGTTGATATGTGTTTCTTGTATGCAACAGAAGGATGAGTTCTGTCTTTGTATCCATTCTGCTAACCTGTGTCTTTTTATAGGCAAGTTGAGACTGTTGACATTGAGGTATATTAATGACCATTGATTGTTGATTCTTGTTTGTTTTTGATTTATTGGTGGTGGTGTTATTGTGGGTAGGTTTTTCTCCCTTTTTGGTGTTTGGTAAAGTGGGATTATCTATTGCCTATGTCTTTGTGAGTGTAGTTATCTTCATTGGGTAGAAGTTTTCCTTCAAGTGATTTTTATAGGACTGGATTCGTAGATATGTATTATTTAAATTTGGCTTTGTCGTAGAATATTTTGTTTTCTCCATCTATGGTAATTAAAAGCTTTGCTAGATACAGTAGTCTGGGCTGGCATCCTTGTTCCCTTAGCATTTGTAGGGCATCTGTCCAGGATCTTCTGGCTTTCATCGTTTCCATTGAGAAGTCAGGTGTAATTTGGATAGGTCTGCCTTTATATGTTACTTGACCTTTTCCTTTAGCTGCTCTTAATATTTTCTCTTTATTCTGTAGGTTTGATGTTTTGAGTATTATGTGGTAAGGCATCTTCTTTTTCTGGTCCAGCCTATTTGGTGTTCTATAAGATTATTGTATTTTCATAGGCATATCCTTCTTTAGGATAGGGAAGTTTTCTTCTATGATTTTATTGAATATGCTTCCTGTACCTTTGAGTTATATTTCTTCACCTTCTTCTATACTTATTATTCTCAGGTTTGGCTTCTTCACAGTGTCCCATATTTCCTTGATATTTTTTTATTTTTTATTTTAATTTTAAATAGCTTGTTTTTTGTTTTGTTTTGTTTTCTTTTTATCACTTTTTATTTTAATTTTAAATAGCTTGTTTTACATGTCAATCCCAGTTCCCTTTCCCTCCCCTCCTCCCGCACTCCCCATCCCCCCCCAGCCTCCCACCTTATTGCCAATTCCTTACATAAAGGGGATATCTAGAGTCTGTCATTTCACTCAGGTTAGGGTCCAGGCACTCGCCTAAGAGTCCAGGCTGAGAGAGCATCCCTCTTTGTGCTATGGGCACACGATGACTGTTTGTATTCCAGGGATAGACACTGATCCACAGCTCAGGGCCCCATAGATTGCCCAGGCCTTCTCACTGACACTCACATTCAGGGGGGGGGGTCCAGATCAGTCCCATGCTGGCCTCCCCGCTGTCAGTCTGGGGTCCAAGAGCTCTCCCCTGTTCAGATCAGCTGTCTCTGCTGGTTTTGCCAGCCCATTCTTTGCCAATTTGCTTATCACTCCTCTCTCTCTCTCTGTCACTGGGTTCCTTGGGTTCCGTTCAGTGCTTAATTGTGTGTGTTTACTTCTGCTTCCATCGGTCACTGGATGAAGACTCCGGATAGTTATAGAACTCAAGTTCATTATCAGGAATGGGCATCCGAGGTGGTCTCTCCACTATTGCTTAGCTTGCCAATTGGTGTTATCCCTTTAGATCACTAGAGGTCACTCTGGTGCCTGATCTGTCTTCTAACCTATGATTCCCTCTTTCCCCATTCTACCCCCACCCAATCAAACTTCCTGTTCCCCCATGACCTACTCTCTCTTCCTCTTCTCCCTCTCTATTCTTCCCAGCTCCCACACCCCCCACACCCCTCACCATGTTCCCCATCCATTCAGAGGATCTTGTCTGAATCCTCTTCTCTTGGGTACTATACATATATGCATAGCTTTTAGGTTCTTTCCGGTTTCCCAGACTCTCTATCAGTGGAAGTACAGACTGGCACTATCCTGATCCATGTCTAAAATCCATATATGAGTGAGTACATACCATGTTTGTCTTTTTGCGACTGGGTTACCTCATTCAGGATGGTTTCTTCCATTGCTATCCATTTACCTGCGAATTTCAAGATTCCATTGTTATTTTCCTGCTGAGTAATACGCCATTGTGTAAATGTACCACATTTTCTCAATCCACTCTTCAGTTGAGGGGCAACTAGGTTGCTTCCAGGTTCGGGCTGTTACAAATAATGCTGCTATGAACATAGTTGAACATATGTCCTTGTTGTATGGCAGTGCATCTTTTGGGTATATGCCTAAGAGTGGAATTGCTGGGTCTTGTGGTAGACTGATTCCCATTTTCCAGAGGAATCTCCATCTGCTTTCCAAAGTGGCTGTACGAGTTGGCACTCCCACCAGCAGTGAAGGGGTGTTCCCCTCTCTCCACATCCTCTCCAGCATGAATTGTCTTAGCCATTCTGACAGGAGTAAGATGGTATCTCAGAGTTGTTTTGATTTGCATTTCCCTGATGGCTAAGGATGTTGAACACTTTCTGAAGTATCTCTTGGCCATTTTAGCATCCTCTATTGAGAATTCTCTATTTAGTTCTATACCCCACCTTTTAATTGAATCCTTTGGTGTTTTAGAAACTTGCTTCTTGAGTTCTTTGTAAATTTTGGAGATTAGCCCTCTGTCAGATGTGGGGTTAGTGAATATCTTTTCCCATTCTGTGGGCTGTCTTTTTGTCTTGTTGACTGTGTCCTTTGCCTTACAGAAGCTTTTTAGTTTCAGGAGGTCCCATTTGTTAATTGTCGATCTCAGTGCTTGTGCCACTGGTGTTATGTTCAAGAAGTGGTCCCCTGTACCAACTCGTTGAAGAGTATCCCCCACTTTCTCTTCTAAAAGTTTCAGTGTGGCTGGATTTATGTTGAGATCTCTGATCCATTTGGACTTAAGTTTTGTACAAGGTGATAAACATGGATCTATCTGCAGTCTTCTGCATACTAGTATCCAGTTATGCCAGCACTATTTGTTGAAGATGCTTTCTTTTTTCCATTGTATAGTTTTAGCTTCTTTGTCAAAAATCAAGTGTTCATAGGTATGTGGGTTAAAATCAGGGTTTTCAATTCGGTTCCATTGGTCTACCTGCCTATTTTTGTGCCAATACCAAGCTGTTTTCAGGACTATAGTTCTATAATAGAGCTTGAAGTCAGGTATGGTGATGCCTCCTGAAGTTCCTTTATTGTATAGGGTTGTTTTGGCTATCCTGGGCCTTTTGTTTTTCCATATAAAGTTGATTATTGTTCTTTCCAGGTCCTTGAAGAATTGTGATGGAATTTTGATAGGGATTGCATTGAATCAGTAGACTGCTTTTGGCAAGATTGCCATTTTTATTATGTTGATCCTACCAATCCAAGGGCATGGGAGATCTTTCCATTTTCTGGTATCCTCATTGATTTCTTTCTTTAAAGACTCAAAGTTCTTGATATACAAGTCTTTCACTTCCTTGCTTAACATTATCCCCAGATATTTGATGCTGTTTATGGCTATTGTAAAGGGTGATGTTTCTCTCATTTCTTTCTCAGTCATTTCATCATCTGTATATAATAGGGCCACTGATTTTTTTGAGTTTACCTTGTATCCTGCCACATTGCTAAAGGTGTTTATCAGCTCTAGGAGTTCCCTTGCAGAGTTTTTCGGGTCACTTATGTAAACTATCATATCATCTGCAAATAGTGAAAGTTTCACTTCTTCTTTTGCCTATTTGTATCCCCTTTATCTCCTTTTGTTTTCTTATTGTAGCTAGAACTTCAAGTACAATATTGAAGAGATATGGAGAGAGTGGACAGCCTTGTCTTGTTCCTGATTTTAGAGGAATTGCTTTGAGTTTCTCTCCATTTAGCTTGATGTTAGCTGTTGGTTTACTGTATATTGCTTTTATTATATTCAGGTATGTTCCTGTCATCCCTGATCTCTCTAGGACCTTTATCATGACGTGGTGCTGGATTTTGTCAAAGGCTTTTTCAGCATCTAGTGAGATGATCATGTGGTTTTTCTTTCGCAGTTTGTTTATATGGTGGATTACATTGATAGATTTTCTAATGTTGAACCATCCCTGCATTCCTGGGATGAAGCCTACTTGATCATGGTGGATGATTTTTCTGATGTGTTCTTGAATCCGGTTTGCTAGTATTTTATTGAGTATTTTTGCATCGATGTTCATGAGGGAAATTGGTCTATAGTTCTCTTTCTTAGTTGTGTCTTTGTGTGGCTTGTGTATCAAGGTAATTGTAGCCTCATAAAAAGAGTTTGGCAGTGAGCCTCCTGCTTCTATTGTGTGGAATACTTTGAGGAGTATTGGAGTTAACTCTTCTTTGAATATCTGGTAGAATTCTGCACTGAAGCCATCTGGGCCTGGGCTTTTGTTGTTTGGGAGACTTTTGATGATTGCTTCTATTTCATTAAGGGTTATAGGTCTGTTTAGATTGTTTATCTGCTCTTGATTTAGTTTTGGCAAGTGATATCTATCCAGGAAATTGTCCATTTCCTTTAAATTTTTGAATTTTGTGGATTACAGATTTTCAAAGTATGCCCTGATGATTCTCTGGATTTCCTCAGATTCTGTTGTTATGTCCCCTTTTTCATTTCTGATTTTGTTAATTAGCATGCTCTCTCTCTGTCTTTTGGTTAGTTTGGACAGATGTTTGTCTATTTTGTTGATTTTCTCAAAGAACCAACTCTTTGTTTCATTGATTCTTCTCAGTGTTTTCCTTGTTTCTACTTGATTGATTTCAGCCCTCAATTTGATTATTTCCTGGCGTCTGCTCCTCCTGGATGAGTTTGCTTCTTTTTGTTCTAGGACATTCAGCTGTGCTATTAATTCTCTAGTATGACTGTTCTCCAGTTTCTTCATGTGGGCAATTAGTGCTATAAACTTTCCTTTCAGCACTGCTTGCAAAGTGTCCCATAAGTTTGTGTATGTTGTGTCTTCATTCTCATTGAATTCCAGAAAGTCTTTAATTTCTTTTTTTATTTCTTCCTTTACCCAGGTTTGGTGCAATTGTGCATTGTTCAATTTCCATGAGTTTATGGGGTTTCTGCGATTTGTGTTATTGTTGAATTCTAATTTTAATGCATGGTGGTCTGATAAGATACAGGGGGTTATTCCGATTTTTTTGTATCTGTGGAGATTTGCTATGTTTCCTATTATGTGGTCAATTTTAGAGATGGTTCCATTTGATACCGAGAAGGTATATCCCTTTGTGTTTGGGTGGAATGTTCTATAGATATCTGTTAAACCCAGTTGAGTCATAACTTCTATTAGTTCTTTTGTTTCTTTGTTAAGTTTCTGTCTGGACGTCCTGTCTAGCAGTGAGAGCGGAGTGTTGAAGTCTCCTACTATTAGTATGTGAGATTTTATGTACAATTTGAGCTTTAGTAATGTTTCTTTCACGAATGTAGGTGCCTTTCTATTTGGGGTGTAGATGTTTAAAATTGAGACTTCATCTTGATGGACTTTTCCTTTGATGAATATGAAGTGTCCTTCTTCATCTCTTTTGATTGATTTTAATTTGAAGCCTAATTTGTTAGATATTAGGATTGCTACACCTGCAATAGTAGATAAATAGATAGATATGTATATAGCTAAAAGATAAATAGTAGATGATAGAAGATGAATGGGTAGCTGATAGGAGATGGATGGATAGATGATACATAGATAGATAGATAGATAGATAGATAGATAGATAGATAGATAGATATAATAGGCAAATAAATAACAAAGTGATATATGAGAGACAGGACTCTTACTGGTAGCATCTATATGTTTGAGTGTGCATATGGGTATTAATCTGTCTGTTTATGCCTGTATACAGGCATTTATCTGTATATATTGGCAACCATTTCTCCAGTTTCTCTTTAATCTGCCCAAGAGTACCCAGGGAAAAAAACTAATGATTAGATTTTATCAAGAAAAGTTTTCTAGCTTCCCCTCTGACTCGAGGCAAGTGAGTGCTTGGTGCAGTTTTCAGTTTTTTTCTGCAATGGTGGTTTCAATATCCCCACAGTGACAGCACTGGGGTAGGGCTCTTTGTGAGTGTGCTGACTGTTGTTGAAATATCTGGGTCTGTACTGTTATGCTATAAGGTACTTGTAGGTGTATGTTTGGAGGTTTAAACAGCTCAGGTGGTGAATCAATCTACCATACTCAGTTTCTGTGTCTTTATTGAATTTCAACATGCACCACTGGATCCAGACTCTGACTTCTCTGGGTCCTGGGGTACAACAGACCCAATAACCACTTTTAGCCTAACTCTCTAACACCTTTGTTATTGCTGACTGTAGTTTAATTTTCCCAGGCTTTCTCAACTGGATAGTTATAGTTTTCCTTAGTTATGATAAAAGATAAATTACATAAAAAACTTTGGACTCACAAAGATAAGGTAGACAATAAAATATTTTCTCTAATTTTGCCAAATACAAATGGATTGGATGTTTTATTATAATTCTTACTCAATAGCTGCTTTGTAGTAAATAATTTTACAATGTTAAAGTTGAAATCTTCCTTTTTAATTAGACAAAAGGGAGAGATCCTGTGAATTATAATCATTGTTACTAAAATAACTAATTGTCCAATAGCAGAGCAAGAAGAAACTGGGTGAGACAGCCTGACACAGAGAGAATGATGGAAGGAGGAAGGGCAGAGTCAGAAAGAGATGCAGAGAGAGCAAGATGAGCACACTGTACAGAGAAAAGGTAACAAGTCACGTGGCAAGGCGTAGATAAGAATATGGGTTACTTTAATTATAAAGTTAGCTAGTAACAAACCTAAGCTATTGACTGAACATTTGTAAATTATATAAAGCCTCTGGGTGATTATTTGAGAGGGGCTGTGGGACATGAAAACTCCATCTACAGCCATGTAATTAACGTTTTCATCAAATGTGTTATTGGAGCTCCTCTTGGAGACATGACATTCTGATAGGCATTAAAGAGCTAGAGGTGAGAAAGATTCTACTCCCTAGACACTTGCAGCTGGTAGGGAAAGACAACCAGGACACCAAATAATCAGGATGCAATGTGGTCAGTACAGTAAAGACAGACTGGTTAGTTGTGTGGCTTTTTCTTCCAAATGGAAACAGTCTGTTAAGATGCAGGAAATAAACACAACTCAAAGTCTCAGGAATCTCCTTAAACGTATAAAAGACATAAGTCCCTGCCCTGGGGTTATATAAGCAATAATGATTGCCAATAGGAAGGGATTCTTGAACAGGCTGAGCTCCATGCAACTCATGGCAGGCGCTCCAAGGATTCAGCTTTCATGGGTCATCACCCAGGCTACCTACATGGGTTTTTGGTAATGGTAATGTCTTTGAGTCATCCAGGCTTCTGAAAAAAATTCCCTCACTCACTCCTATAAATAACTCCAATAATCTCAGTGGTTCACAAAGCTAAACTTGTATGGACTCCTTGCTTTGGTCTGTCATCAGGGCACTATCTGGGTGAGCAGGTGTTTGTGTCTCCCCAGGAAAAGTCATAGCACATGTATGAACTGGGGACATCAAGGAGGGACAAATCAGCTCCCTGGTAGGTAACAGTGGTAAGAAAAGAGGTGACTTGGGGGGGTGGGAGGAGTGTTGAATCAATTAGTCCATTTTCTGATGTACACGACAAAACATCACAAACTGGGTAAGTCGTGAAGAAAGGATCTGTTTGGTTTGTTATGCTGGTCCAAGGCTAAGGGCTGCCTCTGTGATGACCTTCATGTTGACAGAGTCCCAATCCACTGCCGCATATAAGATGCTCTCCGTCCCTTTATAAGGCCACCAAGATTCAGTTATGGAGGCACATCTCTGACTTTATACACCCTTGCCCCCTCCTAAAGGTTCCACTCTATACACCACATCTGGAGCATCTCCTCCCTCTTAATAGACACATTAGCGAGTTTTGGAGAGGGCAGATGGCAGCTAACACATAGCAGATGCTCTGGGACCCCAAAGGGTCCCTTCTGTCTCTTCCTCGCAGAAAACACCAGCCACACTCACAGAATCTCACTGGCATATTCCTTCGTTATTTAAGCAAATTCCCAAAATAAAATAAATGCTAGGTCTTCTATTATCAGGAAGGAGCAACACATTAGCCTACAAATAGACTCAGTGGATTTACTTAAGATTAATTATTCACATGATCCGTTTTCAGCAGGTAGAATAGAAATCTTAAAAGAAACTGCTTCCTAACTGAAAACAGAGGGGAAGCTTCAGTTTAGACACTGTCTTAGGTTGGCTTTCCTGGGAACTGAGATCAGGATTCATGTCCCAGTAACTGTGGGAAGCACGGTCTCGGTAGAGAAGCACAGGGAACAGGATATGACTGGAGAGCTGCAGAAATGTAAGGCACTTGGAGGCAGCTTCAGTTTACACTGGAATTAGTCCCATCTGGAAGCAAGAAGCTAAGAAACTGGAAAGATGGCTTAGTTGTCAAAGTGCTCACTATGCAAGCATAAGGATCTGAGATCAAGCCCCAGAATGTATGGCCCATGCCTGTATCCCAGCACTGGGAACAGGTAGAGGAAGTTCTTGGGGACTCGCTTGCCATCCAGTATAACTGGCAAGCTACAGGCCCAGTGAAAGACCCTGTCTCAAAGACAAGAGATCAAGAGAGACACATGATATCAACCTGTGGCGCACACACACACACACACACACACACACACACACACACACACACACACACACTAGGGTTCAGAACCACCTCCCCCATAATCAGGAACCTGGCACTGAGTAGGGAGACAGTGGTTATCAAAAGGGCATAAGTACAGATGGGTATACAGAGGCCCTGAAGAGCAGGGACCATGGTGGAGTCTGAGGTCATGCAGGAGAGTTCCGGGCAGACAGTGGGTGTGATATTTGGAAGTTAAAGGTCTAAGGATGTGCTAGGGTAGAATATTTGCCTAGTGTGCACAAAACTGTGACTTTCATCCCAGCACTGAATAAATGGATATAGTAGTATTAACCTATGATCCAAGCATGTAGATGGCAGAGGTAGGAGGATCAGAAGGTTCAAGATCATGCTCTACTACACAATGAATTTGAAGTCAGTCTGGACTATACGGTGAGACTGTCTTAAAAGGAGAGGGGGAAAGCAGGAGGTGGGAGGGGAGAAAAGAAGAGTAAATACATTAATTATGCTGGACACCAGGTATGTAAATGCATGTGCACATATGTATGTGTGCTCAACCCACCCATCAACCTGAAGGATTCCTAAAGTCAGATCCTGATAGACTCCATCTTTTCTCCTCTTACACCTTCTTCATGACAGTATGCCTCCCTGCTTGCTCCACAGCACCTTAGACCCTAGCAGCGGAAAACAGAGACTTCCAAACCCTAACCTGCCTCGCTTTGACAGTAAACTGCAAAACCCAGTTCTTCCAATCCAGGTTATATGGCCCTACATCCTCTGATTGGCCCTGAGCAGCATCCCTGCTTTAATCTCTAGGGATGCCCCAGTGTCTGCAGCACCAAACTTACATGAAAGTTGCAGATATGGCAAAGTTTCACCTCCAGCTGCTGATAAATACACCAGGCAGCCTAGATTTGTGCTAATGAAATCACTGCCTGTGCCAGGAGATGCCTTTGCCTTAGGGAAGGAAAAACTGAAACACATGTTCTGATCAACTCTTCAGAACTGTCTGGGACAAACTCAGACTCAAAGATGAATCCCCTAAATCACTAGGGGGTTCATAAAGTATGTGTTAATCTTTCACTATAACTCTGGATTTAGCAAAGCCTACAAACCAGAAAACAGAGTACCAACTGAGAGATTACGCAGATCAAACTGTCCTGTAGGAATGTCTGTGGGATTCTCTTGATTGTTAATTGATGTAGCATTTAGCCCACAATGGATGGAGCTATTTCCTAGACAGATGGACGTTGCTATATAAGAAAGTTAGCTGAGGGTAGGGTGTTGGTGGCACGCGCCTTTAATCCCAGCACTTGGGAGGCAGATGCAGGCAGATCTCTGAGTCTGAGGCCAGCCTAGTCTTCCAAAGCAAGTCCCAGGACAGTTGCAACTGTTATCAGATAAACTCTCTCAAAAATCAAAACATGGAAAAAAGGAAAAAGAAAGCTAGCTGAGCAGGAACCTGTGATTGAGTGAGCCAACAAGCAGTATTTCTCCATGGCTCCTGCCTTGACTTCCCTCAGTCGTAGACTGTGATCTGAAGCTGTAAGGCAAATTAATCACTTCCTCCCCTAAGTGGCTTTCGGTCAGTGTTTAATCACAGAAAAGAAAAACAAACTAGGAGAGTATACCTCACCCATGACTGTTGCACTCTGAGTTAGAGAAATGTCCTTGCTTCTAAAGTAAGATGTTATCCAGTCCTCAATTCAAATACATTGTCAAGTTCAAAAACATGATCAGACTGTTCTCTGCTTGCATCCTCTTTGCTTTGTGTTCTTAAAACTCTGCTAGATGTTCGCTTGCTGGATAGAGTTTGTAGACCACAAAGTCTGTAAAACAGGTACCAACTGAATACTTATAGAAAACTTTGGAAAAGCCTAATTATGCTTTGTTCAAGCTCTGATCTTATATTCCAGACACACAGTATTAATAACCACCATCTACAGTCATGCTATGCTCTAAAGGCACGCCCCAGTCTTTTGACATTGCTACATAGTGTTGCCATTGACAAAGCTCACACTCAAGAACCATCAATTGAGTTACAAATCAAAAGTGCTAAAAAGTCCCAGCGGTTGTTATTGTTAGTTGTTGTTTTGTTTTATTTTATGGGTGTTTTGCCTGTATATATGTATGTATGCAAGTATGTGTGGGATGTGCATCATGTAAATGCTTGGTGCCCAACAAGAAACAAGAAGAGGGTTTCAGATCTGCTGGAACTGGAGTCACAGAGAGTTGTGAGTTGCCATAGAAGTACAAGGGGATCAAAACCAAGTCCACTGAAGAGTAGCCATTACTCTTAACCGTTGAGTTAAGCTGGAGTCTTATGATGTAAATATATTTAATATTTTGTGTTTGGCTAAGGTCATAGTACAATATAGACCACATATGATGTAAATATATTTAATATTTTGTGTTTGGCTAAGGTCATAGTACAATATAGACCACAAGCTTCCTTATAACTGAAGTCATGGTCTCTTGTGTCACTTTAACAGTGATGCTCTTATTTTGTGCAAATAAATATGTAAATAAACAGAAGCAAGATGCTTACAGAAAAGCAATTAAATGTTTACAAATAAGAAAACATTGATTGTTATAAGTGAATATAGGACCAGGAATAGCCATGATAGTAAAGTAAATGATGCTAAATTTTGTTGTCTACAGTTTCCTCTGAACTGAATAGTCTTCTATCCTGGAGGGAGTATCTTAAAATTCAGGAAGTAAACAATTCAGAAGTTTCAGCCATCCCCTAAAAGTTACAAGATCCAAAATGCCCCTCTTTCCTCGAGGTTAGTGCTGAGAAGAGGAGGCTCCAACCCATTAAACTGCTTACATGTTTTGAGAAAGTTCTAGTGAAGCAGCTTCTTGAGTTGTCACTCATGCTAGCGTGGACTTTCAGTGATGCTGCTGCCTTTGAGTCACCTGTGCCCCTGGAAGTTATGCCAAAAATGTCATTGGCTCACCAAGTTGTACTTTGGTGCAATCGCTTCTGTAGTCTGCTGTCAGGTATCCTGCTTGGGATAAGTGGATATTTGTTCATGTCTTCCCATGAAACCTTTCACATAAGACACAAAAACTTGCAAACAAACATTTACATAGCATCTCTCATAATAGCAAAAGAGTGCAGTCACTCTAAATGTCTATCAACAGATGGATAGATAAACAAGATGTGTGTATACTGACACAATGGAATGAGTTTATCCCTTTCCTGAGATTTCCATTATTTGAGCCAATCTGAAGGTCATCATTCTTTAAACTCAGTAGAAGAGAGTTCCTGAAACGGTTGGCAAACACAGAGTAGCTCTTATATGTAAAAATCAAACATCTTGCCACCAATGTCCTTAATGTCATCCGCTTCCGTGTTAACCTCACTGAGCAATCCCACAAGGACAACATCTTAAGCATCTACCCCTTGCAAAAGAACTCCCACTCATGTGCCTCAGGTTCAGTAATAGTTTACAATGCCCCCCTTCTGTTCACAACTTCACCAACAGAATTTCTCAGTGCAAATAACTGAAAACTGAATTATAAGTATAAACCAGCTTTCTTGGCACAATTAGTGGATCCAACATCAGAGAAAATCCACTTATTTCATAGCTCATCCACTTCCTCACTTTGAACGTCCCGCCTCCCTCTTCACCTTACACTGGGAAATAAAGGTTCATGTGGTACAAGGTGAGAAAGGCTTGTGCTACTGTAGGACAATTATACTGCTATGGAATTAGTTTTTAAATGACTTCAAGTATAATCTTTTCTCAAATTTGATTCGATTTCCCTAAGAAAATAAAGTTGAGGCTGGGAACACTACTCAGTCGGTAAAGTGCTGCCTGCAAGATAAACATGAAGACCTGAGTTTGAATCATCAGCACCCACGTAAAAGCTAGGCATGGCAGCACATATATATATATATATATATATATATATATATATATATATATTCTCAGTGATAGGTGAATGGAGACAGGGGCATCCTTGGATCTAACTGGCTACCCAGTCAGTGAGCATCAAATTTAGTAAAAAACCCTGTCTCACAAAGTAAAGTGGGAGTGATCAAGGAAGACGTCCCATGTTGGCCTCCAGACTCTACACACTCACACTCATACACATGCATGGGCACCCTCATGAACACACATGTACATCACACCCAAACAAAGGAAAGAAAGCTGAGCATCTAACCTATAATGCCTAAGCCAAAATATATCATTACAATCTAGGCCTTTTTTTCTAGAGATTTTGGAAAGAATTCTTGGGAACTAAAATCACCAAGCATTTAAGTTGGTCTCAGCAGGATTCTTAGTGTCAGGTATCTTCAGGTTTGATTCTTTTCTTTGCTAGTTTTGTCATCTTGGCAGGTTCATGTAATTCCTCTATACTGACTTGCATATGTCAAAAAGATACAAGGCTGTGAGAGTACAAGTTTCTGTCACTTAGCTAAGACAACACGGTTTGTATCCTTATTCAACACCTATAGCTCAGATGAGAAAAATAGCCATATCCTGATCTAACTTTGGCCCATACTGTACATGGCATAGACATCAGAGGCTGCTGTTCCATGGGTTCATTGCCACAGGCTTTATTTATCAGCACTGCTGTGTCCATGACTAATGGAAAAAAAGATGCCAAAAATTAGTAACTCCGGTACGGTAACCACTTTGTTGTGGAGGCAGATGGAAACTAATTGATGCTACTGCCCACAATAGAGTGCCAGGAGAAGGGACAGTGAAGGAGGTAAAACGGGGAGAGAAAGGGGATATCACAGTTTTTTGCTTATGTTTCATACGTCTCAGTAAATAGAAAAGTCACCTGTTGAATTGACATGCACTCTTCTCATCAAAAGTGACCTTGGTCACAGAGGCACCAGAGGTCCCCAAAATAAGAGTCTCGCCATTGCTCTTGGTCATTCACCAGAACCAGATTGTAAGACACTACTGCTGAAGATACTACATGTCTTGGATGCAAGATATAGAGAAAGAGAAAACAATCTAGAACTGAGATATACATTTCTTCCTTTGTGGCTAGTTTTCATAAGGCAGACGATGCTATGCAGTCTGCTAGGGAGGAAAAAGCATCAACAGTCTTACGAATCTGTGACTCTCATTATCGTCAGTTGAATGAAAACAGCCCCATAGACTCATGGGGTGTGGCATTATTGGAATGTGGTTTTGTTGTAGATGATGTGATTTTGTTGGAGAAGGTGTGGCCTTGTTAGAGGAAGTGTGTCATTAGGGATGGGCTTTGAGGTTTCAGAAGCACAAGCCAGATCTAATGTGACTCTCTCTTCCTGCTGCCTGCCAGTCCACATATAGCACTCTCAGCCTCTTCTCCAGCATGTCTGCCTGTATGCCACCATGTTTCCTGCCATGGCAATAATGGACTAATCCTCTGAACCTATAAGCCAACCTCAATTAAATTTTTTCCTTATAAGAGTTGCCATGCATCAGGAGATAGATAGTGGGTCACATCACATTCACAGGCACAGTCAAAGAACAATGACTTCATGTGTTCATGACTGTACTCAGCTTTTCTACAGACTATAAGATCCCCACCCAGGGAATTGTCACCTAAATTCATATAATCAAGACAACCAATAGCCTCTTGACATGCCCACACACCAACCTGATCTAGACAGTACCTCATTGATAGTCCCCTCCCAGTAGATTCTGGAGTGTCAAGTTGACCCCGAATATGAAAAAAAATCACAAAATATATAATAAAGGACTTGAAATTTAAAAAAAAGAGTTGCCATGGTCATGGCATCTATTCACAGCAATAAAACAATACCTAAGACACTTATAAAGTTCAATGCCAACATGCCAAGCAAGATGTGCCCATTTGTGCAATAGTTGCACAAGGTTGTGAAGGTAACCACCTGATCTGGTTGGATTTGGGTCCTACTCAGTTGGAAAGAATCCATGTATGTCTCAGTAAAACTAGTCAAAACATTTGACCGGTGATTTCTTGGGCCCTATGGAGAGAGAATTTACTGCTGTTTAGTTAAATAGTCAAGCTATTATCTAAATATCTGTATTAATACCCATAGACAAATGCTACTTGTAGACTTTGCCATGAAAAGAGGTAAATTCAGAGAATCACAGGTATTGAATACAAGTGAATGCACAGCCCTAAACATGACAATTATAACATCCTCTCTAAGGCTCGGAGAATAACTAGAGGAAGTAGAAATACTCTAAGAGCTAGATAATAGAGAAAAGGGATGCAAAATGCCATCTTCATGTGAGGGCACACTATCACATACTGAACTCACCACACCAGTGGTTACTTGCACCAGGCCTGCACAAGACTGGCCCTGATGACAATCAGTTAGAGATCATGGAAGGATTCATGAGGCACTCTCCTTCCCTGCTTAACTACAGGCTACTTACTGATTCTTGGAGAAAGAAAGTTGTGATGATTTGAATAAAAATGGTCCCCATAGATCTATAGGGAGTGGCACTATTAAGAGGTGTGACCTTGGAGTAGGTGTGGTTTTGTTGGAGGAAATACATGGGGCGGGGGGTTGTTGAGATCACAATTGTTCAAGCCAGGTCTAGTGTACCATTCACTTCCTGATACCTACCAATCCAGATGTAGAACTCTCAGCTCACCACAATAAAACCCTAAGACAGGAGTCCTTGTCAGCAGTTATGTTTCTACTAATAAGCCCACCAAGCTCCAATGGACACAAAACAAAAAGGTATGTACATAGGAAGGGGTTGTAGAAGAAGGGATTGACAGAGGAAGGAAATGAAAGTAATTTGAATAAATTTTACACATAAAGGTAAATGTCTAAGCATAAACTTAATTACTTAAAAAATGACTGAGGCAAGAAGATTGTAAGTTAAGACAAGCTTGGGCTACATAGCTAGATACACACACATGCACACAACAACAACAACAATAACTCTGGATAGCTTCCTTGTTTTCTAGATGCCATACTAATGATTTCTGTCATAGTTAACCATGTGAACACGTATGTGCTTAAATGTGCATAGGTATGCATTTTTCATCTGTACTGGCTGATTTTAACTCTAAGTTTGCATAACCTAAAACTACTGGGGAAGAGAATCTCAACTGAGGTACTATCCCAAGCAGGTCAGCCTGTGAGTATATCTGTGGGCAATTTCCTTGTCATTAGATGATGTGGGAAGACCTACCAAGAATGTGGATGATATCATTTCACACTCTGGGCCTTGGTATGCATAAGGGTGAAGAAAGCTAGCTGGGTGCTAGCAAATAGTCATCAAGCAACAATGTGCTTAATGCCTCTGCTCTAGACAGACTATCTGATGTAACTAGGTCCTTGTGTTCCTGTCTTGATTTATCCAAAATGATGGAATCAAAAGTCAAATATACTTTTTATTCTCCTATGTTACATTTTGATAGTATTTTATGACAACAGAAGTGGCACAAGAACATCATCAAATACTCAAAATCTGAGTAACTTATCCTTGTTTACAAATGAAGAAGCTGGCTTCCAGGACATTTAAATCAATGCACAAAGTTACTTGCCTTATATGTGAAAGGATTGGAAGTTAAGACACAAATCTGTCAATGCATTGGCTTTACTCCAAGAGTCATGTCCTTCAACCTCCCTGGAAACCAGGAAGGTATCAAAAACAGAGTTTGGGAGGTTTCAGCTGCATAATTGGTAGTCCAGTCACAACTGAATTTCAAAGTTCTCTCACCAGGACAATGCAAATATAGCAATCATGATCTAGTGCCTCCTCAAAAAAGGCTGTAAGCTTTGTAATGTGCAGTATAATATGAAAATCCAATCATGGAACACAGAGAAATCATTCTCCCAGTGAACTGAAACAACCCTTTAAATTAAGGTGAGTGGATCACATATGTTAGCCCAAACCTGCCCTTTCTCTGCTAAGACAAGCACAGGTTTCTGTGCATCCACTCACCTTACTTTTGCAGTCTGTAGCAGAGTTGGCACTTGGAAAACAGCCAGGGTTCTCTAGAGGAACAGAACTGATAGAATATATATATATATATATATGTATATATATACATATATATATATATCAAGGAGAGTTATTAGATGGCCTTACACAGTAAAGGCTGCCTAGTTCAACAATGGCCACCTACAAACAGGAAAGTCCAGTAGATGCTAAGTCTACAAGAGTGGATATGTCAGGGATGTCAATCATATACTGAAGGTCTAGAGGATTCTTGGAGAGCCATTAGTCTTTAGTCCCAGTTGGAAGGCCAAAGAAGCTAAGTTCCAATATCCAAGGTGGGCAGCAATGGAGGCAACTGCAACGATAGCATAAATGTTCTCAAAAGCAAGATGGGGAGGCAGGCAACCAAAGCAGCACTGATTTCCCTGGAACATCTTTATGTATGGGCTACCAAAGGGATGTGCCACACACTCTAGGGAAGGGTCTCCTCTCTGTTAGTTTCCCCTTAGAGACCCACCCAGAGGTACGTCTCTTAGTTAGTTGGCAAGCAAGATTAATTATCACAATAGGTCAGAAGGTGAATTGCTAAAATAAAATTAACTCCACAGTATTCCGTTTTGATTGCCCATTGCCTTCATGGTATACTATGGTGTGCCATACTTAGTGCTTCAGAGAATGAAGGTCTGAGACTCCATTCTTGATGTCAGGACATAAATCATGACTGTAGACATGGTTAAGACAGGAAAACACTTGCCTTTCAAGCATGAGCAGCTGAGTTCAATCCTAGGATCTATGTTAAAAAATAATAATAAGCTAGGTGTGTTACCATTTTCCATCCCAGTCCTAGGAGACAGAAGCAGGTGGATCCCTGTGTTACTAGCTAGGCAACCTGGCCTACCTGGTAAGTTCCAGGCCAGTGAGAGACCCTGTCTCAGAAATGCAGGTGGACAAAGACTGGAACAATGACAATTGAGTATGTCCTCTGGGTGCATGTATACACACAGACAGACCTTTACACACTCACGAATACAGAGACAGGGAAAGTCAGAGAGACAGAGAGAATATGAGAGAGATTATGAGAGACAGAGAGATTGTGAGAGAAGGAGGAAGAGGAATCATAAAGAGTATAATCCATGAGACTCAGTGGCAGAATAGAGACAGACAGAGACACCAAGAGAACATCAGCTAAGGTCTGAAAGCAGATGCGAAGTGGTGGAAGACACTTTGTAAGTTTAGATGTCCAACAAAGATGTCAAGGACTCTAGGCTCTTCTCTGCATCCCAAGAATTATGCAGACATCTAGGACAGCAGAAGGAATGGTGGATTAAAAAATAAATGGAATCTAATAAATGAGACCTTTGCTGCTGAAAACAGAGCTTGGAAGACATGGAGCAAATGCTTGCCAGCCTGTGATCTAGGGAACAGCCAAGTAGGCTGACAGCCCTTCGTGGACCTTGTTAGGACCCAAATTTACATATCTTTGAAAAAAATTGTTTTGGCAGGGGAACAACTTCCTTACTTGGAAGAAAGTTTTCCTTGCAAATATTGAATTGTTTTTGTAAAAACATGAACTTTGAGTGGGAAGATGGTCCAGTCAGTGAAGTGCTTGAATGGTAACCAGGAAAACTTGAGTTCTACCCATGCAAAAAGCCAAACATAATGGTGCACATTCATAACTCCAGATCGAGGGTTGCCTGGCCAAGTGGATCCCTTAAACTCACTGGCCAGCCAGCCTAGCCTGCTTGGAGAATCCAAGGTACCAATGAGAAGCACTGTATCAAGAACCAGGGTGGCTGGTTCTTGAGGAATGATACCTAAGGTTAAATAAATTCTGACCCTTCTGACCCCTTCATGCATGTGCACACATTTACACATGCACCTGCACACAAATGTGCATCCGTACACATGTGAGCATACATACTCGTGAACTTCAAGTTCCAACAGAACTAAGCTCAGAACTATCCTTCTCTACCTACCAGCTGTTTCATCTTTCTACATTTCTGATTTTCAAAAGGAATAAATAAATTTTCATGGGACCAGCCACAGAAGGGATCAACAATTCTCAGTTCTTCCATTGTTTTGCCAATAATTAATTTTGTTTGTATTTCAAGCCAGTCAAATGTTTTCCCCAGGACCTGTATTGGAGAGCTTTCGGATGTATTAGAAAGCTCATCTAAACATGTCTGCCTGTTTTGTGCTATTTAAACAATGCCTGAGATGGGATAGTTTCATAAAGAATAGAGACTCAGCTTTGGCGACTGTGAAGTCCAAAGTCAAGGGCCTGCCTTTGGTGAAGGCCTCCTTGATCATCATTCTGTAAATGGAAGAATAGAGGACAAGAGACTGTTTCCAAGAGAGTAGAAGAGGAACCCATGCCCATGGTAAGGACCTCGGTCCTGTGATAATAGTACTAAGCTACTGAAGTCTCTGTGGTAGGCAAATTGGCATGCAGGCATCCAACTCTTCAACATCTTTGCTCTAAGAATTAATTGATTTTCCAAGTGATGAACTGCAGTGGCATGTTCATATCACAGCCCAATGTAACAAGAGGAGATAAACCTGAACTCTTTGGTCTATACATTATACTATAGCTACCCCATTCCTTTGGAACTGTAGATAATTATTCATGTGAAGCTAAGAGAAGAAATATTACCCAGAGAAAGTATCCCATTCAGCTATCTTGTGTGTTTGGAGAAAATCACATTTTTCTTCTTTAATAATAAAGCAAAAATTGGGACTGAGAAGATGGTTCACTTGATAAAGTTCTTGCTTTAAAAGTACAAGGACCTGACTTCTGTACCTAGAACGCATGTGATGGCACACATTTATAACCCCAGCTCTTGAAAAGCAGAAACAGGGTATCCCTGGCCTGATACCCTAGCCAAATCAGTAAGTCCCAGTCAGAGAGAGACCCTGTCTCAAAAAACGAAATGGAGGGCAACTAAGACACAACACCCAAAATTAATAATCTCTGATGATCTCTGGCATCTGCAAACATGTGGACAAATGTACTTGTGCATGCACACACGCACACACGCATGCACACACACACACAAATGCATATACACAGATACATACAAACATCCAAATTTAAATAAATAAATAAATAACTTCAAAGTTTTAATAACCATTTTGTATAAATACAATCGATGTTATTAATGTTATTATTAAGAAGATAATCATTACAGTGAACAAAATAAAATATGTTGATAGGCTCTTTTCAGTCACTATCTATTGTTTAGATGGAGATTGGCAATCTTCTGTAAAATAAATATCAAATAGTAACTATTGCAGCATTTATGGGCACAGCCTCTGTCACAGGTACTCAACTTTGTCACTGTGGTGTAAAACCATTATAAATAGGACCTAAACAAAGAGGCTAGCATGTGCTGCAACATGACTGGCCACACACTGACACCTGGATTTTGTACAGCACACATGTCAGAAAAAAAATCTGTCTTCACAGACCTCTAGCACACCTTACAATGGTTGCAGAAAGCAATTTAGCTCTCATGGCTGCACAAAATAGGTACCTAATAGCATTGGGATGTGATGTTTTGCTTGCCAAGTCTGGCCTAGTCATGGACTTTAACAGAATCTCTAGAGTTCTCTTGTCCAGTCCTTATAGAGAGTGCACCTACAAATAGAGTGTTCATTTGTGTGTGATCAATGCAAATTCTCAGATCAACATCAAAGTGTGTGACTCAGAGAAGGGGAAGGAAGAGAGAGGAGAGAGATGGAGGAAAGGAAGAAGAGGAGGAAAGAAATGGGGAGGGAGGGAGGGAGGGAGGGACGGACGGACGGACAGACGGATGGACGGACAGTGTTTTAGTTACTGGCTATTGCTGTGACAAAGCAACTCATAAAATAAAACACTTTTGGGGGGTTTGTTTACAGTTTCAGAGTTGGTCCATGATCATCACAGTAGGAAGCCTGACAGCAGGCACACAGACATAGCACTGGAACAGTAGCTGAGATTTACAAGTTGAGACAATACCACAGGAAGAGACACAGTAACTGGGACAGCACGGGCTTTTTAAATCTTAAAGCCAACCCCCAGTGACACACATCCTCCCACTAGGCTACAACTTCCTACTTCTTCCAGAAAACTTCCGCCTTTCGGAACAAGCATTCAAACACATGAGCCAAAGGGGGCCTTGGTCATTCAACTCACAACAGAATGGCAGGGAGGGAGAAAGGAAGAAAAACAAAGAAGGGAGGAGGAGGGAGGAAGGGAAGGAGGGAGGGGGGAGGGAGGGAGGAGAGAACAAGAGAAAGGAGGTATGGAAAAGAGGGGGGGAAGAAGAAAAGTCCACCTGTTTTATAACTTCTTTTAGTTTAATTCATTGTCAATATCAGGGGGTTTGGGAATATCCTCACCTTCTCCACATCTTAGTTCACTTGGTCATGAGTTTGCTGTGATGAAGTATCCTAGAAGTGAACCGGAATGAGCAGCAATTCACAACTGGCACCTGTGTGGTGTGCTCTCCATTTGCATGCTACAAGGAGGTGTGCTGAGGCCTAGAAACTAAAAAACAGCACTGTCATTTCACCTTCACACACAACCACCAAAGGAAATGGAGTCGACAAGACGTAAAAGGCCACTTTCTCTTTTTCAAATTGCTTTACATATTTTAATTCTTGTATTTCCCTTGGGGTTAGATATTTCAGTCACACGGTTATCCAATTAAAATGAAAACTCTCTGCTTTATTCTTTCGGCGAGGACAGCTGCCAGCTGCTAAGTTTTATAAAGTCTTTAATCTTGCCCATAAATATTTAACAAGAACTGGTTGGTACACAGACCAGAGCAAAGTAAGAAATCAAAGGGAGAATCCTAGGAACAGCATCGATTCCTTGTGAAAGCCATATAAAATAAAACCAGAATGACCACCCTCCTCCTTTTACTAATAAATAAAATATATCTGAGTGTTTTGATCACTCTTTACCCTGCTTGTCCTCACAGATGTACTAGAATGGCCAGATTATAAAAGGATACTTAATGAGACTGTCTCTGCCCTTTTCTTTAGTTTCCTGCCATTTGTTTCAGAGCTGGCCTCTCCTGTTTCCATGGAAACCCAACGGGAAGCTCTCAAACAACTTTAGCAGCATTTGACCTTAGAGACCTCTGTGTATGTGTGTGTGTGTGTGTGTGTGTGTGTGTGTGTGTGTGTTTACACGTATGTGTTGTATTATGTGTGTAGCATATGTATGCATGTATGTGTCAGTATGTGCACCCATGCATATCCAGTGTAGGGAAGAGGAGGATGTCAGGAGTCCTGCTCTCTCACTCTCTTCCTTATTCACTTGAAATAGAGACTCTCACTGAACCGGAATCTAGTCTAGTAGCCAGCATACCCCAGAAAGTCTCTTGTCTCAGGAACCCACAGATGGGCCCATGGCTTTGGGTGCTGGGATTTGCAGCCAGGCCCTCACACTTGCACAGCAAGAGTGCTTTTTAAAAGCTCTCACTTCCAGGCACACACATGCACAGACGAGTACACACCCCTCTTCCCAAACCAGCGCATCTGTACATCTTTGTCATCACATTCCATACTCATTAAAACACACAGTAGAACGTTTTTATTTAGTCCAGGACCCCAGCCCATGACATAGTGCCACTCAGGGTGCACAATTCTTCTCACTTCAATTAGCATATTCTGGAAACGCAGTCACGGGCACACCCAGAGGTTCATCTTCCAGGTGACACTACATCCTGTAGATTCCAGGTAGGCAAAGGGTAGCCAAATGGAAGGAGGGACAACCTAAGATAAAATAACACTGATTGCTGTTTATTCCTCAGACTTCCTTATTCTAGCTCAATAATTTTGGGTCTTCAAGGCATTCCTTATTTCCCCTTAGCTTTTATTCTGCCTTGAGTTTCTTCTTGCACCAAAGGCAAGATGTTCGACTTATAAAAACCATGGACTATAGACCTATAGCCCTGAAAGCAGCTTGGTATTGTCACAAAAACAGACAGGTAGACCAATAGAAGACCCTGATATCAACCCACACACCTTTGAACATCTGATCTTTGACAAAGAAGCTAAAACTATACAATGTAAAAAAAGAAAGCATCTTCAACAAATGGTGCTTCAGTAACTGGATGCTGGCATGTAAAAGACAACAGATAGGTCCATATCTATAACTATGCACAAAACTTAAGTCCAAATGGATCAAAGACCTCAACATCAATTCAGCCACACTGAATCTCTTAGAAGAGAAAGTTGGAAGTACCCTTGAACAAATTAGTACAGGAGACCGCTTCCTGAACATAACACCAGTAGCACGAACACTGAGATCTACAATTAATAAATGGGACCTCTTGAAACTGAGAAGCTTCTGTAAGGCAAAGGACACAGTCAATAAGACAAAACGACAGCCCACAGAAAGGGAAAAGATATTCACAAACCCTAGATCTGACAGAGGGCTGATCTCCAAAATTTACAAAGAACTCAAGAAGCAAGACTCCAGAACACCAAACGATCCAATTAAAAAGTGGGGTACAGAAGTAAATAGAGAATTCTCAATAGAGGAGTCCAAAATGGCCAAGAGACACTTGAGAAAGTGCTCAACAACCTTAGCCATCAGGGAAATAATCAAAACAACTCTGAGATACAATCTCACTCCCATCAGAATGACTAAAATCAAATACACGAATGACAGTTTCTGCTGGAGAGGATGTGGAGAAAGGGGTACACGCCTCCACTGCTAGTGGGAATGCCAACTTGTGCAGCCACTTTGGAGATTGGTATACAGATATTCCTCAGGAAAATGGGAATCAGTCTACCACAAGATCCAGCAATTCCACTCTTAGGCATATACCCAAAAGATGTACCCTCATACAATAAGGACATCTACTCAACTATGTTCATAGCAGCATTATTGTAATAGCCAGAACCCAGAAGCAACCTAGATGCCCCTCAACTGAAGAGTGGATAGAGAAAATGTGGTACATTTACACAATGGAGTACTACTCAGCAGAAAAAAATGGAATCTTGAAATTTGTAGGCAAATGGATGGCACTAGAAGAAACCATCCTGAGTGGGGTAATCCAGTCACAAAAAGACAAACATGGTATGTACTCACTCATGTATGGATTTTAGACGTGGAGCAGGGCATTGCCAGCCTACAGTCCCACCACCAGAGATTCTGGGGTGCAGGGAGGACCCTTAGAGAGATATGCATGGTAACCCGGAGAAGGGTCATGAGATGATATCTCCTAATTGGATTGGGGGAAGGGGGAGGGCAGAAGGAGATGGGAGAAGCAGAGTGGGAAAAGAGGAACGTAGAGGAGGCATGGAAGAGCAGGAAGGTTGAGCCAGGGTAAGAACAGAGGAGAGAAGGATGGGAGATACCATAAAAGAGGGAGCCATTATAAGTTGGAGGAGAGATCTGACACTAGTGAGATCTTCATAGATCTACAAGAGTGACACCAACTGGCACTAAGCCTACTTTAAATGCCCTCCCATGATAATGAGAATGATGACTACCTGATATGCCATCCTAGAACTCTCAGCCAGTGGCTGAAGGAAGCAGAGGAAGACACCTATAGCTGGGAACTGAATTGAACTCCTGGAATCCAGTTGCAAAGAAGAGTGATGACCAAAGGAATCAAGATCAGGCTGGAGAAACCCACAGAGTCAGTTGACCTAAACAAGGGGGAACACATGGACCCCAGACTGATGACTGAGGGGCCAGCATGGGACTGAACCAGACCTCCCACTCCAAACCGGGGTGTCAGAGAGGAGGCCTTGGCAATCTGTGGGACCTTGGAGAGTAGAGCAGTGTTTATTCCTGGCATACAGATGGACTCTGGGAACCCATTCCATGTGGAGGGATGCTCTCTCAGCCTGACACATGGGGAAGACTTAGGCCCTGCCTGGGATGATGTGACAGACTCTGAAAATCCTTCATGGAAGCCCTTGCCCTCCCTGGGGAACAGAGGGGGGATGGAGTGGGGGTGGACGGGTTGGGAGAATTGGGGGTGGGGAGGAGGGGAGGGAGAGGGAACTGATAGTGACCTGTAAAAAGTTAAATAAGAAAAATATGGATTAAAAAAGAAAAAACAACAAAAAAACCTTGGACAAGCCAGGATGCTTACTGGAAGACTTCTCTAAGCCTTCGTGTTTGCCTTCCTCAAACAGTTGCCTCACCTGATCCAGTTCCTTTATACCAGGTACAAATGTCCATTGGTATAATCAACACTGCGTGCATTCATGACAAACACTTAGAGTATCTACCATTTTCCCAGGCACTGTTGTAGACCGTGGGCTCATTGTTAGGCTACAGGCCTTACAGAAGTTGTCACTTTAAGGGGCCAGAAGCTGTAGCCTTGAAGACATCTAGCCACACAGCCCTGCATCATCCTTCCAGACACAGTTAAGGGACAATGCCTGCTGTGACCCTGCAGTCCTTCCCCAACCCCACCACTGCAGACAAGCCCAGAACCTGCTGTCATCTAGTGTCTTCATGATACCCCCACCCAGTGCCTCTGTGACTCTTAACAGGCAGACTCAGTCCCATGGTGTAGAAACACCACTCCTCCCAAACTCATAAGAGCAAGGTATTCCTTTGCCCCATGTGACCAAAGATGCTTTCTTCCCCCTTCGGGACCCCACCACACTGTCATGATGCTGTTATGCTAACAATGCTCACCCCTGAAGGCCAAGTGTCTGAGCCCATTGCTGTCATGGTCCCTGAAATCTTTCTCTAAACTGACACTTAAAGCAGAGATGGAGGTGCCTGTCTGCATGGAGCCTGAGCACTGCCCTCAGCTTCCGCTAGCCTGGTTCTGAATCCGTTCCCTCTCAGCCTCAGGTTGTTGTTACTCCTCTGTGGAAGCCTGCTTCGTACCTCGCTGTTTTGTCGCTCCTCTTCTTGACGTTGGCTCAGATATACCCAATCAAGTGTTTCACTTTTATACTATTTCCAATTACGTCATTAGATAGCCCTGTGTTGGTTTTCCTTCTATTGCTGTGATAAAACACCATGACCAAAGAGACATCACAGTCTGTCTTAGTTAGGGTTTCTATTGTTATGAAGATACCATGACTCTTATAAAAGGAAACATTTGATTGGAGCTGGCTTACAGCTTAGTCAGTTATCATCATGGTAGGAAGTGAGGTGGCATGCAGGCAGACCTGGTGCTGGAGAAGGAGCGGAGAGTTCTACACCTGGATCCAAAGGCAGCAGGAACAGACAGTGACACTGAGTCTGGCTTGAGGATTTGAAGCCTCAAAGCCCAACCCCAGTGACACATTTTCTTCAGCAAGGCCACACCTCCAATAATGCCACTTCCTATGAGTCTATGGGGGCCATTTTCATCCAGACCACTACCCTGCCCATCTTTGAAGGAAGTCAGGGCAGGAACTCATGGAAGAACTCTCTTTACTTGCTTGTTCCCCATAGCTCACCCTGCTGGTTGGTTTTTTTTCTTTCTTTCTTTTCTTTTTTTGTTGTTCAGTTATAGTATAATTACATTTTTCCTTACCTTTCCTTCATCCAAACACTCCCATATGCCCTTCTCCACTCTTCTTCAAATTCACAAGCTCTTTAAATCAATTGTTATTGCATGCATATATATATACATATATATATATATATATATATTCCTAAATATAATTTGTTCAGTTTACACGTTGTTTGGATGTGTGTTTAGGGGGCTGTCAATTTAGCACAGGACAACCAATTGGTGTGCTTTTCCCTAAAGAAACCACCTCTTCCACTCCCAGCTTTCCTCAGTTGCCTATAAATCTCTGTGTCGAGTTGAGGCCTCATGGGCTTTTCCCCACCCACTTTGGCATGCCCTTATTCAACTCACAGTTAGGCAGTCATGTTAGTGAAATTTTAAGGGTGCAGTTTCTCACAGAAAGTCCCTGATCTTCTAGCCTTACAATCTTCCTGCCCCTTCTTTCAAAATGTTTCCCTTAAGTGAGGGAGTGTTTTGTACATGGATCTATTGGGACTAGGCTCCACCAATATACTTATTGATTGGTTGTAGTTTTCTGTAATGGTCTCTATCTGTTGCAAAGAGAAGTTTTCCTTGATGAGGTATGAAGACTACACTTACAAAAGGACAAATATTTATAGATTGCTGGTATGGTTTATGCTGGTTTACTAAATTGGAAGTTGTAGATTTTCCTCTAATAACCATGACTTCATTAGCACTAAGTAGTTGTCTAGGTTTCCAGTACCAAGCATGGTATCTCTCTTGTCAAGTGGGTCTTAAACCATTAGAAGAATGTTGATTACTTCCAGGATATACATGGCACTATGTACCCTTAGGGTTATATGCCTTTAGAAGTTTGCATAGTGACTTCTACCACCACAAAAGCTAGTCATGAGGGAGGAGCCATTCAGGTTAGTTCCAGCTAAGGGTCCCTGGGCTGTTTCTGAAGTGTCTTGAGTCTTCAACAATAGGGACTTACCTTCCATCTCTCACTGGTAACCCAGGGCAACAGAAATAGGCTGTATATTTGGTGAATCTCTTGTACAGTCTGGCCAACAACACATAAAAAAGGGATTCTCCAAGGAGCCTGACCAGTCAGGCTGGTCATATTTCAAAATCAAAATTGACACCTTCTCTAATCTCTCCTCATCATTTCCTAGTTAGAAAAGAAAAGACCTCCATTTGGTCATTCTGTGGGCCTTCCCAGGCAGCCAGTGATAAGGAGAGCCTGCTAGCCTGCCTTTCACTGAGGCAAACAACCTGTAAAGTTGTTTCTTAGACCAAGTAACTAAATTGTAATTAGCTTTCTTTGTATCTTATTTGTTTATAAAAAAATAAATTTGTCCCTAGTACACAAAAAAAAAGGGATTCTCATGTCTGGAATTGGTTTTTTGTTAGGTGGTCTTTGGCTCTTAAAGGGATTACTTTCAGTTCAGATAAGAAAAGTTCATTGAAGTTCCATCACCCTGCTTTCTTTCTTTCTTTCTTTCTTTCTTTCTTTCTTTCTTTTTTTGGTTTTTCAAGACAGGGTTTCTCTGTATTGTTTTGGATGCTGTCCTGGAACTCCCACATGCCTGCGTCCCGAGTACTGGGATTAAAGGCGTGTGCCACTGCACCCTGCTTTCTTATACAACCCAGGACCACCTACCCAAAGATGGCACCACTCACAAAAAGCTGGGCCCTCCCACAACAATCACTAATTAAGAAAGCAGCCTACAGACATGTCTAAGAAAGTAGCCTACAGACATGTCTACAGGCAATCTGATGGAGGTCCCCTCTCCCAAGAAAACTCTACCTTATGTCAAGTTAACAACAACAAAAGAGAGAGAAAGAAGTAGAGACAGAAACCAGGATGGCCCCAATATCTCAAGCAAATAATTGTCATCACAATAGGGTATGCTGTGTACATGCATACATGTGGTATATGCATGGATGTGTATGTGTATATAGGTCCAAAAAGACCAGAGAAGCAATGTCATGTATCCTGCTCTATCACTGTCTGCCTTACTCTCTTGAGATGGGCTCTCTTGGTGGACTTAAGATGGGCTCTCTTAGTGAACCTGATGCTAGTCTGAGGACCCTGCAGTCTCTTTCCACCCACAGAGCTGGGGTTGCAACCTGACTTCTTATGAGTGCTGGAGATTTGATCTCAGGTCCTCATGTTTTCATGGCAAGCATATTTACTCACTGAGCCATCTCACCAGCCCATCATTAGGTTTTATTTTTTTATATATTGCATTGCCTGGGTGCCAGGTGGATTTTAAGTGCCTCATTTAGAAATTAATCTAGGTATAGTTTGGCCCCACTGCTGACTAATAGAGAAGCTATGACTTTTCCAAAGTCTTCCAGCCCCAAAACGTCGGGGAAGCGGTGCATGCGGATGCGTGTATTGTAAGGGTGTGCAGGCAAATATGTGTGTGTGTGTGTGTGTGTGTGTGTGTGTGTGTGTGTGTAGACCAGAGATTGAAGTCTGATATCTTCCCTTATTTGTCATTTTATTTAATGAGGCAGGGTCTCTCCCTGAACCCAGAGCTCACACGTTCCAGTTAGCTAGCTTACTCCTGAGACCCAGACTCCACCTCTTAGCACACTGGAATCACAAGCAGGGCACTACATCCACCCAGCTTTCCACACAGGTTCTATAGATCTAGAATCAAGTTCTCATACTTGCACAGCAAACACAGCATCTCCCCCACCCTGACCCAAGAATTCTTAGTACTGTAGTACTGTAGTTATGTTTCTACTCATGTGTACTTTGCCCTTGGATCATCCAAAACATGATCCTTGCCCTATACATACTTCCTCACTCAGTATTCTTCATTCATCTCCCTCAGAGAAACTTTAAGTGGCTCTTGCCGAGGACATTGCCTGCAGGTACCACCTGCTCCATCCCCATCCCCCAGTTTATAAAGAGGAAGATGTCTAGGATCCATTTTGTCAAGCTTCAGAGAACCTGTGCTCAAGCATGCTCCCTGCATCTTCACTCTGGTACTCTAAAAGGTGCTTGGATTTTACTTCACCCCCATCTGGCGCTTCATTATACTATCCACATGACATCCTCCCTCCTTGACGTGCCTCATCCCTCATGTAATGATGATTACCAGTCCTGAGCGCCTCTCTGTTCCCCAGGGCAACGTCTCACAGATCTGGCCTCGGCTGTATTTATCATTTCTTGATGCCATTTCTTGCCTTAATTAAACTCAGCCCCAGGACATCAGAAACCAGAGAATTCATATTTTCTTCTTTTTGATTAAAGCAATATTGTTTCCTGGGGGAAATACCCCCACCCTTACCTCTCATCCCTCCTAAAACTATTAGTTGTTTCTTTTCTTCTTGAGCACTCTTGGTCCTATGTTTTCTCATTTCTGTTTCACTGTGTGTTTCCAAGTTTGATTTACATTTTAATGGCTTCAGAGCCAAAGACAGGAAATGAATGGGAAGCAGCCTTCATTTCCTACCTTTTCAGGACCAGTTCCTATCAGGTTCCCAAAGAATTTGAAAGCAGCTATTTTTTCATTCTTTATGATCTTCAGGAAAGGCCCTTGCTGTTATTTACGCAGATGTATGGAAAGGAATGTGACTGATTACCACAGCTCTCAGCATCTGAGAGTTATAAGAATGAGATGCCACAGATCTTAAGCTCACGAAATGGATGTCCATCTGAGCAGTACATCGCAAAGGTCCATCACAATCCTTGGGATGTCTTCTATTTTCTCAATTCTCATTTTTGCAGCAAATAGCCAAATAAAATTTTGCTTTTAAGTGCATGTGAAGTCATTAGTGTCCCAGTATAATGGACACAATGACTTTCTCCAAGATTAGCACGGACAGTTACCATAGCCAAGACGAAGGCTCGTCCCTTGACAAGTCATTCCTCTTGCATAGAACAGACTACTCTCTCTGGGACATTATGCTACTGCCCTGCATAAAAGTCCTTCGTGATTACTGGGCAGACAACTCAGTCAGGAAAGTAACTTGCCTTGCAGGCATGAAGACATGAGGTCAATCCCCCAGAACCATGTAAAAGAAAAACAAAACAACAAAAGTAGTGAATAAATAATAAAAGTCAGGTATAATGCATGTGCTTGTAGCCCTAGCTCTGGGGAAAGGAAGACAAGAAGATTCACGGGGCCCTGGGCCAGCCACTGTAGCTGAATTCAGGGTCAGTGAGAGATCTTGTTTCATAAAATAAGGTGGTAAGGGAAGAGCAGGTGAAGAAGGAACCTGGAATCAAGACCTCCGCTCTCTCTCTGTGTCTCTCTCTGTCTGTCTGTCTCTCTCTCTCTGTCCTCTGTCTCTCTCTCTCTCTGTCTGTCTGTCTCTGTGTGTGTGTGTGTGTCTGTGTCTCTGCCTCTGTCTCTCTCTGCCTCTGTCTCTCTCTGTCTCTGTCTCTGTCTCTGCCTATGTCTCTGCCTATGTCTCTGCCTATGTCTCTGCCTCTGCCTCTCTCTGCCTCTGCCTCTGTCTCTCCCTGTCTCTGTCTCTGTCTCTGTGTGTGTCTGTGTCTGTGTCTCTCTCTGTCTTTCTCTCTCTCTCTGTCTCTCTGTCTCTCTCTGTCTCTCTCTCTGTCTCTCTGTCTCTCTCTCTGTCTCTCTCTCTCTCTCTCTCTCTGTCTCTCTCTCTGTCTCTCTGTCTCTCTCTCTGTCTCTCTCTCTCTCTCTCTCTCTCTCTCTCTCTCTCTCCAACTATCTCTCAGCACACCACACAGCCCCATTCTCTGGTCCCACCTTCCTGTCTGCTCTTTCCACTGCAGCAGTAAGCCTCATCTTCCAAAGCCCTTCTTTATCTAGCTAACCATTTTCCTCAGCAAGTTCTATCTCCTCTGGGAAGCCCTCTGCTTGCCTTTCTATGCCTGGTTTATCCTACACTCTGTGATGGTCACACGTTCCTCTCCACCACAGCACCAGATGCAAAGGCCACTGTTTGCCCTATCCACTGTCATCCTCTGGGGGAATAAAGGAAAGTTTTTATTCACATATCCCCTATGTTTCCTAAAAACAATATAGTAATTCAGTTAGAGAGGTAAACAATGGAATAAATGATTCAATGAATGAGGAAATAAATCCAGGTGTAGTAGTATGTGTAATCCCATCACTGATGAGGCAGAGAAGAGTGAGTTTCTAAGATTCACTGGTCAGCTTACCTAACCTACTTGCCAACTTCCAGGCCAGTAAGAGACCATCTCAAAACATAAAGGGCAGGGCCTGAAGAATGACAACTGAGATGTCCCCTAACCTTCACATGAGCACACCTATACACACCTGAATACACACACATTCATGCAAATAGAATAGAATAAAATGAAATAGTTAATGAAAGAACAGAGGGGCATTACTGAGCTCTATCACTCCAAGAGTCACAATTTTCCCAACAGTTATCCCTGCTAGTAAAGCCAGACAACCAAACAGCTATTTTGAAAAGGCATATCAATTATGAACCCAGAGACCCAGAGTACCAAGAGAGTCCAATTTTGCAGTAATTGACCATGAAGGGTAGTCTGTGACATTTTTCCAAGAGGAAAGTTGTTCACTGCAGTTCTTACCACCCAAGGTATCAAGCCCTCACTACAATCCATCAACTAGGCCGGGCGGTGGTAACACACGCCTTTAATCCCAGCACTCAGGAGGCAGAGGCAGGTAGATATCTGTGAGTTCGAGGCCGGGCTGGACTGACAGCCTCCAAAACAATACAGAGAAACCCTGTCTCGCAAAAAAAAAAAAAAAACCCATCAACTAAACCAACATGGATGTTATTGTAGTTTCATTCCTGTTGCTGAGATAGACTACGCTAACAAAATGCAAATTATGGGAGAGAAAGTTTGTTTCTGCTTACAATTACAGGCTACAGTCCACCGTATTAGGAAAACCAAGGCATTGGTCAGAAACATCAAACAATCAGCTAAATCATACCCTCACGCAGGAGCGAAGAGAAATGAACGTACACATTCTCACTTCCTTGCTTGATTTCTCAATTCTTACACATTCCAGGACATGTTGCTTAGTAAATAGTGCTGTTGACAAGGGGTTGGGTCTGTCCATATCAGTTCACTTAATTAAGACGATCCCTCAAACACATGACCTAATGTAGATAAATCCCATGGGGTCACTCTTCTAGGTTGTGTCAAGTTGACAATTAGAGCTGAGCACTAAGATGGCTGGTAGGAACTTCCCCATACTCGGTTGGAGACCAAAGTACTCCTGGTTTTGTACCAACTTAAAGAGTAAACAAAAAGAGGCTTTTCCAAAGAACCCTGAGTTTATTAAAGAGCATTAGAGGATTTTAATCAGGAATGTGCATATCCAAGGAAGATGAGGTTAAGGCAAGAGAAAGAACTTAAAAGCTAAAAGGTGATGCACACATAATTTGTTTTAAAAGGAAGAAGACAGTGGTCTGAGCACTTATTATCTCAAGAGTTAATATCAGTATTTGTACAAAAGGTTTGTTTGCCAAGTTTTCTGAACCAAGAATCAACATGAAAGCAGGTCTTTGGGCATGCCTGCCACTGATTATCTAGATTGGGTTAACAGAGATAGGAAGACCCACCTTAAATACGAGCGGCACCATCACGTGACCTGGAGTCCTGGGCTGAATAAAAAGGAGAAAGCAAGCTGAGCACCATCATTCATCTCCCCCTGCTTCCTGACTGTGGATGCTATGTGACCAACTGCCTCCCTCTCCTGCTGCCTTGTATTCACTGTCATGACAGACTGTATGACCTCAAACTGTGAGCCAAGATAAGCCTTTCCTTCCTCAGGTTGTTTTTGTAGGATATTTTGACAGAGTAACAAGATAAGTACTAATGCAGAGTTTAGTAAAAATATATAATAATACATATGACAAGCTAGAAGCTGGAAACTTTGATGAAAGTTTGTTTGGTTTTCACAGGTTTGGGTATGTAAAGAATGTTTTTGTCAGTCCCATGAAAGGCTCATTTCCTATTTGAGGATGAGTACATGCAAACTTTAAATCTGTTTCTTAAATTAAATACCTCTGCCACTAATTCTCAATTATCTGTCTCCATGGGAGATAACTTGCACAATTCACCTTAGTCAAACATAATTTATTTTTGCTAGCACTATCTTGGGAAGATGCAACACAAACCTCTGTTCACCCCACATGGAGAACAGACCAAGGAAATCACACCACAAAAGTCTGACTTGAAGTTACAGGAGAAGAGGTGGGGGGGTGATATACATAATCAGGAACAACTCAAAAGCACAAAAAGCCCACATAAGATGCGTGACAACTCACAAAAATTGAAGCCCTGGAGCTCTCTGGCCTTTGGCATGGTCCAGTCCCGCTCCCAGTTTGCCACAGTAGCACCATGGCAAGTGTTCTCCTGGCCCCAGCCCTCCTGAGGCCTGAGTTACAGTTTAGTTTCAGTTTCGGTAAGATGTTAAGTCTCTGTTTCGGCTTCTGATTCTATTCTCTGTTAAAGCAGGAAAGGAGCCCCAACCAATCAGGTTCAGGAAGACCTAATTCCCTCCTGGCTGCCTATAAAAGGAGCCTGAAAGTTACACTCTGGGTGGCAGCCATTTTGTTGCCTGGCTGGCAAACCCCAGCATGCTGGAATAAACAATGCTACTGCAGATTGCATATGTGAGTGGTGATCTTTGCTTTGTGGGGTGATCCGTAGACCTTAACACGGTCACTAATTACTTCTTAAGCGTCCAACAGCACAAGTCACAAGTCTTAGAAAAGCATTCAAATAGCCACATGGAAGAATATAAATTTTATAACTCAGTCAGGGGATTGGTTTTCTATTTGGAGAAAATCTGTGATAAAATCAAGACCTCGTTTTGTTGAAGAAAGAAGATCCCTCCAATTTGGAGAATATCAGAGTAGACAGGTAGTTTCCCTTTCCTCCTATAAGAACTTAAATGCCCCCTCCCCCCTTGGCAGGGGAGGGGAAGCTGGAGAAATGGCTCAGTGGTTAAGTGCTCTTGGTGCTCTTGCAGAGGACCCAAGTTGAGTTCCTAGAACCCATGACATGCAGCTCCAGCTTCAGGGGATCCCTTGCCCTCTGTTGGCACCTGTATGTTTGTATCACATACCCACACACATGTGAGGAGCAGGGGAAATCCAGAGTGATTGCATAAGGAGTGATGAATATATTTTTTTTCAAGAAGGCTCCAGGTGGCTGAGACCCACTGGAATTGGCAAAGCCTTTCCTCTGATCTGTGTGCAAATGTTGACGGAGTATACAGAGAACATCAACTTCAGCTCCTTTCTCTCTATTTTTACAACCTTAGGCTGTCCCCTACAGAGATCTCCTACCAAGACTAGCTAAATCCTCCTCCCCATGTGTGTAAGAAAAGCTCATAGGAAGTGGCACTATTAGGAGGTGTGACCTTGTTGGAGTAGGTGTGGTCTTATAAGAGGAAGTATGTCGCTTATATACCTCCCTAATGCTGGGATTAAAGGCATGTGGTCCCAGGTGCTAATATCATCTTTGTGTGAGCTATTTCTCTTTAGGACTGGATCAATCTTGTGTAGATTTGGGTGGCCTTGGACTCAGAAGAGATTCATCTACCTCTTAATCCTGAGTCCTGGAATTAAATGTATATTATCATCTCCTAACTTCTGGTTTCTGGGATTAAAGATTTGTGCCTGGCTTTTATGACTTGTGGCTGACTTTGCTTTCTGAATCCTCAGGCAAGTTTAAATAAATCATAAATAATATATCACCACAATTATTGACTGGAGTACAAATTGATGCAGTCACTGTGAAAATCAGTGTGGTGGTTCCTCAGAAAATCAGAAATAAGTTCACCATATGCCCCAGATGTGCCATTGTCTTTGTCATTGTTCTATTGCTATTATGAGACACCGTGACCATGTCAACTGTTAAAAAAGAAAACATTTAATTAGAGGTTTGCTTACAGTTTCAGAGGTTTGATCCATTATCACCATGGTGGGGAGCATAGTGACACGTGTGGTGCTGCAGAAGACACTAGGCCTGGCTTGGGCTTTTGAAACCTGAAAGCCCACCCCCAGTGACATATTTCCTCCAGTAAGGCCACACCTTCTAATCCTTCTCAAGTACTACCACTCCCTAACATTTGTTCCGGAAAATACTATACAGAGTGAAGTAACATGGACCCAGAAAGATAATAGTCATATGTTCTATCTCATATGTGGATCTTTGAATGAAACTTTAGAATTGCGTTTAATTTGCAGTACCTAAAGAATCCAGGAAACAGTGGTGAGGAGAAGGAAGAAAGATCTTGATTCAAGAGAGACATAGTAGAACACAGACAACATGAAGGCAAAGGGGAATAATGAGGAGGAGGAAGGGCAGAGTAGAAAGAGGGATGGAAGTAATGAGGAGGAAAGGGTTGCAGGAGGAATAACCAACATTAAGGGTGTTTTCAAAAGCCACATGGAAATATAAGTTTTATATATTTTTCTTTCATTGACTCATATAAAACAGTTTATTTGGAGTCACCCTATGGAGGGTAATGTTCATCTCAGAAACTGTAGGTTGTCAAATAAAAATCCCAGGTGTCCTGGAGAACCCCAAAACAATATAGATTGTCACCATAGCTTTCGGTTGTTCACCAGAACAAACCCTGTAGCTGAAGACTCTACATACACTGAACACAGGACATAGAGAAATCAAGTCAGTACTGAGAAGGAAGCCTCCTCACAGTTGGCTAGCTGCCATAGTACTGAAGGGGTTTATAGACTGCTGGGGGTTAAAAGAAAAATAGCATTTCCCAATTGCAAACCCTGTGGACTGCAATAATGACTGAAGTTTGTCCATGGGTACAATAGTGGCACAAATGCTATAAAGTAACCAACCACTTCCTGATTGGATTTAAGTTCTGCTCACTGGAGGTAGCACATGCATGGTACTGTAAATCTGACCAAGAACACATAGTTAGAGAGCTCACAATCTCCAAAGGTGAACCTATTGCTATTATTCTGCTAAGTAGGCATAGTATCAAACTTCCCTCTAAATCCATATCTCTGCAGTCATAGACTAGTACAGCTCTCAGAACCCACCAGAGAAGATTCTACATACACTGAGCAGAGGTTAACACAGAAACTCACAACTAGTCTAAATGCAGAGAATAAGTGACTATGGAGTGCTAGGCCATAAATGGGGCATTTATACCAATAGTCTCACTTCAGAGCTCAGGGAGCATTGTGGAAAAGAGGGTAGAAATACTGTAAGAGCCAGAGGTTTAGAAGGATCAGAACAAAGCAGTGTCTTCTCGACATGACAGGAACACTGCACTCATTAACTCACAGAAGCTGTCATTGCCTATACAAGATCAGGCTAGTCCACATTCTAGCCTGGAGTGGGAAATTGTGCATGAGCCGTGATTCCTAACTGGGAAGTTATAGAGTTGATGGCTTCTAGGAGAGGGAGAATCTATTGTCTTTAAGAGCATGGTTCCTGGTAAATTGACCCCACTCCAGTGGATGGTGCCACATTCAAGATTATAGGAACAGTACAAATTGAAGTCAGTAAGTTTTTAAATAAAAAAACAAAACAACAACAAACAAACAAAAAGAACTGAGATGATGAAGTTGGGAGAAATGGGGAGAGGAATGGATCCAGGACAAATTAAGGGAAGAAGTAGTGGGTAAATTTGACCAAAATACAATGTATGAAATTCTCAAAATATTAATAAGTATACTAAATAAATACTAAGAGTCTGAGCTTATGAACTCCTGGAATCCAGTTGTAGAGAGGGAGGGGTGATGAGCAAAGGAGTCAAGACCAGGCTGAGGAAACCCACAGAAATAGCTGACCTGAACAAAGGTCATCTCATGGTCCTCAGACTGACAGCTGGGAAACCAGCATAGGATCGAACCAGACCCCCTGAACATGGGTGTCATTTAGGAGACCTGAGTAATCTATGGGGCCTCTGGTAGTGGATCAGTATTTATCCCTAATGTATGAATGGACTTTGGGAGCCCATTCCCCACAGAGAGATACTCTTTCAGCCTAGGCTCATGGGGGAGGGCCTAGGTCCTGCCCCAAATAATGTGACAGACTTTGATGATCCCCCATGGAAGGTTTCACCCTCCCTGGGGAGCAGAAAGGGGATGGGATGGGAGGTTGGTGAGGTTGGTGGGGGACAGGGAGGAGGGGGAGAGAGAGCTAGGATTGATATGTAAAATAAGATTGTTTCTAATCTAAATTTTAAAAAAATGATGAAGCCTGGGTTCAATGTTCAGTGTCACAGCCCCAGCACTTCTGCAAAAAACAGCACTGTCCATCCACCAGGCAGATCTCTGGAAGGGACTTGATCTGTTGGCACATGGTACTCCATAGCCTTCTGGCCTGTGCTTCTTCCTCTGTGTTCAGATTCTAAGCTCCAGATGCTTGAAGTGTGCTGGAAGAACCAGAGGGACCTCCCAGGGAGGGAGCAGGCAGCTAACAGCCCTGAGATCTGGGATGGCATAAAACCCAGGTTGCTATGGGTCTGGGTTGCTATGGATCTGGTATTTCCAGAGTTGTTAGGGTCAGAATCTGGGGTCAGCCCTAGTAATCCAGGTTCGTCCACCCATCCTCTAAGCACTGGGGAGGAAGAAGCAGAAAGATCAAATTTCAAGAGCATCTTCAGCCAAGTAAGATGGAGGCCAGCCTGAGTTATGTGAAATGCTGTCTCAAGAGACAGAGAGATCGGGAGGGAAGGGGAGAGAGAGATAGATCACTTTCCCCCCTCTATGTGAGTTTAGATTACATATCATGTAAGATATGAGAAAAGTATATGGTAGGCATGTATGAAAATAACATGTGAAACACATCACTTAGTATAGCAAATGTACTTTAATTTTTTAAATATATAATAAAATCAGAGTGAGATGCCACTTCCTGAGTTCCTATGATAGGAAGCATAATTCAATGTTTCCTGATAACAGGAAACTGTTATACTTTAGACCTGAAATGTCTTCCAAACATCTGGGGTTGGAGGTGTGGTCTCCATTTACTAAGCTACTGGGAGAGAGGAAGGGAAAAAGAAACAGTGATGTGATCTGATGGAGCACTGACAGAGGCGAGCTCATGGCCACTGGAATACCAGGTGTGTGTGTGTGTGTGTGTGTGTGTGTGTGTGTGTGTGTGTGTGTGTGTGTGTGTGTGTGTTGGAGCAGGCAATCATGTGAGGAAAAGTAGTTCCCATGGACCTGAATGGACACACAAGCCTTCGTGGCTGGCAGAAAGCTGCTGGAAGGAAAAATGGATAGCTTTGGTTTGCTTTGCTAGGGAAAGAGGGTTATTTTATTATATTTTTATTGGAAAGTATTTTTCATACAATATATTTTTGATCATTTTTCCCTCTCTCCACTCCTCCTAGTCCTCTCCACATGGTTTATCACAGCCGTGAGAGAAATAACGCCCAAGGAGAAAAGCCAGATGGCACCCCTGCCTGGGAAGGACGGAGGAGGGGGCAGGGAGAGGACAGTGGAATAAGCTGTAATGGCAGAACACCTGCATGGGGAAAGCCAGGCATGGCACAGCCTGCTGTGCCACCAGACGTCCTTTCACTCATACCTTCCCGTCAACTCTCCCCTTGCCTCTCACACAGCCTGGGCAGTCTTCGAGGAACTCCTACCAGGGGAAAATGACAATAAATAAGCAAGTAACGCTTTCCTTCTGGTGTCTCTAGTACCTCTGCATACAAAGCACCACTTCTGGGAATGCTCATTCAGTGTGCTCAGCCTGGTCCTGAACCAGGGCCAACTCAAAGCTGCAAACAGGGTCCAATTCTCCTGTAATGGCCACAGAGATAAACCTTGGATCAATGTGCTCAATGGGGAATAAGTTGCAGTTGGATTGTTCAAAATTTGTGATCTTTTCATTAGGCTAAAACAAACACCCAACCCCTCTGCAAGAAGAAGCAATTCCCTCCTTTCAACTTTGCGTGTAAGCGGGAGAGGAGTGTGAGTGTCTCTCCATCTATGAGAACTCAGTCAGAGAAGCATGGCCTGGCCCTTTTCAGAGAACTCACGTAGAGCTCATACCACTCCACACTACCAGAACAATGGAGAGGGCCTCTCAGAAATCTATTCCACAGGCTATCAGCCTTCCCTGGCAAACTGCAATAAAGAAACCACAAATTGCTGGCTTCAACATGTCAGGCTTTTGCACATGTTATTTTACAGAGAACTTATCTCCCCATGATCTATCTCTTCCAAAAATTTCAAAAGGAAATACAAGCGTGTCATAGCTACAAGACTATTAGAAGGATCTAAATGTGTTCTTGGGATTGTGTCCGTTGTGAAGTAAAATAATATCAGGCAAAAGAGGCCCAAGGTTTGCTTATGTCAGTCTGGTTACTTGCTTGGGGCTCCAAAACTAACCAGTAGGAAGGGGTTTATTGTTGAGTTCTAACTACCACAGCCCACTGCACTAACCTTTTATGCACACCATCTCCCATAAGTGTGTACTGAGGAGAAGAAAGACAACCAGGTTCCTTCGAAAATTCATCAGGAAAAGACACTCCACCTGGTTCAGTAGCCTCTGATGATAACGCTGCCTGTGGACTCCAGCCTCGAAAACCTTCAGGAACCCACAGCATCCATAAATACTGAGTTTATCACCGTCCTATTTATTACTGTTGCCCAGGATGGTGGATAAGGCAAAGCATTTCCAGATAAAACACAACCATTTTTAAAGAAGTTCAGCTGATAAAATGCAATTGCCTGTTTCTTCATGGGCCGTGTTTACAGAGTTGGACTTCTAATTCTGCTGCTTTGTTTCTGACAATAAAAAGGCATTTAAGCTATTATCAAATTTTCTGAAGTTTGGTTAAGCAATTGCATGTTCTAGTTAATTGATTTTAATGCGTGTCTGTGTGTGTGTGTGTGTCTGTGGGTGTGTGTGTGTGTGTTTGCACGAGCACACAAAGACTACAAGCAGATGGGTGTCTTCTTCAATCCCTCTCCACCTGTTTTTTTGTTTGTTTGGTTGGTTGGTTGTTTTGACACACATCTCATTGAACCTGAACCTCACCAATTCAGCTACAATGGCTGGCCAGCAAGCTCCGGGGGTCTGCCTGTCTCTGCCTCCACCACATTGGATAACAAACACCCACCACCAACACCTGCTTGTCCATCTACATGGGTGCTGGGGATCGGAACCTGGGTAATTCCTCATACTTATAAAACACGGAGCCAATTCTGCAGTCCTTTAAAGACTGTCTTCAGTGTACAGAGCTCCTAAGCCTGGGGTTGCAAGTCTTATTTTGTATCTATTAGTAGAATAAATGTTTTTCTGGGCCTCATACTCTGAGATATAGTTCAAGAAAAGGTATCTGTTGTAACCCAGGCACACCTAGCCCTGACCCTTGGTGACCTAGCAAAGAGAGCTCACCCCTGCACAAAAGGCAGGCAGTATCTGACTCTGTATGCAAATGCAAAAGTCCCTTTAAGAGACAAGCTCCACCTACTCCCACTCACTCTTTCCTCCATTTCTCTGAGGAGGCAGACAGATTTGTCTCCTCTCTCTCTCTCTCTCTCTCTCTCTCTCTCTCTCTCTCTCTCTCTCTCTCTCTCTCTCTCTCTCTCTCTCTCTCTCTCTCTCTCTCCCCTTTCTCTCTCCCTTCCCGCACCCACTTCCCTTCCAATAAAACTTCCTCCCCATGTAAGTTCTACCTGACGGTGTTTGTCCTCTGCCTTGGGATCCACTGCCATCCCAGCTAGCACTATGTTATTATAGTATTTCCACTATGAATTTAGCTTACAGCCTCTGTCCAGTGTTTTTCTAGTAATACCGGCAGTGGTGGGATGGTGGGATGCTTGTTAAATTGTGTCAGTGCAAGAAGCAATACGGAGGAACACATTAAACATGCTTTCTTTTGTTTTTTAAGTTTTTCCCTACTGCATTTTTATTTCCCTTTTTCTCATCACTTGTCATAAAAAAATCACTGCTTTAAATTGTTCAGTCCACAGTCCAAAGATAGCATTGAAACTCGTCGTGTTCCATAAGAGAACTTAATCTGTGTATTGGAAAAAAATCTGAATCCCTTTGCCCTCTCCAACTTCCAGGCCTGGGGTTTAAACCTAAGACCCAGCTCATCCTACTTTCTTAGTCTTACTATGTATTCAACTTAACAAAACATTTAGTGGGAGTCTGCTCTAGGAGAGGCACTGAGTTTCAGAAATGTGATCTACAAGGCCCCCACTCATTGTCTCAGAGGTGAAAACCATTCCTGGAGTTGTGGTGGGGGTCACAGCCTATAGGCACTGCAATCCTAAGAAACTAGGCTCAGCCATCTTCCTTCAACAGACCAATTAAAGGGAAGATAATGAAAAGCAGAGAAAGGAAGTTTATTCAATGGGAAAAGGAATAAAGAGGCACAGTAAGCCCCATCCCCACCCCCAGTCCATCTTTGGTGTTCTGAGGTGACTAGACGGCAAGAAGTTTATGTGTAGCTAAGCGGTTCTATGCAGTTCCTCCACACTGAGTCCATCCATCATTATCTGGGTTTCTCTCTCCAGCAAGGTGGTCTGAGAAGTCATCAGAACGGTGTGAAAGCTCATCCCATAAGACAAGCTCCCTGATGGTGGGGACCAGCTTTGACCATTTCCCTCTCCCAGCAATAGATTGCTGAGGAAATTCAAACTTCTTAGGGTCCATTGTTTCATGGTTTGATAGCTATGGGGCACAGGAATCCTTAGAGTATCTTCATTCCCATCAGCTAAAAAGCAAAGACTTGTCCCAAATGAAGTCAATGTGATGTCACCCTTATGTAGAAGACTAGAGGTAATGTACCTGGGATGGAAAGATGGTCCTTCTGTGAGTGAGGTGAGTGAGTCTAAAAGGCAGTCCATTCTGTGGTTGCAGAGCTCCTTCCTGTGCAACCAACACAGGAATTCCTGAGCATGCTGTGTGCCTCTCTCCAGCCGCCAAGGAACTGCAAAAATGTCCCCTCACATCCTCTCTCTCCCACGCTGTGCCTCTTTTCTCTCTGCTGCTCAAGCTGCTTCTGGAACTTCTGGAAGAATTCTTCCCTGCTACTGTCACTCCTTCCAAACCCCCAACAGTCAAGGTTCCCCAAGGGTGTCACTGTGATTGCAGGCTTGCCAGCTGGCTAAGCATCCTAAGAGTCGGCTCTTTAATCTTATCAGCAGGAGAGAGAGATTTCCCAGCATAAGACAGCAAGAGCCTTGTACAGAGTTCCAAGAGTAATCTAGGAGAAATGCTGGAAATATGGAGAGTGATAAGAATGTCAGGATTTACTGAGATCCAGTCTTACTACAGCTGTCCTTCTCCTTTGCCAGACGCTGGTCCCCGAGGAAAAGCACATCTCTTGTCACTTCCAAATCAGCTGGCTAATCTTTTGAGTGCTTATTTTAAACTCTATTATATACAAACATTCTTTCAAATCACAATCTCTGGAACAGAGAGGCAGCCAGGTAGTTAAGAGTATGTGCTTCTCTTGCAGAGGACTGAGCTCTGTTCCTGATACCCATGTCAGATGGTTCACAGCTGCCCAAAACTGCAGATCCAGGGGATCAGCCACCACCCTCTTCTGATCTCCATCCATGTGCTTGTACCACCACATACACACAGACACCAGACACACACACACACACACACACATATGTATGTATGTATGTATGTATATATATATATATATATATATAGAGAGAGAGAGAGAGAGAGAGAGAGAGAGAGAGAGCTCTCCAGCTCTCTCGCCCTTCCTTCCCAACATGCGAGATCTACTTCAGAGTACAAGGCTTCCAGCTGAATTCCCCACGATGTGCTGGACTCAAACTAGCTCTACTTCTGGCTTTATATCCCAAGTACTAGGAGGACAGGTGTGTATCACCATACCTGGTTTTTGTGGTGCTGAATATCAAACTCAAGGCTTCACTCAGCTAGGCAAACATTTCATCAACTGTTCTACCATGTTTTAATATGGAACATCTTTAAGGCATGCATGCATTAACTGTGTTTACTCTAACCAACCCTTGTCTAAATCACCAGAAACTTCCTGTATGTCCACCCATGGGTTGCTCATGGCTCTCCAAATGCACCATGTACCTTCAGCCTTCTGGAAGCTTCCCTCTGCCTACAGAAGAGTAATGACTGGGGGAATCCCTCAGAAAAGACATAATTTATACCTCAGTTTAACCAATTCTATCTCCCAAAACATGATGTCATCTTCCTCTTGCAGTAAGCAAGTTTTCAGTTTCACATTTTCATCAGCCCCCCATCAGTATCCATGGATACTGACTCCAAGGCCCAGGCAAGTACCAAATTCCATAGATGCTCAAATCCCTTATATAAAATGATGAAGTATTTAAATACAGCCTAAACAAGCCTCCTATATACTTTAGCTCATCTCTGTATTAATCCAGTATCTATTCATTGCTATCTTAAAACTTATGATGCTGTATTGTTTAGGATATAGTACCCCAAAATAGAAGTCTATGCATGCTCAGTGTTTACACAAATTTTCCTCGCATTTCATCCATAATTGACTGACTCTATAGATGTGGGACTCAGAGATACAGAAGCTGACAGTATTTTTATATATACTGGACTGACACCTGTACCAGACTCTAAGCTCACTAAGTGAAAAGACTGTCTCTAACTAGTTCATTCTTCCATCCCAATCTTCTAACCCCACACACTGTAATTACTACCTCTCCTAATATGGGACCCACAGAAGAATTTAATCAGTAGTATATAAATTCCCCCAGGTCTTGCAGCAGACCAAACAGTGGACTCTGGGCTCCTTGGGGGCTCTTGTCTAGAGAACGTTCGCCTGCATGAATCTGACAGAGGTGGCATGTCTCTGCAGAACAGCTTTGTTGTAAGGAAGCATTGTACTTAAAAGCGTATAAAGATCAAATGTATTTAGTGTATGTGTGTGTGTGTGCTCGTGCGTGTGCACAAGCTGATGCACGTGTACCATTGTAGAAAGCCCTCCAAGCATCCATGAGTTCCTTGTGTGGCACAGCACACAAGTTTAAAAGCTATGTCATGACAGAAATATTTCCACAAAGGAACAGGCACAGGGAATACAAGTCTATAACTATGTACAGCTCTAAACTGAAGTCAGAGGACTTAGATTTTCTACCTGTCCTACCAGTCTTCATTTCCCTAAAACACTGTGGTGCCCAGTAAGCATAGATTCACAATAACTGATGCTTTGAAGAGGGCCTGACCCCATGAAAAAGCAGACTGCATGTGTTTGAATGATCTCTCTCTCTCTCTCTCCATCGTGTGTGTGTGTGTCTGTGTGTGTGTGTGTGTCTGTGTGTGTCTGTGTGTGTGTCTGTGTGTGTCTGTGTGTGTGTCTGTGTGTGTCTGTGTGTGTGTGTGTCTGTGTGTGTGTCTGTGTGTGTGTGTGTGTGTGTTTTCGACCTATGTATGTATGGAGGCCAGAGGTCAGCCTCACCGTTGTTCTCCAGGCACTGTCCCGCCTTGTTTCTGAGACGAGGGTGACCTAGAACTCAACAAGCCGTAGACTATGATGATCAGTTAGTGGTTTCTAGGGATCCCACCTATCATTTACTCCTCAGTACTGGGGTTGCAGGTGAGCACTATCCCTCCTGTCCTAATGCTTGCACAGCCCAGCCTTTACCAACTGAATGATCTCCCCACTCCTTATTTTTCTCTCTTGGGAACTCAGACAGGGACTGCGTTACTTTCCCCAAGTGATGCAGCAAGCACGCGCTGTCAGCAGTAGCCCCTGGTCTCCGGACCTCATCAATCCTCTTTCCCCTTGAAGGGGTTGTTCAACCTGACCTGTGGTAGAGCATCCCAGGCCAGCCACATGCCTGAGTGTGCATGGTTACAGGCTGTGTGTGTCCTGGTTACCTGGTGGCTCCCCTGCAGACCCTCAGCTCACAGGGGTGATTGACAAGCAGTTTGACAGGACAGCAGCAATGATGCAAAAGTGCCCTTTGCTCTGCTGCATGCAGGCAGCCCTTTGCCCTGTGTCTGGGATGCTTGATGTGAGCATCATTGCTTTTTTTCTTTTTTTTTCCTTCTTCGATTAGGTTATGGCTGTGAGGTTTCTCTCTCTCTCTCTTTAAAAAACAATTCAAAAACACCTTTAGTTTAAGGATCTTATTACCTCATTTTTTTCTTCAATTGTTCCCATCATCGACCTCCTCACCTGAAGCTGGAGATAAGCCAGTTCTCACATCTGTTGCAGCAGGCAAGGGGCAGGAGCTTATAACCACCTAATCTGACCATCAGGGTTAGAATTTCCACCATCGAACAGGAGAGGAGAAATGAAGCCATGAACAGACCACGTAGCCCCTAAACAGCCATCCTCCCTCCTCCCAAACTGAGATCCAATAGCAATTCAGTTTTATCTGTCTAGAAAATCATTATTTGAAGACTTGAAAAGGTCAAGAGAGTCTCAGTTTTCACTTCTTAGACTTTCATCTGCAGCACAAAGAGTGCGAGGAGGCTGACAAGCATGGGGCTAATTTGGTTCACTCAAGTGCCCACAGGGAAAATATTCAGATTGTCTCAACGAGGATCAGATGGAATCCATAATTCATGGCACACTCTGTCTTTCTCTGCTGGTAAAACGCCCGCCTCCAAGATAAAAATAGGTGTGGTGAGCTCTGGATGGAGGGGAATAGAATCTATAAAACAAGAGGGCTGGGGGCATGTCTCAGTCAGACAACTGCTCAGTACACAAGCATGAGGCCCTGAGTTCAGATCCCCAACTGCCTCACGAAAGTTGGGCATGACAGCGTGTGTCTGTTATCCCAGCACTGGGAAGACAGAGATAGAAATTCCAGGAGCTTGCTGGCCAGCCACCACAGCCAAAACATTGCACTCCAGCTTCAGTGAGGGACCTTGTCTCAAAAAAAAAAAAAAAAAAAAAAAAAAACAGGGACCAGCTGAGGATGACAGCTGAGGATGACAGCTGAGTGACAGCTGATGTTGACCCTGCACACGTGGGTGCATACAAAGGAACACATACACACCACACAAATGTAAAATGCTCTTGTTCATCTATCAGGACTCGCAGCAACTACTGAGCACCTGCTGAACCATTTCTGAGTACCTGCCGTATCCAGGCACTTCAAGTCTCTGTCTCAATTCTAAGCCCTCGAGGGCCTTAGAAAGTCAGAGACACCAGCGGTAAGCCAAGACCTACAGAACTAACAGTTACAGTAGAATGAGTGTGACCCATAGCAAGTATGCCAGGAAGCATTCCTTACAAAGGCTAGAGCAGTAATGAGGAACCAGCCTGCCTCTATCTTAGGCTTGAAAGCCATCATATAGTAAAGACAAACTAGGCTCATTCCTGTTTATTGTCAAACCTGTTTCTCAAGGATTAGGCTTGAGAAACCTGTAATCTTAGCTACACCTGTAACCTTAGCTACAAATGACCCTGAACTTCCTGTTCCAGGAAACGGCAACCATATATTTGTTTCAAAAGGTTATTATGACTACCTGTTGTTATGACTACCTTAAGACCACCTTGCAATCACGTCTTTGAGTCAAAAAGTTATTATAACCATCTTGCAACCTACCTTTGTTTCAAAGGCTGTTGTGACCGCCTTGTTATAGTCTTTCCTTCAGAGACCATTATGACTAACTTTCTATGCTTATGCTCATTTTTTTGAAAGAGGGCCTACTTGGAACTCGATAAGTAGGCTAGGCTGGCTGGAGAGTGAGCCCAGGATCCTCCTATCTCTGTTTCCCCAAAGCTGTGATTATAGACACACACCATCACGCCCAGCTTTTCTGTGGGTAGGTGATGCTCCTCCTGCTTGCATAGCAAGCACTTTACCAACTGAGACATCTCCCTAGTCCCAGAACAGATTCTTTGTATCTGCAAAATAAACAAATGAGGATCTGACACTGGAATCCCTCTCCATCTGGTGTGTGCACCCCATGCACCCCAAGAATTAGTATTTCTCTGTCCTAGTCAGCTCAAGGCCAGTTACTGCAGAGTTAGGAACAAGGCCCATGACCCAAAGCCTGTTGGACTGAGTCAAATGGCCAAGCCTCTGTTTTCCACCCAGTCCTGCTTGGCCTTTCTGAGAGCCTGCTATAAAGAATGTGGACCTTGCTTTCCCCTCACCCCTGCTTCAGCACGATCAAAAGCTTTCCCAGGTAACCCTGCAGATATGGTGTGGCCTCTCTCTCTCGGAGAAATGTAACCAATAGAAATTCTTCCTTCAATGTCATTGGCCTTTGCATAGTGACTCGGTCACCTTTGCAAATTAATACCCAAGCATAGATCACAGTCCAGACAACATTTAATCTGCAAAGGGAAATTTACCACACAACATCCTTCTCCGGTGCAAGATTACAGGTAGCCCTTAGATATGAATAGCACAGACAAAATGACACGGAATCAGCTTTTTGTTTTCTGAGACATATTTAATCAATTTCTACACTTTTAAGTAGCAACATAAATAGAACATCTTAAAAGATTATACACCGTCATAATTAATTATAGCAAGCTCAGAAGAGCAGCAAGACGAGGAAAAAGCAAAAGAATAGTTTCTATTATTTGTTAGACATAACACATAGAGCTTTGTGGAATAACTTCAGCTTTGCAGAAATTTAAACCATTAAATGATACGGGACTGGAGCGATGGCTCAGAGGTTAAGAACATGCACCCCTGTTGCAGAAGATGTGAGTCTGGCTCCCAGCACCCACATCCAGCAGCTCACAACTGTGAGTAACTCCAATTCCAGGAAATCCAGTGCCCTCCTCTGGCCTCTGAGAGCACTGCAGTAGTGTGGGCAAACCTACATATAGACACCCAATTAAAAATAAAATCTTTAGAAATAGATGCTGTTGTAAGAAATGAAGGGTTGAGGAGCATTTGCTGCACAAGTGACTAGAGCATTTGCTGGTGAGAACCAGGGGTCAGATTCACAGAACCCACATAAATCCCAGGTGAATTTGGTGGCCAACCATAATCCCAGATCTGGTCTCCAAGTATATGTCCACACACTGGCACACTCACTGGCACATAACACAAAAGACTTTAAAACTAATAAAACCACACTAACTTAACATAACAACAGCTAGTTTCAACAACAGCTGTTATCTCACGGTGGGTGGGGGTAGGATGTACGTGTGGCTTAACCGTATGGCCCTGGCTCGGAGTCTTTCAAGACAGACAGGGTTATTAAGATGCCAGCAGCACTAGAGTCATCCAGAGGATCCACTTCCAAAGTGCATTGGTCACTCTTGACAGAAGACAGCTCATGTCACGCACACCTCTCCATTCAATGCTTAAGACAGTTCATGTCACACGCACATACAGTGCTTGGGGGTCCCTTTGATGTGTCAGCTGGCATTCTCCAGAGTGAACAAGGAGAGAGAGCTGGGGGGAGGGGCGACTGCCTTTTATTCATGGCCTTGTTCTTATTGCAGACGCATAGGCTATCACCATGACTCCTGGCTTATTCTGATCTTTATTTTTTTTTAAAAAAATGGCTAAGTATAGCCCATACTTCGAGGAAGAGGGAGGATTTTGAGATTAAAGCCCACCTTCTGAAGAAATAAACATTAAAGAATTTGGGGAACAGATATTTAAGCAACAGTTTCCACATGTAACTTGTCCACGGGCTTCCTGGATTCTACCACACTTGACCTTCAGTAATGAGTGGCAAGATGCAAAATCTACTGCAGGAGTGCCCAGGAGTTCACCCAATAAGGAAGAGGGGGATCCAAGAGCTGCCGTGGGAAATGCCAACTACACATCTGCATTCTCCTACTAGTTAAATATAGTACCTCACAAAACTGGGGCATGGCTCGGTCAGCAAGCCACATGAAAAATCGAGGTATGCTGGCATGTACTTGTGATCCCAGTGCTGGGGAGGCACAGATAAGCAGATTTTTGGGGCTCATCGGCCAGCCAGTCTAGCCTATTTGATGAGTTCCAGGCCCGTAAGAGACCCTGAGTTAAAAGAAGAAATGGCAGTATCAATGGTGCCTGAGGAATGACACCTGAAGTTGAGCTCTGGTCTCCAAGTGTATGTCCACACATGTGTAAACCCACACACACACACACACACACACAAACAAATATGCACATATGTACAAACAAAAATATTACACTATAAGAGATAGGTGTTTCTACAATTCTGCTTGCTTAAAACACAATAACAACAAAACTGTGAGAGACAAACAGTGAAACAGAATATACTGATGATTCTACTAAGAAGTCCAGGTGACTTTTAAGTGAGGACTCCTGAAGGTGTGTAGCAAGGTCAGATCCTTGTTTGTTACAGAGAAGGAAAATGCATTGGAGCCGTGAGGTGAAAGGAAAAAACTTGTCAGACAGAAAATGTCAGAAGTTTTGTGGAGTAAAAATATTTAGAATTGTTGATAAAGACCAAGGTTCAAAGTACTTCCAAACAGACATGTACTTGGTATTTGTTTTTAAAATCTCACGTTATTTGCAGTTCCGACTGAACTGTTGATGACATACTTCAGCTCTAAGAAATTGATTCTCACACATTTACCTACAGCTTCTGCTGTTTTATGAGCTTCTGGTGAATGCGACGTCTGCCTTTTCCTTGTCTTTTACACATTTGTCTGCCGGTCTCAGATAAAGCTAATCACAGGCTCCATTCTTTCCTTGTGACAGGTGTATAAACAAGCCCAGCACACACGCTGAGGCAATCTATACATTTCCAGGATCCATATGTTCCCAGACTCCTTGATGTGGTGCATAAACAGTTCAGATCACACTTCATTAAAACTACAATTTTTTGATAGGGTGGTCATGTATGAGTGACCTACAAGCATCATTTTTCTCTTCTGAGATGAAACTCTACAACATCCCCCACATTAGTTACTGTTTAAAAAAAAGTAACAAGAAATGGATTGAGGAGATGGCCCAGCCCCAAAAGAGTTTGCTACACAAGCATGAGGACCTGAATTCTGTCCCACAGAGGCAAAGAAAACAGGCAGGTGCAGTAGTGCATGCTTGGTGCAGCAGTATGTTTATGTAATCCCAACACCGGCAAGGCAGAAACAGGAAGATCCCTGGGGCTTGAGATTCAGAAGGTGACATCAGTCAGCAAGCTCCAGGTTCAATGGGAGACCCTGTGTCAAAAAGTAAGGTGGAGCCTGAGGGGACACTTCACTTAGCAAAAGCTTGCTTCACAAGCATGAAGACCTGAGTTCAGATGCCAAGCATGATAGCACTACAAACCCCCGGGGTTGACATGAGCAGGGCACATGGGGATGGGAAAAAAAGACTCTTGGAGCTTGCTGGCCAGCCAGTGTAGCTAATCTGTAAGCTCTGGGTTCACCGAGAAACCCTGTCTCAAAACATAGAGAGTAATTGAAGATATCATTTCTGATCTCAGCATGCATGTTCATGTGTACGTACATACACACACACACACACACACACACAGGAATCACAAAGAAATGTTCTGACCTCCTTGAATAAGGCTGGAGATAGTTGTTTTGTATATTTCTGAGTGGTTTCCAGGAATGCGTATCTCTGCCATTTCAACTTCAGCATATGCTTGGGAGATAGGAGAAGACATACCCTAATTTGTCTTTGTAGTCCATTCAGATTTCCAAGTGTCAGATCTTACATGCACATGTCAAAAATACCCAGAAGCTGGTGAACACTTCCATGGCTCCTGTCTCAGAAGCCACCAGTTGCTGACTTCATTTTCAGCGAGACCACCCTGATGACAGGAAGTCACTCTGTACCTCCTTTCTCATTGTTGCATGGACACAGAGAGGCTAATCTTTTGGTTTTCCTTGACATATTTCTGGGTTGTTCATGTGTGTGCTTGCTGTGACTCCAGATGCCGAACCCTACACAACACTTTAGAAGATGCTCTTGTCCCACTGACTGCCAGTTCCTGGAAATCCGTGTCTTGCCTTCTCACCCTCATTGAGGCAACTATAAACAACAAGCCTAAAATGAGGACACCGAGTCCTCACCACCAGATGAGGAAAGCTGAGGCTTTCCTCATTTTCACAGTCCCCAGCAGGTAGCCTGAGGCTGCTGTCTGGCTTAGTTCTCTGCCCCCCTCCCCATCTTGCCCCTTCTCTCACTGACCACCTCCCCTTGCCCTCTTCTTTTTATTCATTCATCTGGAGTTGGAGATTTATATGTGTACGTGTTCATGTGTATGTCAGTGCGTGTGTGTGCATATGTGGGGAGGAGCCAGAGGACAGCCTCAGATTTCTAAGCACTGTCCACCTTCTTTCTTAAAGACAAGGTTGTTACGGAATAATCTTTTCCTACATTGTGAAGATGTGTCTTTGTCAAGGCATCTTCTGATTGGTTCAATGAAAGAGTTGACTGGCCAGTAGCAAAGCAGGAGGTATAGGTGGGACAGCAAGACACAAAGGACCCTGGGAAGAAGAAGAAGGGTTGACTCTCAGAAGTGACGAGGACAGGCAGAGGGAAATAAGATGAATACTCCATGTTAAAAGAAGGTGCCATCACATGGCAGAGGGTAGATAGGAAATATGGGTTAATTTAATGTGTAAGAGATAGCTAGTAATGTGCCTGAGCTATTGGTCAGTCATGTATAATTATTGCATCTCCCTGTCAGTTATTTGGTTATTGGAGAACTGGAGGGTGGGAAAGAAAAGTTTGCTTACAAATGACATTCCAACAAGGGGTAGGAATTTCCACAAGAGATAACAATGCTTAGAAAAGATTCTAAACACACAAAAATAGAGTTAAGAGTGGCTTCTTGGTAAGTGGTTTCTCAGGTGGGCTCTGTTTGCTATTGGCAAACAGAAGTACAGCTTGTTTAACAGACAGTTTCCTGGCTCAGTGCTAGCAGCAAAAGTGGGTGACTCTTTTAAGAGGCCCTGTTACTGAACACTTAAATGGGGTTTATGAGTAGCGGGCAGTGTGCTACTTGGTGGCAGCATGGACCCAACAACTTCTCAGAGCTTGGATGGCAAATGTGGCTCCTGCTAGTACCTCTACCATGAGGCTAAATGCTCAGGGAACCAAAGTGGGGAGGACTCAGCTGCCAATGTTATGAACTAAGCTGAGACATGCCTGCAACTAATATAGTAGTTTAAGATTCATCTCATGTGATAAAAAAAACAATACAGATGCCCAGTAAAGATGGAAAAAACTTTAAACAGGTTACAGGGTGTTTAAAAATGTGCAAGGGTGGTCATCAACCTGATTACACAGGAAGTTTGATCAAGAAAGACCCCTGAAAATCCTGGCTACAAGCATAAAGAAATAAACCTTTAAAAAATCTACAAGACACATAATACATATTTTACCAGCTTAAACATAAAACAAAAAAAATCATCTTTAACTGACTTGTGCACACCATATATTCCATACTTGTAATGTATATTACCTTTAAAAGTTTATGTATTTTCAGAACAAGGAGACCAGACATGAATGAAATCATATGGCCCAGATGAGCCAGCATCTCAAAGTGTCTATTACAGTCTCCTAAGAATTCTGCATCCAAAATAGCTTCAAGACTGCTGGCTGAGATGATCCAGCCTTGAAGACTACTCAGCCAAGACTTATCCATTATTCTAAATTTTCTCATGGTCTAACAATACTAGCACCCCCAAACAACAGGAAATAGTATAGAGAATGACATCCACCTTCCCAAAAGGTGGGTTATGGACGTTTATTATTATTTAAGGGGGGTTGATTACAAGTTGTTATTGTTAATGGTCAGGAAAAACGCTAAACAAAGGAGATTAGATTCAACGATCTTGTCCTGAAAAGAAAAATGGGGGAAATGGAAATGAGAGGACAGAAGGGTAGATTATTGAAACCATTTTTAAACTAAACCAGCAACTACTAGTCTTAAATATTTTATATTGGTATGGATTTTGGTTTATTATTACAAATTTAAAGTTATTTTATCATACTATATCTATGTTTCTATTCTTGTTTGAGGTATTATGCTTATGCAATTCATTTTAAAATGTATAGATAACAAACACAGGTTAGTAGTTAGTCATGTATGATAATAAAACTTGTAGTCATATTATGTATGTTTCCAAGGTTAAACAGATATATTTAGATAGATGGTCTTCAAGCACTTCAAAGACCTACAGAATATGGAATTTAAAATGTTTTAATAACATAAGACTTTTCTTGACAGTGAGATATGTCTGCTCCTGGCAGCACCAATTTACTTCAAAGGATACGATGGGCATTGAAGTACCTCCATATGGAGTTTGCTTTCTTTATGACAAAAGCTAGCCATTTGTGGAAAAAGAACTTCCCTTGCCTCAATTGCTGACAGTATACTGTTCAAACTGGCCCAGCAGAGCACAAAAGAAAAAATGACTATCCAACTTTGTCAAAACAAGGTAGGACAGTTCTTCAAAATTCCCTGCTTCTCAGAAAAGTCTGTCAGATAAGCTAGGCCTGTAGGTCAAAGAAGGATGCCCCAATGTTACAGAAGAACTTTCAATGACTGTCCAGGCAGTCAGATGTCATTAGGTACCATTTTATCCTTTGGGGGCATTTGATGGAGTTGAAGTCTAGACAGTCGTATCTTTTCCTTAGTTATGACAAAAGGTAAATTAGGTATAAAACGTGAGACTAACAAATATAAGATAAGTAATAGAGTATTTTCTCTAATTTTGCTGGATACAAATGGACTGAATATTGTAACTGTAATTCTTGATAAGTGTTTTTGCTATATATATATATATGTGTGTAGTTTTACTATGTTAAAGCTAAAACCTTTTTCAATTATACAAAAAGGAGGAAATGCTATGGAATAATATTTCTGTACTCTGTGAAGATGTGTCTTTGCCAAGGTGCCTTCTGATTGGTTTAATAAAAGAGCTGACCTGCCAGTGGCTAGGCAGGAGATATAGATGGGACAGCAAGACACAAAGGATGATGGGAAGAAGAGTGGAGTCTTGGAAGTCATGTGGAGAGGAAGAGAAACAAGATAAACATGCTTTGTTAAAAGAATGTACTGCCAAGCAGCAGAGGGTAGATAAGAAATATGGATTAATTTAAAATGTAAGAGTTAGCTAGTAACAAGCCTGAGATATCAGCCAAGCATTTATGATCAATATTAAGTCTCCATGTTGGTTATTTGGGAACTGGTGGCTGGGAAAGAGAAGCTTGCCCCAACAGGGTCTCTCTTTCACTGCTCTGAAACTCACTCAGTAGGCTACAAGGCTAGACTAGCTGACCAATGAGCCTAGGAGTCCACCCTCCCAGCATTAGGTTAACAGTGTGCACCTCCATACCTAGTTTGTTTATTTGCTTGCTTTTAACGTGGGTTTTGAGGATCAGATTTGAGACCTCATTTTTGGGGGGGGCAGTTCGAGGTGGCTTTGGAGGCTGTCCTGGAACTAGCTCTTATAGACCACGCTGTTCTTGAACTCACAGAGATCACCCTGCCTCTGCCTCCAGAGTGTTGGGACTAAAGGTGTGCATCACCACTGCCTGGCTAGACTCAGGTCCTCATGATAGCAAGGTAAACACTCTACCCAGTGAACTGTCTTCCCAGCCATGTGACTTTACTTAATAAAGCACTTGCCAGCAAATTCTTATCTCTGGGTCAGAGTTTGCATCTGAGGAATGTGACCTAAGACACACCTAAATCCTGAAAAACAATCCAGCTAATAAACACTCTTACAAGTACTTCTATCTAGAAGGTGACAGCAAGAGTTTCTGAGGTAAGACAGACTCTTTGCCCTTGACAGCTTAGAGATGATAGGAAAAATAACCCAGTAGCAAGGACTATCACCATGATCTTCTGAACCCTCCATGCCTTGGCCCTGCACTATTGCCACTGATCTCCAGATGGTAGGATACAGCCATTACCTGGTATTTGTATCAGCCAGGAAAGATAAGGTTAGGCCATCCCAGCAAGCAATTCCCAATGTGGTTTATATCACCAACACCAAAATAAGTTTTTATTTAACCATTATATACCAGACGACTTTGGACCAACCCAACTGCTTATAATACTAAACAGAACTTGACATATTCTGGGGAATATGGAATGTGAGATAAAGGCCAGCTGGTCAGAATTTCTGAGGAAAGACAAGATTTTTCCCGAGGAAACACAACACACACACACACATACACACACACACACACACACACACACACACACACACACACACACACACACACACCATCTCTATTCATCCTACATAGGAAGCCCATGACAGACCAAAGTATGGATGCCAGCAAAGTCTAACTTTGTGGACCAATGACTTTTATCTAGCTTACTTACAGGAATATGGGTGAAGGGCTGCTTACAGGAGCAGAAATGACTCAAAGACACCTGCATTGCCAATGCCCACACCAGAATGGGTAACAGCTCACAAAAGCTGGGAACCTGGAACACACTGCACACACCGCATGCAGCTCAACAGGTTGGAGAGTGTCCTTTCCACATGACTCAGTAGATCAAAACATCTTCCAGCCAGATCATTTTTTGCTTCTTCCAGGCAGCTTGTTTAGTCTAGGGTCTTTTCAGCCTGGCCTACCTGTGAGTCTTCACTGCAGCTTGGCTTGTCTGAGAATAACTCTCAACAATCTTTACTATATACTCTTGAGAAAGAAAGGACCTAGTGAATCTGGTCAGATTCGGGAATTCCTGAAGCTCTTTTGCGTTGTTTACTTTCTGTCTTTAGGAGCTTCTGTGATGGACTGAATGTTTCAGTCTTAGAGGAAACCATTTGACTTTTAGACTAGAATCTGTATAGCCTGTTAGGAAAACCAGTGCAAGGGTTTAGAGAGTTCAATTAGTAAAGTGTTTCCCTTCAAAGTGTGAGGTCTTGAGTTTGATTCTCAGAATTCATATGAAAGCCAGACATGGCTATGGGCTCCTGTAACTCCATCCCTGAGGTAGAGGACTAGGAATAGAAGGATCTTTAGGGATGAATGGCCAGGCAGCCTACCCACAACAGCAAGTTCTAGATTTAGCAAAAAATCCTGTCTCAAAATAGAAGACTTGACATCAATCTCTGGCTTCTACATGTGTCTGCAGAGTGAGTGTACTCTTGTGTGCTCACACACACACACACACACACACACATACACACACGTACATATGTCATACAACAAAATAAAGATACTTGAAGAGTGAGACAAGAACATAGAAAAATTCATTATGTTTTTTGACAAGGTGGGACCTACATAAATTCAAAAGAGAAACACTTATTTAAATCTATGTATAAACAGGAAACATTTGAAGGTAGTTTTCCTGGATTGCACTTATTTCCTAGGGTGTATTTTATTTTATTTTGCATCTTTCAAAAACATAATTCTGTATTTAATTGAGAAGTAACAGTTGTTGAAATCACAGCACTGTGTGACACTCTCAGAAATGTCATGAGCAGACCAGGGTAACAGGAAAGTCCCATTCTACATGTGCAAAATCTGCTATATTTTACCTCATGGTTGACAGAGAAAACTCTCAAGTTCTAGAATTCTCAGTGAAAAAGAGGATTGATTTAGGCTCAGGAACTCCAAGACCAAGTTCTCAGCACAAAGGAATTTTATTTGCCAGAGGAACAGAGGGCAGGGAATAAGAGACAAGTTCAGAGATAGAGGATGAGGGAGAAGGGGATGGGAACAAAGGAAAGGGGCAGGGATATTTGTCCTGGATGGGGCAAAGGACTCCTCTGGATAGAGAGGAGACAGATGTGGCCCATAGGAAAATGGTGTATTATAAAGGTAAAGGGGGAAACCCCATGTTAGGCTGAGGTGTTTAATTTTAATTGAACATGTTAATCAGGAAAGCCAATGGGGGTCTTCAATACTTTAATAGCTAGAACTTGGGAGTCAGCCTCAGGAGGGAGTGGCCTAATAAGGGAATAGACCTTGGGGGGTAGATTTAGGAATGTAATCTAATTGTTTTTAGCAAGACAATGGGAATGGGAGACAGGGGATGGCCTGCCAGAGCCATGTTAGCCACGCCCAGACCAGCCAGATTCCCTTCACCCAGAATGTTCTGCTCTTCCAGGAAGCTGTTGCTTGGCATCAAGAGCATTCCCTCCCTCCTTCCTCCCTTTCTCTCTCCTTCCTCCTCCTCTTCTTGTTCCAGTTCTCTCTCAAATGTGCTTTTCCTTCCTTGTTATTCACCAAGCAAGATGCATAGACACAGAGCTGACACTCAGCTGAAGGCAGCCACAGTTGCTCTAATAAAATAACTGATTCTCTTCTCAAAACAAAGTGTGCTAAACAGTCTCAGAACAGCTGTGGCCTTGGCAATATTGGACACTCAGAGACTCCCAATAGACCCATGATGCTGGTTTAACCATACAGAGTGGGACAGGGAGAGATTTCATGTTTTAATTTATTTCCTTGATTTATCTACTCTTAGGTATTCAATGCCTCTGAATGCATTACAATAAATATCCAAATCTCTAAGTCCTGCATTGCTTATCTTTTAACCCAGAAGGACAAACTTAAGTGCTCTCTATGACTTCGAAGTTTGCTCAATCAGACACAAAAACGAGAATGAGATTGACAGACCAGACCCTGGGCATACTCTTTCTATGGAAAAGAATACACATTTAATTCAAACACAAAGCCAGAAGGCCCTGTTTTTATTTATAATTCACTTGAAAAAGACTGTTTCTATGGCAGCAAGAAATGAGAGGGTTTTTTTTCAAAGAAGCTATTGAATTGACAAACATCCGCTCACCCCATTAAGAGCCTTTTCTTTGATGATGGGCAAGAAGTGATGAATTGGGGCATATTTGTGCCACAGTGTTTGTTCCACAGCTTTGCAGAAGATATATGGAGAGGACTTTTGCTTTCTTCTATAACTGGGTTTCTTCTTATGTCCTGTGTCTAGATTTTCAGACACTCATACAGAAAGGAAGGACAACAGTTAATTATTTCTATTAGGCAGAAAGAGTGTGTGTGTGTGTGAGGGAGGAGGAGACAGAAATCTAACATTGATGCTTTGAAGGGACATGATTTAAGAGGGTTCAGAGAGTTGTTGCGACACTGATAAGACAAACAGTTGCATGGTTGATTGTTATTCCTGTGATCAAAAGAAGAAACGTCCAGTCTGTCTTTTCATCACCAGTGAGTGCATGCGGTAAGTAGACATAGCATCTGCTGAGTCTGGCGGTGTCAGCATTAGACTCTGAGATGTTGAGGACCATTCTGTTTCAGCAGGCATGGAGCAATAGTCACTCTCCTGGTTAACTGAAACTGTTGACTTCATCCAGAGTAGATTCACCTTAGAAAGGAGTCTCAGTAAAAGGATTGCCCAGATAAGATTGGCCTATCTGTTGAAAGGAGGAGGTGTGTTTTGGTCCTTAGTTGATACAGATGTTCCTAGCCCACCATGGATGGCATCATTCCCTGGGCAAGTGCTTCTGGGCTATAGAAGAAAGATAACTTAGGCATAAGAATAAGCCAGAAAACAGTGTTCTTCCATGGTTTCTGCTTCAAGTTCCTACTGACTTCTCTCAATGGTAAACTAGGACTTAGAACTGTAAGCCAAATAAACCATTCCTTTCACTAAGTTGATTTTGGTCAAGGAGTTTGTCACAGCAATGGGATGAGCCTATAACAGACATAAAGGACCCACTGGACAGGCAGGGTTCAGTCAGTAAAATGCTTGCCTTGCAAGTACAACAACATTAGTTCAAATCCCAGAGTAAAAAAAAATTAAAAACCAAACAAACAACTACCAAAAAAAGTATACTTTTGCTCCAAATACTGCTAAAGTCCAATGAACTACCCACCTAGCCTAACTGGTGAACTCCAGGTCAGAAAGACGCTGCTACAAAATACTAGGTGGATGGGGTCTGAAAAACAATACCAGAAGTTATTCTCTGGCCTTTAAAAGTGCAAGTGCACACACCTACTAGTTAAGAACTATTGACCTAAGAGTGGTTTGGTTGACACTAGCTGCATGCTAGAATAATAAAACAAATAAAATAAAACAGCAACAACAACAACAAAACAGTTCTAAGAGCAGCAGAAGAGGATGTGGTCATGAAAGAAAGAAAAGAACAATTCCAGAAAAAATAATTGAGAGGAGATTGGTATTGGCTGTTGTCATCCCTCACCCTCTCTTCCAAGTCAGACCTACATGTCAAACTGGCCCATGGAGCATCTCCATTTATGCACCTCCAACAATTCAACTTCACTGCCAAACTGGACTCCATCGTTTATGCAAACTGGCTTTCCTTGGTACACACAACCCAAGAACTACACTACCATTCATGTGATCAATAATTCAGCAACTAGAAAGTCACCCCCACACCCTGCCATTTTCTCCCTCAACACCATTTCCTACATTCTATCCTCTCCCAAGGTCACAGGATCCATGTCCAGCATCCCAGCTTAGTTGAGACACTGTACAGCACTTTCTGTGTACACAAATTCAGACAAGTTTCCCATTGTGTCAGAAGAGTAGGGTGGGAGAAAGAGCCAGCAACATTAACATGTGAAAGAAGACAAAGACAGCCAAGGAAGACTAGAGGCTCTTAACCAAGAGGCCCTTAACCAAGAGACCAAGCTTGAGAAAAGCTAGGTTCTACACACACACACACACACACACACACACACACACACACACACACACACCAGAAGAGTCCTAAGTCCAGTGAGAGGGTCAGGGAGCCAGACTAGAGCTATGACTGGTTTCTGACTGCCCCTGCCTGGGACCAGGCCTTAGTTTCAGTTCACTGAAGATGACTGGAGCTAAGCAAAAAGTTCTTATGGAAAATCCACAACTCAGACGCAACCAATCAACAGGCACCCCCTTAGCCTTCTGCTAGCTCAACAGATGACCACAGGCTCCTGATAACTAAAGATTGCTTTCCCTACCCTGCTCTGGGAAGTCCCTAACCACTAGTGCCACACACCAATCAGCCCCCAGACTAATCTCTACTCCCTAGAATTCTCCTAACCCAGTTTTAAAAGGAGCCATCAGGCTTCTCTGGTCATTGCCGTGTGCCACCCCAACACCTTGGAATCTTAATAAAGCACTCTTGCTTATTGCATACATGACTGGTGGTCTTTTGTCAGACTTCTAGAAGACCCTGATATCCACCTGAGTCTGCTGCCCAGCACCATTGAGCTTTTACCTTTCCATCCCTCCAGCTCATTCCCATTCTCTGGAGTGTCTTTCTCTTCCTTAATCAACTGTGTTTCTGTCACTATTTTTGGGTTCCTGGCCCAATTCCCTGTTATGAAACACAAGAACCTGGAAGTTCTGATGGGTAGTCTCTGGACTTCAATATCTGCCTATAACAAAGTCACAGCTAAAATCTTCATTAATGACCCAAAACTTAGGGAATTGTTTAAAATCTTGAGTTCAGTCACCAAGAACAGTCCCCACCAGGTTCTCCAACTTCAAATTCCAAACAATACTTTTGTCCTGCCTGCCAGCTTTGCTTCTATTTCACAACACCTGCCAATGTGGCTGGACTGTGCCACCTCCCTGCCTCCTTCCCAGGCAAGGCTGCATGTAAGAGGGTGCACGCTGGCTCAGCGTCACAAGTTTACAGGGAACAGACAGAGATTATGAGTAACATCACTGGGCCTTTGAAGCCACAGGAACTGTGATCAATGGTCAGGTACTCTTGAGTTCCTCCCCTTCCTGATGCTCTAGCACCTGCAATATTTCATAACTGAACTGACTGACAGGTTATCATATTTCCTCCTAGCAGAACAGACTATTTACAGACAGAGTACCTATGTGTCAGAACTCATTCCAATCTCATTTTTTACTCGGAAAAAAATTTAGCACATTAGGGTTATTATTATTCCCATTCCTTAGATGAGAAAAGTATATTAAAATATGGGAAGGTAGCAGTATGTCTCCATGCTTTCTAATAACAGACTGTGGCCCCCCAAGAGAAATTCAACTTTTAGCCAATCATTCTTGCCTGAACTTTTCACAAATCCTAAGAGTTACAAATAACTGGCTTCTGGAATTCACACCCCCCACATGAACACACATATACATACCACACATGCACGTACAGTCACAGACACAGACATCCCACAGGTGCACACAAACACAACATGCACATGAAATAATATATACACCCCACATACACATACATACCCCACATGCACACACCCCACACCACTCGTATACACATTCACCAAACACACACATGCACATAGTCACACATACACATGCATGCATATACATATGCACATACAATCATGCGCAACCCTTATGCACACCATATGCATACTGTTCTGGTTTCATTCTGTTGCTGTGATGAATACCAGAACTAAAAACAATTTGGGGAAAAAAGGGTCTTATTTGACTTATTTGTCCAAGTTATAATCCATCACTGGGGGAGGTCAAGGAAAAAGCTCAAGACAGAAACCTTAAGGCAGGATTGCTTGGTATTCCACACATAACCTGTAACAAAGGAACTCTCAGTCAAGCCAAAGAAATACAGCATAAAGCATTCAGGTTGCCACTCGATGGCTTGCTCGCAGATTAATACTTAGCTTGCTTTCTTACAAAGCCCAAGACTACCTGCCTAGGGGTGGTATAGCCTAGTGGGATGGGCCCACATTAATCATCTATCAGGAGAATTCCCCACAGACATGCTCACAAATGAATCTGATTCGAACAACCCCTCAATTGAGACTCCCTTTTCAGGTAACTCTGGGCTGCATCAGGTTGACAGGTAAAGCCAAATAGGAAACACACACACACACCACATGCAGGCATTCATACACACACACACACACACACACACACACACACACACACACACACCACATGCAGGCATTCCACTTGCAAACACACATCTCCTCTGCAAGCTTATCTGAGAACAAAAATTTTAGAACTTATATCAACATATGACTTATAAAACCTGCCATAAAAACAAGTATGAGCCATATGTTCACACTCACACACACACACACACAAAAACACACAAACTTAAAACTAAGATAAGTCTTTTTAAAAGTTTTTCCCTTTCATAGCCTAAAAGGCTATTCCACATTTTCAATCTCTGACTCTTCACAATTCTGAGTTTGTGATGTCCCCTCTTTACAGGTAAAAATAATCATCTTTTGGAAGAATTAAATGATTTGGGATAAAGCTACCGTGGTTTGGTTTTCGTGTTCTGTTAAAACACACAGTTGAAATCCTAACTTAATACTCTGACTTCATTCCCTTGCTGGCCAACAGCAACGTGGGGGAGAAAAGGATCTATTACAGTGTAGGAGTTACAGTCCATCACCAACAGAACTCAAGGCAGAACTCTGAAAGTAGACCTGCTTGCTATTCCACACAGTATTACCCCTGGCTACAGAACTCATTTCACAGACAAGAAGTACAGTGGGAACCATGGGGAGGGAATATTGCTGCCTGGCTGTTCCACAGGCTCACACTTAGCCAGCTTTCTTAAGTAGCCTAAGGACCACCTGCCTAGAGATGCTGCTGCCCACAGTGGGCTGGGCCCCTCTAAATCAATTAACAATTAAGACAGTGCCTCATAAAGATGACCTCCGGCCAATCTGATCTAGGCAATTCCTGTTTCAGATTACCCTAGTCTAAATCAGATTGACAGTGAAAGCTAACTAGGGCACCTAAATTGATGGAATTAAAAAGTAGGAATTAGGCAGGTAAGATAACTGCACAAATTATCGTAAATATCTTGCTTTAGTATTAATTCACTAGGAAAGTCAAAGCAAAACTATGTAGGGAACAAATTTCAAAGTCTTCTACATTTTGGTAGCAAAATTATGTCCCTTACACACAAAGATTTCTATCCCCTTGTTCTCACCACCTGTGAATATGTTGCCTTATGTTGCAAATGCAGTGTGAGAAGTCGAAGTTGGAGGGACATCGTTACTAGCTTAAAAGAGGAAATGGGGTAGAAGCCAACAGCAGTCACAATTTCAGTTTGGAGAAAGATCCTGTCTCAAAGAAACAAGATGGAGAGTGACAGAGGTAGACACCCCATGTCAACCTCTGACCGCCATCCACACCAGCACACAAACACATGTGCAACAAGTTCAGAAGTTCAATGGTCAGAGAGAACAATTCAGAAAATGGAAGAGCTCAAACAAGCAACAAGATCCTGCCCATGGTGAGGCCACAAAATCTTATGACCTGGAAGAAATAGATACACCAAGTCACCCATGGGGTCATCTTCAAATTAGGACAGCTTATTATCCCAGTGAGACCTGAGAGAAGAAAGGGGACACAGAGAAAAACTGAGAAGCCGAAAGCTGGCAAATATTTGTTACCATTTCCATAGTAACATAATTTATTCATTTTTTATTATGCTTGCTTCAGCCCTTTCAAGTAGCCTTAGAAGAATACCATATGCTGGGTGGTATACAAACAATAGAAATTGGTTCCCTACAGTTCTACAGCTGAATGTACTAGGACCAGAGTATCGGCAGGTCATGTGTCTGGTGACTGGTTCTTCCTAATGGCTGGTGCTTTTCTTTCTCTTTCTTTCTCTCTCTCTCTCTCTCTCTCTCTCTCTCTCTCTCTCTCTCTCTCTCTCTCTCTCTCTCTCTCTCTCTCTCGTCTCTCTCTCTCTCTCTCTCTCTCACACACACACACACACACACACACACACACACATGAAAGCAACAATTGCATCCCTGAAAAGTCTGACTTTATGCTCTCTCTAATCTCCATCCAAAGGCCCTACTTCCTAACACCATCTCCTTGGAGGTTAGAATCTCCACCTGGTAATTTCGAGGAGACACAGCACGCATACACAGAAGCATTCCCTCCAAATCAACAATGGTGAGGAGTAACTCTTTCTGCCAAGAAGGAGATGCTGTGATGGTTCACATTGATCATAACTTGTCAGTATCTAGGATCTAGGATCACCTAGAGCCAAGCGTCTGCGTGAAGGACTGTATTGATTAGGTTCACTAAGGTGAGGCTGGGACCCTGAACGAAGTAAAAAGGAGAAAGCAAGCTGAGCACCTGCTCTCTCTGCCACCTGGGAGTACACACAAGGTGACCAGCTGCCTCGGGCCCCTGCCACCGTGACTTCCCTACCACAGGGGACTGTACCCCTTGAACTGAAAGCAGAAATAAACCATCCTTTACATTGATTTTCAGGCATTTTGTCACACCACCAAGAAAACTACCTAACCAGGATGCAAAGCTGGCAAAGGGAGGTACGAGGGTGTCAGACGTTTCCAAGAAGACACCTGAAGACAGCACGGGGTAAAGGCATCAGGTGACTAAGGAAGGTGGGGACCAGTGAAATCAGGGGGAGGGAGGAAGAACTGGGAAAACCCTGGAGGAAGACTCCCCTGAAGGGGAGGGACAGGACGAGAGTCCGGGGAAATCCTGCTGGAAGGCTCCCCACACACCTGCCCTGCCCCTTGCAGAATTCTTTTTGGCAGTTCTCATCTACATAGCTCTGCAACAATGCACGCTTCTGTCTAGAAAAGACAAGGTGGATCATGAAATTATTAATGCAATGAACGTACATGCAACTTGCTTTCTGCTAGGCAAGGCTATTACCTTCCAATATCTCTTACAACTCTCCATTCTCGGTTACATCACCATCTAGGAAAGGGAATGCTCTATTTTAATACTGCCGTGGGCACAGTTTGACCTTTAAATCGCATTATTTAAATATTAATGACATAGCAGGAAAGCAGCCTACTGACAGGTGTTATACAAGGCAGACCAAATAGGATACTAAATCTGAGTGCAGCTTTGAAACTCCCATTAGAGATAATGAGGAATAGACATGTATTTCCACACGCTGTCCTGTCCGGCGCCCAGTAGCTCCATATCCAGTCAGAATAAATTAACTGAACATGGTGTCTGAAGGGAAAGAAATCATCACTCTTCCTTCAAACTGCTACTTAATGGCTTCTGCTGCTCTGGGTGACGATAACGGGAAAGGGCTTGTTTGTTTCTCAGACTTTGATGTCCAGGCATTGTGGCTTGCTGGGGCTGTGAGGAGAGCCCACATCTGTGCCTCACCAAGGGCTCCGGCCTGGCTCTTGCCTGCCCTCCTCTTCCACCTGGCTAACTTGACAGTGACAGGTGTTCACAGGTAATAGGTGAGTCTTTTAGGTGCTCTCATTGGAAAGTGAGATTTAGCAGACTGTATGATTTATGAATACTCCAAAGGATGTCCTCCTGAGTGAACTGTCCCATTAAGCTCAGGAAGCTCCTAAAACTTCCAAGATTCACAAGGTACCCCCACATGGTTATATGACCAGAAGCAACTTCTAAAAAGGGGAGACTCTCCCACTGACAGAGCTGCCTGCAAATCCTACAAAGAGACTCCTCACCAGCACTGGGGTGGGCTTTTCAACGAAGCAGCTACCTTTGAATGGTCTATGCTCCCATAACTAACCTCTCATCCACACTCCTATGAGTAATCCCAATAAGCTCCCTGGTTCACTAAGCGAGATTCATGTGGAAATATTGCTTTGTCTGTCATCAGTCTGTCATCTTGGGTAAATAGACATTGGTTCACATCTGTCCAATTAGAGTCACACAAGCAGAGTGCATAGCTCCTGGCTCATATACCCCAGGCTGGGGTTCCTTATCCTCAGCTGGACTATTGTCTGTTGGGGGTGGGAGCATGCATATTCTAGGTTGTTTAGTGACATTCCTAGACTGCTCACCAAATATTAGTCTTCAGTTGCTATACCCAAAAGTACATCCAAATGTTGCTGCTCTTGACCTGATGCCAGGCTAACTGGTCTCCAGCTGAAAACCACTGGTCTTGGCAGATTTGTTGATTCTGTAACTCAGTGACGTAGAGAAGACAAAGTTTTAACTTGACCCTCTCAAGATTTATAGCCATGCCTGAGAATAAAATTGGGCTAAGATAAATGAATTGAATAAAAGCACAAAAATTAGTATTACAAGTTCCATATGCCACAGATCCTAGGATGGGCAGGCATAAACACATATGTATTGTTGTTCTACGTTCATTGCTGTTGCTGTGATAGGATACCCTGGCAAAAAGCAACTTAAGGGAGAAAGGGATCATTAGATTCACAATTCCAAGCCACAGTTCATCACAGCAGGAAAGTCAAGGTAGGAACATGAAGGAGCTAGTCAAATACACAGCCAAGAGCAGAGAGAAATGGAGGTCTCCTCATGCTCGGTTCCTTCTCTATACTGTCTAGGGAATGATGCCATCCACAGTGGAGTGGGTCTTCCCATATCAATTAACAATCAAGACAGGCATGCCCTGTGGTAGTTTGAATAGGAATTGCCCCCATAGGCTCAAATAGGGAGGGGACCTACTTGAGGTTAGGAGGTGTAGCTTTGTTGGAGTAGATGTGGTCTTGGTGTTGTGGGTGTGGCCTTGCTGGAGTGAGTGTGGCCTTGTTGGAGTGGGTATGTCGCTGGGAGTGGGTTTTAGGGTTTCAGAAGCCCAAACCAGGCCTTGTAGCCTTGTGGCTTGTTCTCTGTGTGTGTGTGTGTCTCTCTGTCTCTGTCTCTGTCTCTCTCTATTTCTCTGTCTTTCTGTCTCTATTTCTCTGTCTGTCTCTTTCTATCTGTCTCTCTCTGTGTCTCTGTCTGTCTCTGTCTCTGTCTATATCTCTGTCTCTGTGTCTCTCTCTGTGTCTTCCTCTCTCTCTCTTTCTCTCTCTCTCTCTCTCTCTCTCTCTCTCTCTCTCTCTCCCTGCTGCCTACAGATTTAGAGGTACAACACTCAGCTACTTCTCCTGCACTATGTCTGCCAGCATGCCACTGCACCTTTCCACCCCCATGATAACAATGGACTAAACTTCTGAAACGGTAAGCAAGCCCCCAATTAAATGTTTTCCTTTATAAGAATGGTCATGGTGTCTCTTCACAGCATAGAACACTGGCTAAGATATGCCCATAGAAAAAATTTGATCTAGACAATTCCTTATTAAGATTCTCTTCCTGGGCCTAGGTCCTGCCCTGGATGAAATGACAGACTTTGGAGATCCCCCAAGGAGGGCCTCACCCTCCCTGGGGAATGATGTGGGGACTGGGTGGGGGGCTGGAGGGCTGGTGGAGGGACAAGGGAGGAGGGGTGGGAGAAGGAGCTGGGACTGACATGTGAAACATTCACATTTCTAATTTAAATAAAAACATATATGAGTAAAAAAAAAGATTCTCTTCCTATGCGACTCTAGATTGTGTCAAGTTGACAATTAGAAATGTCACATATCCTCAGTTCAACAAAGAGTAGTAACCTGAGAAAATTGGGGAAAGGCTTAGGCTAAGGTTGTTGACAAAAGAAAGAACTAGGAAATTTAGGGCTAACCTAGCAAATTTATGCAAACTTTGTCTTTCTTAATCACTAACCTAAGCAACAGCCTATACGACTTCTCAAGAGAAACTTGTAAGTTCTAGCTGTGTGACGCTTCCTTGGTTCCATTTTCTAACCTTTGCAGCCCCTGCTTTACCAGGGGTGGAGCAACACTATATCCTGCCTTTACCTATATTAATTTTCCCACTAAACTAACTTCTATATTAATCCCTTACTATATTTGCTAAAAACCCTTAATCGTTGAAATTTTATTTGAACACTAATATTGTATAAAATCATTACTTCAATTAAGCAGTACAGCTTAAGAGGAAGTCATCTTCATAACAATCCACAGATTAAATGCCTAGTAGAATGGGTATTTCCATGAGATAATCATACTACATTAAAGACAGTGGGGAATCCCCCCACACCCATTCACACCATGCCATACCAGAGAAAAATAGCTGCAGCAAACTTGTGCCAAGACATTCAATAGCCAGTAGTAGAAAGACACATTATGGAGACAAGGGGCCTTGTCTACCCAAGATTAACCCATCAGTGCTTTGCTTCTTGGTGAATTAATCTTCTGAAGCTCAATTGCCACTTGCTGCTCCTCTGACACAGCCACTGACACCTCCTCATCTCTGGGACTGCAAGTGCCTACCAGCATGCCCAGCTTTTTAAATGTATCTTCTCAAACTAAAGTCCTCACTCTTGTACAGCAAGCACTGACTGAGTTATCTCCCCAGCCCAACCTTTCCATGAGATGGGATCCATCCATGCCTGACACTGCTCTGGTGACTAAGAACCTGAGACTAGATATGTCACAAACCCAGGGGAAAATCAAATACTATGTTTCTGCTAAAGAATCATAGCAAAAAAATGACTCCAATGACATTCTGCTATACACATAAATCCATTTCTTGATCAGTTGTCACCAGAGAGCTTCTTCCTGCTGGAGATAGAAACTAATAGAGCCCCACAACTTGACAATGTGCTGCTATCGAGAGACCTTGGAACACTTGGTCCTAAATGGGACGTCTTCATCAAATCCTCCCTTCAAGGTTCAGGAAGCTACAGAGAAGAGTGAGAAAGACTGTAAGAGCCAGTGTTGTCCATACCCAAACCTATGGGACACTTTGAAAGCAGTGCTACGGGGGAAGTTCATAGCACTAAGTGCTCACATGAAGAAACAGGAGAACAGTTATACCAGAGAATTAACATCACAGCTGAAAGCTCTAGAACACAAAGAAGCACACTCCCCCAGGAGGAGTAGACGCCAGGAAATAATCAAATTGAGGGCTGAAATCAATAAACTAGAAACCAGGAAAACAATACAAAGAATCAATGCAACGAAGAGTTGGTTCTTTGAGAAAATCAACAAGATAGACAAACCTTTGTCCAAACTTACCAAACAGCAGAGAGTGAACACGCAAATTAACAAAATCAGAAATGAAAAGGGGGACATAACAACAGACTCTGAGGAAATCCAGAGAATCATTAGGTCATACTTTGAAAACCTGTACTCGACAAAATTCAAAAATTTAAAGGAAATGGATGACTTCCTGGACAGCTTTCATTTGCCAAAACTAAATCAAGAACAGATAAGCAATTTAAATAGACCTATAACCCCTATGGAAATAGAAGCTGTCATCAAAAGTCTCCCAACCAAAAAAAGTCCAGGTCCAGATGGCCTCAGTGCAGAATTCTACCAGAAATTCAAAGAACAGCTTATACCAATTCTTCTCAAAGTGTTCCACACAATAGAAGCAGAAGGGTCTTTGCCAAACTCTTTCTATGAGGCTTCAATAACCTTGATCCCCAAGCCACACAAAGATACAACTAAGAAAGAGAACTTCAGACCAATATCCCTCATGAACATTGATGCAAAAATACTCAATAAAATACTGGCAAATCGGATCCAAGAACACATCAAAACAATCATTCACCACGATCAAGTAGGTTTCATCCCAGGGATGCAGGGATGGTTCAACATACGAAAATCCATCAACGTAATCCACCATATAAACAAGCTGAAAAACAAAAATCACAGGATCATCTCACTAGATGCTGAAAAAGCCTTTGACAAAATCCAACACCCCTTCATGATAAAGGTCTTGGAGAGATCTGGGATAACAGGGACATACTTAAACATAATAAAAGCTATATACAGTAAACCAACAGCCAACATCAAACTAAATGGACACAAACTCAACGCAATTCCTCTAAAATCAGGAACAAAACAAGGCTGTCCACTCTCTCCATACCTTTTCAACATGGTACTTGAAGTTCTAGCTATTGCCATACGACAACAAAGGGGGATCAAGGGGATACAAATTGGGAAGGAAGAGGTCAAACTTTCACTGTTTGCAGACGATATGATAGTTTACATCAATGACCCAAAGAACTCTACCAGGGAACTCTTACAGCTGATTAACACCTTCAGCAAAGTGGCAGGCTACAAGATCAACTCAAGAAAATCAGTAGCCCTACTATATACAGATGATAAAAGGGCTGAAAGAGACATCAGAGAAACATCACCCTTTACAATTGCCACAAACAACATAAAATACCTTGGGGTAACGCTAACCAAACAAGTGAAAGACCTGTATCGCAAGAACTTTGAATCTTTAAAGAAAGAAATTAAAGAAGCCGTCAGAAAATGGAAAGATCTCCCATGCTCTTGGATAGGTAGGATCAATGTAGTAAAAATGGCAATCCTGCCAAAAGCAATCTACAGATTCAATGCAATCCCCATTAAAATCCCAGCACAATTCTTCACAGACCTTGAAAGAACAATAATCAATTTTGTATGGAAAAACAAAAGACCCAGGATAGCCAAAACAACCCTGTTCAACAAGGCAATGTCCGGAGGCATCACCATCCCTGACCTCAAGCTGTATTACAGAGCTATAGTCCTGAAAACAGCTTGGTATTGGCACAAAAATAGACAGGTAGACCAATGGAATCGAATTGAAAACCCGGGTATTAACCCACACACGTACGAACATCTGATCTTTGACAAAGAAGCTAAAAATATACAATGGAATAAAGGAAGCATCTTCAACAAATGGTGCTGGCATAATTGGAGACTGGCATGTAGAAGAATGCGGATCGATCCATGTTCATCGCCATGCACAAAACTTAAGTCCAAATGGATCAAAGACCTCAACATAAATCCAGCCACACTGAACCTCTTAGAAGAGAAAGTGGGTGGTACCCTTGAACGAATTGGTACAGGAGACAGCTTCCTGAACATAACACCAGTAGCACAGACAGTGAGATCAACAATTAATAAATGGGACCTACTGAAACTGAGAAGCTTCTGTAAGGCAAAGGACACAGTCAGCAAGACAAAAAGGCAGCCCACAGAATGGGAAAAAATATTCACTAATCCCACATCTGACAGAGGGTTGATCTCCAAAATTTACAAAGAACTCAAGAAGCAAGTCTCCAAAACACCAAAGGACCCTATTAAAAAGTGGGCTGCAGAACTAAATGGAGAGTTTTCAATAGAGGAGTCTAAAATGGCTGAGAGGCACTTGAGAAAGTGCTCAACATCCTTAGCCATCCGGGAAATGCAAATCAAAACAACTCTGAGATACCATCTCACCCCTGTCAGAATGGCTAAAATCAAAAACACCAATGACAATTTATGCTGGAGAGGATGTGGTGAAAGGGGGACACTCCTCCATTGCTGGTGGGAGTGCCAACTGGTTCAGCCACTTTGGAAATCAGTATGGAGATTCCTCAGAAAAATGGGAATAAACCTACCACAAGACCCAGCAACTCCACTCTTAGGCATATATCCAAAAGATGCCCATTCATACAACAAAGATGTCTGTTCCACTATGTTCATAGCAGCTTTATTTGTAATTGCCAGAACTTGGAAGCAACCTAGATGTCCCTCACCTGAAGAGTGGATAGAGAAAATGTGGTACATCTACACAATGGAGTACTATTCAGCAGAAAAAAATAATGGAATCATGAGATTCGCAGGCAAATGGATGACACTAGAAGAAACTATCCTGAGTGAGGTAACCCAGTCACAAAAAGAGAAACATGGCATGTACTCTCTCATATATGGATTTTAGACATAGATCTGGGGAGTGCCAGCCTACAATCCTATGGCCAGAGGGTCTGGGAAACAGAAACTTTATTTAGTGGCTGATCGAAGAAGAGGCAGACTCCCTTGGTTAAGTACTGAGCTGAACTCAAGAAAGCCAGTAACAGAGAGGGAGGACTGATGATCAAAGGGATTAAGACTGGGCTGGTTTAACCCCAGAAACAGCTGACCAGACAAAGGTTAACTCTTGAATCCCAGGCATCAGCCTGGGAATCCAGCATGGGACTGATCAAGACCCCTGAATCTGGGTGTCAGTGAGGAGGCCTAGGGAATCTATTGAGCCTTGGGCAGCAGATCAGTACCCATCCCAAGTATACACACGGACTTTGGACTCCCATAGAACAATGTGAGATGCACTCTCACCCTGAACTCTTGGGGAAGGGTCTAGGCCCTGCCCTATATGAAATGACAGACTATGGACACCCCCATGGAGGGCCTCACCCTCCCTGGGGGAATGAGGGGATAAGGGGGGGGTTGGTGGGAGGGCACGGGAGGAGGGGAGGGAATGGGAGAGGGACCTGGAACTGACTTGTGAAGCAACCTCGGTTCTTATCTAAATTTAAACTGGAAAATAAAATATAAAAAAAAGAGCCAGTGTTGTCTTAGTCGGGATTGCTATGCTGTGCCCAAGTCTTAAAGACACCCCAGAGACCACCAAGAAGACAGGATCATTGAACTGCAAATGCAAGGCTTTATTGTTTAATCCTACCGGTAGGAATCCATCTAGTAGGCTGATGCAGCAGCTTCCAGAGGGAGTGAAGTCCCTTGTGTATTGCCAGAATTTATAGGAAAAAAACACAGGATTACATCAGTAGGTATGTGTCAGGTCCTGATTGATTGACATTTGGGGAACAATTAGGGGAATTTGCCAAAGTCAGGGCAACTGGTTTGTTAGTATTTTTGATTGGTTGGCTAAAGATGGGAACATTTGGTGGTTTCTATGGCTTTGTCTGTTACTTTCAGGTAGCCTGCTCTCATTGGTTGGCGCTGGAAGGGAACATTCTGTGGTTCCTATGGGTTTTGTCTGTCTCTTGGAGGGGGTTTGTTGTTAAACACAGTTTCCAGGTTCTATCTAAGTCTAAGAGGAAGGTTATCTTAGAGTTATTGCTCACAATACAAGAACTAGAGGCTAGGGGACTGGATTTGTTTTGAAGGCTTTTCCATAACTTTTCCATTTACATAGTTTCTCTCTAGTATGAATAATAAGAGTTGAATGGGAACTTAAGGTTTTGCCACTTGTATACAATTTCTCCCCAGTGTGGTTTATTAGAAGTGAAACCTTTGAGTTTAGTTACCCTCTTTCAACTATTGCTGTGATGAAACCCATGAGCAAAGCAACTTGAAGAGGTAAGGATTTCTTTGGCACATGCCTCCTCAACACAGTTCATCATCAAAGGAGGTCAGGACAAGAGCTCAGAGAAGGCAGAATCCTGGAGGCAGGACCTGATGCAAAGGCTATAGAAGGGTCCTGCTTACTGCCTTGCTCGCCTTCACGTGCTCAGCCAGCTTTCTTATAGAACCAGGACCAACAGCTGAGGGATGACCCCACCACAGTAAGCTGAGCCCTCACACATCAATCACTAGTTAAGAAAATGCCTGACTTGCTACAGCATGAAGCTATGGAGGTGTTTTCTCAGTTGAGATTCCTTGCTCTCAGATGACTAGCCTGTGTCAAGTTGATGTAAAACTAGCCATAAGTGGGGATGGAGGACACTAAGGAAACAAGGCCTTCCAGACACACAGGACTGAGGCACATACAAACTCGTACATAGGATCTACAAAGGTAGACTCAGATGGAATATCAGTGCTAAAAGGGGAAGTGGACATAAGTCTGTATTCCTAACCCACAAACTGTCTTCAATTGGCAACCCTTTGTAAAGGGGAAATTAGTTTTCCCATATGGAGACTCAATGAGTATATAAACCACACTTAAGGGCAGGTCCCATGCCCAGCATTAGATGACTAACACAAAATGAACTCAAGGGTATTTGGGGGACTGGTTGTCTCATATTGCTTTGTTTAGGCTTTTTCTTTAACCTTACTGGCCTTTTGTTTATTATTATGGTTTCTGATTTTTGTGTTTTGTGGGTTTTGTGTGAGTAAGCATATTTCTGTGCATGTATTGTTTCTCTTGTTTCTTCCTGTTTGTTTTGTTTTATACAGGTTTGTTTGCCTGTTTGTTTCCTAAAGACAGAAAGAAAGAAGGTATGGAGATGGAGAGGTCAGGAGGTGGGGAGGATCTAGGAAGAGATGAAGAAGGGAAAACTGTGATCAGTATTTATTGTAAACTATTTTCAATTTTAAAAATTTATTTTATTTTCAATTATGTGTGTTTCTCTGTGTGGGTATGGGTACATGAATGCAGTGTCCGCAGAGGCCAGAAGAGGGTGTCAGATCCCTTTGAGCTGGAGTTACAGGAACTTGTGATGCAGGTAATGTAGGTTGCTGGGGACCAAGCTCAGGTCCTCTGGAAGAGAAGTATGCACTTCTTGAAAGCTAAGCCGTCTCTGCAGTCCTCTTGATGATAAGTTGTGCACTCTCCTGGTATAAGGAGGCATTTCTGCACACAAGAGTTTCATCCCCTGCTTTTCAGAAACAGAATGAATGTTAGAGTGATCTTCCTGCACCTGCTGTTTTTCAACCACCTCCAGCTCAAAACAATCAGTAAGCCAGCGTGCTGCACGCGGCGATCCCCTCATACCTCTGTGGCTGTTCCACAAAGATTCCAATCACTCCCTCCAGAGTCCAGCAGCCTGCACAACTCACCCGCAGGTTAAAGTTGGGTTACTCATCTTGACTCTAACCAGAATAGGAAATTAACAATGTGGTAGAAAGCAAGAGGACACAATGAGTCAGGATTTTATCATCTGAGCTTAAGTTAAAATGGAGTCCATAAATTCAAGGATGCTTGGTATTGTGTACCAGAGTTGTAACACCCATTCCAAAAATAGTATTTGTGGATTACAGGATACCGCTTAGTGATATGTTGTGTAAACAATCTGGTTGTCATGTTCTCTTTTTTAAAACAAGGTCTCTCTAAATAGCCCTGTCCTGGAACTCACTTTGTAGATCAGGATGTCCTTGAGTTCAGAGATCCATCTGCCTCTACCTACTGAGAGCTGGGACCAAAGGCATGCACCACCACACCCAGCTAGCAATCATATTCTTAAACTGCTACTGATTTGAGTTGGGCATTTTGTTGTATGCTAATACAAAAACACATTTTGTAGTACAAATAATAAGTTACCCAAAAAAGAACTACAATGGTCACATTCTCAGATACTTTTCCTCAGGGGAATCCACAACAGAAGACATTGCTGTCTGGATAGTATGCTGCCCTACAGACTGTCTTTTTCATGTCTGCTGCTGTCCAAAGTTTGGAGGCTGACTGCAGAAGCAAAAGATGATAACAATAACTTGTGAGTTCACAATTAAGATTTAGTCACCTATTGACTCAGTCAATAAAATGTTTGCCTTGCCATTGGGAGGAAATATGTTCAATCCCTGAGAACCAACTTTGAAAAGCAGGACTTGTTGCTACACAACTCTAACTCCAGCACTGAGGAAACAAAGACAGGTGTATCCCCAGGGCTCACTGGTCAGCCAACCTAGCATAGTAAGTTCCGGACCAGTGAGAAAGCCTCTGTCAAAAAGGAATAAACATGGATAGCATCTGAGAAACAACAGCAGAGGTTTTCCTCTGCTCTACAGATGTATCTACACATACATACCTGTACATACATGTAAGCAAGCACACATACACACCTGTATAATATGTAAGCAAATATACACATATATTAAGCCAACAAACATGTAAACAGACAGATATCACAAACATACATATAAGCCAACACATAGACACTTGCACACACCTGTAAGCAATCACACAGAGAGAGAGAGAGAGAGAGAGAGAGAGAGGATTCAGCTTGCAAGTTGTTCTTATGCCAGTGTTTCACCAAACCACTCATACCCTCGACCAAGGAATATGTGCATGAATCTCCTGGATCAAGACAGAATAAACTCAATGACCATCAAAGTAGGAGATGTGTTCACTTGTTTCCACAGTCCAAATGTTAATATGTGCCGAATCTCCCCAGCACACCCCTCAGAACTGAGTACCATAACATTGTAATAAAGATGGATTCTCAGGCCTTACACAGACCCTAGGTGTGGGCTCTGGGTGGAAGCAGGCAGTATTTACTAGAGCACCAGGCAAGGCTGAAAGGGCTATAAACAAAGACCATGTGGTGAAGCCAGCCCCCAAATCCCAGCCCTTGCGGCAAGCCACCACCCAGCTGCTCTACGCCAGGCTGCAGCTAAACTACCTTTCCTTCTTCTCATGGTTGGAGGGCGTTTGCTGAGACTGGCAGACCTCCTGATGAGGGCAATGAGAGAGCATTGTGAAATGCATAACTTCCCACGGTCTAATTTTGTCTTTGTCTTATATTGCCTGAGCCCAAATGCACCTCTACTGCTTTAACACTAGATAGTATTCTTGATATCGGCAACCTGGGAGGTTTTCTCTGGAATTAAAGAATTAAGGGACAAGGAAATAGCTCAAAGAAAGTAAAAATGAAGTTGGTTAGCAAGTGCTACTGTCTTCTCCAGAAGAAAAGGAGCCCCAGAGCTGGGAGTCCACTGACTCTAAGGTTGCCCTGGATTTTTCTTGGGTTCCAGCAGGTCACTCCTGGCAACCCCAATCTTCTCCATGAAGCTAGTCGCATGGCATCTGCAATCAGGAAACAGAGACAGATAAATCCTGGTGCTGTAAAGCTGAAAATCAACACAGAGGCAGATTTTAATTTTACATCACTCAAGTGACCTGAAAAGTGAGCTATAACGGGATCCTAAGTCAAATGCGAGTTCATGAACTTCTCCATTTGCTTCTGCTATAGCTTGGATTCCCAAATGCCTATCTATTAAAAACTTGGTCCCCAGTACAGAGCTATTAGGGAAGTGAAGAACTTTTAAGAAGCGGGACCAAGTAGAAAGTCTATGTTTAGGTCATGGGGAAGACTGTGAAGTCTGATGCCTTCTTCTTCTCTTTTGCTATGGCCATGGGGGTGGATGGTTTTGTTCCTCTGTGAGATCCATCTTAGTCCTCTACTGAAAAGCAGTGCATACAAGGCCACAGGGGGATACTAAAGCCCCAAAACAGTGAGCCAAAATAAACATGTCTTCTCTACTTGAAACTGAGTCAAATACTTCCCAGTTCATTATTCTACCATTTTTCTAGGTATATTATTTACACTATTAATGTTAACAATATGGTTTTGAGCTAGGTCACACACACAAAAAGGACAATCCATGACCATCAGGCCCCCTTGGAAGCCTAAAAATACATGAAAATCTGGCTGATTACCATCCAAACCTAAGAAATTCAGAATTCAAAGCATCTTGGCATCTCAGAGAACATATGTTGTTCAATCAGAAGATAATACTAAATGGCAGTGTTCACAAGTACTCAAAAATATTTCACTTACAAGCTGGCATAGTTAATCATCTAGAAAAATAGAAAAATAAAGTAGAAACTCATTTAGCCAAAATCCTTGTACCTCTCCCAACTACACTTCACAAACTACAGTCTTATCTGGGGTCCCGTTACTTGACGAAGTTTTTCAAATACAGACCCCACTAATTTTTTTAGTTTACTTTCAGTTGGCAGCATTTTGTGATGAAATGATAAGGAAAATGAGGCCAGAGGTATGTGAAGGGAGGCTGAGGGACTGTGAGTCACAGCCACACAATAGTGGAGGCTTACAGAGCTGGCATCCCACATGCACACCCTAGCAAGAAGCTCAAGGCCGATACAGGAGCCCCCTGCTCTCTGCTTCCTCCCTGTTGAATTCAAATAATGCTTCCTCAGAGAGCCCCTGTGGATTACAGGTGGTCATCCACTTGACACTCTTGGTTCAGAGCCTGGTGCACTTCAGATCTCTCATTATATTTTCATTATTTCCAAATGTTTTCTGGAGAAGCCCAGATGATATCATTGGAAGTCTGAGTTACTTCCCTATGACTCTCAGCATTCCCTGTGCCTGGCACAGGGCATACCTGCTGGCTGGCTCTGCCCTGCCTCAAAAACACTTCTGAGCACAAAGCCCTGAGATGTTAAGCACCTTAAATTCAAGAGAATCTTATTTTGTGTCTAATAATTGTGTGTTATCAGAAACACATACCACCAATCACTTCTCAGCCTTTTGGCTAAGATCAAGTGCAGAAACACGTACCAAAACTTCCTCAGTCTGGAGAAAAGTCCGTTTCTATTTATTTTTAAATTTAAATTTAAATTTAAATTAGAAACAAGGTTGCTTCACAAGTCAGTTCCAGGTCCCTATCTGTTTCCCTCCCCTCCTCCCATGCCCTCCCACCAACCCTCCCAATATCCCCTCATTTCCCCAGGGAGGGTGAGGCCCTCCATGGGGGTGTCCACAGTCTGTCATTTCATCCAGGGCAGGGCCTAGACCCTCCCCCAAGAGTTCAGGGTGTGAGTGCATCTCACATTGTTGGATGGGAGTCCAAAGTCCATTTGTATACCCAGGAAATGTGTATTTTTATACCTGTATTTTTAAAAATGAAATGTTTTTACATTCTCATCTCTTTGGGCAATGGTACAAGTAAAGGTGACTCATCACAGATTTTGATGAATGCCATCAAAAGACAGACTGTCAGGCTTGATGCACAAGCATGAAGGCATGAATTCCTATCTCCAGCACCCTTGAAGAAAGCTGGAAGTGGCAATCTTGCCTATAATCCTATCACTGGGGAGGTTGAAACTAGTGGAACCAGAGGGCCTGCTGGCAGCAGCATAGCCAAGACAATGAGTTCCAAGTTCAGTGAGAAATCCTATTTAAAAAGAAAAACTAGAAAGGAAGTCACCTGATAGCTGCTTGTGGCCTCTACATGCAAGCCCACATGTTTGCAGGTAGGAACACACACAGAGAGAGAGAGAGAGAGAGAGAGAGAGAGAGAGAGAGAGAGAGAGAGAGAGAGAGAGAGAGAGACAGAGACAGAGACAGAGAGAGAGAAAGAGAGAGAGAGAGAAAGAAAGACAGAGACAGAGACAGAGACACAGAGAGACAGAGACAGAGAGACCTAAAGGAATATAGTCCAAACCAAAGTACGAACCTGTAGCCAAAATGCTTTTGTTAAACATTTGGCACATGGATATTGAGTGACTGTGATTCCCCAGTGACATTATTAATTTATTAGTAGCAATGAAACAAAGATGGATTTCAAAGCTTATTTTTTATCTAAAGGAGGGAAGTGGAGGGTTGGGTAGTGGGTGACATGTTCTTTTTTTTTCCTTATTTTTTATTACATTTTTTAGAAAAAAGCTTGCTTCACATGTCAATCCCAGTTCCCCTCCTCCTCTCCTACTACCACACACTCCCACCATCGCCCCAGCCTCCCACCCTATCCCCACTCCCTTCCACATAGGGGATATCCATAGTCTGTCATTTCATTCAGGGCAGGGTCCAGGCCCTTCCCCAAGAGTCCATTTTTTGCTAATATTAACTGCCCATGTGTATAACAAACTACCACTATTTTCACAATAGTTTTGAATCAGCCACACAGCACATTATCTTTAAAGTCCTTTATATTTTATATCAATGAAGGTATGTAGACATGATATAAGTGACAATGCTTTGATGCCTTCATTAGCTGATCTTCCCTATTATTTTTTTATGATGCTGAGGTTTAAAACCAGTGACTGGTGAACAGTAGACAAACATTCTACCACCAAGCTACATCTGAGTCCTTTCCTTGTTTCTTTTATAGGCATGGCTTTGGCAACAAAAGTACAGATAAAACCACTGTAGTGTTCTGTCTTAACAAAACTTATTTCTGCCAGGGCCTGGTATCCATTACACCAGCACATAAACAGACCTCTGTCTTGACATATTTTTTCATGGATTCCTATGGAGAAATCCCCACTGACAATCTCTGTTGCTGTAGAGTTATATATTGTGTCTATCAAAGGCCAGAAAACAGTCCCTTCAACTCCAGTCACTCATTCCAAGTAACAACATTGGGTTCTTTACTTAAGAAGATCTTCCTTTTTTCAGATGGTTTTGAGAAACAGATACATTTTTGCTATAGATTTAGCTCCATGGCGACATTAATCCAGATTATGAATTAGGTCAGATTGCTGGTCCCATGTTGAGTGTAATTTTTCCTCTCTACTCCCACTTTAGCTGTTATCATACTATGTTGGAGGAAGACACTCTCTGCCTTCCACTATGCCAAATATTTAACAAAAACAATGTGGCTAAAGGGACATGCTTTGGTGTAGACTACACTCCTTTAGGTCTTAAGGGGATTTTATGAATCTCAAATTGACAAGTCCACATTTCCATGCAGTTGTTATGTGAGTTTTCCTATGGACATGCATAAATATGCACTCCAATAGAACATCCACAAAAGACCACACACACACAACACACACACACACACACACACACACACACACACACACACACAGTTCAACCCAAGTCTAGCTTAGTGAAGAGGCAAGTTTATTGGAGCTATTTACTGGAACGTGGGTAGTTCAAAGACAACTGCATCACCAGAAAGTCCACCCCAGCATGGGTGAGATCTATGAAAGCTGTACCCATAGAGCTCTGGGCAGGTCTTTCAGGCAGCTCAGCAGCCTGGAGAGTCTCTTCTTCCCAGCAGTTGTTATGGTCTGTGTAACGTTGGTTATGGGTCTTGTGAATCTTGCAAGTTTGAGGATCTTCCTGACACTTTTGAGTTTTGCTGATTCCCTAAGCCCTGTAAGTTTAATTTACTTCCTGAGTCTTACCAAGTTCCTTTCAGCAGAGACTTTCAATATGACGGAAATAGCTACACAATAGTAGCCAAATTCTTGCTTTAGATTCTTTGCAAGCAATCATGAAGCACCGGTGAGTTATTCAGACCTGTTCAAAAATACCATCTCACATGACAAATGCCTGCAATATGTGGAAGCAATATTTCTTTATTTGTTTATCTGAGGACTGTTTGCCCAACATTACAGCCTTTTGTTTCTAGAATGCATGATGAATTTCTCCTTGGTAGCTGCATTTTGTCAGAATGGTCATCTTCTATAAAGGCTGTGGTGATGATATGGGTACTTCCTGTTACAAGCCACCATGAGGCTGGTATTTCAATGCATAATACTAACAGGCACCATCTCACTCATATCTGTAACACTATTTTAGTTTAGCATGTGTCTGAGTCATCACTGCATGATCAATATCATATGGGATTCATATATATACCTGGGAGTTGTCATATGGCTTTACAAAGCCACTCTACAACTATAGCAATGTTCCAAAAGAGATAAACCAGCATTGCTGATTTGGATTTGAAGAAAGCCTTCATACAAAATCAATCTCTCTCTCTCTCTCTCTCTCTCTCTCTCTCTCTCTCTCTCTCTCTCTCTCTCTCTCTCTCTGTCTTCTCTCTGTCTCTCTCTGTCTCTCTCCTCTCTCTCTCTGTCTCTGTCTCTGTCTCTATCTCTGTCTCTGTCTCTCTCTCTCTCTCTCTCTCTCTCTCTCTCTCTCTCTCTCTCTCTCTCTTTCTTCCTCTGTGACCAATCAAGAGAATAGTACAAGAAAACAAGTGCAAGTCCTCCTGGTGTAACCGAGGTACATACTAATCAAAGAGATATGAACAAAGAATTGTCTAGGTCCCAGTGAGAATTTTCATGAAAAAAATATGGTCTGTAAAAGAGAACTAAAGAAAGAGGGTTGAAAAAGAGGTCTGAAAAATAGGCATAAATATTTGGAGTTGATTAGACATATAGGTGATGTCCTTGATCCTGTCATTCAGCAAGAAAAGTTGATAGAGAGTTCCAATTACTCTCAGCCTATGAAAGTAACTTTACTGCAGGAAGTGCTCAGAGCCTAACCTGGCTTTGAGAGAACCCATCTTTCCCTGTGCTCACCTCCCTGGTGAGCACAGATGGACATTCAACAATCTTCAAAAGGGTTTTGCCCCATATAGCTTCATGGGCAGAAACTTCCAGAGAACAAACGATTCCTTTGCATCATCACAAGCTCATTCATCTCTAGACATACATCCGTGTGCTAGGTTAAGGGGTAGTAGCATAAAATGCCAGAAAAGTCAGAAGTTAACAGCCTACACTCAGCTTGACCAAGGAGGGAATGGTTAGTTATCAGCAGGCCACTTGACATCTCAACATAGTTAAATGAGAAGAATTAAACTGGATCGGGTGTTGGGAAACTGAAGCATGTAGCCTTCACATGTGTTCCCCTTTCCTAGAGCAGAGCCGTGTGCTTTGCTTGCATATTATCTAGAGCTGTCTTCTATCTGTAATGGTTGCAGTAATGACTGTATAGCTCACAAAACCTAAAATGTTTGTTGTCTGTCACTTTGCAGAAATTTTTGCAAGCCCCTGATGCAGATGATCTATTCCTGTCCTTTCAAGTCTAAATTTGTGCTCAACAGCTGGAGTAATGGCTCACTCAGGAACGTACTTGTCCTGAAAGCATAAGGACATAAGTCTGATCTCAGTACCATATGAAATGCTGGGTGTGTCCTACTATCTTAATCCTATTGTTAGGATATATGGGGGAGACAAGAAGGTTCCTTAGGCTCACTGACCAGTCAGTCTAGCCCACATAGGGAGTTCCAGACCAATAAGATACCTTGTGTAGGAAGAAAGGTGGCAGCTGCTCAGGTGCAGGCCACACTAGTCAAAAGAACAGATGCAAGCAATGCCAGCCAGAAAAACAGGCATCACCAGTCAGAAGAACAGATAGGTGAATTCAGGCAGAGCCTCACTGCTAAACCAGAGGCCATGTCATCTATCAGAACTGCAGGTTCCAACTCTGGCAGAGACTCCCTGCAGGACCAGAGATCAGAACTCCAGACAAGAGGCTTACCCTTGGAACTCCTCCACTCTTTCAATGTCCCCCTACATTATCCCCAATCTCCACTCCCTTCCTCATCAATTTGTTCCAACCCCCAACTGCAGCAGAGACCCCTGCTGGACCAAAGGCCATGCCAGCTGCCAGAAATCCAAAGATCAGAAGACCAAAGAGGAAACAGAATCTAAGGAACAAAACACCCATTCAACAAAGACTTATAAATTGGCACCTAGACCTATAATCACCCTAAACCCAAATGCCTAGATAACAATTTAAGAACACAATTAGCAAATTCCAGGACAATATGTCACCACCAGAGCCCAGCTATCCTACTACAGCAATCCCTGAATATTCCAACACAGGTGAAGCACAAGAAAATGACTTTAAACCCAACTTTATAAAAATATTAGAGATACTTAAAGAGGAAATAAATAAGTCTCTTAAGAAAAGCCAAGAAAAAAAACAAACAGTTGAAGGAAATGAATAAAACTGCTTGAGACCTGAAAATGGAAATAGAAGCAATAAAGAAAATACAAACTGAGGGAATTATGGAAATAGAAAATCTAGGCTATCAAACAGGAACTACAGATATAACCATAACCAACAGAATACAAGTGATGAAAGAAATAATCTCAGGCACTGACGATACAATAGAAGAAACAGAAACCCTGGTCAAAAAAAAACCATTAAATCTAAAAAAATTCCTGACACAAAACATCCAGGAAATCTGTAGCACTGTGAAAAAACCAAACCTAAGAATAATAAGGCTAGAAGAAGAATCTCAGCTCAAAGGCCCAGAAACTATTTTTTTCAAAATCGTAGAAAGTGTGCCTATAAATGTATAAGAATCTTGCTTATAGAACCAAATAGTGTGACCAGAAAAGAAAGTCCCCTCACCAAGACTATTAATGGCCGCAAGGGGAAAAGGACAAGTAAAATATAAAGGTAGACCTATTAAAATTATACCCGAATTCTCTATGGAGACTCTAAAAGACAGAAGGGCCTGGATAGATGTTGTCTAGACTCTAAGATACCACAAATGCCAGCCCAGATGACAATATGTAACAAAACTTTCAGTCCCATAGATACAGAAAACAAGATATCCCATGATAATGTCAAATTTAAACATTACCTATCCACAAATCCAATCCTACAGAAGGTACTAGAAGGAACATGTGTTTCTGACCACACAATTATTAGACACAAAATAAGATTCTCTTGAATTTAAGGTGCTTAACATCTCAGGGCTTTGTGCTCAGAAGTGTTTTTGAGGCAGGGCAGAGCCAGCCAGCAGGTATGCCCTGTGCCAGGCACAGGGAATGCTGAGAGTCATAGGGAAGTAACTCAGACTTCCAATGATATCATCTGGGCTTCTCCAGAAAACATTTGGAAATAATGAAAATATAATGAGAGATCTGAAGTGCACCAGGCTCTGAACCAAGAGTGTCAAGTGGATGACCACCTGTAATCCACAGGGGCTCTCTGAGGAAGCATTATTTGAATTCAACAGGGAGGAAGCAGAGAGCAGGGGGCTCCTGTATCGGCCTTGAGCTTCTTGCTAGGGTGTGCATGTGGGATGCCAGCTCTGTAAGCCTCCACTATTGTGTGGCTGTGACTCACAGTCCCTCAGCCTCCCTTCACATACCTCTGGCCTCATTTTCCTTATCATTTCATCACAAAATGCTGCCAACTGAAAGTAAACTTAAAATATCAAACCCAAAGATATTAACTACCCCCATGGAAACATATGAACTATATAATCTCAAACAGCAAAACCAAAAGAAAGGACACACTACCACCACCAACAACAAAATAACAGGAATTAGCAACCATTAGTCATTGATATCTATCAATATCTATGGACTCAATTAACCAACAAAAAGACACAGGCTACAAGAATGAATACAAAGACAGGATCCATCCTTTAACTGCATACAAGAAAACACACCTCGATATCAAAGAGATTCCTCAGAGTAAAGGCATGGAAAAACACTTTCCAAGTAAATGGACCCAAGAAGCAAGCTATTTTAATATCTAACAAAATAGACTTCAAACCAAATCAGTCAAACAAGGAGAAGGACACTACATACTCATCAAAGAAAAAAAATCCACCAAGATGACATTTAAGTTAACATCTATGTCCCAAATGCAAATAGACCCACATTTGTAAAGGAAACAATGTTAAATCTTAAATCACACATCAAGCCTCACACATTAATAGTGGAAGACATCAATACCCCACTCCCACCAACGGACATGTCATCCAGACAAAACTAAACAAAAAATACTGAACCTAACAAATGTTATGAGCCAAAAAGACCCAACAGATAGCTATAGAACATTTCACACAAACACAAAAGAATATACCTTTTTCTCAGTACCTTACAGAACTATCTCCAAAATTGACCACGTACTCAGTCACAAAGAAAGTCTTAACAGACACAAGAAAGTTGAAATAATCCCCTGTATCCTATCAGATCACCACAGATTAAAGCTGGACTTCAACAACAAGAGAAACAACAGAAGACCTACAAATTAATGGAAACTGAACAACTTTACTGAATGATTACTGGTCAAGGCAGAAACAAAGAAAGAAGTTAAAGACTTCCTAGAATTTAATAAAAATGAATGTACAACATACCCAAACTTATGGGACACATTGAAAGTGGTACCCAGAGGAAGCCTCAAACACCAAGACATTAGAGCAATCTCATACTCAAAAGTTAACCTGAAAGATCTAGAACAAAAAGAAGCAGACATACTGAAGATGACTAGATGACAGCAAATAATCAAACTGAAGGCTGAAATCACTAAACTAGAAACAAAGGTAACAATACAAAGACTCAATGTTTCTTTAAGAAAATAAGTAAGATAGAGAAGTCCTCATCCAAACTAACTAAAAGACAGAGACAGAATATCCAAATGAACAAAATAAAAATGAAATGGGGGAACATAACAACAGACACCAAGGAAATCCAAAGAATCATTTGGTCATACATCAAAAACCTATATTTCACAAAATTGGCATATCTAAAAGAAAATGACAATTTTTTCTACAGAAACCACTTACCAAAGTTAAGTCAAAATCAGATAAACAATATAAATAGACCTATACCCCCTAAGGAAATAGAAGCAGTCATTGAAAGTTTCCCAACCAAAAAAAAACATATAAATTTTATTTAAATAAGAAACAATCTTATTTTACATATTAATCCCAGTTCCCAACTCCCTCCCATCTTCCCACGACCCACCGACCTCCCATCCCATCCCCCATTACCTCCACAGGGAGGGTGAGGCCTTCCATGAAGGATTTTCAAAATCTGTTAAGTCATTTGGGGCAGGACCTAAGCCCTCCCCTGTGTATCTAGGCTAAAGGAGTATCCCTTAATGGGAAATGGGCTTCCAAAGTCATTTCCTGAACTAGGGATACATCCTGGTTCCACTGGGAGAGACCTCATAGACTATCCAGTGCTTCTAGCTAAGACCCACATTCAGGGAAACTGGTTTGGTAGTAAGTTGTTTCCCAGCTGTCAGACTGGGTTTCATGAGTTCTCCCTTGCTCAGGTCAGCTGTTTCTGTGGGTTTTCCCATCATGGTCTTGACCCTTTTGTTTGTCACTCCTCCCTCTCTGAAACTGGATTCCGGGAGTTTGGCTATGAATCTTTGCGTCTGCTTCGATCAGCTACTGGATGAAGGTTCTAGGATGGCATTTAACGTAGTCATCATTCTCATTATAGAGGATGGGCATTTAAGGTAGCCTCTCCACTATAGCTTAGGGTCCTAGTTGGAGTCATCCTTTTGAATCTCTGTACAATTCCCTAGTGCCAGATGTCTCTTTAAACCTATAGTGGCTCCCTCTATTGGTGTGTCTCTTTTCTTGCTCTCCTTTATTCCTCTCTCCACTCATGATCCCTCATGTTCTCCTTGCCAATCCTCTTCTCCCTTCCTCTTTCTCCCACCTCCCTTCCCCTTACCCCCATGCTCCCCATTTGTTCAGGGGCTTTTGTCCCTTTCTGTTTTCCTGGGGGACCATATATGTCTCTCTTATGGTCCTCCTTGCTTTCTAGCTTCTCTGGAGGTGTGGATTAAAGGCTGCTAATCCTTTTCTCTATGTCTAGAATCCATATATGAGAGGGTACATACCATGTTTGCCCTTCTGTGACTGAGTTATCTCACTTGGGATGGTTTCTTCTAGTTACATCCTTTTGGCTGTAAATTTCAAGATTTCATTGTTTTTTTTTTCACTGAGTAGTACTCTATTGTGTAAATGTAACATATTTTCTGTATCCATTCTTCGGTTGAGGAGCTTGCTTCCAGGTTTTGGCTATTACAAACAATGTTGTTATGAACATAGTTGAACAGATGTCCTTGTTGTAAGAATGTGCATCCTTTGGGCATATAACGAAGAATGGAATTCCTGAATCTTGAGGTAGACTAGTTCCCATTTTCTGGAGAAAGAACCATACTGATTTCCAAAGTGGTTGCACAAGTTTGCACACACATCAACAAATCAGAAGTGTTCCCCTTACTCCACATCCTCTCCAGCATAAACCGTCATTGGTGTTTTTGATTTTAGCCATTCTGACAGGTGTTAGATGGTATCTCAGAGTTGTTTTGATTTGCATTTCCCTGATGGCTAAGGATGTTAAGCACTTTCTTAAGTGTCTTTTAGCCATTTTAGATTGCTCTATTGAGAATTCGCTGTTTACTTATGTACCTCACTTTTTAGCTGAATTATTTGATGTCTTGGAGACGAGCTTCTTGAGTTCTTTGTATATTTTAGAAATCAGCCCTGTGTAAGATGTGGGGTTGATGAAGACCTTTTCACATTCTATGGGCTATTGTTTAGTCTTGTTGACTGTGTCTTTTGCCTTACAGAAGCTTCTCAGTTTCAGGAGGTCCCATGTATTAATTGTCAATCCCAGTGTCTGTGCTACTGGTGTTATATTCAGGAAGTGGTCTCCAGTGCCAATTCATTCAAGAGTACCTCCCACTTTCTCTCCTAAGAGGTTCAGTGTGGCTGGATTTATGTTCAGGTCTTTGATCTATTTGGACTTAAGCTTTTTTCATGACGATAGGTACAGATCTGTCTGCAATATTCTACATATCCGCATCCAATTATACCAGCACCATTTGTTGAAGATGCTGTCTTTTTTTCCATTATATAGTTTTAGCTTCTTTGTCAAAGATCAGGTGTTCATAGTTGTGTGGGTTAATATCAGGGTTTTCAGATTCCATTGTTCTATCTGTAGGTTTTTGTGCCAGTACCAAACTGTTTTCAGGACTATACCTCTATAATAGAGCTTGAAGTCAGGGACGGTGATGCCTCCTGAAGTTCCTTTATTGTATAGAGTTGTTTTGGCTGTCCACGGCCTTTAGTTTTTCCATATAAGGTTGAGAGTTGTTTTTTCCAGGTCTGAGAAAATTTGTGCTTAGATTTTGATAGGGATTGCATTGAATCTGTAGATTGCTTTCGGTAAGATTGCCATTTTTACTATGTTGATCCTACCTATCCAATAGCATGGGAGATCTTTCCATTTTCTGGTATCTTCTTTAATTTCTTTCTCTGACTACTCAAAGTTCTTGTCATACAAGTCTTTTACCGGTTTGGTTAGAATTACCCCCAAGATATTTTATCTTGTTTGTAGCTATTGTAAAGGATAATGTTTCTCTGATGTCTTTTTCAGTCCCATTGTTGTCAATATATAGTAGGGCTACTGAGTTTTTTTAGTTAATCATGTATCCTGCCACTTTGTGGAAGGTGTTTATCAGCTATAGGAGTTCCCTGGCAGAATTCATCTGCAAATAGCGAAAGTTTGACTTCTTCCTTTCCAATTTGTATCCCTTTGATCTTTTGTTGTCTTATTGCTCTAGCTAGAACTTCAAATACAATATTTAAGAGATATGGAGATAGTGGAAAGTCTTGTCTTGTTCCTGATGTTAGAGGAATCACATTGAGTTTATTTCCATTTAGTTTTATGTTGGCTGTTGATTTACTGTATGTTGTTTTTATTATGTTTAGGTATGTTCCTGTTATCCCTGATCTTTCCAAGACCTTTATCATGAAGGGGTGTTGAATTTTGTCAAAGGCTTTTTCAGCATCTAATGAGGTGATCATTTGGTTTTTCTTTCTCAGTTTGTTTATATGGTGGATTACACTGTTAGATTTTCGTATGTTGAACCATCCCAGCATCCCTGGGATGAAGCCTACTTGATCATGGTGGATGATTTTTCTGATGTGTTCTTGGATTCGAATTGCCAGTATTTTATTGAGTATTTTTACATCAATGTTCATGAGGAAGATTGGTCTGTAGTTCTCTATCTTAGTTGTGTCTGTGTGGTTTGGGTACCAAGGTAATTTTAGCCTCGTAAAAAGAGTTTGGCAAAGACCCTTCTGCTTCTATTGCATGGAATACTTTGAGGAGAATTGGTATAACCTGTTCTTTGAATTTCTGGTAAAATTCTGCACTGAAGCCATCTGGGCCTGGGCTTTTTTTGTTTGAGAGACTTTTTATGGCTGCTTCTATTTCATTAGGGGTCATATGTCTATTTAAATTGTTTATCTGTTCTTGATTTAATTTTGGTAAGTGATATCTATCCAGAAATTCATCCATTTCCTTTCATTTTGCCAATTTTGTGGAGAACAGGTTTTGAAAGTATGACCTGATGATCCTCTGTATTTTCCCAGTGTCTGTTGTTATGTCTCCCTTTTCATTTCTGATTTTGTTAATTTGCATGTTCTCTCTCTGCCTTTTGGTTAGGTTGGATAAATATTTGTCTCTCTTGTTGATTTTCTTGAAGAACCAACTCTTTGTTACATTGATTCCTTGAATTGTTTTCTCTGTATCTGCTTTATTAATTTTAGCTCTTAATTTGATTATGTCCAATCATCTACTCCTCCTGGGTGGGTTTGCTTCTTTTTGTTCTAGAGCTTTCAGTTGTGCTGTTAATTCTCGAGTGTGACTGTTATCCAGCTTCTTCATGTGCACTTAATGCTATGAACTTTCCTCTTAGCACTGCTTTCAGAGTGTCCCATAGGTTTGGGTATATATCTTCCTTTTTAACTGATTTCTAGGAAGTCTTTATTTCTTTATTTCTTCCTTTACCCAGGAATGATGCAGTTGAGCATTGTTCAATTTTCATGAGTTTGTGGGTTTTCTGCAATTTATGTTGTTGCTGAAATCTACTTTTAAGTCATGGCGGACCAATAAGACACAGGGGATTATTGCAATTTTTTGTATCTCTTCAGATTTGCTTTATTGCCGAGTATGTGGTTGATTTTAGAGAAAGTTCCATGCGGCACTGAGAAGCAAGTAGATTCTTTTATGTTGGGATGGAATGTTCTATAGATGTATGTTAAACCCAATTGAGTCATAACTTCTGTTCGTTCCTTTGATTCTTTGTTAAGTTTCTGTCTGGTAGTCCTGTCTAGTGGTGAGAATGGGGTGTTGAAGTCTCCCACTATAAATGTTTAGGGTTTATGTGTGATTTGTGCTTAGTAATGTTTCTTTTACAAATGTGGGTGCCTTTGTATTTGTGCATAGATGTTCAGAATTGAGACTTCATCATGATGGATTTCTCATGTAATGGATATGAAATGTCCTTCTTTATCTCTTTTGATTAATTTTAGTTTGAAGTCTAATTTGTTACCTATTAGGATACTTATACCTGCTTGCTTCTTAGGGCCATTTTTTATTGGAAAAGTCTTTTCCCATCCCTTAACTCTGAGGTAACATTTGTCTCTGAAGGTGAGGTGTGTTTCTTGTATGCAGCAGAAAGACATATTCTGTGAGGCAGGTCCATACAACAAGGGCATCTGCTCCACTATGTTCATAGCAGCATTGTTTGTAATAGCCAGAACCTGGAAGCAACCTAGATGCCCTCAAGTGAAGAGTGGATAGAGAAAATGTGGTACATTTACACAATGGAGTATTACTCAGCAGAAAAAAACAATGGAATCTTGAAATTCGCAGGGAAATGGATAGCACTGGAAGAAACCATCCTGAGTGAGGTAACCCAGTCGCAAAAAGACAAACATGGTATGTACTCACTCATATATGGATTTTAGACATGGATCAGGATAGTGCCAGTCTGCACTTCCACAGATAGAGAGTCTGGGAAACAGGAAAGAACCTAAAAGATATGCATATATGCATAGTACCCAAGAGAAGAGGATGGAGACAAGACCCTCTGAATGGATGGGGAACACGGCGAGGGTTGGGGGGGAGTGGGACCTGGGAAGAAGAGAGGGGGAGAAGAGGAAGAGAGAGTAGGTCATGGGGGAACAGGAAGTTTGATTGGGTGGGGGTAGAATAGGGGGAAGAGGGAATCATAGGATCGAAGACAGATCAGGCACCAGAATGACCTCGAGTGATCTAAAGGGATAACACCAATTGGCAAGCTAAGCAATAGTGAAGGGACCACCTCGATGCCCATTCCTGATAATGAACTTAATGTCTATAACCATCCGGGAGCCTTCATCCTGTGACTGATGGAAGCAGAGGCAAACACACAATTAATCACTGAACTGAACCCAAGGAACCCAGTGACAGAGAGAGAGGAGTGATGAGCAAATTGGCAAAAAATGGGCTGGCAAAACTAGCAGAGACAGCTGATCTGAACAGGGGAGAGCTCTTGGATCCCAGAGTGACAGTGGGGAGGCCAGCATGGGACTGATCCGGACCCCCCAAATGTGAGTGTCAGTGAGAAGGCCTGGGCAACCTATGGGGCCCTGAGCTGTGGATCAGTGTCTATTCCTGGTATACAAACTGTCTTCGTGTGCCTATAGCACAAAGAGAGATGCTCTCTCAGCCTGGACTCTTAGGGGAGTGCCTGGACCCTACCAAGAGTAAAATGACAGACTCTAGATATCCCCTATGTGGAAGGATTTGGCAATAGGGTGGGAGGGAGGGGGGGAAGGGGAGTGCGGGAGGAGGGGAGGGAGAGGGAACTGGGATTGACATGTAAAACAAGCTATTTAAAATTAAAATAAAAATGATAAAAAAAAGAAAGACATATTCTGTCTTCGTATCCATTCTGTTAGCCCGTGTCTTTTTATAGGTGAGTTAAGACCATTGATATTGAGGGATATTAAGGACCATTGATAGTTTATTCTTGTTTGGTTTTGATTCATTTTTGGTGGTGATAGTGTGTGTGAGTTTAACCCTGTTTCTGGCTTTTGGTAAAGTGAGGTTATCTGTTGCCTATGTTTTTGTGAGTCTAGTTAACTTCCTTGTGTTGGAGTTTTCCTTCCAGAACTTTCTGTAGGACTGAATTTGGTTTTGTCATGGAATATATTGTTTTCTCCTTCTATAGTGACTGAGAGTTTTGCTGGGCATAGTTGTCTGGGCTGGAGCCTGTGGTCTCTTAGTGTTTGTAGAACATCTATCTAGGACTTCTGACTTTCAGAGTTTCCATGGAGAAGTCGGGAGTAATTCTGATAGGTTTGTCTTTATATGTTACTTGGCCTTTTTTCCTTGGCTGTTCTTAATATTCTTTCTTTATTCTGTATGTTTGGTGTTTTGATTATTATATTTTATTGTGGCCCAGTCTATTTGGTGTTGGGTAAACTTCTTGTTCTTTCATAGGCATGTTCTTCTTTGTAAGTTTTCTTCTATAATTTTGTTGAATATGTTTTCTGCATCTTTGAGCTGGACTTCTTCGCCTTCTTCTATACCTATTATTCTTAGGTTGTTCTTTTCACAGTGTCCCATATTTCCTGGATATTTTGTGCTAAGGATTTGTTGGATTTAAGATTTTCTTTGGTCAATGAATCTATTTCCTCTAGTTTATCTTCAGCACCTGAGATTCTGCCTTCCATTTCTTGTATTCTGTTGGTTATGCTTGCATCTGTAGTTCCTGATCATTTACCCAGTTTTTCTGTTTCTAGAATTCCCTCATTTTGTGTTTTCCTTATTGTCTCTATTTCAGTTTTCAGGTCTTGGACTGTTTCCTTCTTCTGTTTGTTTTCTCTTCATTTTCTTTAAGAGATTTGTTGATTTCTTGCTTTTTGGTTTGTTTTTTCTTCCATTTTTAAGGGATTTTCTCATATCCTCATTGAGGGCCTATATCATTTTCATGAAGTTATTTTAAGGTCAATCTCTTCTGTTTCATCTGTGTTGGGATGTTCAGGTCTTGCTGGTACAGAGTCCCTAGAATCTGGTGGTGTCATATAAGTCTTTCTGTTGTTGGATGTGTTCTTATACTATCATCTTCCCATCTCTTCTTCCAGTGGATATAGGTGGGGGGGGTCTCTCCTTCTCTTGGTGGGTATGGGTTCAAACTCTATCCTCTCCCCCTCTCTGAGATGGTGCAGGGGCAAGACAGGAATGAAGGTTAATGTTGAATGTTTTGTTCTGCCTCCAGGTCCCTCTCTCTACCCCTGCTGGGTTTTTTTCTCTTTTTTATTTAAATTATAAACAAGCTTGCTTCACATGTCAATCCCAGCTCTCTCTCCCTTCCCTCCTCCCCCACCCCACACCAGTCCCCCCAGTCTCACACCTAATCCCCACTCCTCTCCCCACGGAGGGCGAGGCCTTTCATGGGGGGTCTCCAGAGTCTGTCATTTCATCTGGGGAAGGGACTAGGCCTTCCCTACGTGTCCGGGCAGAGAGAGTATCCCTCATTGTGGGATGGGCACCCAAAGTCCATTTGTATGCCGGGGATAAATATTGATCTACTACCCAAGGTCCCATAGATTGCTGAGGCCTCCTCACTGACACCCAAATTTAGGGGGTCTGGATCAGACCTCTCAGCCATCAGTCTGGGGTCCATGAGCTCCCCCCTTGTTCAGGTCAGCAGTTTCTGTGGGTTTCACCAGCCCAGGCTTGACCCCCTTGCTCATTTCTCCTCCCTCTCTGCAACTAGAGTTCAGTTCAATGTTTAGCTGTGGGTGTCTGCTTCTGCTTTCATCAGCCCCTGAATGAAGGCTCTAGGATGGCATATAAGGTAGCCATCAATCTCATTATCAGGGTAGGGCATTTAAGGTAGCCTCTCTACTATTACTTAGTTTGCCAGTTTGTGTCATCCTTGTAGATCTCTGGGAATCTCACTAGTGCCAGACCTCTTCTCAAACCTATAATGACTCCCTTTATTATGGCATCTCTCATCCTGCTCTCCTCTATTCTTCCTCTACTCAACCTTCCTGCTCCCCCATGTCCTCCTCTCCCCTCCTCTTCTCCCCCTTTCTTTTTCCCAGATCACTCTCCCCACCATGCCCCCAATCCACTCAGGAGATACTGACTGTCCCATCCCCCTTCTTTGGGATATCATGCATATCTCTCTTAGGGTCCTCCCTGTTTCCTAGACTCTCTGGCAGTGGGATTGTAAGTTGGCACTCCCTTGATCCATGTCTAAAATCCATATATGAGTAAGTACATACCAGGTCTTTCTTGTTTAACCCACAGAAACAGTTGACCTGAACAAGGGGGAGCTCTTGAACCCCAGACTGATGGCTGGGAATCCACATGGGACTGATGTAGGCCCCCTGAATTTGGGTGTCAGTGAGGAGGCCTGGGCAATCTATGGGGCCTTGGGTAGTAGATCAGTATGTATCCCGGGTATACAAATGGATTTTGGGTGCCCATCCCACAATGAGAGATTCTCTCTTAGCCTGGACTCTTGGGGAAGGGCCTAGGCCCTGACCTGGATGAAATGACAAACTATGGACACCCCCCATGGAGGGCCTCACCCTCCCTGGGAATGGAGTGGGGATTGGAGGAGGAGGGATGGGGAGGTTGGTGGGAGGGCATGGGAGGACGGGAGGGAGAGGGAGCTGGGATTGACATGTGAAGCAACCTTGTTTCTAATTTAAATGTAAAAGTAAAAAAAGACAAAAAAAAAGAGAAAATAAAAAAGAAGTTTCTCTCATCCAGCAACTGATAGGAGCAGATACAAAAACCTGCCACCAAGTATTAGGCAGAACTGGGGGAAATCCCATGGAAGAGGGGAGCAAAGATCATAGATAGGAGCCAGAAAGGTCAAGGACACCACAAGAACACAGCTCACAGAATCAACTAACCTGGACTCACAGGAGCTCATAGAGACTGAACCAACAACCATAGAGCCTGTTATGGTTGTGTAGCTGAGCATTCTTGTTGGAACTCCTAACAGTGGGAGTAGAGGGTGTCTCTGAATCTTTCAGCTGCTCCTGGGACCCTTTTCCTCCTATTGGGCCGCCTCATTCAGCCTTGATATGAGGATTTGTGTCTAGTCTCATTGTAGTTTGTTATGCCATGTTGGGATGACATTCCTGGGAGACATGCTCTTTTCTGAATGGAAATTGAGTGAGAGTGGATCTGGAAGAAAGGGACTGGGAATAAAAGAGAGAGGGGAAATGGCAGTCAGGATGTAATATATGAAAGAGGAGTAAAGAAATAGGAAGGAAGGAAGAAGGAAAGGTAGCTGGCATCTGAGGAATGAACCCTGAGGTTGTTCAATGCACAGACACACACTTTGCATATACAAACAGACAGCATAGAAATGAATATAAACACACATAGACATGTACATTAAATAGCTAGACATGTACATTTATGACTGAAACTAGTGGAAAAACAATGTGTCAAGTACTGAGAATAAGTACGTGACTGTTGAGTGCTCAGCCATAAATACAGCATTTATATTAACAATCCCAAAACTATGGACACCCCCATGGAGGGCCTCATCCTCCCTGGGAAAATGAGGGGCTATTGTGGGGGTTGGTGGGAGAGAATGGGAGGAGGGGAGGGAAAAGGAGAGGGACCTGGGATTGACATGTAAAGCAACCTTGTTTCTAATTTAAATTTAAAAATAAAAAAGGCAATAAAAGGGGGAACCCCAAAACACAGAGAATATGGTGGTGTTGTGGGTCTGGGGTCATTCAGAGATTCTGCAACCTGACTATCAAACAAAGAAGAGGGTTTTATTAATATACTGGCGCCAGGTCTACACCAGGGATGCCAAAATGCAGTGCCCAGTCACCTCAGTTAGGGGTTTACAAAGGCAAAGAACACAAAGTTACATTCTAGGAAGGAACAGTGAGGGGTCAGCAATCTTCTTTGCATTTGTTTGTATGTAGAGGTACTCTCTATAGTTTTGACCTATTCGTAGGCTTGAGAAACAAGAAAATCCATCACAGACTTGAGAGCACTGAGGACGTTGAGAAAAAGTTGTAAGCATCTGGAAAAGAGCACGATTCTGAGGCAAGAATATTCATCAACAGTTATGTCTACCAGTAATGCACAATTTGTGTGGGCTGTCTGTTCAGATTTCCACCATAACCTTTTTTCTCCTCCGCAGTAAAATCAAACAACAGAGACATCTGTTTATTGGTCTCCTGTCACTCATTTGCATTCATTAGGCATCTGGGTGGGGAACCTTCTGATTACCCTGTAAGTAAACCCACCCCCAGTTTCTGAACACCTGATTACAGTTTCTCTGTTGCATACACAGAAGCCCCAGACTGAGCTGTGAGTAAAACCAGCTTACTAGACTCTGTGTGTGTGTGTGTGTGTGTGTGTGTGTGTGTGTGTGTGTGTAGAGAGAGAGAGAGAGAGAGAGGGAGAGAGAGAGAGAGAGAGAATCAGTTCCTGACAGTGAATGAGAAGCCGGGGCATCTGGACAATGTCCTCCAGTGACTGAACCCTGTCCCCTGCTGCATCTACAAGCTAAGTGGGGGCTTGAATGGAGCTGGCTTTAGGATACACCTTTCACATTTGGGATCTTAGAGTCTTGCTCCCTTAGGATGAGAGACTAGAGAGGAAGGAATTTGGGGACACACTACACAGCACAATAAAATCCCATCGATGTATACACTGACAGAGAATATTACCTTTTTTAGGATAATTTTGGTCATTTCTCATCCATGGGTGTTTTGTTTGTTTGTTTGTTTTTCATACAGGGTTTCTCTGTCCTGGCTGTCCGGTAACTCCATTGCAGACAAGGCTGGCCTCGAACTCACAAAGATATTCCTACCTCTGCTTCAGGATTGCTGGGAGTAAAGCCATGTTCAGGGTGTGGTATGTAGCTCACTTGGTAGAAAACTTGCCAATTATGCACAAGGCCCTGGTTTCGATTCCCTGTACCTCATAACTAGGCACAGTGTTGCACACCTATAACTCTAGTATTCATGAGATTAAAAAGGTTTAAATCCAGCATGGGACACTTGAGAACCTGTCTCAAAAAGGAAAAAAAGAAAGACCAATCATAAATCCACTCTAGCTGAATGTTCACCCATCAGAAACTATCTTTGGACTTCCTATTTTTAATCTATGAACCCTTTCAACCACCTGCTTCAAGGAAAGTGACAGCCATTGACTCTCTACAGCTGTGGCTTATAAATACACAGGCTTTGCTAATTTGGTCTCTGACTCATTTTTTGTCCTTGACAGTCAGATTACCTATTAATTCACCAGGAGTCATGAATGCATCACCTGGGTTTGTTACCCTGCAGGAGGCTGGGAAGGGATGTCAATGGACTTGTATACTTGGCTAGGGCCAAGGGGAGGCAGAAAGGAGAATGTGGATTGCCTTCTGTCAGAATAAGGACCTGGAAAAACCAACTTGTACCATGAGTATTCTGGGTTCCTGGGGTGAAATGTGGATGATAATGATCAGGAGAGGGTATCTGCAAAGAATGTGAAAGGATACAAGGGAGATGCCTTACTTGGTAAAGTACCTGCCCCATAAGCATTAGGACCTGTGTTCAGATCCCTAGGACCCACATAAAAAGTAAGGTGTGGTGTTGCATGCCTACAATCCTAGCACTAAGGGAAGTGAGAAGAGAATCCTTGGGGCATGCTGGACACCCAACCTAGCCAAATTGATGGTTAGGTTCGGTGAGAGAACCTATCTCAGAAAACTAAGGGAGAGAGTAATTAAGGGCAAACATGAACCATTAGCTACTGGCCTCCATGTGCGCGCGCGCGCGCGCGCGCGCGCACACACACACACATACACACACTCCCTCTCTGACATACACACACTCACACACACACACTCACACACTCTCTCTCTCTCTATATATATATATATATATCTCACACACACACTCCTTCTCTGACACACCAGTCTCACACACATTCTCTCTCTCTCTCTCTCTCTCTCTCTCTCTCTCTCTCTCTAACACACACACACACACACAGAGAGAATGTGAAAAAATGCTAAAGACAGTCTTTTCCCAAGGTGCACTGGCTTCCAGTGAAGGACGGTAGAGGTCTTCTTGATGACTATTGAGTCCTGAGCTAAAGTCATCATCTGTTTTCCAGTCTAGAGCACATACAGGTACTCAGCTGGACCTAGATACAGGTAACATCACCTTGCTTCGCTTTCGTGTCTGACAACTTGATGAGATACTTAGTCACACACCCCTGAGAAGAGGGAAATGTTTGCATAACAGACTCAGAAATTCGAAGACACTAGCAGTCTTTTTGGTTCCGGTTAAGATGCTCAGTGACACAGTTGGTGTTGTGTAGCTATTTTCTCAGAATAAAAACATTCCCTCCTGGAAGGATGCTCATTAAGACACAAGCAGTAAGTTAAACTTAAGAGTCAAGCTGCCTGTGCGTTGCACAGGGGGCTGGGGGGTGGGGAGCTGCAGTTCTCTCTAGTCATCACCCATGTGGGGGTGGGCTTTTCCGTGATGCATGTGACCTTGAGTCCCCATGCTCCTGTAACTCCAATAAACTAATTCACTAAGCTTGGGTTTGGGTGGAACCTTTTCTCTGGTCTGTCATGAGTACCCTATTCTGTGTGAAGAGACTATCTTGGGGAAAGCCACACAGCCACTGGCAAGGCCTTTTAGAAAGCCAGGTTTGTCTGATGCATTATCAAGCTGAGTCTTGAGAACTTCTGTTGAGACTTCTCAGAAGAGCCCCCATTACCTGAGGTTCTGTGGAAGAAAGGGCCCCAATCTCATCCTCATGCACCGTTTCCTGGCCACAGGGAAGCTTTCCCCAGCTTCTAGGAGGAGACAGTGGTGAAGCCATTGCTGCCTCCTTGACATCTATTTAAAGGTCCTCTCTGCACCTCTTCCATTAGCCCCCACTTCCTAAATCACACCTAGCAGGAGCCACACAGACACTTGCTGACCTTCCAGCACCAAAGCCAGGAAAATCCCTCCATCTTTGTACAGCTGGTTCATCTGCAACTTGTAGTAGCTACTTGTCTTGTTGCCGGGACAAAATACACAGAGAAAATTCACTTAAGAAAGGAAAGGTTTATTTCAGCTTACAGTATGAGGCCACAACCCATAGCTGCTTCGGGGCAGGAAGCAGCTCTCAGATGGTATCTACTCTCAGGAGAGATGAAAGCTGGCTAGATGTAGTCTAGGACCCCACCTCATGGAGTAGAGCCACCTGCATTCAAGGTGAGTTTGTCCAACTCAGTTAAACTAATCTAGAAATGCCCACATAGGTGTACCAGAGACCAACCTAATCTACTTAGTCCCTCACAGTCATACCCAGAAGTTTATCTCCTGGGTGATTCTAGATTCTGTCATATTGACAATCAAGAGGAACCATCACACAACCTATCTTAGGTTGGGTAACTACTGCTGTGATTTAACACCATGACCAAAGCAACATGAGGAGGAAAGGGTTTATTTGCCTTACACTTCCACATCACGGTTCATCATCTGTGGTAACACACTGTTTATGATCTAATACAGCTTGCCTGGAGATCTGAATGCAAACCTAGCCACAGCCATAGAGGCCACTGGCGGCATACACTTTTAACCCCAGGATTCAGGAGACAGAGGCAGATGGATCTCTGTGAGTTCAAGACCACCCAGGGCTACATGAGAGTGAATCAGTCTAAAAGAGAAACAGAGATCACACCTTTAATCCCAGCACTAGCGAGGAATATAACACAGGAGCAAGGTCTCAACGCAAGCATTCAGTCTTAGGAAATTAGTCTCCAGCCAGGTTGAAGACAGAATCTCCCCAGCCTTGGTAGAGGTAAGAACTCTCTGGTAGCCTGGCTGCTTTGCTTCTCTGGTCTTTAGCGTGAACCCCAGGATCTGTCTCTGGATTTTTATTATTTGTGCAGCAATCCTCAAAGGTAGTCAGGACAGGAACTCAAGCAGGGCAGGAACCTGGAGGCAAGAGCTGAACCAGAAGTCATGGAGGAGTGTTGCTTACTGGCTTGATCCTCATGGCTTCTCAACCTGTTTTCTTGTAAAACCCAGGACCACCAGCCCAGGAATGGAATCACCAGCCATGGACTGGCCTCCCCCATATTGATTTGTGTAAATGGTGGAAGGTGAAAATGGTGCAAATAAACAAGAAATTCTCCCATCTGTTAGAACAAGACCCTCACTACCATCCCCCAGAAAAGTTTCTGTACCAATAGGCATACAGCATAGGTTCTGTGTGGCTTATGGTGGTGTTACATCCCAATAAGCAAATAATAAATTAAAATCTTGTCCAAAATGCCTTTAGTACACCTGACCTACCAAGCATCCTAGCTCAGCCACACAGTACCTGCAGAACTGCTACTCTCTCTGCGGGGGGTTTAAGTGCAAACACTTGGAACCCACAGCTTGTTGCCACAACTGTATTAACTAAAGTGCTTGAACTTGTACTTTCCAACGCTGTGAAGAGAAGGGATGTTGGAGGTCTAGAGCCAAATTAACTTGGCTCTGTGTGTGCCCTAACATCCTTGTGACTACTAGGCAAATCCTTTGGAATGCATGGACACACCTCTCGCTTCCAGCAACCCAAAGGCCAGTCAGACAGCATGTGAAACCTCTGGTAAAGATTCCCAAGCTTTGTGTAACCTCCTACCTAATGTTCCAACCAGTGTATTTGAAAAGTGTCTCGATCTTGATCTATGAATTTCTTTTGTTCTTTTACTAGAAAAACTTCATGGCATTGTTACTATAGAATTGGGATAACCCAGGTCTGTGCTCCTGAACCATGGTCACTCATACTTGGCTCCAAAATAAACTGTCACTTACTCCCTTTGAGGAGAGAATTGTGCACTTTGAATCAACACCAGTTTCAATAACTATCATACTGGTATTGCTGGCCTAGGGAAAATACCAAAATTCAAGATTTGAAGGGCAAGAGGCTTGATTATTGGGTTGGTAGTTAAGAGCACATTCTGCTTTTCCAGAGAATTGAATTTGGTTCCCACAACCTATGTCAGATGGCTCTCTGACAGGGCTGGATAACTCTAGCTGTGCAAGATCCAATGCCCTTTTCTGGACTCTTCAAGTACTGCACTCACACACACACACACACACACACACACACACACACACACACACACTGGTTGGAGGGCCATCTCTACAGTGGAGTCCTTTCAAAGGAGCAACATTATTTCACAGCATGTGACCTACAGGACTTGTAAGCCTAAAGAGACAATGACAAAAAGGAAAGATGCAAAATACACCCCAGCAGGGAAAGACTTGGACACTGACCCACTGACATTGTATGCATTCTACTGGGCCTTTCCATGGTACCTATTTGCAAATCTGAATTATGCATCAGGCAGTCTTGTGAGATGCATGTGTGTAGAATACAAACCACAGGCCTCCAGTGTGGATCTGAAAAACAGCTGAAGCCCTCTCCACTTAATCTTACAAAGCATCCAGGACAATACTTCACCATGAAAAAGACATAGTTTTAAAAGTGCGGCATTCACAAATGCTAGCTTTCCTCTGATGCCAGAAATGAGCTGCTTTAGTGGCCCAAAGACCAAAAAAGCAATGGTCACTACACTGTGCTCAGACAATGGCTGCAACACCATGAGTCCACAGCATTTGGCTTTAGAGTCATAGCATTTGGCTTCATTCACTGAATGAATGAAGTTATCTTTGGCAGAGGGTTGGGAGCCTTGCTCTGCAGATGAAGATGACAAAAAATGATCATTTAAATGCCTGGAGTGGGTGAGCAGCTTTGTAAGACAGATTCAAATGCACTGGGCTTCCACAGGGCTGGAAAAGAAACCCAGGGAAACAGGCAAGGAAAGATGATGACAGAGCTCTGTGCTGCCAGCAAATGAGACCTATCAGGAAAGTCATTATCAGGTATCCCGTGGTGACAATCTACCTTGATGAGAGACGGCTTTGAAAGACACGTGCTACTATCTGCCAGGGCATGCTGGGACACAGTTCACACTTAACACACCTCACAAGGACTGTTTTGCAGCAGGACCACATGCTCAGGTGTGCGAGCTTTATCCAGCCCTGTCTGTAACTGCTTTGCAGGGTGTGGCCTTTGCTACGTGCATCCTTGTCCTATCCCTGAGACTTCGCCTGCTGCCTGCTTCTCCAGGTCCAGATTTGGCATCTCTAGATACCGACTCTGAGCATCCACCACTCACACCTGACTACCAACCCTTGCTCAGCCATCCTGTTTCTAGGTAACCTTTGTGGCAGGATGAAGATACTCGAAAGAGATGCTTATGTCTTCCCTGTCAGACTACTGAAACAATACCCTAAAACTTGGAATTTCCCATAGGAATCTCATCCTGGAAGAAGGGAATGGCAGAAACCTGGTGCGAGCCGGAGGGAAACTTGTCTGAAAGAGACTTCACATGTTTCTGACAACTTACCAAACCACCTTACAGGGGAGACTTGTGCTGAGACAAAAATTAGTCAGTGATGGGTAAGACCACATCTCCACCGGGCCTGCTTAGCATTCAGAGCTCTGCCTTCTACTTAAAGATAAAACCTGTTCACCTGTAGTCTAACATGTCGGGGCCAGTCCTGGTGCTAAGGCCCTGAGAGTTTGCATTTTCCCTATCAGAATTAGAGGAAGGACAGGGAGCGGGCTGGAAGGAGAAGGGTACAGAGTCAGAGTGGAGTCAGAGCACGAAGTGACCGAGGATGATGCCTATCATCCTGTGACTATCTCTACTGACACCGCTGCACCTGAGGAAGAGGAGGAGGGAGGGAAAGAGCAACCTGCTTTGTCAATGGAGAATATTTTCACTGAGTGACAACTGTCCCTTTCCCATACAAAGGACAACTTAAGGAGACCCACAGAGAAGAATGAAGGCCCAGAAGGTGCTAGAAACTGAATATACTGCTCTTTGTGTTCCCTTGGGACAGGAACATTAGTGATGGCGACGCCCTGAGAGGCCTGCGCACCAGGGATGTAATTACCTGGGTAGGGAGAACTGCACGGCAAGCACAGTCAGAGGAGGTTCTAGAAACAGACTGGAAACAACTGAACAGTAACAGCCCCAGAACGCATTATTCTATCAAAACAGCAGCCGCAACTGTCACCTACCCCTCCAAGTCCCCCTACCTCCCCTTCCCCAGCCGCTGTGTCCACTATTCTACTCTCAACTTAAACTTCTGTAGAGTTCACTTATGAATGATCGAGCAGCATTTGTGTCCTCATGCCCAGCCTATTTCACTTCACAGAATGTCTTTGGGCATTTAATTTATATGCCAGTCAATATAATAAAATAAAATTCTTGGCCCAGCAAGATGGTTCGGTGGACAAAGGTACTTACTGCCAGGCCAGAAACATAAATTCAATCCCCAGGAACTCCGTGGTAGAAGGAGAGAATTGATTCTCAAAAAATTGTCCTCTGACATCTATGTGAACAACTCTTCCCCCACTCCCTAAGTAGATGGATAAATGTAATTTTGAAAATAATAATAAATAGGCCAGGTTTGGTAGCTCACACCTTTAATCCCAGCACTCAAGAGGTAGAGGCAAGGAGGAAATGGGACTGGAAATTAATAGATAGATGATAGAGATAGATAGATAGATAGATAGATAGATAGATAGATAGATAGATAGATAGATAGATAGAAAAAAAGAGGCAGATGTAGAGGCAGGTGGATCTTGGAGTTTGAGGCCAGCCTGGTCTACAAAGCGAGTTCCAGGACAGCCAGGGTTATACAGAGACACTGTCTCAAGATAAATAAATAAAATTCCTTTTATATTTTTCCCTTTGACAATGTCATTCGCCTATGCAGCACACTCTGGTCCCACCCACATGTGCATCTTATATCTCCCTGCTGTCCCCGCCAATGTCCCCTCCTCCTCCCATCCAGTCCCCTGGTACTTTTGTCTTTTAGCATTGGTTTGTGATCCACTGAGCTTAACCAGGGTCACCTGGTGGGTACAGGTGTGAAAGGATCTACTTGAACACATGAAAACCCTCAAGAGGTTGCACTGTTGTAAACGTCAGGCCTCCCCACCATAACTACCAAAAGCCAATAGCCCCCAGAGAGAGGAACTGGGCCCCATGGCCTCTCCAAGTAAATACCCTGAGGGGGTAACCAAAACCCAGAAAGTCGAGTGCCAACTATTCTCTCTCATGTTGATCATAGCTTCACTTGCTTAGGTGTTTAAATTGAGATGCCCATAGAGATCTGGAATCTAGAAAGGAGTGGTGTGGGTAAGGGAGGGGCAGGGACAGGGAAAGGAAGCCTTGAGAGTAGTGGGGAGAGTAGAACAAGCGTTCTTTCTTCCTAAGGACAAATAAGAGAATCCCAGTGAGTGTTTAAACAAAGAGCCAGGTCAGTACCAAAGTTGAGGCTGTGACATCGGCATCCCCAGCATGAAATCCTGACAATACAGAAAGCTGTCGTTTATTTACTGAGCCCGATCCTTTTATCAATTATCAATGTAAGTCTCCTAGACAACTTTACAGGGTTACTGGACCTGGGAAGATAAGGGAGTCAGTCACCTATTCACTCCGCTGTGAGAACAGCACCGGCTCTTGTCCTCCAGTCATCTGGAACACCAATGGATCTCCCAGGTTGCTATCTAAGTTTTAAAGGTGTGTAGTGAAAACATGAGTACGATCTCCTTGTACTCAGCCACAGAAACAGGTTCAAACCTCTCAGCTTCTGCAGTGAGCGTGAAGTCTTCTGGGGGCCACCACCCACAATGCTGTCTCATGGCCGCCGGCAGTGAGCCCTCTCTTCCCTGTTCATATGCTACGCTCATATTCGTGCACCCACAAAGGTAGCCAGTGTCGCTTTATGGGATGCAAGTACTGCCAGCTACTACACAACAGTTGGAGCTTGTCACCTTGACACAAATCCGGACATATCTGAGAAGAGGAACCTCAACTGAGAAAATGCCTCCATCAGACTGCCAGTAGTCAAATCTATGGGACACTTTCTTGATTGGTGATTGAGGAAGGAGGGCCAGCTCACTGTGGGTGGTGCCAACTCCGGGCTGGTAGTCCTGGATTCTATAATAAAGCAGGCTGGGCAAGCCACGGAATAGGAGCCAATGAGCACCATTCCTCCATGGCAGTTCCTGCCTCCAGGTTCATGCCCTAACTTCCCTCAGTGATGAACTGTAACCTGGAAGTGTAAGTTACATAAACCCTTTCCTCTCCAAGCAGCCTTTAGTGGTGGTGCTTTATCCCAGCAGTATAAAGGAAGCTAAGACAGAAGTGGACTGTTTTGACTCACTGCATCAGTGATACTAGGGTTAGTGGTGCATGAACACAGTTCCATGATGCCTGCACAGCCTGAGGACTTTCCTTTCATCTTAGGGCCCTCAATTCAGGAAAGCTTAATTTCACTGCAGAAACAACTTTCATGACAAACGAGCATGGAGTAGAGCCAACATTTGCTAAGAAGAAAGTTTATCAGATTTAAATACAAGGATTCATAGAAAGGCGCTTGGTGGCAAGAATGTGTTCTACCCAAGAGCATGGGTGTGGATTTCTCAAAGAGTTGTAAAGACAGTTTTAGGGCTTAGTGGAGGAGATTTCTCAGTGGTTTGGGCAGCGCAGAACTGCCTGTAGCTCCAGCCCAGAAAGATCCAACACCTCTAGCCTCCTGAGTCACTCACCTACATATGCCCACACACAGACACATGGCAAATTAAAAATAATAAAATCTTGGGACCAGAGATATGGTTCTGTAGTTAAGAGCACCTGCTGCTCTTGCAGAGGTCCTGTGGTTCTGTTGCCAACACTCACATGGTGGATCAGAACCATCCAGAACTCCAGTCCCAGAGGATCTGACGCCCTCTTCTGATTTCTGTAGACACATAAAATAGACTTCCAAAATCTGTTTAGAATTACAAATAATAGTAAAATCTTTTAGAAGACATTCTAACATGGAATTTAAGCAAGAAAAAGAACAACAGATGAAAAACAAAACCTCTTGTTTCTTCTTTATCTATTTAATAAAGGAGACCAGAGGGTGGCCCCAGAGGTGCCTTGATTAACACTACAATCTGATAAGGTAAAACCATGGGCCACAGGGCTGCACAAAGGACTTAAGACATGTCTTTGCCATAAATGGAGTGTCCGGTAAGATTCCTAGAAAACTGCAGAAGGAAGGGAGAGAGTCCACATGTGCTCAGGCCTTAAGCATGACTCTGTGATTTTTACAGTTCTTACTTGAAACATCTCTATATAATAGGAATATCGTCTCTCTGTCACAGCCTCCACAGCAAATGTTAATTGTTCTGGAATCCTTGACACTGAGCTGGTGATGGCCTTCAACAGAATCCAGAGCAAGAGGTCTTTCTTTCCCATGTTCCCTATGTTTTCCCTGTCTTTCTCTATGTTGTCTCATATGAAATCTTCCTCAGACAGATCATCCTGAGCTACTTCATTCAGTCCAACTGCAGCAAGGCAGGTGCTCAGTGGGCCGACTGTGCCGTGACTTACATGGTCATCTCCCTTTGTCAGGTGTGTAAGTTGTGACTTCTGCTTTCCTGGGCATAAGCCGCTCTATGACATACATGCTGACTCAGGCACATTCAAGAACATGACTAAACATTATGTGAGACAGCATACCAGCAGAGACTCACAGCCTGAAGCTGAGGCTGAGGTCCTGGGATTTCCATGAGGATGCTCTATCCTTCTCTTCCTCTATGACCACAAATCAAACCTCCTGGAAACTGAGAAGTTACTAAAGAAAACTGTGAGCCAGCCTCTTGTATAGGGAGGAGACTGCAAAAAGAAATGCATTCAAAAGTGGAATTGAACCTTCCCTGGCACTGCCAAAGCAATTAGCCTTAAAGATTGAATTCTCCAACCTCCAACATGAAAATGAACTTGACATGTTTATGTTGACAAAGGGTGGGGATTTCAACTCTGTGAGCAAAGAGGATATGAAATACAATCAACGCTACTCAGTTGAGGTCTGTGCCATTTTTTAAGTATAATGAGAAAACACACTAGTTCTATAGTGGATTCATAAAGATGCAGAGAGACACCAGCTAAGAAAATCCAGGGTAATGGAACCTACCTGGACAGGAACAGAAATGAGGAATGAATTAAGCTTCTATCTATTCAGCTAACAGTAGATTTTGTGAAAAGAAGGAGGAGGAAGAGAAAGAAGATGCCTATTCTCTCTCTCTCTCTCTCTCTCTCTCTCTCTGTGTGTGTGTGTGTGTGTGTGTGTGTGTGTGTGTGTGTGTGTGTGTGTGTGTGTGTGTCTCATCTCCCATCTGCTATGGTTGGGAAGCCCATACACCCACATCCAGCATCCTATTCAAAGTACATTGCCCTTCCCCAAAACCAAGTGTCATAGCAGCACAGTGGCATACAAATCAATATGTGACACAGGACTTCTTGTCTGCCATCCCAAGTAATCACATATGAACTCATTAAGACAAAACACCTGGCATAGTTCTGTGTCCCCAGGACCTTCTGGCCCATAGCAGGTCCTCAATAAAGTTATTCACCTGAAGATCCCTAAGGAAACAATGTCCTTGTTCAATAATTACCAGAGGTCTAATGACAAGACAAGAGAAGGGTTCAGGAAGTCTACCTCAGTTCCAGCTAAACTCCTGGCAAGTCCTTAAAGGTAACTGTGTGAATGAAAAGTTTTCCTTTGCCTCTGTGTGCTTGGCGTACTCACATTGCATACTGGTGTGTGTGTGTGTGTGTGTGTGTGTGTGTGTGTGTGTGTGTGTGTACACCACATGTCTGTGTTGGCTATCTTCCTCAAGTGTTATCCACCTTACTTTCTGAGGCAGAGTCTGATGAACCTGGATTTCACTAATTCTGCTCAGCTGTCAGGAACCCCAGGATTTTGTGCACATCTCCCCAGCACTGGTATTACAGCTTTACCACTGGTGCTCAGAATAGAGCCCAGGTTCTCATGCTTTTCCAGCAAACATTTTGTCAACTGAGCCATCTCCCCAGACCTCTTTTCCTCTTAATTCAAGTATACATTAAAGAATCACCAATACCTGCAACTGTGTTCTAGGAATTCCCAACTGATAAGACAGTAAATTTTATAATGCAACAAAAATCCTACAACTAATTTTAGTTGTGAGGGTTAATCCAACCTTTGCCCTCTTTCTTTTTGCACCGCCTTTAGCAAATGGAAGCTCTTGAGCTCAGTCCTGGACATTGTGGACATTGTAGTGTCCTCCCCTTGCAGTGGGAAGGCATCCCACACTTAATGAGAATCTTTAGGCCTACTCACAAGCTGAGTAGGATTTCTGTCACAGATGTTCAGAACCTTAGTTGTCTTTATCAACTCCTTATGCCTCTATTTCCCATATTTATCTTTTTTATTTTTTATTTATTTATTTTAATTTTAAATAGCTTGTTTTACATGTCAATCCCAGTTCCCTCTCCCTCCCCTCCTCCTGCACCCCCACCATCCCCCCCATCCTCCCACCCTATTGCCAATTCCTTCTGAATAGGGGATATCTAGAGTCTATCATTTCACTCAGGGTAGGGTCCAGGCACTTCCCTAAGAGTCTAGGCAGAGAGAGCAATCCTCTTTGTGTTATGGACACACGATGTCTGTTAGTATTCGAGGGATAAATATTGATCCACTGCTCAGGACCCCACAGGTAGCCCAGGCCTCCTCATTGACTCTCACATTCAGGGGGTCTGGACTGGTCCCATGCTGGCCTCCCAGCTGTTGGTCTAGGGTCCAAGAGCTCTCCCCTGTTCAGATCAGCTGTCTCTGCTGGTTTTGCCAGCCCATTCTTTGCCAATTTGCTCTTCACTCCTCTCTCTCTGTCGATGGGTTCCTTAGGTTCTGTTCAGTGTTTAACTGTGGGTGTTTGCCTCTGCTTCCATCAGTAACTGGATGCAGGCTCCAGGATGGTTATAGACATCAAGTTCATTATCAGGAATGGGCATTCGAGGTGGTCTCTATACTATTGCTTAGCTTGCCAATTGGTGTCATCCTTTTAGATCATTAGAGGTCACAATGGTGCCTGATCGGTCTTCTAACCTATGATTCCCTCTTCTCCCTATCCTACCCCCTCCCCAGTCAACCTTTTTGTTCCTCCACGACCTACTCTCTCTTCCACTTCTCCCCCTCTCTATTTCCCAGGTCCCCCTCCCCCCACCCCTCGCCGTGTTCCCCATCTGTTCAGAGGATCTTGCCTCATTTCTCTTCTCTTGGGTACCATGCATATCTTTTAGGTTCTTTCCTGTTTCCCAGACTCTCTGTCAGTGGAAGTGCAGACTGGCACTATCCTGATTCATGTCTAAAATCCATATATGAGTGAGTACATACCATGTTTGTCTTTTTGTGACTGGGTTACCTCACTTAGGATGGTTTCTTCCAGTGCTATCCATTTACCTGCGAATTTCAAGATTCCATTGGTTTTTTTCTGCTGAGTAATACTCCATTGTATAAATGTACCACATTTTCTCTATCCACTCTTCAGTTGAGGGGCATCTAGGTTGCTTCCAAGTTCTGTCTATTACAAATAATGCTGCTATGAACATAGTGGAGCAGATGACCTTGTTGTATGAATTTGCCTCCTTTGGATATATGCCTAAGAGTGGAATTGCTGGGTCTTGTGGTAGATTGATTCCCATTTTCCTGAGGAATCTCCATACTGCTTTCCAAAGTGGCTGTACGAGTTGGCACTCCCACCAGCAGTGGAGGAGTGTTCCCCTCTCTCCACATCCTCTCCAGCATAATCTTGTTTAGTATTTATCTAAGAGCATAGAACAGACCCTGATGGAAAGAGGCACAGATATGGAGACATATATATATATATGTATATATGTGTGTGTGTGTGTGTGTGTTAGTTAACATACATATATATATGTTAAAGGCAGAAGGAAAATAAATGCACATAAAAATTCAGCATACACCCTCCTGCTAGAGTATATTTTTAACACATTGGCCAGAGTGAACCAGTTACATATAATTCAAAATACAACACACTTCTGCTCATCCCTTACCCACAGATGAAAAGCTAAAACATCTTATCGTGCTACAAAACCCTATCCGCTTTGGTTTCTCATTTGTCACCTCATCTCCCCTCATTCTCCCTCTCATTCACTGCTCTCCAGTCTCACTGACCCCTGGTTTGTTCTTCAACTTGCCTCGCACCCTTTCCCACTGGCTTAAACAAAAGGAGAGTCTACTAACCTGGCAAGAAGATGCAGACAGCCCTAGCCTTGCTAAGATCAACAAAGTCAAGAAGAATGAGGGTGGCTTCCTCTTTCCAGTCTCTAACTGATGCGTGACTGTGATCCTATCTCATAGTCATAGGAGACTACCACAGTACAAGCCATGGACCCTATTAGAGCAGCATCCAGAAAAAAAAATGGCTGTATTCACAAGAAGCATCTAGCCAGGCATGGTGGTGCATGCCTTTAATCCCAGCACTTGGGAGGCAGAGGCAGGTGGATCTCTGTGTGTTTGAGATCAGCCTGGTCTACAAAGTGAGTTCCAGGACAGCCAGGGTTACACAGAGAAACCCTGTCTCAAAAGTATCAAAAGGAAAGGAAGAAGAGGGGGAGTTGGCTTTATTCTCAAGGACCTGCACCTTCTGGGAAGAGCAACGTTTCCAATGAGTGCTGGCAAAGCTTCCCTTATCTCTCATTAGCCAGGGTGTTTCACGGCAAAGGGCGACAGGCACTCACAACCACAACCATATACTCACTGCAGCAAAGCACATCACAAGAGTAGTATTGGAGTACATCCTGGGAACAGGATGAATGTGACAGCCAATATCCTACTGGTCATGTTAATAGGTTGCTAGATTCAGATAAGGGAACCCCAAACTGAATACAGATTGTCTCCAAGTTAGAGTAGTTCAAGTTGGGTTTCTGGCTTTTTGTTTGTTTTTATTTTGCCTGTAAATTATGAGGGAATTATCTATATTCAGTAGGAATAGCACTATGATGGACTAGGGAATAATACAGTGCTTGCCTTGCAAGCAGGAAGACCTGAGTTCTATCCTTGAAGCTCACATTTTAAAAGCTGGGAGTGGTGGTTACACTTGTAACCCTGCACTGGGGAGGTGAACATAGCAGACCACTGGGCCAGACCCTAGCCTAACTAGTGAGTCCCAGGCCAATGAGAGACCTTGTCTCAAAAAAAAAGAGATGTCTCAGCTGTTAGGAGTACTAGGTGCTATTGCAATGATACCCATGTCAGACAGCTACCAACTACCCATAATTCCAGCCCCAGGAAATCTAAAACCCTCTTCTGATTCCTTAGGCATCTCCACTCACACATGCACATACTCACACACGGACACACTTAAAAAAAATAGCTGGATAGTACTCTAGGAAACAACACCCAGGGTTGTTCCCTGCCCTCCACATACACACATAGGGGGAGGGGCAGGAACAGAATGGAGAGGAGAGAGAGGGAAAGAGAAGTGAGGAGGGGGGAGGGAGAAGGGGAGGAGAAAGGGAGAGGGGAAGGAGAGAGGGGGAATGAGAGAGGGAGGAAGGAGAGGTGAGAGAGATGTAGGGTGGGAGGAAGAAAGGCAGGGAGAGTGAGGAGAAAGGGAAGATAGAGGGAGAGGGTGAGAAGAGAGGGAGATGGAGGAAGGGGGAGAGGGTGAGGAGAGACAAAGGGGAGGGAGGAGAGGGAAGGAGGGGGAAGGAGGAGGGAGGAAGGGAGGAGAGGAGGAGGGAGGAAGAGGGAGGAAGGGAGGAGAGAAGGAGGGAGGAAGGGGAGAGGTCAAGGAGAGATAAAGCAGAAAGAGAGAAAGGAGAAGAGAAAGAGGGAAGAGACAGAGAGAGAGGGAGAGAGAGGGAGAGAGAGAGAGAGAGAGAGAGAGAGAGAGAGAGAGAGATTTTCAATTACCATCCTGTTCATGAGGGCAGTGTGCCCCTTCCTAAGTTGATGAGCACCTATCTTTCTCTACCATTAACCTTGTGGTGTTTGTGAGGCTCTCCCACCACACCCACGCATGAGGACAGACTCTATAGCTACAAAATGAAAAGGTCAGGCTACATGTCCCCGTCCAGCGTACTGTTCTCTTGTCCCGTGGTCTCTGTGCTGTGGTAAGGATCTGAAACCCTCTCTGTGCTATCCCTCATGTGTTCACAGGCCCTCCACAATGTGGCAGTCCTGGCTTGGACCACAAGGAAAGGGAGATTTGAACAAGAGCATCTTGGGCTGTGCTTCCTCTGCTTCTCCAGACCACTGGATCTTTTCTGTTATTGCTGACATTTAACAAAACAGTCATTATAATTCAATGACTAGGTTTCAAAATCTTTCAGCATAAAACTAAGGTACAGGCTCTGGAGCTAACTCAGTCAAATGCCTGCCTTGCAAGCACAAGGACCTGAGCCCAGTACCCGCAGTGTGTATAAAAAAGCCAGGCTGCTAACACTTGCTTGCCATCCCAGTGTGGGGAGGTGAAGACAGATGGGTCTCTCTGGAGCTCAGGTCAGCAAGTCTAATTGGCGAGCCCCAGATTCCCGGGTCCCTTTTCTCACAACACATGGCAGATGACTCTTCAGGAACAAAACCCAAGATTGTCCTCTGGCCTCCATGTGTGCACATACACACACACATTCACACGCATCCACTCATGAGGAAAAAAGAAATCTTAACAGGTACATTTTGTGTCGTTCCTTCCCTGCTAGTTCACAAGAATAAAAGGTCTGTTCTGCTATTACTGACATTTAAAAATTAACCATTCAAGTTGAATAACTAGGTTTCAAATTAATTCAGCACAAAACTAAAGTTTCCCCACAGTTACCTGTGAGAAAGTTGAGATGACCCCACTGTGGTGTGGCTAGCAGTACTCCCCAACTGTCATTTTATTACTTGACTAAGAAAACAGGACGAAGACCTTGGTGCCTTTGATACCAGGACCTCTGGCATTACCAGAACACAGAACTGAAATCCCTACCTGGCTGTATTAGCAGGCTTAGCCCTGCCCTTCAAAGGTCATTCATGCTGTGAAGCTGGAAAGTAAATGATGAGCTCCAAAGCATCTGTGAGGAACAATGGGGGCATCAGTCTACCTGTGGAAGATGAGAAGGAGAAGATGGAGAGAAGCAACCCTCTCTCCTGTTCTTGCCGGTTCCCAGCACTGTGCTGGCTAGCTGGCAGTGTGCTAGTTCTAGAAGGTCTGGTGCTGCTGAGTAAGCAGGTGAACGGGCCCATGCTTTTGTCACAGAGCTCCACTTAGCCGTATCTTGGGATCTGAGCAAATCAACCACCCCGCCTCACATCCTCGCTCCTGCCTGGTGGCAGTGACCCACCCTGACTGTTATCATCCATCAGTCCAGCTTCTTTTATTCTCATAGCCCTGCAAAAGATATTGTAGAAACACTTAGAAAAAGTGAATTACACTCTGCCCTCTGCCCTTTTGTTTTCCCCCTGGTGCAGACAGCAATGCATTAAAGCATCCTTCCAGAGACCAGGTTTGTACAGATCACATTAACCCACCCTCCAGCCACTAGTCTCTGTCTCCACGTTTAATTAGGGATGGATAGTCCACACACGGTAAGCAGCAGCCTGGAAACATAACATGAAACATACATGGAGCATGGGCCTCCTGCTATTTATCAAAGGCTCCATGTAGGGGCCAGGGGATGGACATGTGGGAGACTGCTCAATATGAACTTGAGTTCAGATCTGCAGCCCATTCAAAAGGCCAGGCATAAATGTACATGCCTAAACTCCAGCTCTGGGGAGATGGAGACAGGAGGAAGCCTGGAGCTCACTGTCCTGCCACCCTAGACAAATTGCTTAGCTCCAGCTTTCTGGCCTGTCTCAGAAAATAAGGCAGAAAAGTGATGACACTCATCATGGACCTCTGGGCTCCTCAGACCACACCACAAGAGCGTGCACACATTCACACACGTAAACCTCTCTCTCTCTCTCTTTCTCTCTTTCTCTCTCTCATACACACACACACACACACACACACACACACACACAAATTTAATAATAATAACAGAGTTTCAGAGGAAAACAGCTTTAAAGGGACTCGGAATCCCATTTTTTTCTTCCTTTTATCTGGATGGTCTAACCTAGCTAGATCAGAAGAAATTTGTGGACTAAGACTGTCATTCAAACCTTCCTCCTTTTAACTTCCATTGGAAGATTTTTACTGACATGGAATTTTGGGGGAAACTTATCAGTCTATATGGAGATCCATAATAAGATCATCACATAACACCCCTGGTCAAGGTCAAAGATGGTTTGATTTTATATAATGTACTCATTAGAAAAATTCCCCCAAAGAATACTGTTCTTTAGGATATGTTGGTTTTTGATTTCATGAATTGTGAATGGCAGAAGTAAATGCCCCCATTTATTTGCTTTGTAAAATACTTGGGAAACAGTAGGAGGACTCTGCTACCAAGTAATGGATAAAAAATGTGTTTGGCACTTTTGTTCTGCCTTCTTTTGACCTCCCCACTAGTAATTCTTTTCCTCACATCCTTTAATTTCTGATGTCTTGAAAAGTAAGTGTATCTTAGAGTGCTCTGAATCATTTGTTGGAAAGACAAAAACACAATTTCATCAATTTGCTTGAGCAAATTAACATGAAAGCCAATGTTAGCCAAAATTTAAGAAGCCTTTTGGGGCTGGAGAGATGGCTCAGAGGTTAAGAGCACTGCCTTACTCTTCCTGAGTTCAATTCCCAGCAAGCACACGGTGGTTCACAACTATCTGTAGTGAGATCTGGTGCCTTCTTCCGGCCTGCAAGGATACATGCAGAGAGCAACTGTATACATAACAAATAAATAAACCTTAAAAAAGCAAAAAGAAGAAAAAGTTTGAAGACCTCCTTCCCAAAACTTCAATGAGCAATATAAACAAGGTCTTTGAATTTTCCCATCAAAGTGACAAATGTTCTCAATCACATGATTCAAAGACCCACGGACAACTCTGCAGAAGGACTACTAAGGGCAAGAGGAGGTGAGGTGACTTGTTACTGTGCCACAGATGAAAAGATGGGAACCAAAGAATTGGGTGCTTAATACTTTATGAAAAATCAGTGTGAGCGGTGATGAGTAAGACATGGAAGATGATGACAGTGGAAGGTGGAGCCCAGGGGTAGAGCGCTTGTACTGCATGCACAGAGCATGGAAAGAAAGGAAACCAGAAGGAAAGAAAGGGAAGGAAGGAGAGGGAAGAGAAGAAAGGAATGGGGTAGGTGGGAAGAAACGGGGAGAAAGGGAAGGGAGGAGAAAGAGGCAAAAAAAAAAGTGGGAAGGGGAAGAGGGAGGGGAAAGGAAAAGAAAGACTCAAAAAGTCTGGTACCACCGAGTCAAATCCAGACAAGCCCAGCTGTATGCAGCACTCATAACAACATCACACAGCCTGGAAACTACTTTGCTTAGCCGGTCCATTTGTCACCTATTACAGGTAGGAAAGCTTCACTACCCAAAACAACAACAGAAGAAAACCATAGGGCTGAAAATGAATACAAGAAAAGCCAGTGCTCTACAGCTGCTGTAAGACAAGTACAGCCTGCCAGTGTTTTTAAAGGCTAAAACTTTAAATTGTCCAGGCTGAATCTGGAGGATGGGGATGAAACTGGTGATGGACACAATTCGATCCTTGTATTCTGTGCTACCCAAATAGCACTGCTGGTATTAAAGGGCCTCATACTAAATGCTCACAAACGCCATCAAAATAAAAACCCAGATTTTGAAGAAACAGATAGCACCTTCCTTCCTAACCTCATTCCCAATCAAAATATGTCTCCTTCTCACAAAACGGCACATGACTTTCAAAAAAAAAGCCTTTTAAATGAGCTAGCTAACCTCTGAAAGCAAATAGGATCATCATTTCCCCTCACCTCTCTTCACTCTCAGCCGTTATCTAACTGAATTCTAACCCAACTCATCGCTAAGGACGAACCCTGTAGCAATTGTACATGCATGGCTGCTTCCTGCCTAAAGCCTTTCTACAGATATAACTTAATTTTTCACAGTGTGTACATGTGTATGCACATGTGAGTGTATGTAAACGCAGGCCTATGTGTCACAGCGAGCATGTGGAGGTCAAGAGACAAGGTCAAGTGTTGGTCCCTGCCTTCCATCTGCTTACTGCTTACACCACTGCATAGACCAGACCAGCAGCCTGCAAGCTCCAGAGAATCTCCTCTCCTTGCCCCCTTCGGTGTTCTGGTTGTAAAACGAACACTACCAACACAAGGCTGGATGTGGTTCTGAGAATCTGAGGTCCCCACGGTAGTGATGCGGGTGCTTCACCCCTGTGGCCATCTCCCCAGCCCAATGAATGAGATCACATGTGAATTTCATTAAACAGTCTATCATCAGAGATGCGGGTCACACATCGTGAATGACCCCGTTTTAGTGATTACCAGCCATTGTGTAAGTGAAGGGGGGACCGCTGTCTGTGGAACTCAATGATTTACTGATTACTAATAACATATTATGTCTTTGCATTGTGAACTTTGGAGGGCGGAGGTTGAGACAGAGTTTCTCTGTGTAGCCCTGATTGTCCTTGAACTAGCTCTGTAGACCAGGCTAGCCTCCAACTCAGAGAGCCACCTGCCTCTACCTCTCTATTGCTGTGATTAAAGGCATGTACCATCCCCCAGCTGCTTTGTGAACATTTAATACCACTCTGTTTGAGGTCTAACACACACAATCAGGAAAGATTAGATTAGAATAGAATAACGTAGTAGCCTTCCTCTCTCTCTCTCTCTCTCTCTCTCTCTCTCTCTCTCTCTCTCTCTCTCTCTCTCTGTGTGTGTGTGTGTGTGTGTGCGTGTGTGTGTTGTGTTGTGTTATTTACAAAAATGGGGAGATGCATGTTGCAGGGGACCCACTGACTTCAGGGTTTTCCTCTGTGCTTGGTGGGAAGCAGTTTCTCCTGAAGACTTCCTGAGTCTGCTCAGTTTCAGAGCTACATTCCTTCCAGCAGGTCCGGGTGTCAGGGGAGCCTTCTTTACTGCCATAGAATCACTTAGCAATTCTTCCAGTGCCATTCACTAGACCTGGCCTACCCTACTCTGACAAGGCCAGAATGTCACCGTTGTCAGAAAGCACTCAACAAAAGCAATGTGCAGGAAGGTTTATCTGGGCTTGCAGTTTGGGGTGCTGTCATGAGAAGGCATGGCAGCAGGAACATTTGGCAGCTGGTCACACTGCATCCACAGTCGGGAAGCAGATGTAGGTAAATGTCCGTGTTCTGCTTGCTTCCTTCTTACTCTTCAGAACCGTAGCCCATAGACAGGTGTTACCCACAGTTACAGTGAGTCTTTCCAGCTCTATTAATCTGAACAAAATCATCTCTTACAGGCATGTCTAGAGGATAATCTAATGCACAATACTCCTCACAGAAGTACCTGGAAGCTTGTCTCCTAGTCAAGTTGACAATCAATACTAACACCACATGTGTGGGTACATGTATGTGTCTTTGTATGTGTAGGACACAGGATATTCTCAAGTGCCATTCTTCAGGCATCACCCACCTTCTTTAAAGACAGGGTCTCTCGTTGGCTTAGAACTTTCCAGCTAGGCTAGGATAGATGGCAGTGAGCCCCAAGGATCTGCTTGCTCTGTCCCCAGAGCTAAAATTACAAACATGGGCCACCACACCTGGCTCATTTTCATGAGTTCTGAGGATTGAACTCGGGTCTTTGTTCAGGTCCAGGACTCTATGAACTAGCCTATCTCCCCAGGCCTAGTATGTTACTTTCGATTCCAAAATGTTGCTACATGTAAGCAGTTTAAACCATCTGCTATCTAGGTGGAAAAGACCTGAGCTTGGGAGATGGCTCAGTGGGTAAAAGTGCTTGCTGTGCAAGCATGAGGACCTGAGTTTGATTCCCTAAAGAGCCAGACACAGTAGTGGAGGAAGAATCTGTGACCTCCATACTCCTACATGGAGATGAGAGGCAAAGGCAGGAGCAGCCCAGAATCTAGTGGGCCAGTTAGCCTGGCATATCCAGCAAAAATGCAAAGGAGACTGTTCCAAACAAGGTAGAGGACAAGGACTGACAACTGAGGTCCTTCTCTGACCTGCACACACACGTCACAAACAAAAAATGGGAGAGAGAGAGAGAGAGAGAGAGAGAGAGAGAGAGAGAGAGAGAGAGAGAGAGAGAGCGCTCCCCCAATTGGCATGCTTTGTATCAGAAGACAGGCGCTAGGCCGCACCGTGGAAGCCAGGCACTAGCCACATTCTCCCCTAGCCCTGCCTTTGCTTCTTTCTGCCTTCCTCTTGAGCCACTCTGTCCTGAAGTCACCTAGGATTCCAAGAACAACAGAAAATGATCCATAAGTACCATTGTAACAAGGGGCTAAAACTGAGTCTCACAGTCAAGACCACTCACAAGATGAAAGCAATTATCTATCAAGGCAAGGTGGCACCCTGGAGCAGAGGGAAACATCTCGTGAGAACCAGATTGCTCCCTCAAGTCACCATGGCAATTGCAGTTTCTTCGATCCCCCGGCAAAGCCCGACCTGAGCTAATGGCCAACCAGATGACACCTTGAGCAAGGCTGTTTAATTGTGCATAACTGCCACAGCATTTTCTCTGCTTAAGCCTACTACTCCTCTCAAACAAACATGAGGTCACTAGTCCTCTCTCCAATAAAAACTAAGCAAATTTCTTCTTGTTTTCACATCGCTTGTCTCTAATTGGTGAATTGGAACCCATGGGCCAGCCTCCTTCTTTTGGACTCCCTGAGCTAGAAGCTTTGCCCTAACACTACATTTATAACTCAGCTCACATATCAAAGCAAACCCATGCCGCACCCACCAAGTCCAGACCTCGATCACCAGCAGCTTCCACATTTTTGCCGACTCTGGAGCTCCCGCTCTGGGAACCCAGCTGTCATACCATGAGGAAGCCCGGGAAGCCTGCCTGTGGAGGCTTCCGGGAGGAGGGTCCAGGGAATGTATCTTTGTGCAGTGTATCTTTTTGCAGTGAGCAGATCCTCCAATTTCCAACACAATCCACCTGGCTGACAAGGAGATCAAGAAGAGATATACTATCCACACTAAACAAATGTCAGATCCCCGGGCAAAACAATCACTGTTATTTTAAGACATTAAAATAAAGGGTGCTTTGTTAGGCAAAAGCTGGATCATAACTATTGTGGTATGGAAAGGGATTCATTCTTTCAAAAGATGAATTAAAAGTTCAATGCCTTAAAAACTGTAGCCTTTTACCTTCTTTTAGTATAACATAATGAAACCGCTTTCCTTCTTACTCCAGGATGTGCTGTTATGTGTCTTCTTTTTCCTCCCACACACAAATACATGTAAAAACATTTTTTAATTTTTCAGAAAAATTACACATGTTTTGAACTCATGCAGCTGTTTCTCTAAGGAGAAGCTATGTTCCCTCCCATACAGTTTAACATAAATTCCCACAGCACTTACATCATATTTGGTAACTTAAATGATTTGTGATCTCTTGGGCTAAGTATATGGAAGGGTAAGTACAGGTTATATGCAGACTCTATGCCATTTATACAGGGAATTTAAGTATACAAAGGTTTTGCTGCCCATGGGGTTCCTGGAGCCCCATCCACAGAGGATGCTGGAAATGTCGTACCTCCTTGAAGTCCATATTTCCAGATAACACTGCTATGGTATGATGGCTATCCTTGTTTGTCAACTTGACTATATAGAATTAACTAAAAAACACATGGCTTGGAAGAACTGTAAATGATTTTTTAACTAAATCATTTGAAGTGGGAGGATCTATCTTTAATCTAGACCACACCTTCTGGTGGCAGCCTATATAAAGGACGTGGAAGAAGGAAACTTGCTCTCTCTTCGACTACTTGTTCTCATTCTCACTCTCCTTAGCAGGTCCATTCTTTCACAAACGGGCATTAGACGCTACTTCTTGGGGGTTCTGGTGCATACTGAATACCAGCTGAGACATCCAGCCCCTCAGACTGAACAATTACTGGATTTTTGGACCTTCTCTTGGTAGAAAGTCATCGTTGGACTAACTGAACCACAACCTGTAAGCTCTTCTAATAAACCCTCATTATATAGAAAGAGATTCATTCTGTAAGTTCTGTTCCATTAGAGAAGTCTGACTAATATATACTGAGACCAGGGAATCAACACATAGATTTTGAGGTTTATTCTGCTATCATTTTACTGATGCTTATAACAAAGGCAACATTTATTGATCATATACCAAGTACTTGATATTTCATTCTTTTTTCATTTTCTCCTCACAATATTTCTAGAAGAGTCTGAATAGTCCCCACTCTTTTAGACTGACAAAACTAAGCACCAGAGGGCTCGGTGGTGTTATGTAGCAATTTTCTAAGATGAAATGTTGGAGAAATGTTCATTAATAGGCAGGGTGTTCTAAAGGCAGAGGAAGCATTCTATCCTACAGGGAAGCCCCCTAAGTTCAGGAAGTAAACAACTCAGAGGCTTCAGGAAGTTCCTGAAACTGAGAAGATTCACTGGGTCCCTCCATCTCCAAGCTTATATAAGCAGGAAGGACTGCTGAGAGACACTCAGACTAGCTGAGCTGCCTAGAGGGGCAGAGACTATCTGAGTTGCCTGGAAGAAGCTCAGAATAACTGAACTGCCTGGAAAACACACCCCACAACCTGTCAAGCTGCTGAAGGTTGTGAAATACACTCCAGATTTCCAGCCTTTTAGAGCTGTCACCATGCTGAGGTGGTCTTTGGTGGTGGCTTTGAGTCCTTTCTGCTCCTTTAAGTAACCTCTCACCACTTCCTTAGAGACTCCTGCGCCAGTAAAACTCATTGTTTCACCAAGTTGGACTTTGGTGGTATCCTATTTTGGTCTGTCATTTGTTCCCTATCTGAGGTGAATAGACATTTGTTCATGTCTCCCTAGGAATAGTGTCACATAACCAGCATCCTGTCTATAACCACATAGCTGTTAATCAGAACCAGGATCCAGACACAGGCTGTGGGCTTCCAGGACATAAGCTTACCTAAGATGTCTGTTGTTGTGTTTGTTTGCTTGCTTTTTGGTTTGAGACAAGACCTTAATATGAAGCCCTGTTCAACCTCTGAAATACTGGGATAGAATTACAGAATGCACCACTTTGCCTAGCATTTTTTCTTCATTTTATGCCTTCCTCCCTTCAAACATTAAGCAAGGATCTATTTGAGTCAATAGCGAGGCAAGCAAGAGCAGAAGGGAGGAGAGGGTCATGCAGATTCACCCCTTTTTTACTTACATCCTGACTGGGTATAGAAGGAGTCAGATATGAAGTAACCAAGGGAACTACAACTGCACACTGGTAGTTGTTTCTCCCAATGGTTAAATGATCCTTGTGGCAAGACATCTCTGAAACTGCAGTTAGAGCCTTCTAGTTATGTCAGAAATAGAGGCACCAGGACATTTTCTCAGTAGCTATACATGTGCATCCACAAATACCCTGATAAACATGGAAGAAAGAAAGAAAAAAACAAACAAAACCATTGGCACCATAGCCCCAGAGCACATGCAGCAGGGTGGGACCAAATGAAGTTGTATCCAAGTGAAAGAACTTAATGACACTGCAAGAGGGAGGGGACCCTAGGAATCTTCTTAAGGACTATGAAGATAACTCAGGGGGCAGATCATTTGTCATAACCGCAAGGGGACCCAAAGTCGGGTCTCCAAAAGACAGATAACAGCAGACACAGTAGTGTGTGTTGGAGTGTGTGTCTATAATTCCAGTACTTCCAGACTAGGGGCGAAGGTGGACCAGGAAATCTCCCAGCAGCCTGCCTGGTGTAAACTGTGAAGAGCAGCAGGAGACCCTGTTTCAAATGCACGCTGCTCCACCCCTGGTTGAGCAGTTCTCCCCAGGCCCCTCCCGCCTGGTTTTCCTCAAAGCAAATCAAACAGGCATGCCTCCGTGAGGCGGCCTTTAGTCTTTCTTTCATCTCCTTCCTTGGTGCCACTAATCAAATTCCTGATTGTGCTCGGCCAACCCTGAAACAGAATGTTACTGAACCATCCTGGCTTCTTGCTTCCATTTTTGTTGTTTTTAAATCTAAACTCCCTTGAAGTGCAAAAAACAATCTACGTCTAAATTGACGGAAAAACTAACACTACAATAGAACCACAATGGCTCAGGTTTCTCTCTGCCGGCCACAGATCAAGAAATTCTTCTGGGTTGAAGGTAAGGAACCCAATGGGTACTGAAATTGCTCCCAGGGAACAGAAACACACGATGATGCCTGGAAGGGCTTAAGTATCCACCAGTGTTTAAACAGAACTTAAAAATTTTAAGATACAGAGCTGGGAAGATGGCTCAGTGAATGAAGTATTTGCTACCGAAACATGAAGTTTGGTCCCTAGAACCCATGTAAGAAGCCTAATGTGAAAAAAAAACTTATAAAACTGTGTATAAATATATAAATAAATATACATATATAGTTTAATTGACGTTTTGCCATCTTGGCTGACAATGTTTTCACTGAGCGTCAAAGACCATCTACCAAAATCCTCAACAGCAGGTATGAGAAGCCCTGATTAGGATCCTCCAAGAAACTACAAAAACATTACAGGTTATTACTATTGCCTTTGGTTGCCCTGCAGAGGTGGATGATAAGTCCTCATTGCTGAAAACACCATCCATGCATTTCAGATCCAGGTTCAAGAGGACCCTGAGCTGGAACAGACTTGAAAGCATCCTCTCTGTGTACTAACATTCAGGTACCAAAAGGTGCCATGCAAACCTCAAAGGACAGAAGCAACCAACAGTCCTACACAGTGACAACCTAAACCAGAACAATGACTAACAGGATATGTATGCCAGAGTACATATCCTGGCAGCAACAAACACCTCTATAATTGGACTTAAGACCAACTCAAAAGGAGGGAAATTGTGCCTGCTGCTGGGAACTGAGCCAACTACACAGGGCTAGTAAAGTTATGGATCTTGGTAGAGAACCTACAACTACCACTTTATCAAACCAGCATAATCTCTAGCCACATACTGAATGTTTGTCCTTTGTCTTAGTTAGGATTTCTAATGCTGTGAAGAGACACCATAACCACTGCAACTCTTATAAAGGAAAACATTTAATTGGAACATGTTTACAGTTTCAGAGGTTTTGTCCAGCTATCTTTATGGCAGTGTGTAGGCAGACATGGGGCTGGAGAAGGAGCTGAGTTCTAATCTTGATCCACAGGCAGCAGAAATGAAAGTAACAGTGGCCTGGCTTGGGCTTCTGAGACCTCAAAGCCCACTCCCTAATAACACATTTCTCCAGCAAAGCCACACCTCCTAATAGTGTCACAATCTATAGGCCTATGGAGGCCATTTTTATTCAAACCATCACATCTTTATACCCACAGATGAGTGTAGTCCCAAACTTCATCAAGAAAACTCCTCTTTGCAACATATGGACATGATTACAGAAAATCGCAGCCTATCAAAATCAGAGCTATGGAGCCCAGTCCCTATGGGTACATCTTCAATACAACTCCATAACTATGGCTCCAGGATCTTGTGAAAGAGGACCTATATGTACATGTATACACACAGAGAGAGAGAGAGAGAGAGAGAGAGAGATGCATGTAACAGCAATTAATGAAAAAAGAGGCTGTGAACTCTAAAGAGAGCAAAGAGGAGTATATGGAAGGATTTGGAGGTAGGAAAGGAAAAGAGAGAAATGCTATCATTAAAATCTCAAAGAATAAAAGCGGCAAATCCGGGCATTGGTTGCGCACACCCTTTAATCCCAGCACTCAGGATGCAGAGGCAGGAGGATCTCTGTGAGTTCAAGACCAGCCTGGTCTATATGAGTTAGTTCCAGCCTCCAAAACCACAGAGAAACCCAATCTCGAGAAACCCTGTCTCGAAAAACCAAAAAAATTGGGGGGATTAAGTGCTGGGATTAAAGGCGTGTGCCACCACACAGGAATTTTAAAGCACACTGTTCTATCCAACAGAAACAAAAGAAAAGATAGATCCATGATTATGTGGAGGAAATGTAGCAGCCTCTCCCTGTCCAGAGCAGACGTTGGAACCCTCAAGAAGCAAGTGTGGGACCTTCCTGTTTTCCATGCCCTGCCCTCTCCATTTTCTCCCTGCAATTCTGTGCCCTCAGCTCTCCAGTGTCATCCGTCCCAGACCCCTGCCCCACCTCCCACCTGTTCCCTCCAACTGCAGCAAGGGCACAAAAATTGTCTTTTTAATTATCGTGTCCGCATGTGCATATACAAATGCATATGCATGAGTGTATAAAGGCCAGAGGACAGCCTCAACTTTCATTCCTCAGGAGTTACCTGCGTTTCTTGAGATGGGATCTCTCACTGACCTGGGGTTCATCGATCATGCTAGACTAGCTGCGCAGTAGAATCCCCAGGGATCCTCCTGTCTTCCCCTCCCCAGTGCTAGGACAAGCATGTACCACCACGCCTGGCTTTTCAAAGTGGTTCTGTGACTGGAACTCTGGTCCAAATGTTTCCACAATTAGCACTCTGCCGACTGGGCCATCTCTCCCTAGTCTGTTTTCCAGACTTGGCCTGCTTCTTGTCCTATGCCTTCCAAAACAAGGCACTGTTGAAAACATTTCAACATATACATTTTTAAAAAATCATCACAATCATCACAAAGGTTTTCAGGAAAAACGAAACCTAGTATCTAGCAGAGGGAGTCACAGTTCTACTCCAGAGTTACAATCCTGCTTTTTCTATTCTTGCTGGAAAGAACTGTTTGTTTTAAGACTTCTTAAAGTTCCGTTTAAACATTGTAGGTGTGCTTTCTCATGTTCTGGGTTATGTTGAGGGACAGTTTATACCCAGCAGCCCCACACAGGCTGCTCGACAAGGGATCCAGTGGTACGGAGACCCAGAGCTGTGACCTGGTCAACAGGAGATTCAGCAGCATGGGAGTGTCAGACAGAGTTCCTGCAGAAAAGGGGCCTGAGCTTACCCAGAAACAGCAGCAGGCTGCATAGCCAGCATGTGCAGCACCTCTCTCCTACCAAACAAACAAGCACGGCACAAAGGACTGGCTGGCATCCTCTTCTTTCCATGACAGGCCCATCAGAAAATGAGCTCCCTTCCCAAAATAGAAGGATAACGAGAAACCAGATAGTTATGTAATCAAACTCTGAATTCTCTCACTGGGTAATATCACCAGTGGGCGTTGTGTATATATTTTTATTTTGCCAGTGAAATAAACTATATTTAGTCTGGTTTTGCTGGAGCAGACAGAAAAGAAGTCACACAGTCAATGGCCTTGAAACCAGACATGATCCAAAAAACAAGTCAAACCTTGAGTGAAAAAGGAAGTCCACTGGATATAATGGAGATGAGGAGGGAGGAAGAGACATCAACATCATCAAGTGTGTGTGTGTGTGTGTGTGTGTGTGTGTGTGTGTGTGTGTGTGTGTGTGTGTGGATATGGAGGTCAGAGGTTGACTTCAGGTGTTATCCTCAGGTGCTATTCACATTGTTTTTTCAGACAGGGTCCCTTACTTAGTCTGGAGCTCACCAACTCCACTAGGCTAACTGGCCAGTGAACCTACGGGTCCTCCTGTCTCCTCCTCAGCACTGGGGTTACAAGTACATGCCCCCACACTGGGCTTCTTTTACATGGATTCTGGAGGCTGACCTCAGGTCCTCATGCTTACAAGGCAAGCAGTTTATTGGCTGAGTTATTTTCCCAGCCCTGCACATCAGTTTGAGGGACAAATGACACCCAAACATTTGCATAAAAACCTGAAGGCATAAAGGCAAAGGATCTGGATGAGATTAGCACTTGAATCAGTACTCAGTATGCTGAATAGAACATCTCTTCCAGTGTGAGTGGTCCTCATCCAATCTAGTAAAGACTTGAATGAGACAAAAAAACAGATGAGCAGGAAGAAAGTCTCCCTCTTTGTCCTCAGTCTGGCATCAAATTTGTCTTCAGATGCTGACTCAAATTAGGTCACCTCTCTTGTGTCACCGTCTTGACAACTCCAGATCTTGGAATGTCTTCTTGGTCCTCATAGTTGTGTGAGTCAATTCCTTACTACCCACATACACACACAACCACACATACAGGGTGTCTTAGGGTTCTTTTGCTGAAAAGAGACACCATGACCAAAGCAGCTCTTACAAAGGAAAATGTTTAGTGGGCTGGCTTACAGTTCCAGAGGTTCGATCCATCATCATCACAGCAAGACAAGGCAGCATGAAGGCAGTCTCAGTGCTGGACAAGGAGCTGACAGTAGATGAAGTGATCTGAGACACTGGGTGTGGCTTGAGCATATATGAGACCTCAAAGCCCACCTCCACAGTAACACACTTCCTCCAACAAGGGCACACCCACTCTAACAAAGTCACACCTCCTAAAGTGCCACTCCCTTTAGGGGCCATTTTCTTTCTAACCACAAGGGGGGAATCAAAGGGCAGAGTTGTGTCCTATCTTGGTTTCTTTTCCTGCTGATGTGACAAAATACCTCACCAAAACAACTGAAGAAGGCAGGCTTTGTTTTCACTCACAGTCGCAGGGTGCAGTCCATCAAGGCAGGGAGAGCATGGCAGCAGGAGCCTGAGGCAGCTGCTCACACTGCATCCACAGTCGGGAAACAGAAGGAGATGAATACTGGTGTGCAGCTCAGTAATTTTCATTTTTATGTAGTCCAGAAGCCCTGACTGTAAAGTGGCACTGCCCACACTTAGGGTAGGATTTCCTATCTCCTGGCGGCGGTGATGCACACCTTTAATTCCAACACTTGGGAGCCAGAGGCAGGCAGAACTCAGTGAATTGTCCTGAACGTGAGTTCCTGGACAGCCAGGACTCTTATACAGAGAAACCACATCTCAAAACAAAACAAAACAAAAGGGAAGAGAGAATCTCCTATCTCAACTATTCTAATCAAGAAAACTCTCCATAGGCATGCCTCGGGGCTGACCTAATCTAGACAGCCTGTTATAGCCATGCCCAGAGTTTCCTTTGATCAATGATTCTAAGTTCTAATATTCAACATAAACCATCACATATCCTAATAAAGCTCTTAGGAGTTGAAACTACTGTTAAGTTAAAAAAAATGCATTAATCTGCCTGACTACCAAAACACCTTAGCTTGGCCTCTCCTACCTTGACTGTGCTCTAAAAAGTTACACGGTAGAAACTGGATCATTTATGGAAACTCTATTTTATAGCGCTGTACTGAGCAGTTCTTGTGGTCTACTTTACTATACTGAAAGTAAAGGCAGAACGTGGTTATACTTTTGTACCATCAGATAGAATAACCATAAGCAGCGTCACTATACCAGACATCTATAAGAGTATATATAATATACCTAATAGAAGTGCTGAGGTCATAAACCAAGTCCTACCAGATCAATGACGTGAAGACACAGACAGACAGACACAAAAACTGGCAAACTGAAATAGACATGCAGAATCAGGGCTGACAAGGGCTGGGAGTATGGCTGGGTGGTAGGAGTGCCTGTCAAGCAGAGAAACAAGGTACCTGAGTAGCATGTGAGGTGCTAGGTTAGATTCCCAGCAATACCAAAAAGAAAGGCAGAGAGAGAGGGTGGGGGAGGGAAAGAAGGAGTGAAACAAAAAGAGAAGAGAAGCACACAACAGGTATGCAACCAGCATAACAAAGAGAGCAGACAGACACACAACTACCCAAGCAAGCAGAAGCCAAAGCAGATAACCACAGAGAAAACATGAGAAGCAACAAACTTCCATGATGCAGTCAGTGATGTCCAAGGCTTTGTTTCTGTATCTCAGGAAGCACATGGTAGTGGTACAGATGACCTCTACATTTCAACCTCCTCCTTGCCAGAGACACCTGCCAGCAGCCCACCTGCACAGTGTCCAGGCAGAGCCATAGCCGGGCCATCTCCCTGATACTCGGGTGCAGACCCACAGATGCTCCACAAGCCTGAGACATGGTCACTTCTGCAGGTGACCCCTTGTAAGCTAGACAGCACACCACAGACTGGACATCTCGGCACAGCTGCCAGCCAGGGTAACCCAAGGGCCTGGAGTGTTCCTGAACAATTGCATCCAAATCTCCAGGGCTGAGGCACGGGTACACTGGTGTGTGATGCTGGGTCCAAACTACAGAGAAATGCAAGCAGCCAGGTCTGATGCCGTAAGTGTAGGACAGTTAAGTTGCCATTCACAAATTGAATTTTTTTCATCCCGCTCCCCTTTTTGAGATGTAGTCATGTCTTGTGATTTATCCCCAGCCTATCCCTAAAGATTCAATGACAGTTAACTCTTAAGAGTTTTCTTAAAGCAACCGGACCGGTCTCTGTGTCATCTATCCCGACCACCTCGCTACATTCTTGGATGCAGGCCGCACAGCAGGTGCGACAGCAGAGTGCAGAACCACACCCAGGAGGCACTGGGGTTGGGAGCAGCAGGAAGGGTATTTGTCAGCAATAAGAAAAGACCAATACTCTACCACTGACCCCCATCCCTATCCAGTTATTCAACTCTGGCTTTGCAAGCTATCCATCCATCCGTCTTAGCTGGGGCTGATCTGAGAAGACACCATCAAAACCTCTGAGAGGAAGCGAGGATGAGGAGTTAAAGCCCCTTCATTGACTTTAATTAAGCTCATGGGGAAGAAGGGCACAGGGATTCCACAGAACTTTCTGCAGCTTTGTGTTTATTAGTCTTAATTCCAGAGTAACAGAAATGGTTTCCCAGTTCACTATTCATTAAGAAACACTGCCATCTACTGTCATATGTTCGCCATTGTTCATGTAAACCAAGAAAAAAGTCCATTACATAGGGTTGCTTATGCTCTAATTATGAATGGCTTCCAACACAAAACCCTCCTTTCCGGATGCCTGTTCCACACTTTAAAATGTATATTATTTTCTTTTATATCCACAAATGACAAATGGTTTTGGAATTAGACTAGTGCTTTCAGATATCAGCCTTGGAAAACCAAGACTACAAATTGGGATTTGAGTAGGTGGAACCGCCTGGTAGCAGGGACTTAGGTGAGAAACCAAGAGGCTCAGTGACCACATCAATGGGGAGTTGCACAGTCATCCTGGAGAGGCACAAGCTCCGCAGTCCACAAAACCAGGGACCTAAGCATCAGCCTAAAAATAAATGTATGTGATGACTATACAGAAAATAATCCAAGGCACTGCCATAAGCATGTAGGGGCTAGGGAAGTGGCTCACAGAGCTTACCTAACGCACACACAAAGCATCCCCAGCACTCCACAAACTCGCTTGGATGGCACCTATCTGCAATCCCAGCACTCAGAAACCAAAGACTAGAAGATCAGTTGAGGTCCTCTGCTCTTCCCAGGCCCACACCAGCCTTTACACTGGTAAACCACACACATAGCTCAAACTCAATGTGCCTCCTGATTTTTGCAAATATTTTCATTGAAACACAGTCACATTGTTTTCACAGTGTCTGTACCATTAATACACACATGAACAACAGCAGAGGTAAGGATGGACAGGAGTGTTTATGCATTGTTAGCAAAATGTAAATTAGCCTAGTCACAGTGGAACTCAGCGTGGAAGGCCATCAAAAAAAATTTTTAATGTAAAGACCAAGGAATCCAACTACACTCCTTCTACAAAGGTAGCATTCAGTAGAGACAAATGTATATCTGTGTTTATTCTGGCATTACTAGAAATGGCCAAGCCATGAATTCAGCCTAGACACCCACTGACAGATGCATGTATCCGTGGGCACCAGCGTGTGTGTGTGTGTGTGTGTGTAAACTTTCTCAGCCACTAAGAACAGTGTAGCTTTACAGGGAGATGTGTAGATGGGAAGTCATCAGACTAAGCAGAACAAGCCAGACTCGGAAAGGCGTGTATTGACAGGTGCAGTTGCACACTTGTGATCCCAGCGGAGGTGGCAGCAGGACAGTCAGGAGCTTAAGGCAATTCTCAGCTATTTTTGAACCTGAGGCCAGCCTAAGATAAATAAGACTCTCCCTATCTCAAAACAAAAAGAAAGGGAGAGAGGGAGGGAGGAAGGAACAAACAAACGAAAGAAGGAATGAAGGAGGAAAAGAGACGAGAGGGGAGAAAAGAAAGAAATGTGTGTCATTACTGGAATCTTTAAAAAAATGAAAGAGAAAGACTATTGGGGAAGAAGGAGGGGGTCAGAGAAGTAGAGGGGATGCTTGAGGGTAAGGAACGGTGGATGTGATCAAAGTATGTCATATGCATCTGTGGAGAGTCAGGACAGAATCATCTTGTGTAAGTAATACAGGCTAGCTAAAATGGGGCAAAAGACAATGGCAAAGTGAATAATTGTGGGAGACCACACAAGGCATGAGGCTTAGTATAATTTCCATTTGGCCTCTTAAACGGACACTACAACTGTCTGTTTCTATTTTATTAACTTTTCTACATTATAGTTGTATTTTACAAACCACACATGCATCATGCATAAGATAAATGCATTTCCTTTAAAAGAACAACCAACTCTTGCTTGAATTACATAGGTCAATTACCTAGGCAAACCGTACTTGTATCCAGAACTGATTTAACTCAGAAATCCACATCTGCAAGAAATCCACATCAGCTTTCATTCCAAATGCTTTGATGATGTTTCTTAAACATGGATGGATGGTACTTGACAGCACTTGCGACAAGTGCCTTGCCAAATGTTACCACATTTCTATTTGAGTTGTTCTCAGAAGACAGAACCAGGTATCTATAAACACAACAGAACTCGGCGGAGGAATCATGTTTCACCAGCCCCATTTATTCAGTAACGTGGGGGAAGGGGCTGATGAAGTAGACTCTCTGCATCCAGTAGTTCACCCAGTCAAAAACCTTTACTGAGAGTCTCCCACATAACGCTTCTTTTGTTTTAATAACTTAAAGTATTTCTGAACTGTTTCGGACTTGTCCCAGTCTTTCACACAGAGAGAGGTGAAAACATACTTTTCCTTATGATTCAGTCTCATTGTGGCATCCAAGTGGGACAAAAATGGTTCTCAAGCACAGTTTAGCCCCTCATAGAATTCTAACACGTAAGATGGACACAAAGACACAGGAGAGATGAGGAATAGGAGGGCCTCATCCTCTTCATCCCCCTGCTCCACAAAGCCTCCCCACCACCGGAGCATTGTTGGAAGCTGCCTTGGTGTTGAATAGAGGTGAGTAAGAAGGCTGGTGCTGAACTCGGTGACCTACGTTTCCCTCAGGGGCTGCCCAGCCTTTAAAATTCCTCTTGCTCTGTGGTGTCCCCAGTGTCCACAGTTCCTCCACATGGCTTTGAGTATTCCATCTTCGTCTGTGCCCCTCTGCTCACCCATCCCTGCTGCCTGTGCTTCCTGCAGCTGTGGGCTGAAGACCACCAAAATGGTTAATCCGAATGTAAACCTGGTGGGATTTAGAATCACCATGGAAACATACCTCTGGGCATGTGTCTAATGGAGTTTCTAGATTGTAATAACTGATGTGGGAAAACTCATCCTTTCAAATGTGGGTGTCAGTATTTCATGGCTGCAGTCAGTACCGGACTGAAGACAAGGAAAACTGAGGTGGGTATTCATCTCTTTCTGCTCCCTAACTGCGGATACAATGTGAGTGGTCCCTAAAGTGTCTGCTGTCCTGCTTTCCTCATATGATGAACTGTACCTTTGAGCTGGGATCCTAAATAAACTCCCCCTTCCTTAAGTTGCTTCCATCGAGAAGCTCCTGCTTGAATTAGTAACATCCACAGTCTTTGTGTTCTGGAATCTCGGTGATCCATTCTGCCAGTCAAACGCCTGTATTTTGTCTGCTTTGTCAGTTCACACACACCGAGAGCTCAGCTGCCTCTAAGGCATCTCTACCCACATGCCTGTGATGTTGGCCTTCCCTGGCTTTCCCGCCTAAGTGTTGAACCTTGAGCACAGGATCTGGGGACTCTACAGTTACTTCTATGTCTTTCAGATCATTACTAGCTATCCTATTTGGTTTTGACTGAGAAGCACAAAGTCCTAACGTGCATGAACATTCATACTTCATTCCTATAAGAAATACTTAATCTACAGAAGTCAACACAAATATTAACAGAACAGATCATACAGTCTCTAAAATAAGAGCACCTCACTACTTATGTCTCATTTTTAACTTGAATGACTCCCTTCCCACCAAAAGAGACCATTTCCACAAACACGGTACTTTAACTGTTAATACCTATCTGAAATGAGGATATTCCTCTAAAACCTTAAATGGCTTGCCCAGATTAATAAAAAAGTAGTTATGGCCTTGTAACTGCCAGTTTTAATTGTCAACTTGACACAATCTAAAATCACCAGGGAAGACAATTTCAATGAGGGAATCAGGCTGGCCTTTGGCCTTGGTCTGCGTGTTGGGGCAGGAGGAGGGGTATGTTGATTCGGGGCAGTGGGATAGGAAGACGACTCACTGTGCATGGCACCACTCCCTGGGTTTGGGCTTGGGCTCCCTAAGAGTGGAGAAGGAGCTGAGCACGGCCATGCTTGGGGATGACTTACTGCGCCCCGGTTGTTGACTATGGATGTCACGTGACTAGCTACTTCGGAATCCCCACTGCTGTGACTTCCCTGCTTCAGGTGCTGTAACCTGGAATTGCAAGCTACAAGAAACCTTTTCCTCCATGGCTTGCTTTCTTCCCAGGTATTTTCTTACAGCAACAGCAAACAAAACTAACATAGTCCTCTCAATATTTATTGCCTGCCTCCCAATTCGTGTATTGCAACCTGATCCCCAAAATGATGATATTAAGAATAGGGTACTGTGGGGAATGCGGAGTTTATAAGTGGGACTTAAATGAATGGAATTAGTGTCCCTATAAAATAGTCCCAAGAACGCTGTTTATGCCCTCCTCTGTATGAGAATACAACAAGAACACCCATCTATGGCCTAGGAATGTGTGTAGAGTACTTGCTTAGCATTCATAAAGCCCTGAGTTCCATCTCCAGCACTGTAGGGTAAAAAGTCCAAGCTCACATCCAAGTTTTGAAAACCCACCAATCCCTAAACTCAAAAGCCCAACAATCCCTGAGTTCAAAATCCCACCAGTCCCTGAGATTGCCCCAAGATCAGGCCACAAAATCCCACCAATCCCAGGCCACCCTGGGAAGCTCCACCCACCTCCAATCCTAAGAAACCCTATATAAAGCCTACCTCCTGCTCTGTGAAGAGGCAGCCACAATCTTGTGTCTTTCCCAATAAATCTCTTGTGTGAGGTTTGCTGTGCTGTGTGACCTTGTGGTATTCCTTAGCTCCTAACTATCAGGATACCTTTCCCTTCAGAGCTACAACACTTGTATGAGCTAACCTTTCTCCCCAGAGCTACACCACTTACAAGTGCTGCATAAACCAGGCTTGGTGGCCCACTCCTGTATCCCAGAATTGTAAGGAGGAGGCAGAGGCTCAAGGTTTCTTTTGCTACATAGAGAATTTGAGGTCAGCCTGGGCTAGAGATCCTGTCAAGAAACAAAACGAAAGCCAGGAGAGAAGGAGAGATAGAGGGGAAGAAATACATCTATTTATGAATCAGGAATTGGAACCCCAGCAGATACAGATCTGCTAACACCTTGATCTTGTCTTGATCTTTGCAGCCTTCAGAAAAGTGAGCAATAAGTTGTTCATAAGCCATCAATTTATGGAATCTGCCATAAATGATAAAACTGACTGACCAAGGCTTTATGGCTACAAATCACACTTCCCCTTAAGCAACTAACAGATGCCCAAAGAGAGCTAGAATTAAGTATTCCTTTTAATACACACACGGGGTGATAGAGCATTTGCTTATCCTGAGGTCTGAGACCTTACAGTTAATTCCCAACACAGCAATAAATACATTTAAATAAACAAACAAACAAATAACGTGCATCGTTCTAGAAACAGAAAATCCAAGGAAACATTTAGTCTGACACAAGCTATGAGGCGTTATGGAAATTACCACATATTCAATGCCGGCTCCCAAACTCCCAGCTCTTTTAGCTTGCTAACAAGGCAGAGAACAGAATCAAATTGTTTCTCACCTTTCATCTGAGAAGATTTTAAACCTATTGTTGCTCTCAAGCAAATATCAAAATTATCCATTAAAAAACCTTCTTAACTATATCAAAAGGATGCCAAGCCATAAGGAATTATTCAACAGCCCTGTACAAACTGATAAAACTCAAAGTACACCCAAACCACTTCAGAAACTGCTGCCACTTGTACTGAACACCACACACACACACACACACACACACACACACACACACACACACACACACTTTGAACTGGGATCAGGGTAACTGTTTTATTGACACTGGGGTGTTTTATTAATGGTACTCACTGAAAAACTGCAGTCCTTGAAATCAGACAGAAATGCTTTGGGGACCCCTGGTGGTGATCTATGATTTTGCAAGTAACGTGGAAATAAGCTAAATCCCATGACAGCAGCAGTCAGGGCCTGAGAGCAGGCTGCATAGACTGTCTTATGCCTGACTCCCAGCACCTGCAGTGAGTATAGTGCATCTCTCCCCACCACAGTTGATTTGATCCCACATTAAGCAGCCTCCTACCAAAGAAAAATATCTTTTTTCTCTCTCTTTAATTTGGCTATTTCTCAGCCAGACTATAACTGCCTCATATCCATCCAACACCATCTCTCACTAAAGTTTCTTTACACTATAGGCAGCTACTTTTCAAAATGATAATCTGTACCACTGGGTACCTTTGATTTTCCAGTTTTAATCATATATGTTTTCAAATTACGGGTATTCATGTGTGTCTGTGTGAGGCTATGTGTACATGAGTGTAGTTGCCCACGGAGGCCTATGAGGCCTTGGATCCCTGGATTTGGAGTTATGGGTGGCTGTAAGCTGTCTGACATGGGTGTAAGGAGAACTCAAGTCCTCTGCAAGAGCCATACGTGCTCTCAACCACTGAGCCATCTCTCCAACCATACTCCCCTTCAACGGTTTTCTATTAACTTACAGTACACATCAAACTCTAATTCAGTTTGGTTTATGAGGTCTGTGAGCCAGCGGTCACTCTTCCCCTCCCCGGGCCCACCTCATGATCCTGTCTGCTTGAATTTGTCTAACATCTGCCATGGGAGCTTTTGCCTCTTTCCTTGAGCTCTCCTGGCACCAAACCTCACTGGGACTTCCTCCATTTTGTCTTGAATGCCACCCCGCCTCCAGCTCCATTCACCCTCCGTCACAGCTTGTCATTCATCTCCAGGTGACGTGGTGGTTGGTCATTACGGGATCTGAAATCCCCTACTAGAAACACCTCTAGGGCATGTCTGTAAGGGCATTCCAGAGAGGTGGAACGGAGATTAGAATGTGGATGGCGCCATCCCATGGGCTACAGTCTCAGATGAAATAAAACACAGATGCCAACACTCATCTCTCTCCATCTGGAAATGTCTGTGCTTTTGAACCCCATAAGACTCAAGTTTTTTTTCCAAATAGCAAATACTTTATGTCACTTCAACTATCCTTAAGTTGTATTTACAAATCACATAAGCTCCCTATACTCAAACTTAAAAAAAAATCAGGAATAGTAACATGGCTCCATGGTCAGATACTTGCCAAGCCCGATGACCTGAGTTCAATGTCCAGGAACCACTTGGGAGAAGGAGAGGACTGGTTGCTAATAGCTTTCCTCTAACTGCTACAAGAACACAGTAGCATGTACAAGCACAAGCTCCTCACACACACACACACACACACACACACACACACACACACACACACCTAAAACAATAAAATAAACATTCTTAAAACTGTGTATATTAAGTAAGTAAATGCCTAGTCACTTGAGAAGACTCAACAAAGCCGTCTCATGTTTGCTTACATTTCCACATCCAGAACACTATGGGAAAAGAGCCCCAAATGCAGACCATCACAGGGTTGCGGTGCCTGTGACTCACACTCCATCATCAGCTTTGCCACCAGGGACAAAGTTTCCGAAGAGATGACAGACTCTCACCAGTTTCCAACAATAAACACAAAACATTCCCTGAACTGGCACTGAATTTAAAGCTATAAGACAGCTGCTTTCAACAAGGTCCATGATAACAGAAGTCAAAAAGGCCCCTTACTTCTAAGTTAGGATTCACTGGTATGGACCAGGAAAATGGCTCAATGAGTAAAAGTGATTGGAAGACTGACAACATGAGTTCATCCCCAAGAAACCCAGACTGATGCTGCAGCACATGGTATTCCCAGCATGCCTACAGAGAGATGGAAGGTAGAGACGGGAAAATCACCCAGGAGCTCATGGGCAGCAAGCCTCGAGTATGCGGCCCAGCAGCAAAAACAAGGCAGGTCCTACTTTAAGTAAGGCAAAAAGACTAACTCCTGCCAGTTGTCCTCTGACCTCTACAAGTGTGGATGCCTTTCATACACACACAAACACACACACAAACAAACACACACACACACACACATGCATATAGGGAGAAGGAGAGAGACTCAATTATGATGTAAATCATTTAGAGATATGATAGTTTCTAACAGAAGAAAACATTAGAAAGTTAGAAACAAGGTGGCACTAGATTGAAGATTGGGAGTGAAAGGCATATTTCTCACATTCATTAATGCAATGGAAAATAACTTGCAGATATATATGACAGGGAGCCCAGTTCCAAGCACAGATAAATAAATACACGGTCACTCATAAAATATTTAGTAATCAAGTGTGATGAGAGACAGTGCCTTGTGTGCCAGACGGACTGCTCTTTGAGATGCAGAAAGTGTAACATTCTATTCCTCTCACACAAAATGTCTCCAATTATATGTGAGGACAAATGAAAATGTTCTTACAAATCATACCATCTCCCTCGGTGGTCACACTGGGCCTGTGGGAGGGTAACAGAAAATGTCACCCATATTGGGTAACCAACTTACATGCTTCCAAAGACCCCTACTTCTGCCTTGAGATGATTCAGTCACTGAGAAATACTCCCGACCTCTCCTACACTGAAAATATGCAGAGGCACAATTTCATTTACCAAGCACGTGAAGATTTTTTTCTATGTCATTTCCCAAACGGCGCAGAAGAACATCCATCTCCACAAAGTTTACATTACATTAGGTGTTACAAGTTATCTAGACATGATTTGAACTCTGGGGGATGTAGCTAGCTTATATGCAAACATTACAGTATTCTATTTTTAGATTATGAGTGTGTGCTTGCGTGCGTGCGTGCATCTGTGTGTGTGTGTGTGTGTGTGTGTGCGTGTTATGTGCATATGGGTGCAGTGCCTGAAGAGACCAGGATAAGGCATCGGATGCCCTAGAGAAGGAGTAAAGTGCAGTTGTGAGACGTCTGCTCTGGATGCTGGGGAAAGATCTTGAGTCCTCTGTAGGAGTGGTAAGTGCTCTCAACGGCTAAGCCATTTCTCCAGCCCCTCTGTCATTCTGTAAAAGGGATTTGAGCTGTGGTGAATTTGGCCTTGGTCTGGAAAAAATCACACATAAGAAAAGATAAATACTCTTGGGCATCAGGTCTTAGAATATTTCTTGTTATAATACATGTTAAGTCTCCCCCTGATGTACTTCTCTTGTAATTGATTAGGTTGTATTTATCAAACAATATAAATCTGCCAATTCGCAGAATACATTGGTGTCAAGTACCAGGGTAAAGGAGCTGGCAAGGCTGAAGCATTGGGATAGGGATTTCAAGAAAGGGGGACTCTAAAGAGTAAATACAACCTATCTTACAGCTATGATATACTAGGGCCTTTGTAAGTTAAGCACAGTGCAAAACAGGAGCTAAACAGATGGCTCAGCAAGTGGGAGCATTTGTTAGGCAAGCATGAGAGCCCAAATTCTAATCTAGCATCCATAAAAAAAAACCTGGTGCTGTGGTCACATACTTCTATCCCTGAGCTGTGGGGAGATAGAGACAGGAGGGCCACTATGGCTTGCTGGCTGCTAATCTTGTTCCAGGTTCAGTGAGAAACTATATTTCAAGGAATAATATGGGAGGTGACAGGAATAGGACACCCATGCTCCCACACACAAAAACACATGCAAATACACCATGCACACACACACAGACATGCAAATACACCATGTGTGTGCGCGTACACACACACACACACACACAGTGTATACACACGCCAAAAGCATTTTTATGTAAAAAAAAAAAAGTTACTTCAATGACTAAACAAAGCAATCAGAATGTACGAGAAAGATAAAAAGTTCCACTCCATTTGGGATAATATCTCCAAGAAGTATATATAATGAATGGACCATGAAGTATCACTACAAATAACAGCCAGTATTCAGAAAGGAACATAGTTAAGATGAGAAGTCGTCTCTCTTTAAAGGACAGGCTTTATATTTTGTTTGTTTGTTTTTGGTTTTGGTTTGGGGGATTCCTTTTTATTTAAATTAGAAACAAGCTTCTTTTACATGTGAATCCCAGTTCCTTCTCCCTGCCCCCCCTTCCCCTGACTGCCACCGACCCCCTATCCCATCCTCTTTCTGCTCCCCAGAGAGGGTGAGGCCTTCCATGGGGGGATCTTCAAACTCTGTCATCATTTGGAGCAGAGCCTAGAACCTCCCCCATCTGTCTAGGCTGACAGAGTATCCCTCTATGTGGAATGGGCTTCCAAAGTCCATTCATGTACTGCTCCACTACCAGAGGCCCCATAGATTAACCAGACCTCCAACCTGACATCCTCCTTTCCTAGCTTCCTCTTTTCCTTGTTTCCTAGCTTCTTTGGTGGTGTGGATGGTAGGATGGCAATCCTTTCCTCTATGTCTAAAATCCATATATGAGGGAGTACATACCATGTTTGTCTTTTTGTGACTGGGTTACCTCACTCAGGAAGGTTTCTTCTAGTTCCATTCATTTGCCTGCAAATTTCAAGATTCCACTGGTTTTTTCCACTGAGTAGTACTGGATTGTGTAAATGTACCACATTTTCTCCATCCATTCTTCAGCTGAGGGGCACCGAGGTTGTATCCAGATTCTGGCTATTACAAATAATGCTGCTATGAACATGGTTGAACAGATGTTCTTGTTGTATGAATGTGCATCTTTTGGGTATATACCTAAGAGTGCAATTGCTCGATTTTGTGGTAGGCTGATTCCCATTTTTCTGAGGAATCTCCATACTGATTTCCAAAGTGGCTGTACAAGTTTGCACTTCCACCAGCAGTGGAGGAGTGTTCCCCTTTCTTCACATCCTCTCCAGCATAAACTGTCATTGGTGTTTTTGATTTTAACCATTCTGACAGGAGTAAGATGATATCTCAGAGTTGTTATGATTTGCATTTTCCTGATGGCTAAAGATGTTGAGCACTTTCTTAAGTGTCTTTCAGTCATTTTAGATTGCTCTATTGAGTAGAGGAATCTAGGTAGTTCTGTACCCCCCCTTTTTTAATTGGCTTATTTAGTGTTTTGGTGACTAGCTTCTGGAGTTCTTTGTATATTTTGGAAATAAGTACTCTGTCAGATGTGGGGTTGGTGAAGATCTTTTCCCATTCTGTGGGCTGCCATTTTGTCTTGTTGACTGTGTCCTTTGCCTTACAGAAGCTTCTCAGTTTCAGGAGGTCGCATGTATTCATTGTTGATCTTGGTATCTGTGCTACTGGTGTTAAAGTTCAGGAAGTGGTTTCCAGTATCAATTCATTCGAGGATACCACCTACATTCTCTTCTAAGAGGTTCAGTGTGGCTGGATTCATGTTGAGGTCTTACATCCATTTGAACTTGAATTTTGTACATGACAATAGATATGAATCCATCTGCAGTCTTCTACCTGACAGCATCCAGTTATGCCAGCACCATTTGTTGAAGATGCTATCTTTTTTCCATTGTATAATTTTAGCTTCTTTGTCAAAAATCAGGTGTTCATAGGTGTGCGTGTGTGTGTGTCAATACCATGGTTTTCAATTCAATTCCATTGGTCTACCTGTCTATTTTTGTGCCAATACCAAGCTGTTTTCAGGACTATAGCTCTATAATAGAGCTTGAATTAGGGATGATGATGCCTTTGGATGTTCCTTTATTGTACTGGGTTGTTTTGGCTATCCTGGGTTTTTTGTTTTTCCATATAAAGTTGAGAATTGTTCTTTCAAGGTCTGTGAAGAATTTTGCTGGGATTTTGATGGGGATTGCATTAAATCTGTAGATTGCTTTTGGCAAGATTGTCATTTTTTATTTTTTATTTTTAAGACAGGGTTTCTCTGTGGCTTTGAAGACTGCCCTAGAACTAGCTCTTGTAGATCAGGCTAAAGGTTGTCATTTTTACTATGTTAATCCTACCAATACAAGAGCATGGGAGATCTTTCCATTTTCTGGTATCTTCTTTAATTTCTTTCTTTAAAGACTCAAAGTTCTTGTGATACAAGTCTTTTACTTGTTTGGTTAGCATCACCCCCAAGGTATTTTATGTAGTTTGTGGCAGTTGTAAAGGGTGATGTTTCTATGATTTCTTTCTGAGCCCATTTATCTTCTGTATATAGTAGGGCTACTAATTTTTTTTGAGTTAATCTTGTATCCTGCCACTTTACTGAAGGTATTTATCAGCTGTAGGAGTTCCCTGGTAGAGTTTTTTGGGTCACTTATGTAAACTATCATATCATCTGCAAATAATGAAAGTTTGACTTCTTCTTTTCTAATTTGTATCTCCTTCATCTCCTATTATCTTCTTATTATTCTAACTAGAACTTCAAGTACAATATTGAAGAGGTATGAAGAGGGGGGACAGCCTTGTCTTACTGATTTTAAAGGAATTGTGTTGAGCTTCTCTCCATTTAGTTTGATGTTGACTGTTGGTTTGCTGTATATTGCTTTCATTATGTTTAGGTATGTACCTGTTATCCAAGATCTCTCCAAGAACTTTATCATGAAGGAGTTGGATTTTGTCAAAGGCTTTTTCTGCATCTAGTGAGATGATCATGTGATTTTTCTTTCTCAGTTTGTTTATATGGTGGATTACAATGATGGATTTTCCTATGTTGAACCATCCCTGCATCCCTGAGATGATGCCTACTTGATCATGGTGGATGATTTTTCTGATGTGTTCTTGGATTCAATTTGCCAGCATTTTATTGAGTATTTTTGCATCAATGTTCATGAGGGATATTGGTCTGTAGTTCTCTTTCTTAGTTGTGGCTTGGGTACCAAGGTTATTGAAGCCTCATAAAAGGAGTTTGGCAATGATTCTTCTGCTTCTATTGTGTGGAATACTTTGAGGAGTATTGGTATTAGCTCTTCTTTGAACTTCCAGTAGAATTATGCACTGAAACCATCTGGCCCTGGGCTTTTTTTGGGAGGGGGATGGGAGACTTTTGATGACTTCTTCTATTTCATTAGGGGTTATAGGTCTATTTAAATTGCTTGCCTGTTCTTGATTTAATTTTGGTAAGTGATATCTATCCAGGAAATTGTCTATGTCCTTTAGATTTTCGAATTTTGAGGAGTACAGGTTTTTAAAGTATGACCTGATGATTCTCTGGATTTCCTCAGTGTCCGTTGTTATGTCCCCCTTTTCAGTTCTTATTTTGTTAATTTGCATGTTCACTCCCTGCCTTTTGGTAAGTTTGGATAAAGGTTTGTCTATCTTGTTGGTTTCTTGAAGAACCAACTCCTTGTTGCATTTATTCTTTGTATTGTTTTCCTAGTTTCTACCTTATTGATTTCATCCCTCAATTTGATTATTTCATGGCATCTACTCCTCTGGGATGAATTTGCTTCTTTTTGTTATAGAGCTTTCAGCTGTGCTGTTGATTATCTAGTGTGACTATTCTCCAGTTTCTTCATGTGGGCACTTAGTGCTATGAACTTTCTTCTTAGCACTGCTTTCAAAGTATCCCATAAGTTTGGGTATGTTGTGTCTTCATTCTCATTGAATTCTAGGAAGTCTTTAAATTATTTTTGTATTTCTTCCATGACCCAGGAATGGTGCAATTGTTCCTTGTTCAATTTCTATGGGTTTGTAGGGTTTCTGCAATTTGTGTTGTTGTTGAATTCTGACTTTAAAGCATGGTGGTCTGATAAGATACAGGGGGTTATTCCAATTTTTTGTACCTGTTGAGGTTTGCTATGTTACCATGTATGTGGTCGATTTTAGAGACGGTTCCATGTGGCACTGAGAAGAAGGTATATTCTTTTGTGTTTGGATGGAATGTTCTATAGATGTCTGTTAAACCCAATTGGGTCATAACTTCTATTAGTTCCTTTGTTTTTTGTTAATATTCTGTCTGGTGGTCCTGTGTAGTGGTGAGAGTGGGGTGCTGAAGTCTCCCACTATAGGTGTGTTAAGTTTTATGTTCTAGTAGTGTTTCTTTTATGAATGTGGATGCCTTTAGATCTGGGGCATAGATGTTCAGAACTGAGACTTCATCATGATGGATTTCTCCTGTGATGAATATGAAGTAACCTCCTTCATCTCATTTGATTGATTTTATTTTAAAGTCTAATTTGTTAGATATTAGGATTGCTACCCCCAGTTTTTTTCTTGGGTCCATTTGATTGGAAAATCTTTTCCCAACCATTAACTTTGAGGTAATGTATTTGAAGTTGAGGTGTGTTTCTTGTATACAGCAGAAGGATGGATTCTGTGTTCGTATCCATTCTGTTAGCCTCTGTCTTTTTATAGGCGAGTTAAGACCATTAATATTGAGAGATATTAATGACCAATAATTGATCATTCTTGCTTGTTTTGGATTTGGTGGTGGTGGAATTGTGTGTGGATTTCCACCCCTTTTATCTTTTGGCTGTTGGTAAAGTGGGATTATCTATTGCCTATGTTTTTCTGGTTGTAGTTAACTTCCTTGGGTTGGAGTTTTCCTTCCAGAACTTTCTGTAGGGCTGGGTTAGAGGCTACATATTGTTTGAATCTGGTTTTGTCATGGAATATCTTGTTTTCTCCATCTATAGTGATTGAAAGCTTTGCTGGGTGCAGTATTCTGGGCTGGCACCCATGGTCTCTTAGTGTTGGTAGAATATGTATCCAGGACCTTCTGGCTTTCAGAGTTTCCATGGAGAAGTCAGGTGTATTGTAATTCTGATAGATCTACCTTTATATGATACTTGGCCTTTTTCCTTTGCTACTCCTATTATTCTTTCTTTATTCTGTATGTTTGGTAGGCCATACCACTCGGTTGGGATCCCCAGTGCACAGTCCCCAGGCCTCAGGCAGCTCTGAGCAGAGCAGCGGAAGGAGGGTCAGGTAAAGGACAGGTTTTAAATTAACTGTTTTAAATTAAGATGAAATAACAAATGAGCTACTTAGAAATAGTACAGTATTTACCAAAAAATGAGTTTAGGAAGATAAAGCAAGTGACCATGGGGACAACAGATGTGGGAGTCTCATTTTTCATTGTAAATGTCACAACACTTTCTACTTTTCATGTATGCAACTGTTACCTTGGTAACTTTTTAGTACTTGTGAAAGGATGTATTTATCCCTTTGAGTCCTGTGTGTGTGTGTGTGTGGTGTGTGTGTGTGTGTGTGTGTGGTGTTGTGTACTCCCAGAAGAATAAACAAAGCTTACAGAATGAATGTGTGCATGTATGTTTGTGTACACATGCATGAAAGAAAGGGAGGAGGACACATGGGATTTATTAGAATGACTTACAGACTATAGACCAGAAATGGCTGAATGTGAATGGAAAGTCTAAGAATCCAGGAACTGCTCAATCTATAAGTCTGGGTGTCTCGGCTAGTCTTCAGTATATTCTGGAATCCCAAAAAAGTAGGCTCTAATGCCAGTGAAGAAATGGATGCACTAGCAAGGGCAAGCATGCAAAGAGCAAAAGCTTCTTTCTTCCATGTCCTTACGTAGGCTTTCGGCAGGTGTGGCTCAGAGTAAAGGTGTGTGTCTTCCTGACTCAAGATCCAATTCAAAGCTGTGTGTTTTCCTACCTCAAAAACCATTTCTTCCCAAGGAAATGTATGACCATGTGTGCTGGCCAAAGCTCTGTCCACCGTGAAGATTTCTCTTCACTCCTGTCTTTCAGGGCTGCCCCAGAAACTGGTTACAATGCTGTCTACTTCTGAGTGGTGCCTGCATAGCATGCAAAAGCATCAGTAAACCAGGCCCTAGCGTTCTTTTCCTCAGTCAACAGATCATAGAGAATACCCCAGGAGGCTATACGTGCATACTTGGGAGTAGTCAGCACTGTAATGGGAGTAGAAACCATGGGCATTGAGAGAATTTATTCACGTGCTTGAATGCTTAGCCCATAGGAAGTAGCACTATTAGGAGGTGTGGCCTTGTTGGAGTATGTGGCCTTTGTTGAAAGAAGTGTTGCCACTGAGGAGGTAAACTTTGAAATCTCACATATGCTCACGTCACACTCAGTGTGACAGTCTGCTGCCTGCATGTGAAGGTGTAAAATTCAGCTTCTTCTCCAGCACCATGTCTACCTGAGCGCTGCCATGTCCCACCATGATGATAACGGACTGAATCTCTGAAACTGTAAGCCACCCCAATTAAATTTATAAAAGCTGCCTTAGTCATGGTGTCTCTTCACAACAATAAAATCCTAGCTAAGACCCCAACCACAATAGCCCTCATTCCACACAGTTCAGGGAACCATTATGAGAATTCTGCCAACTTCTAAGTATACCTATCCCAATTACACATTCTGGAATTGGGGGAAAATACAGTTTTGGGATGCTCTGGACCTATCTATTGTGAGTCAGAGTTCAGCCAAAACTCTATTAATCACCTGACCTCCTACAGTTATATTATTATGTTCCTACACTTTAACTGGAGGGTCACAATGTTTCTTGGGATCTCCTGGAATCAGCATAAATTCAGAACCAGTATCCAATGGACTTTGAAAAGTCTGCTTGTTTCCTTGCCCCCAGTGTACAATTAATCTTCTAAAAGGCTGTAGGTCCCTTTGGGGAAGGACTGGAGAAAGGCTGACAGTCAAACTTCTAGGACTTTTATCAAAGTCTTTCCTCAGGGGAACCTGGTTGTCCCTTCATTCAAAGGGTCTGGGTCTGCAAACTGGCTCAAGTCAGGAAACTGATGCACGGGCCAAAACTGCCTTTCACTATGATCCAATGTAACTTTTCTTTCCTTTGAGAATTTTTCCACTAATACAGACAAACAAAAATTCAGTAGGTTTTTTATTGTCTATTTCATGCCTGGGAACAGCATGATGAACTGACCAGTACCAAAAGCCCACACAAGTTATGCTACCATAAAATTCACTTTGCCTGTGCTGACCATTGTGGGTTGGCAAATTATGAACATGGCTTTGCCTGTACTATCCATTATAACTATGATCACCTTGCCTCTGGCAATTCAGTGCTGCCACCTGGTCCCTGTTACTTCAGGCCCAATTAAACCCATTGCATTTAATGCTGAACAGCAGCATCTCCAACCCTAAGGTCCGTCACAAAGAAAAGGGTGGCAACAAAACTCTTCAGATGTGCTGGCACCCCTCTCACCATTTTGCATCTTACAGGATTAGCGAAGGGCGTATGTCTGGGCCTTCCCATGGTGGAGGACAAGGTTTTATAAATCATAGCCATTCTAGCATTGCAATTTTCCTGAGCCTTAAAATTCCTTCATCAACACTAAGCCAAGGGATACAAGGCATCTCCAACTCCTTTTGACAAATGCTTCAACCAATCATTCAGACAAACTTTTGACACATTTTTCTAACTGTGCAAGCTTCCATATTAAAACTAGAATCTCGCCGGGTGTTGGTGGTGCACGCCTTTAATCCCAGCACTCTGGAGGCAGAGGCAGGCGGATCTCTGTGAGTTGGAGGTCAGGCTGGACCGACAGCCTCCAAAACAATACAGAGAAGCCCTGTCTCGTAAAACAAACAAACAAAAACCTAGAATCTCTACTCAGAGAGCCTATATCCATAAACTCAGCTTGGCCCAGTTTTATATTCCTTCCACCATAATCCCCAGACTTCTGCTTGAATGAATTAGGAAATTCATTAAGCTCTTTAGTAGTGTAGCACACCTTCTCATGAACTACATCCTACCTCCCTCTAGAAGCTTAAGTGTGGTGATATAGTTCTAGAGGCAGCTATTGGTGAGCCCTGAGGGACATCAGTATTGTCTTGTCTGACATTTCCTTCTGAGAAAGTCACTGCTGGTTTACCAGACATGACATTAATTTCCTCAGTCAAAGGTGAAAAGGGCAATATCCCAAGCAGTGGGGATGAGGTACTTCCTCAGACAAGACAAACCCTTGAAAATCTGAGGGTTCAAAGCTCTCAGTTTCAAAGGGTTTCTCCCAGGCAGCCCTGGGATCCCATTCTTTACCAATTAGTGCCCTTACTTTAACTGCCAACACACTCTAAGGTTGAGGTTTGAATTTTGCTATAACTCAGTCAACCTTATAATGAGGGCTTTGGTTTGATTTTCTATAACTCGAACTCTGTGGCTACCAGAGAGAAGATTCTCTTCGAGGACAAACTTAGAATCCTTTAGACTGTTGAGGTACATTTGGAGCCCGTCGATTTCATCACGACAGTCATTGTGGTCCTTCACTGTATTCTGAAATGCTAGACATTGATTAATTTTATCATGGAATTCATTTATCCAGAGATGCTAGGGACAACCAACCAGCAGCATCGTTTTCCTTATTTTACCCCCAAACTGTCAAAAGTTTCATATGCAGGGTCACCAAATCCATCAGTACTCACAATTGGTGAACCAGGATAATCAAATGCATTTATCTCCTTAAGTTTATAATACAGATCACACCATGGACTTTCAGAACTCTGGGTGCTCCCAGGAGAGGGAGTATTTGGGGGAGGCTTCAGTAACTGTAGATGTTGGCAAACTGAAAAGCCTATTCCAGATATTTAAAAGATTAAGCCAAGTGGTGGTGGCACATACCTTTAATCCCAGCACTGGGGAGGCAGAGGCAAGCGAATCTCTGTGAGTTCAAGGCCATCCTGGTCTACAGAGCTAGTTCCAGGACAGCCTCCTCCAAAGCCACAGAAAAACCCTGTCATGGGGAAAAAAAAGATTGTTCTTTATACTTCTGTTGTTCAAGAACCACTTGTGGTACCCAAATCTGTAGATGGGCTCAGGAGGGATTTGGCTTAGTAGGTAGGAAGGTGCTTGCAGTGCTGTGGAGTCTGGAACAACCCAGGCAGGAACAGGAGTCTACACAGAGCAAGATCTTTATTGAATTGGGAGTACAAACAGACCAGTCAGGGACTGCATCCTGGAACGTTCCTTTCAGCAAGCACTTAAGCAGAAAACCCACAAACATCTGTGCCAAGTTGTAGTTACATTTTCCACCAGTAAGGATACAGGGGTAGGGGACTTTCCTAGGAACACTGTTCTGTGGTACATTTACCTTGTTTCATTGGTTGGTTTACTCAAGTGTGAGGGGGGCAGCTTGCCCACCTTTTGTAAGCATTTCGTCTCATCAGATGGAAAGGACAGGGATTTTGGCACTAGGGAACCAAAGAATGCTGAGTGTTACAGCTCGGATGGAAAGGTATTCTGGCACTTGGGAGCCAAGCAATTGCACAGGCCACTGTTGGGGAAGTCTTATGCTAATAAAGCACTGTCTGGCCAATAGGAATCTAGATAGGTGGGGCTAGGAGTCGAGGAGGATTCTGGGAAGGGGAAACACAAGAGAGTCGAGATGTAACGCCATGAGGTAGGACCCCGGAACTATTCTCCGGTAAGAGACATACTTAGATTAACAATTATGGGGTAATTACTTTAAGGCAGAGCTAGCCAGTAAGGGACAAGCAAGGCCAACAGCTTCATAATTAATATAGCCTCCTGTGTGTTTATTTGGGATTGAAGCGGCTCTGGAACCAGGTTGGCAGGAAGGCTCTTCTCAAGGAAAAAGCTTCTCTTAACAGGCCACAATAAGCATAGCAGCTTACAGCCCTGCTTCAGGGAAAGGCTTCCTCAGCTCCAGAGAATGGCTTCTTTTGTAACAGCTCTGCTGCTCTGCTCTGGCCAGAGAGGGTTTCCCCAGCAAAGTTGTCACAGTGTAACAACTCTGCTTCTCTAGGGGAAGGTTTCTCCAGCAAAAAATATCACAGCCCGGCTCAGCCCAGGGTTGTCTCTGCTCCAGCAAAAGAAGGTCTTCACCCAAACTTCATTTAAGAGATTTATTGGGAGGGAAGAATCCAGGGTGGCAGAGGACAGCTGGGCAGCTGGACAGCCTGAAGCTGAACAGGCACAGAGTTTATATAGAGCTTCTTAGGGGTGGAGTTTTACCAGAGAGATTTCCAGGGTGGGGATTGGTCAGAGTTCAGAATGACTAGATCTCATGTTCAGGGATTGACTAGTTTTCTGCACAGGTTTAGGGTCAGATTTGGCTCTGGTTTCAGGACCAAAGTGTGTTTCTTTCACTGGTCCTTTTTAGCCTTTAGGCTCTAATCTTAGGGCCAGGGTGCATTTCCTTCACTGGCTCTGATTCCAGGAACAAAGTGTGTTCCTTTGGCACTGGTTTCAGGGTCAGGGTGCATTTCTTTGGTTCTGGTTGCAGGACCAAAGCGTGTTTCTTTGACTCTGCTCAGGGTGTGTTTCTTTAGCTGGCCCTTTTTCCTTACACCTTTCTTGTCTCACCTTGCCAACCAGGATGTCTGTGATGTCAGTTACCCAGGCAGGTCTGGCAAGTTCATAGAAATTCACTTCAAGAGTCCTAATATGGTCTGGGGATGTGGCTCAGTGGTAAAGCACTTGCCTATTATACCCAAAGACCTGGGTATGATCATCAATACAGCAACAACAACAACAAAAAGTTTTTTTAAAATGTCCTAGTTCAGAGATTGGAGCAGGTGTACAGGCCTGTCTATTATTTCTAATAATTCGGGACTGGAGGGATGACTCAGAGGTTACAAGCACTGAATGCTATTTCAGAGGTACTGAGTTAAATTCCCAGCAACCACACAGTGGCTCACAATAATCTGTAATGAAATCTGGCGCCCCATTCTGGTGTGTAGACTTAGATGCAGACAGAATACTTCATACATATTTCTAACAATTCTAAGATGTTGGTAAAATAGACTGATTTCTTTTACCCCATAAATCAAAGCCCTTCTCCTTTTGATTAGGGTATATGAATCTACTTTCTACTTTACAAACACTGCTTTTGGTTTAAGGATCCCATGAGAAAATCCAAAGAATGGAATCGGTAAATCATAGCCTGTGTAAATTAAATGGCCCAGGGTGTATGTGTGTATGTATTTATATATATGTATATATATATGTATATATATGCATGCATATGTATGTGTGTACAAGCATGTGTATATGTGTGTGGTATATGTGTGCATAAGTATATGTATGTATTGTGCATATGTGTGTATAAGTGTGTATATGTATATGTGTAAAAGTGTGTGTTGATAGGAGGACATGCATTGTATTCGTCAGGGTTCTCTAGAGTAGAGAACTTGTAGAATGAATGTCTGTCTGTCTCTCTCTCTTTTTCTCTGTGTGTATGTGTGTGTGTGTGTGTGTATATATATATATATATATATATATACACATGTAATTAGAAAGATTTATTGTAATGACTTATAGGCTGCAATCCAGCTAATCCAACCACGGCTGGCCATGAACAGAAAATCCAAAATTCCAGTAGTTTCTCAATCCACAAGTCTGGGTGTCTCAGCTGGTCTTCAGTATATGTTGGAATCCCAAAGAGGTAGACTCCAAAGCCAGTGGAGGAATGGATGTGCTAGCAAGACTAGGTCATACAGGCAACAAGTGAGAAGTCTCCCAGCAGAAGGTGTGGCCCGGATTAAAGGTGTGTCTTCCCAGCCAGGCGGTGGTGGTGCACACCTTTAATCCCAGCATTTGGGAGGCAGAGGCAGGCGAATCTCTGTGAGTTCGAGACCAAGAGAAACCCTGCCTCAAAAAATAAAAAAAAAAAAAGGTGTGTCATCCCGCCTCAAAAGCGTGGACTGGAAGTGGGTTCAGTGGATAATCTCTCACAGGTGTGCCCTCATTTCTGTACTGTAGTTCACTCCAGATGTGGTCAAGTCGATAACCAAGAATTGCCATCACAGATGTTCTCAGGCACTATCCACCTTGAGACTGTTTCTTCTGGGCCTTGGTCTCACCAGGATGCTGGCCACTGAGCCCCACTACAACTGGCTTCCTTTCCATAGGGAGTAGATGGAGCTCAGGTCTTCGTGCTTTCAAGGCAATCACTTTCCAGACTGAGCCATCTCTACAGCCCCAATTAAAATACTTCTACACCATTAGAGCGGGAGTGTCGCTCAGTTGGCATGGTGGCTGCCTACATGAAAGAGGTCCTGGGGTCAGTAGCCAGTACCACAACTCTGAAGACTGCATCCACATGCCCCCCCCCACACACACACACGACTACACACAATGGATGCTGAACAAAAACTTCACCCCAATGTCCATTCTGAGACTAGGATCTTTCTCAGGTGACGCATGAACTTCTGGTTAGTGTGTGCTCTGTAACCGTGTTTCTGTCTGGATGGAAGTCCTGTATAAAATCCAGTGTCTGATCTATGGAGTTTATCATACATCTACTACACAACTAGCATAAGACAAATAAATAACTTAGGAAACCCTGAAAATTTGAGGGGTAACTATGTTGTAATAATACAGCGCCTAAGTAAGCAGGTTCTCTTTTTGTTTGTTTTTTAATGGAAGTGACTGGCCTAGACATTGCCATGTGATACAGACTGACCTCGAACTCACAGAGATCCGCTTGCTGTCTCCCTAGTGCTGAGATTAAAGGCGTGCACTACCACGCCCGCCTCCCAGGCAAGAAGCTTTGAAGACTTAACTTGCTCTGGTAGCAGAGGCAGATGGATGTCTGTGAGTTAGGTCAGCTGCTCCAAAGCTACACAGAGAAACCGCCTCGAAAACCAAAAAAAAAAAAAAAAAAAAAAGTTCTGACCGGATAGTAGTGGAACCGCTCTAGCAGTGAAGGGAACAGAATCTGAACCACGAGGAATTCTGCCTTCCAATCGGTCGTTTTTGTTCAATCTGGAGAAGTCACACTGCGCTTGTCCGTCCTACCGCGCGCCACTGCAAGGCGAACACGTTCACAAAGCGTCCTCCAAGCCCCCAGGGGGCGCTGCGCGGAACTCGGTCTCCGATGGACCCTAGGAGCGCGCCGGGCACCGTTTCCTCCCATAAGCATTTCCGCCCCACGGGTCGGCTGGGTCCCGCGACACACTTCCGAGTTCCAACTGCGCACGTGCACCCACTGCTCAGTGCCGCCTGCGAGAGCGGCTCGGAAACATGTCGCACTTACAGATGAAACTCCTGCGCAAGAAGATCGAGAAGCGGAACGTCAAGCTGCGGCAGCGGAACCTGAAGCTGCAAGGTGAGCAGTGATGAACCCCGCGGTGGCGAACGATGTCGGGAACCCCGAAACTCCGCCGGGCGCCGGGCAGCTTCCGGCGGGACCCCTGGGACGCACGGCTGAGCAGGCCGCCTGGGTCTCAGTCCCCGTGGGCCTTTTATTGGTCCTGGCCTTTGACCCCGTGGGTTTCTCGGTTCAGGATCGGAGCGGGAGGCCTGGGGCTTGCTTCCCAAGCTTCTGCTGGCTGAGCATCCAGCAAAAACTTCCTATGTCCCTTCATCTATGCCCCACGTAGAACTTTAGACCTAGGTACCATCCATTTCCATACCTGATACTTACTGAATTGCTGGATCTCATCGCCCGCCCAAGCTTAGGAGTTATTTTTCCCCCCTCGGCGTTTTCCCAGCAATGATAACTGCTTTCCTCTACCGTCTGTCCAAGCCCATTCCTGCAGCGATTCTCATCACATGTTAAACGCAGAACCCTCCCCGACTTCTTGTCACACCCAAGTTAGTTTGTAAATCCCTTAACGTCTTGGTTTTAGCACAACGACTTAATGAAAAGTTGACACAAAGGTTGCTTTTCTTGATGCAGCTTCTGTTGCTTGTTAAGGTTACCTGTAAGATATAAACCAATGGTCTCCAACCTTCCTAATGCTGCGGCCCCCAACCATAAAGTTATTCGCTGCTGCATCATAACTGTAATTTTGCTACTGTTATGAAACGTAATATAAATATCTGATCTGCGACCCTATAGAGTCTCGACGTACAGGTTGAGAGTCCCTGGATAAATTCTCCGGGAAGTGCTGGGGTAACACTAATTAGTAACTACTTGGTGTGGGCAATATAAACTAAAGGTGGTGTCGCTTTTTTCTATTATGCACAGGGGAACTTTGTAAAGATAGTTTGGGGCTTTATTAGAGCAAATAAGTGATTTTCATTAACTGAATTTTCAGTTCACCAAAGTCTAGGAAAGTTGAGTTTGAATGATGTAAAATTATATAAGCAATAGTGTGATAGTTATGGGAATATGAAATCAATGTCATTTGGTTATGTTTGTTAGATACTTAATGTTAAAAATATGTGTCTTCTCATTGCTATTTTCTAATTCCATTAGTTCAGTTATGTGACATTGTTGGCATTTTCCTGTCACAGAGTTCTGTATAGCCTTAAACAGATGAGGTTTCGTCTCTTTTCTTTTCTTTTTTCTTTTTTCAGGGTTTTTCTGTGTATTTCTGGCTGGCTGTCCTGGAACTTGCTATGTAGACCATACTGGCCTCGAATGCACAGAGCTCCACCTGTGTCTGCCTTCCAAGTGCTGGGATTAAAGGCGTGGACCACAATGCCTGAATGAGAAAATAAGTTAAAATAAAACAACTTTCCTTTCCTGCCTTCCTTCCTTCCTTCCATCCATCCATCTTTCTTTCTTAAAGAAACCATGCTTTTTTTTTTTTTTGGTTTTACGAGACAGGGTTTGTCTGTATTGTTTTGGAGGCTGTCGGTCCAGCCTGGCCTCGAACTCACAGAGATCCGCCTGCCTCTGCCTCCCGAGTGCTGGGATTAAAGGCGTGCGCCACCACCGCCCAGCTCCGTGCCTTTTCTATACTAGAGCACCAACAGGTGAATTCAGCAGTGAACACAGAAGGAAAACTAATGGATTTGGGTTGCAGACACCATGGAATTTCTCCCTGGGAGGCCAGGGGTTATAAGTAAGCTTACTCTTCCTTGTCACAATGTAAGATCTGTGTTTTTAAACAGAAGCATCAGACACGAGCGAGTCACAACCTCAAAATGGAGCTGTGCCTAAAGAAGGAGGAAAAGTTAAGAAAGGTGTAAAGCATTCTGTCAGTGTGGACTCAGCAGACGCACAAAGTGGAGGTGTGCCCGAAGCATCCGTGGAGAACTCGGAAGTTAAAAAACTACCTCAAAAACCAGCCACTCTAATGAATGGGGAAACAGCAGCAGCACCATCTCCTGATTCAGAACCAAAGAAGAAAAAGAAGAAGAAGAAGAGGAAAATGGCAGATGATACAGGGCCTGGTGGGTTTGTTTTCCTTGAATATCGGCCACTCAGCTAGCTTCTCAGCTGCTGTCCACATCCCTTCATTGCTGTGAGTGCACAGCTTTCCGGTGTGCACCAGCCTGTGAGAGACCAGCCTGGCAATGCATTTATTGGTAGAGAAAGGAGGTGTGGTTTAGTTTTTTCCCCCAAATGTGTGTCATGTTTTTAAATTCACTAACCTTGGGGGGAAAAACCTCGCTCTTGGTAATAATTTCTTTAGATTTATAATACTCTACAAAGGGGTGGGGGAAACAGTTAAACTTTTTAAATAAACTGAATGTACCATGGCATAGTGCTTGCGTTTTGGGTATTTGAGAGTTTCAGAACTTTAACACTGTACAGTCTGGACTGGTGATGGGAAGTATCTCTGGGCTTTATTGTGTGAAGGTACTTGCTAATTTTATAAGGTACCTCTTAATTTACGTGTCTTTTGCCCATGTATTTTCAATAGCCCCTCTTCTTGCAGAGTATATTAAATAACATGTAGGAAAGTTGTGAACAAGTAAAACACTGATTTCCAAGTGAGAAGAAAGTACAGACAGGGCTTGAAGAGCAGGAGGGTGGAAGGAGATAGTGAATTCTGGTGAAGGGGCGAGCCTCTTGTTTCAGTGTGAACAGATTGAGGTGGGTGGGTGAGCCAGGTCAGCAACCCGTCCAGCTCATGTGAGCCCAGTGTGCAGTGTTCAAGAGCCATGGGTAGGATCTACTAGACAGTACATTAGAGCCATCCTGTAAAGTTGATTATGGAAGTAAGAAGCTAGAAGACTCTTGTCTCTCCTCTTTCACTGCTTATAACGTCATAGCCATCCAGTTTCTATCACCCAGCTAAGGAGCAGTTGCCCTTACTTTAGTCTTAACTGTCTCCGGGAACATGAAGAGCCCCAAGCTCTTAGTGTTCATCTTCAAAGCAGAACTAACTTGTGGAGATGTAATGGCAAGGAGAGAAAATGTTGGTGTTTGTATGAATTTAATTTAAAATTGCTTTAATTGAGCATGTGCTGCTTTGCTCATGAAGTGTGGAGCTATCCTAATATTAGGATAGGGAGATACTTTAAGAAACTTTAAAGTATTGTTTTGCTTGCAAATCATTTATACCCCAAAATTTTAAATATTGAATAAGACTTCCTGAAAAAAAAAGTTTCTAACAAATGTTGAATAATGTTAAACTTTGGAAAGTATCTCTTTGCATTATAGATTTTTTGTTCTCGTTTGTTATATTAATAATTACGGGATTTTATTTGTTTACTTTTTTGTTTGTTTTTTAATCCAAGACACCAAAAAAGCGAAAACGAAAGAAAGTGCTGAGGCTCACGAGGGAGCAGAAAGTGGTGTGGAGAAGCCGGACGACAGGGAGGTGCCCAGCCTGCCCCTAGGACTGACAGGTGATGGCCAGGGACTCCGCTTAGAAGTCAGTTTCCTCTGTTGCATGATTGAAGGTTCCATTGGGACTTTTAATTACTAGGGAAAAATAATTAGCAGCAAGCAATGATTTTTATAGCTTTGTGCTGTTTTTCTTTATCTTCTACTTTGTGATACCTAGGCACTATTTCCATGCTTTTTTTTTTTTTTCTAATTGTATGGTTTTTGGGTGGAACAATAAATTCTATTCTAAATTTTTGATATTTAAGAATCACAGAAACTGTGAGGCTACGAAACCTTATATTTTTCTCTCTACTCAGCCAAATCACTCCTGTTTCTACCTCCTGGGTGGGATTAAAGATGTGTGACTCCCGAGGGCTAGGATTCAAGGTGTCAGCTACCATCACCTGGCTCTGTTTCTCATTTAGACCTCATCAATCTTGTGTAGCCCTGGGTAGCCTTGAGCTCACAAAGATCCATCTGCCTCTGCCTCCTAAGTGCTTGGATTAAAGGTGTGTACTACAACTGTCTGGCCTCTATGGCTATTTAGTGTCTAGCTCCACACTCTGATCTTTAGGCAAGCTTTATTTGTTATAGCACAGACAAACTATCAGCACACTGAGCCGTCTCTCCAGCCCAGTGTTTACTCTTTCATTTCTCTGAGGACTATTTCCTCATTATTACCTCTTAATGCTCCAGCATTAGTCTTTTCTTACTGTAAAATGCTCTTCTAAGAATCAGTTTGGCTTAGGCAGCTGTGACAGCACTCACTTTAAACAGACCAGCTTGCTGACAGTGAACAATCTTCCATGTAGGTGCTTTTGAGGACACTTCATTTGCTTCCTTGGCGAACCTTGTCAATGAAAACACTCTGAAAGCTATAGAAGAAATGGGCTTCAAGCGCATGACTGAGATCCAACATAAAAGTATCAGGCCACTTCTGGAAGGCAGGTACGGTTGACATTGGTACTGGGACATTCATGTCTGCTCATAAGACTGGAGTATCCCGCTGCTTTTGTTCTCTGTAGATTCACGCTTGGCTTATATTAAAGGCTTGAGTTACTTACTAGTGTTAAGAAAATTGTAGCCTTCTTGCTTTGTGAGTTGGGTGTGCACTGAGGTGACTAGGCAGGGACCGTGCTTCGGAATCCTCACTTAGTGCCTGGAACCTGCTCGTAGCTCGTGGGGGTGTTCAGTGTGCATCTGCATGCATCCAGTGAATGTCCTTCTCTTCTGCAACCAAGGGATCTTCTGGCAGCCGCGAAAACAGGGAGTGGCAAAACCCTTGCTTTCCTCATCCCCGTAATCGAGCTCATTGTCAAGTTGAAGTTCATGCCTAGGAATGGTAAGTGTCTGTCTCTTTGTGCTGTAATTAACAGGCGGTGAGCCTCATGAGGACTTATGGAGATTGCTTTCTGTCACCCTTTGCCTTTTAGGAACAGGAGTCCTGATTCTCTCTCCTACCAGAGAACTGGCCATGCAGACCTTTGGCGTTCTTAAGGAACTGATGACACACCATGTTCACACGTATGGCCTGATCATGGGTGGCAGTAACAGGTCTGCTGAAGCACAGAAGCTCACCAATGGCATCAACATCGTCGTGGCCACCCCAGGCCGGCTCCTAGACCACATGCAGAATACTCCAGGCTTCATGTACAAGAACCTCCAGTGTCTGGTCATCGATGAGGCTGATCGTATCTTGGATGTTGGGTTTGAAGAAGAATTAAAGCAAATTATTAAACTTTTGCCAGGTGAGTATGTGGCATCTGCATGCGACTCACAGAGTAGTTAGAGCTCTGTGGTTGGTGATCTTGTAGGAAAAATACTGTTTTAGTACCAGAATTTTACTGTGGCTATGTGAGGAATTTGTACCTGTCAATTTCAGAAGTAATTTGAAATGCGTCAAACTTCTGCTGACTTCTCCCAGAACATTACTGTTTCATGAGTTAAGATGCAAGCTCAATGGTTTTAATGAAAAGATTCCTTGTAAGAGTTGAGCTGTTGGGCTGAGTCCCTCCTCTGCTGCCGTCCGTTCTTACCTCCATGTAAGCAGTCTTCGCTTATGTGTTCTATTCTTTTTGAAGTCTTTCTACATGATAAATTGCTTCTATTTATAATAAGGCTAGGATCCTGTACATTGTACAGTTTCATACTGAAATATATAATTGACAGAAGAAACCCTGAGACCTTCACTCCAGAGAGTTTGATTCCAGAGCTACATGAGACTCTACCTCAGAAAAATAGACTAGGGTCTAGAGGGGTGGCCCAGCAATTAAGAGCACATACTGCTCTTGCAGGGGAACCAACCCATCGCCCATACCACATGGCCACCACCTAGAACTCTAGCTCCAGGAAAATCTAACCCCTCTGGCTTCTGGGGTCACCTTATTTAGTTCTCTCTCTCTCTCTCTCTCTCTCTCTCTCTCTCTCTCTCTCTCTCTCTCTCTCTCTCTCAAAATTAATAAAATAAGTAGACCATTCAAATTAAAATCTGTCATTTTTGATGTTCTAACGTGCATAGTCCTTGAGAAATCATAGCTGTAAGCATGTCCTCCATCTCAAAAGTTCATGCCTACTCGCAGTCCCCCACCCCCATACAACTGTTCTCTTGCTTTCTCTGTCCTTATACACCAGCCACACTTTCTAAAGCTTGTAGCTTCTTTTAGATTCTCAGTGGTGATGCATTCTGAGTACAGTATGTTTTTCATTTCAGCTGTTGACAGGTGTGTATGCTGTTTGTAACTGTTGACACTTCCTATAAATGATCACTACAAGTTGTTGTGGAATTATGTAACTCTTTCTCATGGATAACTTCAAGAAGGCATTGATGGTGGCTGGGGAAGCCTTAACTACCCATCGCTTGGATTCAATTTGCTTAGGGTGGATTGTCCATTCCACCTAAGTTATTGTTTTTATAGACCTAAAATTCACAATACAGCCTTCTTACCCTTGGTGATACCTGGGGAATTCATACCGATGGCATATCCCCTCTTCCTGGAATTTCTGCTTAAATTTCTGCATTAAGTGAGTGTGAGCTTGTTTGGAAGGTTTGAGTTATTTTGTTGTTGTTTCAGTCCGCAGACAAACCATGCTCTTTTCTGCCACACAAACTCGAAAAGTTGAAGACCTGGCAAGAATTTCTCTGAAAAAAGAGCCATTGTATGTGGGTGTTGATGACGATAAAGAAGTTGCCACCGTGGATGGGCTTGAGCAGGTACTGTTTATAAATAGCTTATACATATGAGACATATGCTTGGTGTTTCCTTGTACTTGTTCAGAATGATCCACAGAGCAAGGAGACTGACAGACGTAAATGAGAGCAACAGACATGGGTGGGGGGTCTCTGACTTGAGTATAAGATACTGTGAACTCAGTGTCCGACCATCATCTTCCTTTTGATGCTGCTTTTTGTTTATCAGTCGCTGCTGATTTTCAGTGCCGCTAGAACTTGATTTTAATAATCTCTAGCCAGCCAGCTTGCCCCACTAATCCCATCTCCTGAGCATTGGGATTACCCAGCATTCACATGGATGCCTGGTCATCCTCAGCCCTTTAGCTGCTGAACTATCTTTGTAATCCCAAGGTAAAGTCAACAGTTCTGTAGAGTTGGAGTTGATGAAGTCCTTGAATGTGGCAGAAAGGCCTTGCAGTCTATTACTGTGTCCAAACTTTTTTTTTTTTTCTTAAAGAAGCTGAAAATGCCCTTGTGAGTCATCTGTTCACTTGCACCATTCCAGGGATATGTCGTGTGTCCCTCTGAGAAGAGGTTCCTTCTGCTCTTCACATTCCTTAAGAAGAACCGGAAGAAGAAAGTGATGGTCTTCTTTTCCTCGTGTATGTCTGTGAAGTACCACTATGAGCTCCTGAACTACATTGACCTGCCTGTCTTGGCCATCCATGTAAGTGGTGTGATGAGCTTGTTGAGAAATGGGGTAAGCCTGTGAGGCTCTGCATTTGGGGACTGGAGGAGTGGTTCATCTCTCACTGATGATCAGGTGGTATGGGGGGGGGGGGGACGATAAGGATCTGAGGAGAGCAGCTGTGATTGGACAAGACTGGACATTGGGAGGGGCTGACCCTTGTGAGGATCAATGGGAAGTAATGGCTGTTAGACATGTCTTTGATGGTGTAGCACTAGTTGAGTGCCCGTGTGCCTGCCAGTACCCCTCATGCGTGCTCGTAAGCTCATTGGATCACACGCAACAGGAAAGGGGAAGGGCATTGGTTGGAAGAGGAAAGAATCTGCAGGAGTGGGAAGGGTAGGGAGAGGGTAATGGGTATATGATAGCTCACAGGAAACTGTCGTAACTAAACACAAGTAAATGCAGGATAATAAAAAGAAAGTACTAGCCAGACGTTGGTGCCTCACGCCTTTAATCCCAGCACTCGGGAGGCAGAGGCAGGCGGATCTCTGAGTTCGAGGCCAGCCTAGTCTACAGAGGGAGTTCCAGGACAGTCTCCAAAGCTGAAAACCCTGTCCCAAAAAAAAAAAGGAATGAGAGACACCCTCCCTCTCATGGAATAGCGTCCAGTTGGTGGCATGGGGCCTGGGCCGATGTAGACTTGAACTAAAGTGTGGTGGCGGCCCCACAGTTGGTGGCATGGGGCCTGGGCCAATGTGGACTTGAACAAAAGTGTGGTGGCGGCCCCACAGTTGACTGGTTCTACACTCCGCTCTCACAGCTTGAATGGGTTTTTGTGCTCTTGTTGCTTTTGAATCTAGGGAAAGCAAAAGCAAAATAAGCGAACAACCACGTTCTTCCAATTCTGCAACGCAGATTCAGGGATACTGCTGTGCACAGATGTGGCAGCCAGAGGGCTGGACATCCCTGAAGTGGACTGGATTGTTCAATATGACCCTCCCGATGACCCCAAGGTAACTGGTGTCTTCAGAGTGGATCTCTGTGAAGGAGTGCTCTTGCTGCCCAGAGGAGCATGGGTGTTCACATCCGTGATGCTTACCTGTATGGAACAGCCATTCCGTCAGCTGTGGGTGTTACTGGTGTTAATAAGTGTCAAGGACCTTGTGGGGCCAAAAAGGGGTGGGTGGGTGTGTGTAAAGAGGTTTGAGGGTTGTTGGTGACTTTAAGTTAGGAATGTGAGGTCCTTGAATGGATGTGTCCAGTGGTATCTGAAGGAAATAGCAATTGCATAAGAAAGTAGGTAAAAGTCAGTAATGTCTGTAGCAATCTAAGTATCCGTGTTAGGACCAGGCCTGGTAGAGTGCATCTGTAACCCCAGCAATAGCAGGAGGAAGATGGAGACAAATGGGTTTTGGGGATCACCTAACTAAAACAGCAAGCTCCAGGTTCATTGGGAGATCTGCCTCAAAAAACAAGGTAGAGAACGATAGAGTGAGACACTTGGCCTATACCTCTGACTTCCACACATGGGTGCATGTACCATACATGTAAGGAGTGCATTGAGTAAGCAGTGAGATGCAATAAGTTGATGACTAGCATTTAAACATGATTTTCATAGGCAGATACTTTGAAGATAAACTGCACCTCATAGTTGTCTTACTATGTCAGTGTTGATGTGACTGGCTTGTGGGGCTTCTCTTACACAGTGTTGGTATGGCTGGTGTGCGTAGCTTCTCTTGTCTTGGTGTTTGGCCCTGTTCAGGGGTGGAAACTGCAGAAGAGGTGCTGGCCTGGTGTGCAGCAGTTGTGGTGAGGGTGAAGCTGGCCCTGCCCGGTGACTGCCATGCTGTCCCGTGACTGCCATGCTGTCCCATGCAGGTGTGCAGCACGCCTCCTTCACTTCAGGACACAGTCAGAATGCTGGTTGTGGACTCGTGAAGAGGTCATAATCCAGCTTTTCTTGCCTTGCCACAGGAGTACATTCATCGTGTGGGTAGAACGGCCAGGGGCCTAAATGGAAGAGGGCACGCCCTGCTCATCCTACGCCCTGAAGAGTTGGGTTTCCTTCGTTATTTGAAGCAATCTAAGGTAAAGGCCTTTGTTAGGGAAATCTTCTGTTACTTGAAGCAACCCAAGGTTGCTTTTGTTGGAAAGTCCTAAGTTGGGAGGCAAGTCCTCTTGCTATGAGGATTCTCAGGTACCATCTCTGTGGATGGCAGAATAGGGGTTGACTGAAGTTGAGGTGGTGCTGTCAAATCGGGTGCAGCAGGTCACTGGGTGAGATGGTGTGTGCTCCCAGCCTAGGAGCCACTGACAGAAGGAACCGGCCCATGGTTCAGTCCCCAGCTCTGTGTCCTCTGCCTGTTGGGGCTCTCCTTTCAAGTTCTCTGTAGCCCCATCCAACCTTCTCTGTTCCCCCAGCATCCCCGCAATCTGCTGTGCACATCCATACTCGCCTGTGCCAGCCTCCTCCTCCCTCCCCTGACCCTTTCTGATACTTTGTGGTCCCCGGTGCTTTGCCATCTCAAGGCTCCCTGTGCAGCTTTTTCAGCCCTCAACTTAGCCTCCTGCCACTCCCTTCAGGGCTGACCACTGCCCTGGCCCTGCTCCTCAGCCTGTATTTTGGGGAAAGTGCTCTGTATATCTTCTGGTCACCATCTGCTCAATTCCCAACTTGCCTGGCTTTGCCCTTATCCCAGCTTGCCAGAATACAATGCACGCAGACTACATTTGACCTCCGTGTTGACAAGTCTAGTGGGTGCGTGGCAGGCCTGCTTGTCCCTGACACTGGCACTATGACATCCTCCTGGCACGGTTTTAGCACATGGATTTTCCCTTCCTGTGATAAGGCATTAATTCCCTGAAGGTGCCCTGAGGCCTCTGCACCCTAGCCTAGCTGCTCTTCCTGGACACTGGTTTCAGCGAGTTATCTGGTCTCTAGCCCTCCATGCTCCCAGTATGCAAATGCTCCATCACTCACCTGCATGCTCTATGGGACCGCAAGCTTGCTGTCAGCTAGTCCTTACAGACCTCTTTTCCCCAGTCTATAGCACAAACACAGGTTCTGTGCTTTCCCAGTGAGGTAAGGGGTAATCACTGATGAATCCTTGGGGGAGCTAGAGGCATTCAGGCATGGGCTTGGTGTCATAAGCATCAGGCATGAAACAGTGTTATTGAGGCCCTTTTCCTGATATAGGGAAAAAAGGTAATCATCCCAGGCATGGTTTACACAACTGTAATCCTGTAACCAAGAAGCAGAGGCGGGAGGATCTCAGCAAGTTCAAGGCCAGCCAGGACTACATAGTGAACCCCGTTAGGAAAAAGGGAAAAGTAGGTAGCCATTTGTCACTGAGTGCCCAGGTCTGGGAGGCACTTTGCTCATTTCCTCACCTCAGCCTTTGAGGGGGAAGAAATGCAGACGGCACACAGGAGTCATGGAAACTCAGCAGGGCAGAGATGGAGCACTGCACTGCCCTTTGCTGTCCTGCTGATGCGACACTTCTCCTTCCACGCAGCTAAAACTGGGCATCCTTACTGATACTTGAACTTCTGTTTCTCTAGGTTCCACTGAATCAGTTTGACTTTTCCTGGTCTAAGGTTTCTGATATTCAGTCTCAGGTATGCCTTTTGTTTAAGTATCTTCTGGGGAAGAGATCACCTGTCCCAGTACTGCCTCATGGACTTTTGGGGTCACTCACCCAAGCTTCCTCCCACTTGTGGATGATGCTGGCTTGGGCTGTGAGGTCCTTAAGGTTTCCTTCTTCCTGCTCTCCCAAGAGTTCAAAGCTAGCTCAAAGGTACTAGGACGAGTGTTTCTGTAGGAGAACTGTTCTAATGGTTATGTCGGCCGTTTTCTTTGTTTCAGCTGGAAAAGCTGATTGAAAAGAACTACTTTCTCCATAAGTCCGCACAGGAAGCATACAAGTCCTACATACGAGCATATGACTCCCACTCGCTCAAGCAGATCTTCGATGTGAACAACTTAAATTTGCCTCAGGTCGCTCTGTCTTTTGGTTTTAAGGTCCCTCCTTTTGTTGATCTGAGTATCCTTTCTTTGTTGTTACATTGTGCTGCAATTAAGGGCATTAGTGGGGCTGTTGGAGCTTAGCAGTGAGTTGGTACAGCTGCTAGTCAAAGGCTCAGATGTTCGTCCTAGCCCGTGTCTGTCTGTGTGTAGTAGCATATGATGTGGGACTAGGAAGGGGTCAGCAAGGACTGGTCACTGAGGTGGGAATTACCAGAATAAGACAGTGAAAGGCAGGTAGTTGTGTCTTCAGGGTAGAAGCAGAGAGGTGGAAAGTAGCTGAAGAGAGTGGGTATAGCCATCGGAGGGTTATTTATCTACGAGGAAAATGGCATGGCTGGCCACAGAAAACAAACCTAAGCCTTCTCCAGGTAAAGAGCAAAAGAACCTCCCAGTTGGTTCCATTGGGGCCGTGCGTGCGTGTTTATGTGTTGACTGTGTTAAGAAGAATGAACCGGATGAGAAGACTTTTTTTTTTTTTTTTTTGTTTTTGTTTGTTTGTTTGTTTTTACGAGACAGGGTTTCTCTGTATTGTTTCGGAGGCTATCGGTCCAGCCCGGCCTCGAACTCACAGAGATCCGCCTGCCTCTGCCTCCCGAGTGCTGGGATTAAAGGCATGCGCCACCACCACCCGGCCGGATAAGAAGACTTTTTAATACTGCTACATTACAGTAGCTCGTGAGGGGATTCCAAGAAGACTGGTTAAAGTCATTCCTCTTCATTGGTCTACAAGCTTATTGTCACTCCTGGTCTTCTGCAAGTTCATTGTCCAGCCTCAGCCCCCATGTCTGCATTTGTCAAGCCGAGACGTGCCCAGGGCTAGTGCTGGGCATGTTGGGCTTTCTCTAATGTAGCCTGTCCTCTTTGTTGTTTGGCTTCCTTAACATTCACCTGTAGACGTGAGCAGCCATGATGGCAAGCTTAAAAAGAGAGGAGGTGGTGGTGGATTTGGCTACCAGAAAACAAAGAACGTGGAGAAGTCCAAGATCTTTAAACACATCAGCAAGAAGACAGCGGACCGCAGGCAGTTCTCTCACTGAAGGGAATGGCTTCCCACCTGGACTGACTTCCCTAACTTCCCCTTTCTTTAAACAGGAACTTTTTTATCACCTTCAGGATCTTTTTGTCTTTACTATGATGATAATATTTTATTTTTAACTATTCCCATAAAACAAATCATATTGTCTTTTACACCTTTTGCTTTTGGTATAAGGAGGGCTGCAGTGATGAATAGGCTTTTTTATTTCTTAGGCCTTAGCAATAATGTGGAGCCCCAGAAATTCCACAAATATATAAGGGCAAAGACTGCTGGGAGTAAATTAATGTACACCTTTAGTGGTATCACTGGGGCTCAGAAGAAGACTCCGTGGATAAATTGCCCACTGCACAAAGACTGGGACCTGAGTTCAGCATACATGAAAAGTGTCGAGCATGGCAGTGCATGTAACGCCAGTGCCGTGGAGCCAGAGACAGGCAGGTCCTGCAGCTCCCTGGCCAGCTGGCAAAAAACAATTCCATGTTCAGTGGGAGACCCTGTCTCAACAGTAAGGTGGAAAGCAACTGAGGAAAGATATTCCAAGGTAACTTCTGGCCTCTACATGTTCACACATAGACATAAATATAAAAACAGGATGGCTTTTGTTTATTCCTGTTTTTTAAACAATAGGTTTTGGTTGATTGGTTGGATTTGGTTTTGTTTTTTTCCAGAACATGTGATTGGACTGCTTAAAAATATGGCATAGTAGGGTCTATGAATATGAAGTTCCAGCATTCCTACAAGATGGGAGGTAAAGATAGATAGGTGAATCATTGGATGACTAAGGCCAGTGTTGTGGGCAGCCCACCAGAGATGACCACTGAACTACAGTGTGTAGCCAGTTTTGAAAATCTTGATTCCAGCTAGCTGTGACTACACCTAAGTATTTGAGACCCAAGCATTTAGAGCAAGAGGTATTTATAAAGGCAAAAGACCTGTGCTGGTGTCTTGCTCTGCAACAGTAGGGGGAGGATTTGCACGAGCAAGCTGTTTAACAAGAGAAGCCAATTGGGGTGTCTTGACCTCAGGTTTCTAGAGCAGGGTTGGCTAATTTCCAATGGGATTCTCCGTCGAGGAGATCAAATTCTAGTTAAAAACCTTAAATGACCTCAGCAAGAATATATAATGAAGGAACCTCTGTACTGTTTTGCCCTGTCACACCTAGAATATTGTATTTAACAAGATAGAAGGCAAAGACTGACAGCCTTAGTTCTCCTGAGAGCCCTGTATACAGCCCATTGCGATGACAGCTGAGAGTGAACAGAGGTCAAGTTAAACAGTGGTTCAGTGGCTTAGCTTAAGTTCCTAATACCTAGCATTTAATATGTCTTCAAGGTTCTTTCTTGAATTTTTGGTTTTTAGTTATGTGTATACATTTCCTGTATGTGTGTGAGTACAGTTACTACGCAGTCCCTACAGATAAGACACAGATTGTCTTGCCTCACCCCCGGGACGTTGTTTAGCTGATCACTAGTGGGTCAGGGAACCTGCTTGAGTGGTTCTCATGTAGTTGGGTTTGTAAAGTCTTGAGTCCCCATGTGTAATAAGTCTCTTAATGCACCTTGTCTGCCCGGGCCATCTTGTTTTTGACAGTCTCACTGTGTAGCTCTGCCTGGTGCTTGCTCTGTAGACCCGGCTAGCCTCACATTTGCATCAACACCTCTGCCTCCTTCCGGTTCACATTATGGGCATGAGTACCTGGCACTCCGCTGTGGTCTTGGCCAGTTGAATGGCCAGCACAGGAAATGGTGTTAATACATGCAGTCATCCACAAATAATTGTTATCCTCGGGCGGCAGATGCTCAAGCTTGCCAGAGGGAAGCAGCTGCGCCTTTGTTTGAATGCTTGTGTGAGAAGACGCATACCATAGGCAGACTGGAATTGCTCAGTAGTGCCCATTCAGTCTGTAGGTTGGTACCCACACAGGAGATGAAACATTTTCCTTGGCCCTATGCCCTTTGGAAGGAAGTCATCCCTTCTTGATTCAGCATCCACGCCTGTGATGGGAAGGGATGATTTTGGTTTTGAGTTGGTGTGCAGCATCTAGACTTCCTGTTGGAAATCGTACTGTTCAAGGCCTGAAGAGCTACTGAGGTCACCTGAGGTGGTTAATAGTGACAGTCAACTTGGGATTTAAGCTCACTGTGAAGACATAGCTCTGACTGACAGCACTGTTCTGAACACTGCGGTCCTGCAATGCATCAGCCTTCCATTCCTGTCCCCTAACAGCAGATGCAGTGTGAGCAGCTGCCTCTCCTGCTGCCTGCCTTCACCACAATGGTGGACTGTGCCCTCCAAGTATGAGGCACAATAAACCCTCCTTCCTTTAGTTCTTACCAGGTATTTTTCAGGAAAGCAAACAGCTTTCCTGTGACCTGGTCTGAACCAGGCAGGTACCTCTGCCCACATTGAATCAGATAAAGACTGAAGGAGCAGAAGCAAGGATTGCTTCTTTGGGTGCTGAGGCTGTGGCATTGGGAACTGCTGGTTCCAACAGAGCATCCAGGCAGTAGCTGTACTTGATATCACACTGGCAGCAGACAGAGCCACCCACCCTCTTTCCTAAGTATTTTCCAAGCTGGTTCTTTACAGCCTTTCAATGGTTTGTCAAGCAGGGTGCCACACGTCTGTGATCCCAGCATGCCAGAGGTAGAGACAGGAGTTCAGAGCCATCCTCTGTTACATAGCAAGTTTGAGGCCAGCCTGAGCTACCTGAGAATCTGAAAACAACGTAGATATTTTCCAGTTCCCTGTTTTTTATTAAATTTTTAAAATTTTAGACCTCATGCAGTCCAGACTGACAGCAAACTGTAGTCATGGTTGATCTTGAACTTCTGGTCTTCCTGCTTCCTTCTGGAATGCTAGGATTACAAGCAAGCACCGTTTCAGTGTTGATGAACTTAGGGCTCTCTGCATGCTACTGAAGCACTCTACCCACTGAGCCACACCCCCAGCCCCAGGTTCCTTTTTAATCATTCTGGCTTTGTATTCATCCTAAGAACCCAATGATGCAGCTCTTATGACTTTCTTTCTATCTCTGCCTCTGCTGTTTGTGAGTTAGTCAGACAACTCGCTGCATCCCTGCTCTCTGGGGCCATAGGGCCTGAGCTCTGGGAAAGAAATCACTTTCAGGCAGACGGGTTTGGGAACATCTAGGCCAAGTACAATGTCAAAGCACATGAGGTAAGCTCAGCCTGGAAGAGCCTGCCTGGATCTAAGCTTCAAAGGCATTAGGAAGTGGGGGTGTTGCCACTGCTCTGCCTCCATGGGGAGGATCAGTCATCTGGAGAAGGGCAGAGCAGAGAATGTCAGAGTTTACAGTAAGACATTGAGGAAGTGGCTTCCCCTTTGTGGGTCTGCTCTTCATCCATGGGAAGGAAAGAAGAGATGATAGCCCTGGGGATCACGTACATGATCAAGCCATGAGGCCACAGAAACCAAAGCTGTCAGTATCAGCAGCTCCTCACACCCTCTTCCCATGAAGTGGGCTTTAGGATGCTTTAAGCCAAGAAGCTGCTAAAAACTTGGGGGCTGGTGAGGTCTGGATGGCTCAGTGAGTAGAGGCATTTGCCATCTAGCCTGATGATGGGAGTTTGATCCCCAGAGCCCGCAGGGTAGAAGAAGAAAACTAACTCCTACAAATTATCCTCTGATCTCAACAAGAGTGCTGTGGCACACTGCGTGTTCTTGTGCAGTAATTTTTTGAAATAGTCATTCAGTACTACCATTTTTTCCATGGTTCCCGCATGTTGCCAGCAGAGGGCCTCTGAAATAATGCCCAAACCAGAGGACAGCTACCTTAACAGGACCTGCTGATTTGGCAGAGACAACTTGGGCCTGGAGCAGTGGAGGAGCTTTTATTTGTCTTTGTGGGGAGGCACAAAGCAGTAGACTACCTGAGTGACGTATTGCCAGGCCCTCTCATACTTGGAGCTCTTGGAGAGATGGATCGGAGCCCATGCTGACCCAGCTCTGAGCTAAGTATGGCCTTGAGCATCTCTGATCTTCCTGCATCATTCAGGAGCACCAGGACTGAAGGCATGCACCACCACATCTAGTTTTCCTGAGCTAAGCCCTTCCTGTGCCTTCCCTTCTCCAGGCACCCAAACAAACCTGAGAATCATGGTCTCATCCTAGTGTTAATAATGATTTAACACAAACCAGAAGAGTCCATGACAGCTTATAAGTGTCCTGGCCCAAATCCACCCAAGAGCTGAAACTCTTCTGATCTATCAAAGACTAGCTGAGATGGCCTTTTGTCCTCCATTCTTCCTGTAGAATGATAACTGATTCCAAACACACGGGCAGAAGAAGCCATAAAAACCAGAGTCCAGATGTAGCACTGTGTGTGAAAGCAAAGACCAAAGCTTTAGCCTCAAGCCTGGTGCTCCATAGCACTGCTGACAGCAGACCAGACACCACAGCCTCATTCTCATGGCATATATTTGAGCATCTGAGAAGAGTCTGGGGGAGCAGGAGCATCACAAGTTCAAGACCAACCTGCTCTATATAGTGAGTTACAAAACCAAACAATGGTTTTGATATTGGGTGATAATCTTGGATTGTCCACATGGACACACTGCAATCTCAGTATCTTTATGGGGCTAAAAGGTCAGAGTAAGGGGCCAGCCAGGTATCTGGATAAAGGCACTTGCTGCCAAGCCAGACCACCAAAATTTGACACCTGATCCACCCATATGGCAGAAGGAGAGAACCAGTTCCCACAAGTTGTCCTCTGACCTCTACATACATATACTCTCCACACATACAAAAAATATAAGTAGCTAGTCTTTAAATCAAGATCAGAACACAATATAAGACTCCAGAGAGATGTGAAGGGTGGTGCAACTGGCTTTGAATAGGTGGATAGGGCCCAGCCATGCTGTGTGTGCTCTGGAGCTGGAACAGGCAAGGGAACAGGCTCTTCTCAGCACCACTGGAAGTTCATATCTGTTGGGTAGGAGTGTGTGTGTGTGTGTGTGTGTGTGTGTGTGTGTGTGTGTGTGTGTGTGTACTTCTATGTGAGGGTACATGAATCTCTGTGTGTGTGTGTAGAGGCTAGAAGCTGACAGGTTGACATCAGGTGTCCTCTCGTCACATTATGTATTACTTCTTGAGATAAGACATCACAGCATACAGGACATCCCTCATCAATAGGGTCTTTCATTGAACCTTGAGAGGAGTGATCTGATGGACTGACTGGCCAGTCCACTCCGAGATCTGCTTGTCTGTGCACCCCTCGCACTGTGCATGCTCTTGGGTGTGTGTGTATGTGTGTATTGTAGATATTCAGGTGTGCGTATTCGTGTGTGTGTGTGTGTGTGTGTGTGTGTGTGTGTGTGTGTGTGTGTGTGTGTGTGCCGTACATCACATGTATGTGGAGGTCAGAGAATAAGTAGAGGGAGTCAGTTCTGTCCAGGCATGTGGGTCCCAGGGACTGAATGTAGGATGTCAGCCCTAGCTGGTGTTGGTTAGCTGTCTCTGTCTTACTGCTTTGAGACAGGGTCTCTCACTAATCCCGAAGTTAGGCTGGCAGCCAGCAAGCTCCAATGATCCTCCTGTCTCCACTCTCCACAGCACGGGGGCTACAGGCACATTCTGCCTTGTTTGACTTGGCATTTGAGGGCTCTCTATGTATTTGAAGTCAGGTCCTCACGTGTACACAGCAAAAGCTCCTATCCGCTGAGCTATTTCCCCAGCCCTGTGTTTGCTATTTTAATACTTTTCTACATTATGTAATGATTGAATAAAATAATTAGCATTTCCATCCCCTTAAATATTTCTTAGTCCTTTGGGATGAGAATACTATTTTTAAATTTTTATTAATTTTTTTATAGTTATGTGTGTGGAAAGTCAGAGGAGTCTGTTATCTTTTTCCACCTTTATGTGTGTTCCAGAGACCAAACTTTCCCAGCTGAACCATCTCACTCACCTGGGATGAAAATATTCTTCTTTCAAATGCCTTTTGGCAATTTGGGAGTTTAGAGTACTCTGAGTTTTACTTCAGCTTCTTTTTGTTTAAGTATCTGTTTTCCATGGCAGAGTAAGTTACCATGGTAACATGATCCCAGCTGAACTACGTAGGAAGGTGCCTAGGAGAAAATATCAGTAGTCAAGAAAATCTACTCATTGAGCAGAACCTAAGGCTGCAAACATAAGATGATTCTTCAGGACATCAGGAAGTGCTGGTGTGGCCAGCTCAAATAAAACTCACTGTGGGAAACCACACTCCATCCTCAAGTGTCCACCTACCCATCTCCAAACCCCCATCCAAGCTGCTCAGCTGATTAATGCAAACTGTGGGGGAAATGCTTGCAACTCAGAACAAGCTTACAGAGCTATCCTATGGGAATTCTGAGAGGTTGGTTATCCCCAGGCTGGAACACAACCCAGACATAAAAACAGATAAATCTGTGCTAACACAGGCTTGTCATTCCAGCTGCTCTGGAGGCTGAGGTAGCCCTGTGAGTTGAGGCTAACATGGGCCACCTAGTGAGAACCCATTCTGAAGATAAAGACCAAAAAGTCACAGACACGTTAATTATTCCCAGACCCTTCTTGTCTTACCCTCTGCTTCCTGGTGACCATGATGTGATCAGTTCTTCCCCACACATTGCTGCTGCCATGGTGTCCTGTGCCATGCTCTGGCAGCACAAACTGAAGTAAAGTCCTCCCTCCCTTAACTTGTCCCTGCCAGGCAGCTTGTCACCACGGTGAGCAAAGTAATAGGATTGCCTTAGCCAAGAAGAAACTCACAGTCTGGTAACATTCCAGGTTCGTTTCTGTTGCTGACAAAAAGCTCAGGGGAGGAAAGGGCTTGTTTGGCTCACAGTTCTACGTTACTGTAGTCCATCATTTCAGGGAAGTCATGGCAAGAACTCAAGCAAGCTGGTCATATCAGATGCACAGTTTAGAGCAAACAGAATAAGTGTGTCCTGCTTGCTCTCAGCCAGCTTTCCTCCTCTTAAATTGGTCAGGACTTGCTGCCTAGGCAATGGTGCCACCAACAGTGAGCTGTGTCTTCCTACATCAATTTACAAAACAATCCCACACAGAGTCTCACAAGCCAGTGTGATCTAGATAATTCCTCATCAAGAGTCTTTCCCCAGGCGGTTCTAGGCTGCTTCCAGATCACAATTAAAACTAATCGGTTCCGGTAGTTTGGTCTCTTTACAATGACTAGTTCACCCTCCCTCAAATTGGGAGGTGAGATGATTTGAGAGGCAGCATAGAAGGAATCAGACCTTTCTGGTGCAGTGTGAACGCTTCTACAGCCTCAGATCCTAGCTCTCCCCCTATGCCTCTACCTTCCTTGTTTCCAAACCAACAGAATTGAAGTGTTTGGTGATTCTAGTTAATTGTGTAATTCCCTCACAGCACTTCTTTGCTGTACCTGTCAGAGTTCTGTCAGAGTCCAGGCTCTCTTCACTCCCCATTGGTCTAGTTGTAACTGTCATCTGTCTGCTTTGGATCTTGAATGCCCACCCCAGACAGAAAAAAAAAAAGTCTACAGAGTTGTTGAAAAATCACAGAGACTTTAGGGGAAATATGTTTTGTATTTTTGAAGTTTAATTTATTTCTTTATATGTATATCTGTGTGTCTATCTGTGGGTGGGTGTTTACTATTTTAATTGGCAATGTAAACCTGGGAGAGTGGGCCTAAAAATGAGGTGGACTAAAGTCTCATGCAATAGCCAACTTTATTCAGAGCATCAGACAATTTATACTCTAAGGGTTAAGAGTCACATGAATAAAGTGTCCAATCACAAGGACAAGTGATGTGTCCAATCACATGTGGCTAAAAAGCATGGTTTTTACATAAAGGCATATAAACAAACAACAGCCAGTTGTAATGAATAACATAAAGCAAGCACAAAAGTACATTCCAAGAACAGTTCTGTGTCTTTGAAGAAACTGAGGTCACAAGATTTTTTTTTTTAGTTTTCTCATAAACACTCAGAATTCACACATGATTCCATTCTTGGACCATATTCCAATAAGTGTGTATATATGTACATGTGTGTATGGGTACCCACAGAAGCCAAAAGAGAGCATTGGATACCCCTGGAGTTGGAATTACAGATGTTTATGAAGCACCCAACATTGGTGTTGGGAACTGAACTTAAATCCTCTGCGAGAGCAATAAGAGCTCTAACTGTGAGCTGTTCCCCTAGAGCAGCAGAGGTTCTTTAGGTTATTGGAGACCTACTTCTCCAAAGGACACACCATTGGAGAAGACTGTGGGGCCCTGATCCCTTTTTTGCTCCTTGCCTGTGTGGTTGGGCTAGATTTGCCTTGATGCATGTTCATGGGTCTTTCTATGAATGTGGTAGTTGAATGGAAAATCATGACATTTCATTGGCCACAGATTTGTATTGCAACCATCCTGTTAATGTGTGGATGTACAGATTAAGATACATGGGACTAGGATATATATAACTTAACTTTATTTGGGGAGAAGTGCCTTACATGAGAAACCAATAGCCCACAAGTTCCAACTCCCGAGGATCCACGCCAGCATCACACTGCGGCTGGTTAGATCTCTCACTACATTAGTGTACATTTTTGTTAAGACTTAAAATTTTTGTATGTATTTGCATGTGTGTGTCTTACCTGTGTTTATGAGTATGGATGCCTAAAGAGGCCAGAAGAAGGCAATGGATCCCCCCTAGAGCTAGAGTTATGGGTGATTGTGAGCTGCCCAACATGGATGCTAGGAACCAAACTCCAGTTTACAAGAGCAGCAAGTATTCCTAATCACCCATCTCTCCAATACCAGACTGTCTTTTGTCCATTAAATTCCTTCCTCTGCATCCAATTCATCTTGACTATTGCAGGTCAGGGTCCCTAGAACACACATGTTCAGATTAATTAATTTCTTGGTTTCTTGTGGGTGGAAGTCAGCTACAGAGAGTGAAGGAAGGTTTAAGCCCAAGGGAGAAGCTGAGCTCTGACACTATTTCAGCAGAAGTTTGAGGACATTCTGAAGTGGGATGACCCTACAGATTCATCTTAAGGAGGAGTAAAATGCCCTGGATTTTCACAGCTAAACACTGAACTGAACTCCTGGAACCCAGTGGCAGAGAGGGAGGAGTGATGAGGAAAGGGGTCAAGACCAGGCTGGTGAAACCCACAGAGACAGCTGATCTGAACAAGAGGGAGCTCTTGGACCCCAGACTGATGACTGGGAATCCACATGGGACTGATCCAGACCCCCTGAATGTGGGTGCAGTGAGAAGGCCTAGGTAATCTTATGGGGCCTTGGGTAGTAGATCAGTATATATTCCTGGCGTACAAATGGACTTTGGCTGCCCATCCCACATTGAGGGATGCTCTCGCAGCCTGAACACATGGGGGAGGACCTAGGCCCTGCCCTGGATGAAATGACAGACTCTGGAGACCCCCCATGGAGGGCCTCACCCTCCCAGGGGAACTGAGTGGGGATTGGGTGGGGGTCTGGGCATTGGTGGGAGGCGGGGGAGGAGGGAAGGGAGAGGGAGCTGGGATTGACATGTGAAGCAAGCTTGTTTCTAATTTAAATTTAAAAAAAAAAGATTTAAAAAAATGTCCTGGGTTAGCCGGGCGTTGGTGGTGCACGCCTTTAATCCCAGCACTCGGGAGGCAGAGGCAAGTGGATCTCTGTGAGTTTGAGACTAGCCTGGTCTACAAAAGCTTTGTTCCAGGACAGCCTCCAAAGCCACAGAGAAACCCTGTCTTGAAAACCCAGAAAAAAAAAATGTCCTGGGTTTTATATCCTGTGTTACAGCAGATCAACCACTCCTAGAAGGTTTTGTGATTCCAGAAGCAGTCATGGGTGGAGGGTGGTTTATTACAGCTTTCCCAGCTGTCAGACTGAGAAATTCTTCAATCCTTTAAGAGAGTAGCAGTGTCAACAGTGACGACCTAAAAAAGCAGGGCAGGGGGTGGGAAGAGTGGAGGGAGAAGAAGGAAGGGGCTAAGGCTCTTCCATTTCTCTCTGTATACACATGCGTTCATGAACGTAATAGTGTACATGTGGGGGGTGAGAGGGAAACTTTGGCTGTCCTTCCTTAAGCTCTGACTGCCTTGTTTTTTTGAAACAGGGTCTCTCACTAGCCTGAACTCTCCAATGTGGCTAGGCTGACAGGCTGTCTATAGCTAACAAGCTCCAGGGATCCACCTATCCAATGCCCTCCCAGCATTGGAATAGCAACCATGTGCCAACCATAAGTAATGTGATAGTTAACTCAGTTGGCAATTGGATGAGCTCTAGAATCACCTGGGAGATGGGGCTTTGCACACCCACAGTGGGTGACAATTCCCTGGATTGGAATCCTGGATTGTATTAAAAGGAGGAAGTGAGCTGAACATGAGCATCCCCCATTCTCTGCTTCCTGGCTGAATGCCAAGTGCCCAGCTGCCTCTAATCGGTGCTGATGTTTCTTTCCCTCCACAATGGACTGTGACCATGACTGTGAACCTAAATAAACTCTCTCTTAAGTTGTTTTTGCATGGGTATTTTATCACAGCAAAGAAAAAGCAACTAAGACACCAAGCTCTTCTACATGAGTTCTTGGGTCAAATTCAGCCCTTCCTGCTTGCAGGGCAAGTGCTTTGATAACTTGGCCACCTCCCACTTCCCTTCCCCTCTCCTCTCCACTCTTCTTCCCTCCCACATCTCTTGATGGGTCTAATTGGGAGCAGAGTGAAACAAGGCAGTGACTCCCTGTCAAAGGTGGGTATCTGATTTAATTACTCTCCTGGTGATGTGTTAGAATACCTTGACCAAAGCAACTCAGAGAAGAAAGGCTTATTTTGACTCACAGCTCTAGAGAAGACACAGTCCATCCTGGAGAAGGAGGTACGGCAGCAGGAGTGTGAGTCTGACCTGACAGGAAGTAGAGTGATCACATTTCATCTACACACCGGAAGCAGAAAGGGAGAGTACAGGAAGTAGCCCTAGGCTATCAACCTTCAAAGCCCACCCTCAGTGAAATATTTTTCACTAGCAAGGCTCAGCCTTCTAAAGGTCCCAAAATCTTCCTGAACAGTGAAAAACTGGGGAGCAACCATTCAAGCACATGGGCCCATGAGGGACATTGCTTATTCTGGCCCCCACAGCACCCTCTACACAGGTCATGTAGCTGCGTGAGGAGCATCAAAGCATGGGGTGAAGAGATGGCAGGAGTTGAAGGCATGTGTTGCTGTTGTAGGAGACCTGGGTTTGAGGCCAAGAACTGACATGGTGGTCCACAACCATCTGTAACTCCAGTTCCTGGGGATCTAATACTCTCTTCTGACCTCCATGGGCATCAGACATGCACATGGTACACACATGTGCAGGCACACCAATCATACACATGAAATAAAATAAACTGTGAAGTAAATAAATCTACAAAATAAGTACAAATTTAAAAAAAGACAAGTGTCATGATCTCAGGTGGTCTATTGGCTGCCTGCTGAGGTGGCATTGGCCTCCAAGCTTGTGGGACTTCCCAGAATTCCCTCCCATTCTTTCTGCACTCAGAACTGGCAGATAAAGCACTGGGTCATCATCACTGGGCAAGCATATGAAAAAGATGAAGGCAAATTAATAGCCAAGCAAAGACAATGAACTTTGAAAGTCTTTTCTGTCTTCTGTACCCCTCAGAGACCAAAAGAATTTTAGAGTTCCAGGCTAGTGAAAGACCTTTTTCCAAAAGCAAGATGGACAGTGCTTAAGGAATGACACACAAACCACTTAAAAAGTATTTTATTTTTAAGCTAGGCAGTGGTGGCACACACCTTTAAACCCAGCACTCTGGAGGCAGAGTCAGGTGGATCTCTGTGAGATCAAGGCCAGCATATGTGTGTGTGTGTGTGTGTGTGTGTGTGTGTGTGTGTGTATGTATACTGAATTCAGGTACTCACAGAAGCCAGAAAAGGGTGTTGGATCCCCTGGAGCTAGAGTTAAAGGCATATGAGAGCCATCCCATGCAGGTGCTGAAACCTAAACGTTGGTCTTGGTTAAGAACAGAAAGTACTCTCAACACTAAGCCATCTCAGTAGCCCCAAGCCCTACTTTTAGGGGCAAAGGTGAGCCTGAAGGAAGAGTTTCCAGAGTCCATCTTTCCATAGGTGCCAAGGAAGATAGATAGAAGTATAGACTTTGCAAGATAAATAATATGCCTGGAGCAAGTCAGAATCCAAAATTGTACACGTAGGGGAAATTCCCAGCAGGAGACCTGGTAGTGGCTCACTGAGCTACCTGCAGGAGTGAGCTTGTTTCTGAGGAGGTGGGTCTGAACCAGACATGAGAGACGTGGAAAAGAAAGCAGAGGTGGGAGACAGTTCAGCCACCAGGATGATGCATAGAGGGAAGCATCCCTCTCTCCTTCCAGTTGAGATCACAGCAAGGAAATGGGCTTTCCAAGGCCCTTCTCCTCAGGTCATAAGTTTGAATTTCTCTCCTGGGGGGAGAAACAAATGTCTAGGGCTATCAGAAATGAAAATGTCTTCTGCTCCAGGGATCCTGGATAGAACTGGAGTGGGGAGGGTAGGAGGAAGGGACGGACAGACATTCATCACAGAGTATGAGGCAGAATAGCAAGTGAACAGGTTTTCTTTTTTTTTAATTAGATTTATTTTAAGTGTGTGTGTGTGTGTGTGTGTGTGTGTGTGTGTGTGTGTGTGTGTGTGTGTGTGGGGGTAGCATGTGTACTTTAGTGAAAATGCCTCCAAAAGCTAGAGACCTGGGATCCCTTGGGACTTCAAGTACAGGGGATTGTGAGTCACTGATGTGGGTGCTAGGCAATGCACTCAGATCTGGTAGAGCAAGCAGCAAGGGCTCTCACCCGCTGGGTCATCTCTCCAGCCCATGAATGAACTGTTTTTTTATTCCAGTTCCAACCACCCAGTATCCTCTTTCAGACTCGTTGGGAACCAGGCACACACAGCACACTTACGATCACAAAGGCAAAGCTCTTATGCACATAAAATAAAAACAAAAACATCTTCGAAAACCATTCTATGCTTTTCTTTAAAACTTTATAGATCCACCCTTGATCAGCAAGTGGCACCTTGGAAGGATACACATCTGTCTATGAAACTTAGCAAACATCATCGTGCTGTTTCTATTTTTCTGGCTGCAGTGCTGATAAAAAGCTTCAGAGGCTATCGAAGACAGATTCCTCTCTGAGGACCAGTTTTGGACCACTTTCTGTTTGCCTGTTCACTCTAGAAAAGTAAACATCAGCCTGGTCTCTCGTTATTAGTCCTCCTACTTAAATGAATGTGATAGGGGAAGTCATTCTGTGTATATGTCAATAAAGCACTGTTGGCCAATAGGGAATCAAGATAAGTGAGACTAGGAGTCTAGGAGGATTCTGGGAAATGTAGTGAAGAGACTGGGTTAGTAATCAAGTCACAGTTAGCCAATAAGAAACCGAGCAAACTACCAACAGCTTCATAATTAATATAGTGTCTTGTGTGTTATTTGGGGGTTGAAAGTGACAACAGGACCCAGGCAGTGGGCAGGAAGACTAAATGGTACAAGAATGGAATTCCACAACTGGTCTACAGAGAAAATTCCAAGACCGGTTCCAAAGCTACAGAGAAGCCCTTTCTCAGAAAAACCAAAAAAACAAAACAAAACAAAACAAAAAAAAACCCCAACAAAATAGAATACCTCTGGTCCTGGATGGAGAGCAAAGTAAGAACATCACCAAAGTCCAACTTGGTATAAGACAAAAAATATACCAGGGGGAACTAACCAGGAGCTGACAGGCTTTTATTAAATCTATCAGGCTCCACACAGGATGGCAAGAAAGGGCAGCCCTGGGGAAAGTCACAGGAGTGAGCTTTGGTGGGTAGGAAAGGAGCAAGATTGAGGTGGGCTAGTCAGTCCCTGATTGGCTGCAGCCTGAACAGTTTCCAAATAAGGGCACCAGAACACGCAGCCTGGTGCAAAACTGTGAATTCAGAAGAGGCAGGGTATGTGCAGTGATATGTTATTTGTGATTTATTATATTTAGACTGAGAATTCAGAGATCAAAGTCAGCCACAGGCCATAGAAGCCAGGCACACACCTTTAATCCAGCAGCCAAAAGCTAGGAGGTGGTGGTACATACCTTTAATCCTATGACTCAGGATTAAGAGGCAGACAGATCTCTGTAAATCCAAGGCCACTCAGACCTGCACAAGAATGAATCAGTCTAAAATAGAATTACAGCTCACACCTTTAATCCCAGCACTAGAGGGGTATAAAAGACAGGAGCAAGGAGTCAGTATGAGGCATTCATTCTCCAGTCACGATGAGGAAGGGTTACAGTCTGAGACTTGGTGAGAGCTCATAAAGACAGGATCAGCCCATTCAGCCTGAGGTAGAGGTAAGAAATTAGTATCCATCTGCTTTGCTTCCCTGATCTTCAGATTGAACCTGGTCTTTTATTTATCCGTGTTACATATTCGTGTTACGGGTATGTCCATCAGAGGAGTCAAGACACATCCATCTTGTTACCAACTCGTCAGTGGACTGAGACAAGATGGCGACACCAGTGTTAAGCCCTATCCGTGTATGTACCAATGCATTTTATTGATTGAATTGATTCAAAGACAATTGCATTACCAAAAACCCACTCTAACAAGAGTGATGGCTCATGAGAACTAGGAACCTGACACTCACTGCAGAATTTACTGGCAGCTCAACAGGCTGGGAAGTTTTCTAGATAAGACAGTGTGTCCTGGCCATTCAGCTGGTCTCTGCCTCTTCCAGGCAGCTAAGTTGGTCTGAGCTTCTTGTAGTGTTTTTCAGTAGTCCTCACTGCTTGTTGAGAGGGCAAAGGCCTTTGTGCTCACAGATAACACTGGGGAAACCAAGGATGTTAAACAGGCAGGGTGGTCTTTTCAAAGAAAAGTATGTATAACTTGCTTTTCACCCAGAAGACTGGGAATGGAGGTGCCTAATGACCTAGGTAACTCTTTTACTAACTGTAGGGCCAGGCCACACCTGGATCCCCTCAATCCCCACAGCCAGAATGGGAGGTGGCTAATAGTCTAGAAGATCTTGATGCTATCTGTGTGACTGAGACCACATCAGGTCTTCCCCCAAACCCTTAAGTTAACACGTGTAGCCTGTCTCTAGAAACCATCTTCATGGAAGAAGTAATATGTGCTATGAGAAGGGTTTTGGTGTAATTATGTCTCCTTGTACACATGGGGATTGCGTTGCATTAGGAAACTTTTTTTTTCTAAATTGTACGGTATTTAAAGATGCCTAAAATAAACCACCCAGTGTCAGACTCTAGAACCAACTCAGGCTACTGAGTCATATTGAGCCAGACTTTCTTCTTGCCTCACACAGATCATTACTCTGCTGGCTGTGGCATTTGCAGAGCCCCGCCTCTCCCCAACTGCTCATGCATGCTTGGGGAGGGAGGAGCACAGTGAATCTAGCTGATTTTAGGGACTTCCTTGGCACTATTGAGTTGTTTCCTCCCTGAATTGTTGTGAGCCTCCCTGTGTCTTAAGGCATTTTCTTCTGTGTTGGAATTTTTGTTTAAGAAGAAATTGCTGTGAAGCAGGATAGGAGAAGGGTTGGGGAGAAGGTGTGTGTCGTGATGACCTGAGTGGACTGGATCCTTACAGCAAGTCACTGTTCTTGATTACCACCGTTGACTCCGGAAAACCTTCCATTCTTGGTGGTTGCTGCTCTTAGTGAGGAAATGGCATGTTTCAGAGCTGTATTTGAATGCCTGGAAATTTAAAAAATGACTTTCGGATACAGAACACAAGGCAGCTGGGGAGAAGGAGGGAAAGGAGTTGCTCTGCTAATTAAAACTGGGAGACAGTAGGAGGAGGAACAATTACTCTAAGGCACTATCTCTCCCTACATTCCTACAAACAAATTAGCTCCAGCACCCACGCAGTAGGAAAAATAAATGGCAATTATGCTTAGATGTTTCCTGAACTGTCTGCTGTCTCCATCTGATCACTAACATTACATTGATAGTGGGTTGGAGGTAGGTCTGCTGCTTTTCTAGATGAATGATCTCCTCCTACCTTTCAACTAAGCCAAAACCCAGCAGTGAGGAGGCTGGGACCCTGTACTGCACTAAGAACTATTTCCTTAGATAGAGCAAAGGGTGGGTCAGCATCAATAGCAAGCTTTTACCCACAGAAGAGGGGGGGTATGCTTTGAACTATTCAATTTCAGCAGAAAACTTTACAGAACAAATATGTTTAAAATAGTTACATAAAGTTAGATGAAGCTGTGGCATATGTCCCTGAACAAAAGACATAAACCACACATAGGGACTGATGAGATGGCTCAATGGGTATGGGCACTTGCCACCAACCCTGATGTTCCCTGCTTGATCCTTGGGACCACATGGTAGAAAGAAAGAATTGACTTCTCTAAGTCGTCTTCTGATCTCCACATGTGTTCTGTGGGGCACACACATACACACACACACACACACACACACACACACATACACACACACGAGAGAGAGAGAGAGAGACAGACAGACAGACAGACAGGCAGGCAGACAGACAGAGACAGAAGAGAGAGAAGAATAGAAGGGAGCGGGGAGGGAGAGAGGAGAGAGAGAGAGAGAAAATATAAAGAAAAACCATTGTAAGAACCAACCTCACAGGTCAGGCGGTGGTGGCGCACACCTTTAATCCCAGCATTCAGGAGGCAGAGGCAGGAGGATCTCTGTGAGTTTGAGACCAGCCTGGTCTACAAGAGCTAGTTCCTTCCTGGACAGCCTCCAGAGCCACTGTCTCGAAAAACAAACAAACAAAAGAACCAACCTCTCATTTATCTCCAATGTAAATATGATGGAGGTGACTGGCTAAGGTAGACCACGAGATGTATTTTGGAGAAGTAGTCTTCAAGTTTCAAATAATCACAAGTAATGGCACTATAATCAACATGTGCAGTTTTTTAATGTGGACATACTTTTTTTATCAGTCTCCATGTATATTTCTTAAACCTTGATGAAGCAAAAGTCTGATTATGAAGGGAGATGACTCTCTTAAAGCCACAGGCAGGGGCTGGTGAGATGACTTGAGAGCCCAGGAGCAGAATGGAACAAGGACGAGAGTGGGAAGACCCCAGGCTACACCTTCATTTCATGTTCTTTTATTTGACGCTTCATTCCAGATGTCATGGTGGATTGAATAACTCTGATTCCAGGAAATGTACTTCTCTAGGGCCTTGGATGTTGTCTAGGTGAGCAGGGACTAGAGCAAAGGATTCTTTGTTTCTGATGGGAGCACAGCAGTAAACACAGAGGCACGTGGCTGTTCTCGGTGCTGGGACTAAGGGACCACTGAGTGCTCAGCTCTAAACAAGACCTTTAGACCTCACCTACGGCTAAGGGAGTATCATCAAATAGGGAGCAGAAAGACTGTAAAAGCTGGGAGATGAGGGGAAGGGCTATGGAAGGCTGGCTTCTGGGCATGGCGCTGCCTGTGCAGACATGACGTCACAGCAGCTGTGACTGCCTGCAATGGGTCTGCACTATACTGGGCCTGTCAACAGTCAATCATGAATGGGGAGGGCCTCAGAGGGCATTACTTCTGCCTGCTGAACTATGGCTACTGATGTGTTCTTGGAGAGCCATTAGTTATGCAGTCACCACAGAGATCACCAGGCTTTACCATACAGACCTAAACCTGTGGTCACAGAGACAGCCCCTGATAAGCACAGTGTGTCACAGAAACAAAACGTGGATATGGAAAAGAGTCTTATAAGGAGGGGGGAGTAATAAGGAGGAAGGAGACTGAAAGTGATCAGAATGGACTATATGTCCTGCCTTCTCTCTTTCTGGTTATTTACTTCTTCTGATCTTGATAAATTTTCCTCACTCCTTAAGACTAACACGCCTTTAATCCCAGCACTTGGGAGGCAGAGGCAGGCGGATCTCTGTGAGTCTGACTCCAGTCTGGTCTATAGAGGGAGTTCCAGGCCAGCTCCAAAGCAATACAGAGAAACCCTATCTCAAAAAAAAAAAAAAAAAAGGACTACTTACTTGTCTTCCCTGATGCCCAGCAACACCCATAAATAGTAGTCTCTATCTTCAGTGAACCGGTGTTAGGTCCCTTTCTTTCTTTCTTTCTTTCTTTCTTTCTTTCTTTCTTTCTTTCTTTCTTTCTTTCTTTCTTTCTTCCTTCCTTCCTTCCTTCCTTCCTTCCTTCCTTCCTTTCTTCTCTCCCTCCCTCCCTCCCTTCCCCCTTCTCCCCTTCTATCTTGTTTGCTTGGTGTAAGCCAGGCCTCCAGTGGGCAGCTTTGTGGAAAGCCCTGGCCACATCCACTAGGAACTTACCATCTGGTGGGGAGGCAGAAACAGGCCCCTGCTGCATGCTGGCTTCTGAGCCCAAGTCTGGATAGAGTCCAGGTCCCAGGAGAACTGAGCCTGGGGCAGAAGAGCAGTTTCTGTATAGTTAATGTCTAGGAGCTGATGAAACAGGAAATGGGCTTGATAAAATAATATTAAGAACCATCTGGAAGAACACACAAGAGCAACAATATCAAACAATGAATGTTTTTTTAATAACAGCATGAAAGATCATCACAGGAGACATGGGAGGTCTGGAGAGATGAAAGGCCCAGTTGAATAAAAGTGGAAAACATGTTCTGCGTACATTTTATTTATCTCCCTTTTATTAATTTTTGTCAGTGCAGAAAATATTAAGTCTCAGGGCTGGAGAGATGTTCAGTGATGAAGAGCATTTGCCACTGTTGCAGAGGACCAGAGCTCAGTTCCCAGAACCCATGTCTGGCAGCTCACAGACACCTGTAACTCTAGCTCCAGGGGACCCGATATCCTCTTCTGGCTTCTGCAGGCACCTACATACACATGTCCACACACACACACACACACACACACACACACACATACACACACACAAATAAAAAATAAATCTTAAAAATAAAGCAAAAACAAAGATTTATGTTTCATTATGGTATTTTCAAACAAAATTGTCTTTACTTCTTTTTCTACTTCCCTAATGACCCTGTGCCCCTCACGCCCTCCCACTTCTAGTGGCCTCTTTCCAGCTGTTCCCTCATTTCTCTTCCTCAAGACCTCTTTTCCTCTCTGTGGTCTTCTGTCTGGCTTCCTAGCCTGCAGTCACTTTCTCATATACATACATATAAATATTGAAAGCTAGGATCCATGTATGAGAGAGAACATGCAGTGTCTGTCTTTCTTAGTCCGAGTCATCTCACTTGATACGATAATTCCCAGAGTGACCCACTGCCTTAGTCCACATTTTTGATGGGGGGGGGCTTTTGCCGGGTCCAGTCAACTTGTCCAGTCTGTACCTGAGAGGGAGAGTGTAGATTGAGGAAATAAACAGACAAGAGACAAGAGATAGAGTTAGGAGGGCACGCCAGTGAATGCTGGGAAAAAGCCCCAAGTTTATTATACACAGTCTTTATATACCCCAATCAAATGTGGGGGAAGGCAGAGACTTTACCAACATACAAAGAACAAACAAGCATAATTACCTTCCCAATACCCAAAACATCAAGTAACCACATCCTAAACCAAGCATCCTGTTGTTAAGGCAAGATAGACAATAGCCATCCCATAGGCTAAATATCCTGTTGTTAAAGTAAAATATCCATTAGTTACTTCTTAGGTCAAATATCCTGTTCTTTAACCTTGAGAGAGCAATAGTGGGTTTGATCTCTTTGACCTTAAGTCAAGATGAAGTGGAGCCATTCCTATGGACCCCAATAACCCAGTTTCCTGCAAATTCCGTAGTTTCATTTTTCTTCACGATTGAATAGAAGCCCACTGTGTATCTGTTGACAGATACTGTAGTGGTTTGAATGTGAACTGCCCCCCACAGGCTCAGGTGGTTGAACCCTTTGTCTCCAGTTGGTGATGCTGTTTGAGAAGTTATGGAATCTTCCGACAGGCTTGAGAGAGGATGTACATCACTGGAGGTAGCTGTTGAGGGCTCATTGCTTTACCCCATTTGTAGTTTGCTGTCTCTGCTTCCAGTGTACAGTTGAGATGTGACCTCTGGCTTCCTGCTCCTACTACTCTCCCTTCCCCACCATTATGAACCATAAGCTAAAATAAGACTGCTCCTTAAGCTGCTTTTGGCCACAGTATTTTGTCATAGTAACAACAACAGCAAAATAGCTGATACAGGCATCTAGACTGAATCCATTTCCCTACTATTGTGAATAATGCAGCAATGAACATGGATGTGCATACATCCCTTTAGTAGAATCCAGGGTTCTTGGGGGGACTCAGAAGTGGTAGAAGCTGGATCATAGAGAATATCTATTTTTAATTACTTAAATAAAATGTCATCAAATATATTTATTTATGCATGTTTTAGATGGGGGATACAGGTACCACAGTGTGTGTGTGGAGGTCAGAGGACAGGAGTTGTGTCTCTGCTTCTGCCTTGTGGGGCCCAGGAATGGAACTCAGTTGTGAGATAGCAGCAAGCACCTTTACCCTCTGAGCCATCTCTCTGGCCCTGTTTTTTGTTTCTTTTGTTTTTTTTTTTTAAAGATACCTCCATGCTTTCAATTTTCTCTAAAATCAAAACTTGACAAGCCAGAAGTAAACAGACTACTACTGAATCAGGGATGAATGAACTGCTGTTTGCTCGCTGCGGGGGAGGGGAGTGGAGTGGGGGGATAGGGCATGGGGGTGGGGTGGGGGTGGTCGTCTTCGTAATCATTCTCACTAATGCTTTGGTTGTATTCTATTAGTCTTGTTTGGCCTGCTTTGTTTACCTTCCTCCTGCCAGGCATGGCTCTTACCCCTTCTCCCTCCGATTTCTCAATGAGATCCCTATATTTAATGTCCAAGTCAGAAGCAGTCATTCTCCAAAAGGTGTGCTCTTCCCTTCCCAGAAAGCAATGACCTTTATTAGGTATCTGTAAACTATTTAACATGTCTTGTTGCAACATGGTTATTCTATGTGGTCCCTGGCAGATGGAAGGTACTTGTCCTACTTAGCTTTAACTGCCAACTTGACCCAGCCTGGAAATCACAAGAGAGGAGCCCTTCGGTTGAGCAATTCCATAGATCAAACTGGTCCAAGTATGTCTGTGGGGAATTGTCTTGATTGTTAGTTGACATAGTAGGATCCAGCTCCGCTCACTGTAGGTAGTTCCATTCCTTAGCAAGGTGATCTAGGATGTTTGAGGAAGCTAGCTAAGCATTTAAACTGATATATAATCAAATAAATACCTAGTGCCTTTTAAAAGTGGATACTTTTTAGATGGGGCTCTGGAGATGGCTCAGCTGGTAAAAGGATTTGCTACAGAAACCTGATGACCTGAAAGCTTAACCTCTATCCATTTTTCCATCTGCAAATGATAACTATGCCTCAAAAGGCTGAGAGTGGCGATGGTTTATACTGATTGCCACCTTGACAAGACCTAGAATCACCTAGGAATGGAACCTCTGGGCATACCTGTGACTTTAGAGATGAATTAAGCCACTGTGAATGTGGAATATACTCTTTGAGTGGCTGGGATCCTGTACTGAGTTAAAAGGAGAAAGAGAACTGAGTGCTAGCATTCATTGCTTCTGACCCCCTGCATCATGCTCCTGCCTCCGGTCACGCCTATCCTGCTTTGATGCCTCCACGACTATCCTGCTATGAGGGATCGCACCCTCAAACTGTAAGCCAGGATAAACCTTCCCTTCCTTCAGTTGTTTTTAGGAAGCATTTTATTACAGCAGCAACAACAAAAGCAGCTAGAAAATTGGTAGGCAAAAAAAGTAACTAATACACTGGTAAGGTCAACTAAAAAGCATGTAAAATAAAGTGTTTTGTCATTACAGATAAAAACCTATATAAAAACATGATCCCACTGAAGACCAGGAAAGAATTGATCTGAAGGTCTGGGCATGGAGCTAAAAAGAGCAGAAACTGTCAGCATTTACTGAATGCTGGCATACCCCATGATGCTGGCTTTATCTGACTTCATTTTCATAACAATCTCACATGAAGTTTGATAATCTCCATGTAAGCTGTTTTAAGAGGTATGTGTGTGTGTGTGTGTGTGTGTGTGTGTGTGTGTGTGTGTGTACACCCATGTGCAGGTGCCTGCAGAGGCCAGAAGAGGGTAATGAGTCCCGTGGAGCTGGAGTGGTTATAAGCTGCCTTGCATGTCTGATGGGACCTGAACTCAGAACCTCCAGAAGAACAGCAAGTGCTCTTAATTCCCGAGCTTCTCCCCAGCCCCATTTATCCCCATTTTTTAAGATAAGGTGGCTGCTTCAGAGACCCTAAGTTGCCCAAAGTCTTTCAAGTGATAAATGGTATGACATTTAAAAAAAAACTACAAAGAGAATATATAGTAACATGAAAAATATTAAGGGAAATGGGCAAATAAAAAATTGATTTGGGGCATGAAAAATGTATGTGGAGAGAGGATCAAGGACTAAGAATAGAAGCATGTCATAAATTTGGTGCAAGGAGAATTTTTCTACCTTTTTAACTTCCTTGCTCTTTGTTCAATAAGCTGGGGAGAGTATCATTGCACACGTATTTCTCTTAAATGATTCTTTTCATCCCATTAGTTTCCTCAAGATCACCTGGTGTCCACCCTGCAGCTTTGTGTGGCCCAATGTAACTAGGAACGTGTACTGACATAATTTTTGAATTATGCACACCCCACACACATACATACATATGCATACACCACACATACACACACACAGAGAGAGAGAGAGAGAGAGAGAGAGAGAGAGAGAGAGAGAGAGAGAGAGAGAGAGAGAAGGAGCTGGGGGAAGACCCTTTTCCTGCTTTAGCCTGGGACACCTTTCCAGGTCACCCTCTTGAGGATTCATTAACAACTTGTAGAACTCTGTAGCTCCTCCTAACACCAAGCTTGGCCCTCCTCAGTCCCTAACAGATCAGTAACAATGATACTATAAATAATGTAGCAATAAATAATGCTATTTATTTATTTCCAGGCAGGGTTTTTCTGTAGTACTGACTGTCCTGGAGCTGACTATGTAGATCAGGCTGTCCTAAAACTCACAGAGATCCACCTGCCTCTGCCTCCGGAGTGCTGGGATTAAAGATGTGCATCACCAACGCCCTTGATACGCTTTATAAAATATGAGACTGGGTCCTGAAAGATGCCTCATTGGGTAAAAATGCTTGGCAGCAAGTCTAAATATCTGAATTCCACAGATGTGAGTTCTATCCCTGGGATCCACATGGTAGAAAGAGACAACAGTTCCTTTAGTTGTTCTTGGACCTCATGATTCTCTCTGTTTCTGTTTCTGTCTCTGTCTCTCTGTCTCTGTCTCTGTCTCTCTCTCTCTCTCACACACACACATTTAAAATGTAAAAATAATTTCAAGTATGAAAATTGGGAAGGGGTGTTGGTGGAGGGTGAAGAGAAATTCACCAAGTGTTTTGTTTTTGTTTTGTTTTTCCAAGAGTAGATGAGAGTAGCTGCTGGGCGCTTGCCTGTAGTGGACAATCCAATTCCCCTGGGCACTACAAGACAAGATTAAAGTTTCAACAACAAAACCTCTGGCTTGAAACTGGAGGAGGGTGGTATAGTACTATTAGACGCCCCCCCCCACCCACACACACAGGCAAGCACCGGAAGTTAGGGGTTTGGCAAGCAGGTTGAAAACCGTCCCTCTTCCTGATCTCTGTCAACAGCTTCAGCCTGGAGCGTTTTGCACAAGGCGCAGCGGGTAGGGGAATAAACTCCAGTGCTCAAAAAGCCCTCCTTCTCTAGGAGCTGGGAATCTAGCGGTCAGGATGAAGCTGCGCTATTTCACGCACTGCAATATTTGGTACTCTTGCTCCGGATACAGGTAGAATCGGGGCTTCGAGAAACCACAATGCCTTTGGCTGGGACTCCAATGTCTTCAGTGTCTAACAGAGCCACCAATTCCGCAGGAGGCATGTGAGGAAGTAGTGGCTACAGAATCATGACAGGATTGTTAAAAACCTTCCCCGGAGGCGGAGGCGGCCGCTACGATTCTCTCCGCCCGCCTGGGACAGCGCTACAGCTACAGCTCCTATTGGTGGAGGCTCCATACCTCCTCCGCCCACTTCAGCCCACACCAGGGGCCCCTGGGTTCCAGCCACTATCCATGGGAGGTCTGTCTGAGCCATCCCTGCGCTCAGACATCGGTCCCCAGCCCTCAGCAGCCAGTTACCCTGAAGACCACAAAGGGACCTGGAGATCCTGATGCGCTGGGCAAAGCTGAATTAAGGGATCCCACTCATTTTTTTCCAACCTGGAAAAAAGGACCCACGAAAGCCGCCAAAAGAAGCGCGAAAGGGAGGCTGCAGTTTGGAAAAAGAACCAGGGTGGCGCGATTTAGACTTCTCTGCGGTACAGGGAACGAAGCGCCTCCTTCTATTTCGCCACCCATTCAGTCCATGCAACCACGCGCACATCTGCCCAAGAGCCCAAGTCCCTGAACAATGGAAGTCTCTAACCTCTCAGGCGCCACCCCTGGCTTGGCCTTTACCTCGGAGCCGGAGAGCTGCAGTGACAGCTCAGGTTCCACCAGGGGCGTGGGGTGCACCCCAGGTGGGCTCCTCTTGCCTGACCGTGAGCCACACTTCTCCATCTTCACCGTGCTCGTGGTGACTCTATTGGTCTTGCTGATCGCTGCCACTTTCTTATGGAATCTGCTAGTTCTGGTTACCATCCTGCGTGTCCGTACCTTCCACCGCGTACCACATAACTTGGTGGCCTCTACAGCCGTCTCCGACGTGCTTGTGGCGGCCCTGGTGATGCCACTGAGCCTGGTAAGCGAGTTGTCGGCTGGACGACGTTGGCAGCTGGGCAGAAGTCTGTGCCACGTGTGGATCTCCTTTGACGTGTTATGCTGCACGGCCAGCATCTGGAACGTGGCTGCCATCGCCCTGGACCGCTACTGGACCATCACGCGTCACCTACAATACACGCTGCGCACCCGGCGCCGGGCTTCTGCGCTCATGATCGGGGTCACCTGGGCACTGTCCGCGCTCATCGCGCTCGCCCCGCTGCTCTTTGGCTGGGGCGAAGCCTATGATGCTCGGCTGCAGCGTTGCCAGGTGAGCCAGGAGCCCTCCTATGCTGTCTTCTCCACTTGCGGAGCCTTCTACTTGCCTCTGGCCGTGGTGCTCTTCGTCTACTGGAAGATTTACAAAGCAGCCAAGTTTCGCTTTGGCCGCAGACGGAGGGCTGTGGTACCCTTGCCCGCCACCACGCAGGTGAGAGGGGTTGGTTGGGAATTTGGGGGCGAGACACCCTGGGAGGGTTGAAATTTAGAGAAAATGGAAGAGTGGGACAGAGCTTGACTACTGCGGCATAAGAGGAAAATCTGTCATATTGGGAACGCGAGAGGAGATGGCAATCTGCTCTTTGGAAGAGCACATGGGGTGGCTTATCGCTTGTACTTCTAGCGAACCACCTGCGGGACACACACCTGTGAAAATGGTTTCTTCACTTGCACATTCGGACTAGTGCTGGAGCCTCCAAAACATCAAAAGTAGGTGTGTGTGTGGTGTGTGTGTGTGTGTGTGTGTGTTGAGGCGGAGTCTCGTTAAGCCCAGACTAGACTTCAACTTTCTTTGTAGGTGAGGATAGCCTTGGATTTCTAGTCCCCCAGCCTCCACCACCAGAGTGGAAGATTACAGGCATGCACCACCAACCTCCCTGTATGCAATGGGGTTGGGATGAGGGTGGAACTCAGGGTTTCTTGCATGGGAGGCAAGTCAGTGTACTAATTCAGCTCCATCCCCTGCTTAGCTTTCTTTTTTTATTTTTTGTTTTTTGTTTTTCAAGACAGTGTTTCCCTGTATTGTTTTGGAGGCTGTTTTGGAACTCACTCTGTAGACTAGGCTGGCCTCAAACTCACAGAGATCTGCCTGACTCTGCCTCCCGAGTGCTGGGATTAAAGGCATGTGCCACCAATGCCCAGCCCTGCCTCCTGGCTTTCTTGATGTTAGCAAGTCACATCTAATTATCTGGGCTCAGGCAGGCAGGATGTCTTATCTGGTAAAGGCTCTTTCCGCCAGGCCTGACAGCCTGAGTTCCATCCCTGAGACTTGTCCACATGGACTGCACTGCACTTGCAAAGAATCTCTCTCTCTCTCTCTCTCTCTCTCTCTCTCTCTCTCTCTCTCTCTCTCTCTCTCTCTCTCTGTCTGTCTGTCTCTCTCTGTATATGTCTCTCCCTTTCTCTCTGTTCTGTCTCTCTGTCTCTCTGTCTCTCTCTCTCTCTCTCTCTCACACACACACACACACACACACACACACACACACACACACACACACACGCGCGCGTGTTCATTCACTTGTCAGCACTCTTCATTCTGTCCATGGCAGGTTTGAAGCTACCAACTTCTTGATCCCTGCTAGACTGACTGTTCTGGACGGTAGTGGGATGTCATTCACCTTAATATATGTGAAATTCCTGTAGCTTTCACTCTTTTCTGCCACTGAATCAAGACCCTTCAGAGTCCAGTGACCATATTCCAAAACTCTAGAAGCCACTTCCCAGACTCTTTTTTCTCTCTCTGTATGTGTGTGTGTGTTTTAAAACAACAACAACAACAAATCCATCTCCATTCTCCTTTGTTTAGACCAACCCCAGTAATGTCCCTTGGAGATCCGGAGGAGAGAAACTGGGTTGCAGTTCCAACTCCAGACAACCATTGCTTAATAATACCCTTGTGCCTCATTTTTCTCAACTTTAAACAAGTTAGTTGTTACTTTAATTTAATTTTTGAAGGCAGGGACTCAGGCGTTGCAAGTTGACCTGTAACTTCCTGAGTAGCTGAGGGTGGCGTTGAACTACCCATCTTTCTCCCCTCACCTCCCAGGAGCTGGAATTAGAGGCAGGCACTATCACCCCTAGTTTATAGAGATGTGGGAATGAAGCCTTCAGCTTTGTATGTGTTGGGCAAGCATTCTACCCACATCCCCAGCCTTAGGTGCTACTGTATTGTATAATGCTCCCGGTGAGGATCCCTCGAACTGAAGAATGAAAAAATATCTATATAGTACTGGCTCATAGTGGGTGCCAGAAGGGGTAGAGGAAAGGATGTCTTAACAGCCCACCAGTTTAGCTGAATCAGTGGAGCTGCAGGTTCAAAGTAACTTCAAAAAAAAAAAACCTGACGGAAAACAATTGAGGAAAACATCTAATGTCACAGAACTCTGGACTCCACACACATGCATGTATACCCATGTACACACACACACACACACACACACACACACACACACACACACAATGTGTGGACCAAGAAAGGGATCAAAGTTAAAGAGAGCTTGAGCTAGGAAAGGCTGCTGTAGTTTGTTTTACTTTCCTAAGTGCGTGCGCTTTTAAAAGTAAATTCTTTTTCGTTTTAATGGCAGAGGATTTTTTTAACACAAAACAGGAATGTCAAGTCTATAATTGGAAAATGTTGGAAGGGAGAGCTTTACTCAGAATTAATGATGCTCTTTGAAAGGTCCCTCGGAAATGCCTAGGGTGATCATGGCTTCTCCATCTGATTGGAGGAGTAGGGCTGACTTTTAATAGCTACATCCATCAGTTCTGCACCTAGGAAAATCACGGTGGAATGGACGCCTGGAAGGCCTGCCAAGTCTGATTTTACTCTTCATTTTGGTAGAAGAAACAGGTTTGTTTATTTCTTTATTTACTTTGGTTTGGTTGCGTTGCTGGCGATCAAACTGGGGACCTCGCACTATCACTTAGCACTATCCCTGGCCCTTTCTGTTCTCTTCAGACACATCCTGTTTAGAAAGGTGATGTGAAGAGGGGGGAAGGACAGCTGGCTGACCAATCAGAAGCAGCCCTTGATGGGGAGAAAGAACTCCAGAAGGCAGGGCCAGAATTGTACTGAGTTACTCTTTATTTATTTAATTTTTTTGGTAATCTTTTTTAAAAAATTAAATTAGAAACAAGCTATTTTACATGTCAATCCCAGTTCCCTCTCTCTCCCCTCCTCCTATGCCCCCCACCGACCTCCTATCCCATACCCCTTCTGCTCCCCAGGGAGGGTGAGGCCTTCCATGGAGGATCTTCAGAGTCTGTCTTAACATTTGGGGCAGGGTCTAAGCACTCCCCCTTGTGTCTAGGCTGAGAGAGTATCCCTCTGTGTGGAATGGGCTACCATTCATATACTGGGGATAAATACTGATCCACTACCAGAGGCCCCATAGATTGCTCAGGCCTCCTAACTGACACCCATGTTCAGGGGGTCTGAATCAGTCCTATGCTGGTTTCCCAGCTATCAGTCTGGGGTCCATGAGCTCCACCTTGTTCAGGTCAGCTGTTTCTGTGGGTTTCTCCAGCCTGGTCTTGACCCCTATGCTCATCACTCCTCCCTCTCTGCAACTGGATTTCAGGAATTCAGCTCAGTGTTTAGCTGTGGGTGTCTGCTTCTGCTTCCATCAGCTACTGGATGAAGACTCTAGCATGGCATATAAAGTAGTCATCAATCTCATTATCGGGGAAGGGCATTTAAGGTAGCCTCTCACTATTGCTTATATTGTTAGTTGGGGTCAACCTTGTAGATTTCTGGACATTTCCCTAGTGCCAGATTTTGCTTTAAACTTAAAATGGCTCCCTCTATTATGGTATCTCTTTTCTTGTTCTCCTCTATTCTTCCCCTGACTCCCTCATGTCCTCTTCTTCCCTCCTCTTCTCCCCTTCTCTTTCTCCTAACTCCTTCTCCCCTCCCACACTGCTCCCAATTAGCTCAGGAGATCTTGTCTATTTCCCTTTCTCCGGGAGGGTCCTTCTTGTTTCCTAGCTTTTCTGGTGGTGTGGACTGTAGACTGGTAATCCTTTGCTCTATGTCTAGAATCCATATATGAGTGAGTACATACCATGTTTGTCTTTTTGTGACTGGGTTACCTCACTCAGGATGATTTCTTCTAGTTCCATCCGTTTGTCTGTGAATTCAAGATTCCATTGTTCTTTCCCGCTGAGTAGTACTCCATTGTGTAAATGTACCACATATTCTCTATCCACTCTTCAGTCAATCAGAGTCTAGGTTGCTTCCAGGATCTGGTTATTACAAATAATGCTGCTATGAACATAGTGGAACAGACATCCTTGTTGTATGAATGTGCATCTCTTGGGTATATGCCTAAGAGTAGAATTTCTGAATCTTGTGGTAGACTGAGTCCCATTTTCCTGAGGAACCACCATACTGATTTCCAAAGTGGCTGTAGGAGTTTGCATTCCCACCAACAGTGGAGGAGTGTTCCCATTTCTCCACATCCTCTCCAGCATAAACTTTCATTGGTGTTTTTGATTTTAGCCATTCTGACAGGAGCAAGGTGGTATCTCAGAGTTGTTTTGATTTGCATTTTGATGGCTAAGGATATTGAGCACTTTCTTAAGTGTGTGAGCCATTTTAGATTCCTCTATTGAGAATTCTCTATTTAGTTCTTGTAAAGAGAAGCCTTTTTCTTGAGTGAAACCTTCCCGCCAGCCTGGTTCTAGAGCCGCATCAGTCCCAAATAAACACACAGGAGGCTATATTAATTATGAAGCTGTTGGCCTTGCTTGTTTCTTACTGGCTAGCTCTGACTTATGTAATTACCCCATAATTGTTAATCTACGTATGTCTCTTACCGGAGAAGTTTCTGGGCTTCCTACCCCATGGCGTTACATCTCGACTCCTGTGTTTCTCCTTCCCAGAGTCCTCCTGGACTCCTAGTCCCACCTATCTAGATTCCTATTGGCTCAACAGTGCTTTATTGACATAAGACTTCCCCAACAAGTTCTCTATCACACTTTTTAGTTGGATTATTTGGTATTTTGGTGGCTAGCTTCTTGGGTTCTTTGTATATTTTGGAAATCAGTCCTCTGTCAGATGTGGGGTTGGTGAATGAATATCTTTTCCCAATCTGTGGGCTGCCGTTTTGTCTTCCTGACTGTGTCCTTTGCCTTACAGAAGCTTCTCAGTTTCAGGAGGTCCCATTTATTAATTGGCGATCTACTGAGTTACTCTTTAGAGGTAGGGCCATGGGAAAGTCCACCTCCACTCTGGGCCTTGGCTTCTGCAATGCATGGTATTATCTCTGTCGTGGTTTGAATGTGAAGTGTCTTCTATGTGTTTGAGTACCTGGCTTCCAGCGGGGGATGCTGCTTGGGAAGGCCATGAAGTCTTTAAGAGACAGAGCCTCCCTTGAAGAAATGAGTTGCCTAGAATGACCCTTGATTTCCCAGCCCTATTTTCCTCCCTTTCGAACTGAGAATGCAATGTGACCAGATACCTCCTACTCTTGCTATAATGACTTCCCCTCCATGACAGATTGCGTCTGAGAATTGTAAGAGCAAAAAACTTCACCCCTTAAATTGCTTTTTGTAAGATATCTGGTCAGAAAAAAAAACAGAAAAAATATTTAATAACACAAGATGGTTAATATGTTTATTCATTATTCATTTACTTATTTAGTTATTTTTCATTTATTTTGAGACGGGTTCTCTCTATGCAGCCCTGGCTGTCCTGGAACTTGCTTTGTAGACCAGACTGACTTGATCTCACAGAGATTAGCCCGCCTCTGCCTCCTGAGTGCTGGGATTAAAGACATGCACCTCCCCTGCTCCACTGCCCAGCTTGTCTTTCTATTTTCTTTCCTTTTTTTTTGTTTTTGTTTTTGTTTTTCAAGACAGGGTTTCTCAGTATTGTTTTGGAGGCTGTCCTGGAACTCACTCTGTAGACTAGGCTGGCCTCAAACTCACTGAGATCCGCCTGCCTCTGCCTCCCGAGTGCTGGGATTAAAGGCGTGAACGACCAATGTCCGACTCTTTCCTTCTTTTAAGACTTGAGTTTGGGGGCTCTCACTCCCAAGGCATGACCTGTACCAAGTGAGCTATCCCTCTAACCCCCCAGAGACTGTTTTACTGCTGGAATTATTTGCCCCTCCACAGTCTCTCCTCAGGTGACAGGTGGAGAGGATGCTGGGGTGTACACTGACACAGGAAAAGGCTCCTCTTGCAGAGATTTCCAGGATAGCCTCCAAAATAATACAGAGAAACCCTGTCTCAAAAAAACAAAAAATAAAAGGATTTATTTATATTTATGCGGATGATGTCTCTCTGTGACTGTGTGTATGTGTGTACAGGTGTGCACAGAGGCCAGAGAAGGTTTCACATCCCCTGTAGATGGAGTTACAGGTAATTGTGAGCTGTGTGACATGAGTGCTGCTAAGAATCAAGTGTTCTAACCACTGAACCATATCCAGGTTCTTTAGGTTGACGTTCTATGGCTCAGACTTCCCTGTCCTAGCCAAAAGACATAGTCTCACAGCAGATTTCCTGGTCCTCTGCTCTTACAGTCTTCCCACCCTCTTTTCGTCAGTGTTCCCCGAGTCTTAGTGAGGATGAGTTGTGTTGTAGGTCTCTCAGTTGGGATTGAGCACTCGCATTTTGACTAGTTCTGCTGCAGCAGAAAGAACCCCTTTGATGCAGGGTGAGATGCACACTTATGTGGGCCCTCGCCATCGGTGCTCCATTATTTTATTTTGTGAGACAGAGTCTCAAGTGTTCCAGGCAGACCTCAAACTCACTATGTAGTTGAGGATAACTGGTCCTTCAGCCTCCACCTCCTGAGTGCTGGGAATGCAGGTTTGTGCTGTTTTATGTGGTCCTGGGATGGAACAAAGGGCTTAGTGCACGCTAGGCAAGCACTCTACCAGCTGCGCTATGCCATCTGCACTCTCCAGCCGTTTTAATAGATGTCCAGTGATACCCCATTGCTGCTTTGATTTCTGTTTATCTGCTGCCATGAGGTGTAGCATATTTTTGTATTTTTAATGATGTGCATTTTCTTTAAAATTCACCTACCTATCTATTTATGGTGTACACATGTGTGTGCTGGAGAGGAACTTTCTATTGTCTGTTCTCACTACCTTGTGGGTCTTGGGCATCAAATTCAAATACTTGGCATTGAGTATCTTTACCCACTGTGCCACGTTGCCAGCCCAAGATATGTAGAACTATGATATTTTTAGTGATGTATTTGTTAAAGTTTTTTTGCCTATTTTAAATAGACTGTTTTACATTCCTTTTTTTGCACATGTGTGTGTGTGTGTGTGTCTGTCTGCAAATGTGAGTCACAAATGTGTGTGTAGGCGGCACATGTGTGTACATGTAAAGGCCTGAGGTTGATACTGGGTAACTTGTTTGATCCTTCTTCACCTTACATATTGAGACAGGGACTCTCAATGAACGCAGAGCTTGCTTACCTGGATTTCCTCCTACAGTATTTCCTAGGAATTTATATTTACCCTTTGATATATTTTGTAGTATGTTCTGTGAAGGTGTTAGGTCTAAGTGGATGTTAGTTGTAGCCTCAGTTGTTGAAAACATTTTTTACCCATTTTATTACGTTTGTTCCCTTGTCAAAGATCAGCTGACCATATGCCCTAACTTCATTTCTACTGCTTTGATAAAATCCCCTGACCAAAAAAAAACAACATAGGGAGAAAAAAAGGCTTATTTTAGTCTTTGTTTTTTTCTTTTTTCTTTTTTTATTGTTTTAAATTTATTTTTATTTTTTTTATGTATGTGCCAGTGACCACTATCAACTCCAGTCATCGAGGCAAGCTCTATTGGTGTTAGCAAAAATCCTGCCACGCATTCAATGTAGCACACCTCCCCTATTTTAGTCTTACTTCTAGGTTCTAGTCCATCATAGTGAGAAATCAAGACAACAGAAACTTAAAGCTGGTCACATCACATCCACACTCAAGAGCAGAGAGAAATGAATGAATGCATGCTTACTACTGTTCAGTCCACTTTCTCTGCTCTTACATGGTCTAGGACTCAAACCTAAGGAATGCTATTGCCTAAAGTGGGCTGGGTCTTCCCATGCCAACTAATGCAGTTAAGACAATCACTCACAGAAATGTCCAAAGGCCAATCCCTCATTGAGATTATCCAAGTGATTGTGGATTGCATCAGGTGGACAATTTAACCACCACGCACCACATATATGTAGGTTTATTATTGGGCTCTCCATGTTCCATTGATCCACTGTATTTATATGTTCTTTTGCCAATGTCACATACTCTTGATTACTAAAATTTTATAGTACTTCTTTGTAGTTGTTTTGGTTTGGTATTTTTGGATTCAGGGTTTCTCTGTGTAGCCCTGGCTGTCCTAGAATTCTCTCTGTAGACCTGGCTAGCCTCGAACTCAGAGACCGCCTACCTCTGTCTCCTAAGTGCTGGGATTAAAGGCATGTGCCACCAATGGCTGGCTATACTATGTTTTTAAAAGGATTTATTTATATGCATGTGGATGATGTCTCTCTGTGACTATGTGTATGTGTGTGCAGGTATGCACAGAAACGCCTCAGTCTCAGTGGTCTGTGGTCATTCCTGGGAGAGACTGTCTCAATCAGTGATTGACATTGGAGGTTGGAACTCCCAGAGGACCGTGAGCAACCCTGTCCCTGGGTGAGTGGGCCTGGGCTGTATCAGTGATCCTCATCCCTCTGTGACACTCAACCTGGAAGTGTAAACTAAACAAATCATTTCCTCCTGAAGTTGCTCTTGGTAAGAATGTTTTATCAAAAAGCAAACTGGGACACTGTGCAAGCATGAGGGTCAGTCTCCAGAGCCCGCATAAGACTCGTTGAGGGTTGGTGCCCTCGACACACGCTTGCTTGTCTTGCCTCTCCTCGGGTGGGACTGGGTGGTTAAAGGGTGTTTGAGTTTAATGCTTATTTCTCCAAGGTAGATTAGACTCTGGCTAATTAATTTCTCCTGATGCTAAGCCTTGTTCGGAACAATAAAATGATCTGATGGGTTTTGAAACAGATCTCCCTATCACCTGTGGTAACAAAAAGATCCCCTCACACTATTTGTTTCATGGACAGGACAGAATTTCTGAAGGTACAAACTTATAGAAGTCTATACCTTTGCTGCCCATGTCCTTCCCTGAGTGAAGTGGTGTGCTAGTGTGTGTGGGTCGACGTATGTGTGGAGGCCAAAGGTTGATGTTAGTCATCTTCCTTAGTTACTTTCCACCTTGTTTCTTTAAACTATGTCTATGTCTGTGTGAGAGTATGTATACCTATGCCTGGGTATAAAAGCAAGATGGAAGAAATTAGAGAAATATCACCCTTTACAATAGCCACAAAGAGCACAAAATATCTTGCAGTAATGGCAATCAAACAAGTGAAAGACCTGTACAGTAATAACTTTGAGACCTTAAAGAAAGAAATTAAAGAAGACACCAGAAAATTGAAAGATCTTCCATGCTCTTGGATAGGTATGATCAATGTAGTAAAAATGGCCATCTTGCCAAAGCAATTTACAGATTCAGTGCAATCCCCATCAAAAATACCAATGCAATTCTTCACAGATCTTGAAAGAACTATACTCAACTTTATATGGAAAAACAAAAAACCTAGTATAGCCACAACCCTATACAATAAAGGAACTTCCAGAGACATCACCATCCCTAACTTTAAGCTCTATTATAGAGCCATAGTCCTGAAAACAGCTTGGAATTGGCACAAAAACAGACAAGTAGACCAATGGAATGGAATTGAACATCCTGATATTAACCCCCACACCTGGTTTTTGGCAAAGAAGCTAAAGTTATACAACGGAAAAAAGAAAGCATCTTCAACAAATGCTGCTGTCATAACTGGATGCTGGCATGTAGAAGACAGCAGATAGATCCATGTCTATTGTCATACACAAAACTTAAGTCCAAATGGATCAAAGACCTCAACATAAATCCAGCCACACTGAAACTCTTAGAAGAGAAAGTAGGTGGTACCCTCGAATGAATTGGTACAGGAGACTGCTTCCTGAACATAACACCAGTAGCACAGACACTGAGATTGACAATTAATAAATGGGACCTCCTGAAACTGAGAAGCTTCTGTAAGGCAAAGGACACAGTCAGCAAGACAAAACGGTAGCCCACAGAATGGGAAAAGATCTTCTCCAACCCCATATCTGATAGAGGGCTGGTTTCCAAAATATACAATGAACTCAAGAAGCTAGCCACCAAAACACCAAATAATCTAATTAAAAAGTGTGGTAGAGAACTAAATAGAGAATTCTCAATAGAGGAATCTAAAATGGCTGAAAGACACATAAGAAAGTGCTCAATATCCTTAGCCATTAGGGAAATGCAAATCAAAACAACTCTGGGATATCATCTTACACAGGCCAGAATGGCTAAAATCAAAAACACCAATGATAGTCTATGCTGGAGAGGATGTGGAGAAAGAGGAACACTCCTCCATTGCTGGTGGGAGTACAAACTTGTACGACCACTCTGGAAATCAGTATGGCAGTTTCTCAGGAAAATGGGAGTCTACCTCAAGATCCCACAATTCCTCTCCTGGGCATATACCCAAAGAATGCACATTCATACAACAAGGACATCTGTTCAACTATGTTTGTAGCAGCATTGCTTGTAATAGCCAGAATCTGGCAACAACCTAGATGCCCTTCACCTGAAGAATGGCTAGAGAAAATATGGTACATTTACACAATGGAGTACTACTACTCAGCAGAAAAAAACAATTGAATCTTGAAATTCTCAGGCAAATGGATGGAACTAGAAGAAACCATCCTGAGTGAGGTAACCCAGTCACAAAAAGACAAACATGGTATGTACTCACTCATATATGCTTTTTAGGCATAGAGAAAAGGATTACCAGATTATAATCCACACCACCAGAAGTTCTAGAAAACAAGGAGGACCCCAAGAGAAAAACTCATGGTCTCCTGAAGAAGGGAAGGGAGACAAGAACCCCTGAGCAAATTGGGAGCACAGGGACAGGAGGAGAGACATGGAAAGAAGAGAAGGGGAGGAAGGGGAAGGAGAACAGGAGGACTGAGATGGGAGGAATAGAAGAGGACAAGAAAGGAGATGCCTTGATAGAGGGAGCCAGTACAGGTTTGGAGGAAATGGTAGGGGATCCACAGGGATAACCCCAACTAAGAATCTAAGCAGTGGTAGAGAGGCTGCCTTTGATGCCCTTCCCCTATAATGACATTGATGACTACCTTGGTTACCATTCCTAGAGCCTTGACTCAGTAGCTGATCAAAGCAGAAACAGGCACCCATAGCTATGCACTGAGCCATACTCCCGGAATCCAGTTATGGAGAGGGAGGAGAGATGAGCAAATGAACCAAAACAGAGATACTCTCAGAAACAGTTGACCTGACCTAATGAGAGCACGGAGACCCTAGTTGTAAAGCAGGGGAACCAGCATTGGACCAAAGCAAGCATTCTGAATGTGGGTACCAGATAGGAGGCCAAGGCAGTCTATGGAACCTCTAACAGTGGAGCCAGGGTTTGTTCCTAGGTCACAAATGGACTTTGGGAGCCCATTCCCTATGGAGGGATACTATTGCAGTCCAGATATGGAAGTGAGGGCCTGGGTCCTCCCCGAAATGATGTGATGGACTTTGGTGATCCCCCGTGGAGGGTCTCACTATCCCTGGGGAGTGGGTGGTGGGTGGGTTGGGAGGTCAGTGATAAGCATGGGGAGATGGGAGGGAGAGGGAATGGGGGATGGATATGTAATAGGAGTGTTTCTAAAAATAAAAAAACTAAACACACACACACACACACAAAATGAGGGCAGCAGGTGCCCTCCTCTAGTACTCTCTGCCTATTCCTTTGAGGAAGGGTCTCTCCCTGAACCTGGATCTTATATTTTCTCAGCTAGGCTGGAAGTCGGAAAGCTCAGCAATCCTCCTGTCTCTACCCCCTCACACCTGAAGTTGCAGACATACAAAGGATTCTGGGATTCAAACTGCAGTTTTCATGACAGTACTAGCCGGTGCTCTGAACTGCTGGGCCATCTCCCTAGACCTGTTCACCTTGGTGTTTTGAAACAGTGTCTCTCACTGACCCTGGAGCTCACAGTACGTCGTCTAGACTGAGTGGTCAGTGAGCCCCCAGAGGTCCTCCTGTCCCCATCTCTCCAGCACTCCCCATTATAAGCTTTTGTCACCAAGTCTGGAAGTTTTGGATGGGTTCTGGGGGTTGAACTCAGATCCTCATCTTGCACAGAAAGCACAACCTTTTTTGCCCAGCTACATCTGGAGCTTTTAGCACTCAGATGTATCCGCACTTGCAGCACCTTGTCAGTCACCTTACAATTTTCTGCCTGTCTACTTGTCCCTGTTTATTCATGCCTATTCCCCTCAGTCTCCGTACTCACTGGTTTCTATCTTGGAAACAGCATCTGAGCCTTGTGACCTCACTTTTCTGACAGAACTGAGAATAGCTGACTTTTTTTTCTGCTCAGCTTTTCCCCTTGTTCTGCTATTTTAATTCCATATTTCTTTTGTTCCTAGGCAAAGGAGGTGCCTGAGGAGGCTGAGATGGTATTCACAGCACGTGGCCGAGCTACAGTGACCTTCCAGACAAGCGGAGACTCATGGCGGGAGCAGAAGGAGAAGCGAGCGGCCATGATGGTGGGGATCTTGATCGGTGTGTTTGTGCTGTGTTGGATCCCCTTCTTCCTGACAGAGCTCATCAGCCCACTCTGTGCCTGTAGCCTGCCACCCATCTGGAAAAGCATATTCCTGTGGCTTGGGTATTCCAACTCCTTCTTCAACCCCTTGATTTACACAGCCTTTAATAAGAACTACAATAATGCCTTCAAGAGCCTCTTCACTAAGCAGAGATAAGAAGGGCTGGGGGACACAGGGGAAGACCAGGGAAGGGCAAGGGGATTTGTAACTCCCATTTCACCAGAGACCTGGGGCCTTCTCTCCACCACACACTAATGACACTTCTAAAGTTATACCATTGGGCCTGGAATGTGGATGAGTTCTCATGAAGGGTGACATCTGTTTGGCAAACACGCCCATGCCTTCTACAGAAGGGCACAACAGACAGTACTAGTGGAGTGTGGTACATGTCTACACTAGGCAGAAGCCCTGCCAACCCCTTACAGGATGTATTTTAGGCATTTCTGGTAATGCATTGGACTTGACCTGTGACAAAGCTGATTTGCTTTTGTTTTAATACTATGTTCCTCAGTGAGGGTCTCTCAGGGCTTTCCTGAGGCTGTCTCCTTGACACAGCTTCTCCCCTACCCTTAATCCACCAGAGGAGTCTACCTTTATTAGCTTCTTACATACATATCCTCCACAAGGTGACGATTCTCAGTTTGCAAACTGATGAACCTCACCTGAAACCTTGTTAAAAAGTGTTCCAAGCAGGTGTCTTCAAGACGGCTCAGTGCCACCAAGCTTGGTGACCTGCTTTTAACCCTTGAGACCCACACAGTGAAAGGAAAGAGAGAAAGCTGTCTCTGGATATGTGTCAGCTGCCTTCTCCCCCATGTGCACACAAAATAAACAGTGCGTATCATTTAAAAATGGAAAAAGTGTCCAGTAATTCACAGACTGAGCCAGACTCTCAAAGAGGCCTGGTGGTCTAGTACTGCAGTGTCTCAGTGGTTTTTCTGTTTTATTTTTGTTGTCATTATTTTGAGACAGGGTCTCCTATGTAGCCCTGACTGGGCTGGGACTCAATATGTTACCAAGTTGGCCTCTAACTAAAGGGATTCACCTGCCTTTACCCCCTGAGTGCTGGGACTAAAGATGAGCATATCATCATGCCCAGCTTTTATTATTTGTTTGTTTGTTTTTTAACAAGTAATTAGTCCATGTGAGATACTCCTGGGTGCTTACATTACTCTTCAAAGTTTTGTTTTTCTAAGATTTGCTTTTATTTTTACTGATGTGTATATGTGTGTATATACTGGTATCTGCAGGGACCAGAAGAGGGTGTCAGATCCCCTGGAGCTGGAGTTACACAGTTCTAAGCTGCCCCATGTGGATGCTGGGAACTGAACTCTGGTCCTCTGCAAGAACAATAGAACTTTTAACTGCTGAGCCATCTCTCTAGCTCCTTCCCTTACTCTTTAGAGCAATTAAATGGGCATTTCTGGGGATGATCCAGAGAGCAGGACTCCCTGAAGCTTCTCACGTGGCCTGCTGTGAAGTCTCTTCTATCACAGGGAGGGACAACTGTGAGAAGCTGCTGATGCATGTATGCCTGCAGACACACACACACACACACACACACACACACACACACACTGTGTGTGTACACCTAAGTGTGCTTGAGTGAGGGTGGAGTACTACTATTAAGACATTTAAATGCCATATTCTGCAGGTCTTTGAAGTGTTTGAAGACCAAATATCCATGTCTGACTAACCTCATAGGTATAAGAAGCATGGGTAACTACAATCTGTAATTCTCAGAAATATAGTTGCTCAATGGCTGAAGCTTCCCAACATAATTTAGCAAGGATAATGACTTCAGTGTATATATATGACAGAGATATAACTGAAATATCTTGATTAGAGGTAGAACTGTAAAGTGCAATATGATAAAGTATCCTAAGTTGTATCAATATACAATGGGCACCTTATGTGTGCATAAGTGAGTGTGTGTGTGTGTGTGTGTGTGTGTGTGTAAGCAATAAAATACCCCTGAGGCATTCCTTTCTTGGCACACTATCAATTTATTTATGGTGCCTACTCCAACATCGGGAGTGTGCCGCTCACTGTAGACTCATAACCCATACCAACAAAACCTCTATATCATACAAATCCTTTTGGCTGAAAGACACTAAGGGTCATAGTCAGATGCGCAGCTACAAGACTCTGGGTGGCCCATAGAACAGACCTTTGCCACCTTGCTCAGATACCTTGGCCTGTGTGGGCCTTTCCAGCTCTGGGTTGTCTTCTTAGTCTCATGGGTGGGGACACAGTGTGTTCTCAAGAGAGAGCAAGTGGATGAGCCACTCGCATTAAGTCTGCTGATGCCCCAGGGACAGAAGCCCAAAGTGGGGACAGAGAAGTGGATATTAGGAGGGAAGGAAATAAGAGCTGGGGAAAAGGCTCAGGAGGCAAAAAATGCTCACTCTGAACTCCTGAGGACTTGAGTCTAAACTGCCAGAACCTAAATAAGGCAGAACACAGAAGTGTGTGTCTGTATTCCCAATGTTCCTATGGTGACCGGGGGCAATGACGGGGAATCCCTGCAAGCTTTTAGATCAGCTAACCTGGAGTATGAGGCAATGAACAAGAGCCTTTGCCCCAAGCAAGACTGAAGGTAGGAGTGTAGTACTCACCTACTTTATTATTATAGCAGTCTAGTAATTTGGAAGCCTGTATCTGTCCTCACCTTCTCGCAGTCAATCATCTCCAGAGGAAGCCCCATTAGAGCTGCTTCCCTCTCACAATCCTCCAATGGCTCCTCACACAGGTGCTCAAATGCACCTGGATGTGTGCTTAGGCAGTCTTTTTACTCACGATCCCCTCTGCTCAGAATTGCCACCAGGAATCCATGTGACTGTGTCCCCAGTGGGTGGCTGAGGCCTTCTCTAGCTTTTCAGTGTAACGATGTGGCCACCACCAAACCCAGTCCTCCGGGACCCTCTTCCTTGTTTGAACCAGCATATTGAAGCAGCTGATGTGATGATGTTCTTGTGTGCCTCCTCCCCACTCCAGTCCCTCTGGGAAGACAGGTTCTCTTGTCTGCTCTATTCATTATTGTACCAGTGCCTGACACTGTTGGTTGAATGTATCCGTGAACAATGAAGATTCTCACCAAGCAGGCACCCCAAGGCAAATGATCCCCCTGGTTTGGTTCAGAAGTTTACCACACTTCCAGGAATCATGCTTTTCCGCCAGTATCAAGATGTCTCTGCCCAGAATCACAATGGCTGATGCTACTTGAGCTCTGTCTTTTCTTCTACTGGTTGGAAGAACGGGAAGGGTAGCAGGAGCTCTTGATAGCTCTCTTGCTGATGTAGCCACGGAGCCTGTCCTTGATGGGGGTGTGTTAGCAGTATCCCTCAACACATCACAATTGGCCTGGACATCTGTTTATAAATCAGTTCAGGAAGTAGAGGATTTCCCCGCTTTAGAACAGCGGTAGTTGGGCTAGAGATGGTTGAGGTTAAGAGTGATTGCTGCTCTTGGAGAGGACCTGAGTTCCATCTCTAGCATGCATGTCAAGAGGCTGATGAATACTTGTAACTCCAACTCCAGGGATACCTGATGTCTTCTTCTGGCTTTCACAGGCACCTGCACTCACATGTGTGGGAACATGCAGTGTTTGCACACCCCTCCCCTCACTTAATAGACATCACGTGGTTCCTTCTCTGGGGGATTCGATGGCTAATGTTAATTGTCAGTTTGATGGGATTCAGAATAGTCATGGGAATAAAACCCTAGGAATTTTATGTGATGGAGTTTCTAGATTAGGTTAACAGATGTGGGAAACCCACCCTGAGCATGGATGGCATCATGGACTGGGATCTCAGACTGAATAAAAAAAGAGAATGTGAGCTGAGTAATGGAATTCTTTCTGTGCTTCCTGTTGGTGGGTACAATGGAACCAGACACTTCCAAAGTTCCCATTGCTGTGCCTCCCACCACGATGGGCTGTATCCTTGAACTGTGAGCCAAAATACACCCCCCCAAGCTGCTTTTGTCAGGTATCTAATCACAACCACAAGAAAGATAACTAATGCACTGGGGCTGGACAAAGCACAGTCCAGCTGCTCTTCTACTTTGCCTTTGGTTGCTGTGATAAACACTGGGAGCAAAAGCAACTTGGGGAACAAAGGTTTACTTCACTTTTACTTCTAGGTAACATCTGTATTGTTAGTGAGGGAAGGCAGGGCAGGCTCTGAAGCAGAAGCCACAGAGGAACATTGCTTACTGGCTCCTCCCTGGCACGTATTCAGGTAGTTTTATATATGGACCAGCTTGCTTAGGGATAGAGCTGCCCATAGTTAGCTGAGCTCTCCAATATCAATCATCCATCAAGACCATCCTTTACAGACACAGACACAGGCCAGCCTGAGACAATTCTTCATCTGAATCTCCCTTTCCAGATGACTCTAGGTTTGTGTCAAATTGAACAATAAGAACTAACAGGTAAGAAAAAGGGGGTGAAAAGAGCACCCATAGAAGGTTCCAGGTAAACTAGGCATGAAGGATGTTAATTGTTCAGAGGTGCTGTCCCTGTCTTTTGTACTGCAAGTGTCATCAGGAAGGTTATAATGTGATTCTCATGAGATACAGGCAACTCTAGAGCAGCTCCAGCTCATTCCCCTGTCCCTGTTAAACATACACATAAGAGTAGAACCAGCCCCACCCCCCAGTCCTCTGAAGTGCTTCCACCAGAAAGGCCAGAAAGGCCAACCCATCATAGTGGCCCAGTGCCGAAGACCTAAGCAAATGACTCTAGCTGCCTGTACACACACACACACACACACACACACACACACACACACACACACACACACACACACACACACACACAGGGATTCGAATAGTTTACAGGCTGTGGTTCAGGTAGTCCATCAATGACTGTCTATGAATCTAGTAGTTGTTTAGTCTGCGAGGCTGGATGTCTCAGCTGGTCTTTAGTGTATTCCAGAATCCCAAGGAAATAGCCCGTAATGCCTGTGAAGGAATACTTTGACACTGAGATGACAGTGAGATCAAGCAGGTACACGGGGTGGGGGTGGATGCCTCCTTCTGTGTCCTTTATATAGGCTGCCAGCAGAGAGTGTGGTCCAGATTAAGGGGGATCTTCCCACCTCAAAGATCTGGGTTAGAAGTAGGTCTTCCCACTTTAAGTGATTTAATTAAGAAAAAGTCCCTCACAGATGTGCCCAATTGTTTGGGTTTTAGTTAATGCCAGATGTGGCCAAGTTGACAACCAAGAACAGCATCACACTGCTGACCCCAGTGCTTTGCTTTTGTTAAGAAAACAAATTAGCTGGGCATGGTGGTGCTCACCTTTAATCCCAGCACTCAGGAGGCAGAGGCAGGTGGATGTTTGAGTTCGAGGCCAGCCTGGTCTACAAAGTGTGTTCCAGGTCAGTCAGAGCTACACAGAGAAACCCTGTCTGGAAAAAAAATTAAAACCAAAAAACCAACCCCCCAACCCAAATACCCAAACATATTGATGAGGGGGAGGTGGAGAGGGAAGGGATGATGTAGCTCATTTGGTAGAATGTTCGCCTATCAGACAAGAAGCCCTGGGTTCAATCCCAGTTCTGCATAAACTGGGTGTGGTGACACCTGTAATCCCAGCACTGGGAGGTGGAGGCCAGAGGATCAGAGTCTCAAGTTCACCCTTGCTAAACAGAGTTTGAGGCCAGTCTTGGATACATGAGACCCTGCCTCAATACCATGTGTCCACCCCCACCCTGAAAAAAAGAAAGAAGGGAGGGACAGAGGGGGGAGGGAAGAAGAAAGCAATGGAAGTGGAATCTTCTCCCATGATTTTTTAAAAAATGAAACCAAATTAAACTTCAAAAACTATTTATTTCTGAATAGATAATGCATGTACATGGTACAAAATTCCAGAATACAAAAGACAAGTGGTGAAAAGTCATTCCCACCTTCTTCCAAGAGGCAACCAAGGTTGCTAGCCTACAGGGACACTCTAGGCATGGGCAGGCTGACACATCACAAGCATTTGTGTGAGTATATGCACACACATATATGCATACACACACCTACAACACACGTATTTGTCTCTATTCCAAACACTAGCATTTCATGCATGCTTTCTTCTCCCGCTTAACCATGTGGCTCCAAGATCTGTGAACATTCCCCAGCAATACATACCGCAGATCTATTCTCTTAACTGTCTGCAAAATGCCCCATTGTAGAGATGGGCCATGCTTTTTCACCCCTGTTCTGAATTAATGATGGTTTCTAACTTTTTGTTATTACAAACATTGCTTTAATAAAAGTTTCTGTATATAAGAAAAGTTCCTAGACATGGCACTGCTGGTTCAAAAGGCTTGGGCTTGTGATACACATATTCAATTGTTCTCCAAGGAGGCTGTAGGCTTATAGCTCTGCCATCACTGTGTGGGGTGCTGCCGCCGCCCACAGTTGTAGGGCACCACTCATTTTCTTGGATTCATGTGGCTAAGATTCATCTGCCATATTTGAAGGAAGAACATACACATGATCCTATCTGACTTAATGTGCCCTCCCTGCCACAGTACTGAACATCTTGGCTAAAAGTTGGAAACTTCTGGAAAACGCTTTCCACTCTACCCTTCAAGGTTAGCGACTAAGGAACACACTCCTTAGAGAACTTCTCTAATGCTGCTGACTAGAACAGCCCTACTGTGTCAACCTGGGCATGGATTAGGTTAAATCTGTATTTTGCTACTAAAGGATGTAAAGACACAGTTTGGGGAACTGACTTAGCCAAGTGGAATGTTCTCACCGCCTGAGGAACCACAGTGAGGTGGGCAAGGTCCCTGCTTCTGCTGCCCTTCCACATTTCAGAGGGAAGATGCAGACCCTGAAAAGGACTTGGAGCCTTCAGCAGTGCCATGCGTCATTAGGACAGACAACAGGGATGTGGTGGGTGGACTGTAATATGACCAGGAAGCCAATATAAAAGGGAACACACAAGTGATCATTGAAAGCCACTGCCCAAAATCAGAGAGGACAGAATCCTAGTCAGAGGGCAAATGAGGAAAATATCCATGAAGGGTGAGCGTGGTCCATTTAGGAAACTGATACAGGATGATGAGGATACAGGAGTAACTCCCCATGGTGTCAAACACACTGCAGATTACGTACTAACACCCTGCTCATGATCTTATACATCACATTTATTCTGAGAAGATGGAAAAACATGCATTACTTTTTTGTATATGCATGTTCTATATGTGTATGGTGTGTGTGTGTGTGTGTGTGCATGTATAAGCCTGTGTATCTGAAGGCCAGAGGTCAATTCAGAGGTCTTCTTGATTGCTCTCTACCTTATTTTATGAGACAGGTTTCCTACTGAATCTGATGTTTACCAATTCAGCTAGTCTGGCTGGTCAGTGAGGCCCAGAGATCCTTCTGTCTCTGCCTCTCTAGTGCTGGGAATGTAGGAGCATATGGCTATGCCTGGCTTTTTATATGGTTGCTGGGGATCCTAACTCAGGTCCTCATGCTTGCAAGGCAAGCACTTTACTGGCTAAGCCATCTCCCCAGTTCTCTGTTGCTTTTTATGTACAATTTCGGCCTGCTGTCGCTGCCGCTAGAAGGGAGAGCATGGCTGACTCTAAGATGCATCTCGTAAGGCTCTTCCTCTGGCCATGCTCAGCTGCAAGAACAGACAATGGCACCCATGTCACTCTTCATTGTACTGCTCTGCATTCGGGTGTTCTTTTTCTTGGTGACAAACCCTGGAAAATGAACACATCACACAACACTCCCTGACAGTATTTCTCAGAGCATATTTCAATTCAACCGCCTGAACCTTCATAAGTCTCGGTCGCCGTTAGAAGTTATTGCTAGGAATGCTCGGTCCCCTTAAACTGACCATCCATCACCTGGGGAGGCAGAAGGAATGCAGAATGTACAGGCTGCAGGTCAGGCTGGGTGTTCCAGATACTGCTTCAAGTAGTGTCTACTTTACTCAAGATAGACAAGATGAGTCTGTCAAAGTGACAATCCATGGGAATGGCACTTTGTGAGGTAGTAGGAGGGCTGTTGGAGGACCTGCCCCATGTTTTCCTCAAGGTTTTGAGAGGTTTCCAGGGACAGTTGGGAGAGGAAAGGCCCTTCCTGGTGACACCAGTCTGTGTCTTCACTGTTCCTGAACCAAGGGCTACGACCCCACACCCATCCTCAAGATCAGGAGCTTATGCCCAACATGGACTCTGCTTCAGTAGAAAACACACCACCCTTTGGATTCAGTTGGCAGCTGTTCTATGGTACTATGTGCTGCTGGCTGACTAATATTGAACATGGGGGAATAACAGGGTATCCCCACATCATCCTAGACCTTTCACTACCACCTTATTCCTGTCCAGCTCACAGCTGCTCTGAGCTTGATCATAACCAGAGCACCCCAAGTTACTCCATGAGAAGCAAGTGGAAGTGAAGGCAGCTCCTGACCTGGAGACTGCTCCTAAGAATGCATGGCACCAGGCGCCAGCCCTGTGAACAGTCTCACTGCTCTGAATCGGGTTTCTCTTAAAGTGTACACAGAAAAAAAAAAAAGTCACTTACAGATGTTTCTCCACTGTCTTAGATTCTGGTAAAAGCCACTAGGCTCAGAACACAATGCTATACACCACATCTGGGCACAGAAGACACTGCCCTGGTAGGTCCCTCCCTTCCACCTCTCCAGGTAGATTCTGTAATAACCAAGGCCCTCAGGAAATCTCTTCAGCCTACTTCATGATGGGAATTACCCACAAAGGTGCTGTCCTGTGTTTCAGGATGTTAGAAGCAAATGTCAGATTCTTAGTGTTGGCTTCTGTAGCATAATTCAAAGAGGGTTCAATTGACCACCAGAACTAGATGGTTCTAGAACTAGACACTACTACTTTAGTAGTAGGACATAGAGAAATCAAAATAGTTCTGAGCTAGAAGCTCCCTCCCTATTGGCTAGCTTTCATAGTGGCAGGTACTATACAACAGCTGTGGGGAGGGAGTCATCAGCAGTCTTACCAGCTATGAACTTGCACACTACAATGCCAACCAGCCAGGCAAGAGGTGAGCACTGGTATAAGAGTAGCATGCCTGTCATGGGGTACCAGCTGTATTTTGTTCAGATCTGTGGCCTCCTCCTCAGGAGGGAGTTCATACCTGGTACTGTAGATCTAGTAACACGAACTTCTCATCACCTATATTAAGCCATGTGGATTAAAAAATGGGACAAGGTATCTACTAATTTCTCTCTACCAAGTGTTACCAACCTTTCAGTATTTTAAAAGGATACTGTCATCTATCAAAGTTTACACAGAGTACACAGTGTAATAGAGTTTAAAAAAACAGAGGGGAAAGAACCTCAGTGTTTTAAATTACTTTACAATTTTGTGTTGGGTCACATTCACAGCTATCCTTGGCTACAGGCAGCCTGTGGTTGAATAGGCTTACAACTATACCAAAAGGAACTCCCCAGAAACAATACCAAATAAAGGTTTCCATTTCCAAAACCAATTCTGGTTGTTTTAGATCAGTTATTCCATACTTCCCTCCCAGACACAGATAGTGGACTCCAGAAACCTTGACCCTCACCTGCTCCCACATCCCTTTCTACACCTGTGGTCCAGCACTGACATTAGCGTGAATGAGCTTCTTCTCGAGACAAGACAGACAGATGGCCCTCTCCTCTGAACTGTAATAGCTCTAATACAGTCAAGATGCCATCTTCCCGCTCAGGGCACTACTTTACTTTTATTAACATCATTATCATTTTACAAGGATTTACTTCAGTAGAGCTTTTTCACAATGTTTCTGTGCCCATAGGTCCCAGTGAGGTAGAGGTGCACACATAGCTCACTAGGAGGTGTGCTGGCACAGGGGAGTGATGCTTGTTCCTACCCAGCTCACCACAGCTCAGGGACCCTGGTTCAGGAACCCATGACACTATTAAGCCTGCATGGGAAACAAAGTCTGATGTAGTCCAGGCTGGCTTCCAGCTTGCTGTTTGGCCTTGATTTCCGGATCCTCCTGACTCTACTTCCTGAAAGCTAGGATCACAAGTATGCTCTACCATTCCTGGTTTACGTGATGCACTCCGGCAACTGGGCCCTAGCACCTCTTTCCTCTAAGTCTGTGTGACTCATGCCTCTTAATCACACACATTAGGAAACAAAAAATGAACCGTGCTTCTGTGACTGCCCAATGCCCCACCTGTCTCACGTAGTTATGCTTCTGTCAAATGGCCACAACCTGCTGCTCAGATCATGTGTGTGCCAAACTGATGCGGAATGGAGCACAAACCTCACACTGGGGCTTACTGAGCATGGCCCAGTTGCTGGATTCCTGATGGCTGCAGGGAGTACTCTGCAATTGCTTTGGCCTGTTCTTTCCAGAGTCTAAAACCAAAGTGTTAGGGGCTACTAAAGGCCCTCCCTCCCATCTCAGCTAACATCCTACTCCCTTTAGATCTAGCTCAAATGCTGTTTCCTCCATGGAGTCCTTGTGTCCCCATGCACAAACACACTTTGCCTCCATGCTCAGAACCTGGTGTCTTTCCCCACGTCTGCCCCAACAGTACCGAACAGTATCCTTAGACCCTGACAACGGCAGTGTAGGAACATGGACCCATCTGGGTATGGAAAACTTCAATTCTTATTGAAGTGCCCCCAGTGGAAGGGCATTTGCATCAAGTGAACCTGGGTGGTTTGCAGGATTAAAGGAATGACACTGAGTCACACTGACAGCTATCCTTGACCACATGCAGCCCGAGGGCTGGACACACCTACAGCCATGCCAAAGGAACCACTTGAGAGGCATGGCTCCAGATGAAGGGTTCCCATTTCCAAAACCCATCATAGTTACTTTATATCAGTCTTCTCAACACAGACAGGTGAACTCTCGTAAACCCAAACCTCACCTGCTTCCATCTCTATACCTGTGGGTAATTGCTCTGCATGTCAGCCTAGCCTACAGTCTGTATGCACTGTGGGAAGCCAGAACAAAAGGCACAACGGTAGGTGCACGGCCAAAGCCAGCAACATGAATGGGCTGGTTGCTCACTCAGCAGCCTTCTGAAACATTACAAGGGACGAGCTTAGGGGTCAGGTGGGCTGAATCTGTTCTCTGGCCCCTGCTATGTGTCAGAGGAGAAGGGACAATGCTCTCTCTTCTGCTACATTTACCTCAGGGCCCATTTTTCAGCACTGCTCAGTTAATACTTGCTGAACATAAGCTTTTTATTCTCAGGGCCCATACAAATCCATGTACCTTCATAAATGCAGTGTTACTGGAGAAGAAAGTTGAACGGACAGAGTGAATGAGCATTGCCCCTGTTTCTTCATAGGGTTCAGGTGTCAGCCAAGCCATGGTGTCACTCTGAGTCCACCAGCTGTAGCCAGGAGAGATGGAAGGAAACAAATAGGAGAAAGAAAACATCCATCCAGAGACTTGAAGTCAATCTTCCTGCAGCATCTCTCCAACATCACTTCCAGAACCGTTTCAGGATCCTGTAGTCTATACATGCCATTTAAAACATTTCAACAACATACGGAAATGGAGATGGGTGTTCAGGAGGCCTTGGCTTTGATCTTGGACAGCAGTAGCTCATTCTTTCGGCCCTCCTGGAAGAGCAGAGTAAGAGAGAAACAATGGCTGTTAGTCACTGGTACTCATTGTGGGGTTTCCAAAGATGCCCCGACCTTCTCTCCAGTCTTAGTAACTTCCCCCCCTCACTTTAAGACAAGAGACTCACATAGCCTTGATTGGTCTTGAACTGTCTACGAAGCGAAACATGACCCTGAACCTCTGATGCTCCTGCCTCCACCCCCTGAGTACCAGGATGGCAGGTATGTTCTGGACTGCCAAGCAAGCACTCTACGACTGACTTACACTCTTGCCCCTTAGTAGCCATTTTCTGACAAGTCAGTCTCCTGGCATGAAGTCACCAGCACAGTGACACTCCCTGGTGACCTACTGACTTGTGTCAAGACAGATGTGATGAAGCCTCTGGGCTGAAGACAGGGACCAGGCACTGTCATTCCTACAGACAGAACTTTCTAAAATCTCCAAGGGGCAGAAGCAGAAAGCAGACACTTACCTGCCAGTCTGCTTGGGAAGGTAAGAGGAGAGAAGGGGCCTTGGAGACTGTGCCCCACAAAGTGAGCAGGGTACCCTAGAGTACCTGCAGGAGGCAAAACCCTGAGAGGTTCTAACAGCGAAGATGCTGAGTATTCTCAGCCTTAAGAAGCAAGTGCACGGAAGCCACGATGAGAGGTGTTCATGAAGGGTACTTCCTTCTCTAATAACGAGCTGTATAAGGTTTATGACTGAACTCTTTGAGTGCCATCACTGACGGATGTCATTGGCTCCATTCCCTGCCAATGGTGTCCAGTGTCCTGAGAAACCACTTACCCTTCTGTTAAATTCTAAAACTGTTCACCTGAAAGCTCAAGACTCTTTGGTTGGCAAACCCCCAACAACCCAGGTCCTTCCCAAAGCTTCCTCATGGCTCTAACCAAAAGGGAGCTGAGGGGCTGGGGAGGTGGCTCAGTGCGTAAGTGTGTCAGCTGAGCAAGTACACGGACAGAGTCTGAATCCCCATCACCTACACAAAAAGATGGACACCACTGTGCACATGCCTGTAACCCTGGTGCTGTGGGTATGGAGACAGGACTGGTGGGACTTCCTGGCCACCAGTCCGGCTCTAGACCCAGTGAGAGGCCTTGTCTCAAGAGAATACAGCAGAAGGACAATAGAGCAGACATCTACTATCCTCTGGTCTCTGCATGGACATGCATGAACATGTTCTTGCACACACATGTGCACCACACAAGTAATCCACATCAGTCGCTGGACCCTTCCCAAGCCTCAGGACCTTGGCTGCTCCCTCATGTGCTCTTCTCTCCCCACAGCTTAACTCAGGCATTGTCTACCTTCTTTTTAAAATTATATTTTCTACTTACTTACTTTGCATATGTGAGGTTAGTTCTCTCCTTCCACCATGTGGGTACGGAAGCCAAGCCATCAAGCTTGGTAGACAGCACTTTTACTCACTAAGCTGTCTTGCTGGCCCTACCTGTCTGTTTCCTCCCTGTGGGTTCTGGGAATCAAAAAGTATTCCTGCTTTCACAGCAAGCACCTCACTGACTGAGCCCATGTCCAGCCAGCCCCCAGCTCTGGTCTTTAAGGGTGCGTCTTGAGCTGAGGTGACCGACTTGGCTACCATCTGTCCGGCCCGCACCCTCTCACCTCTTTGAATTCTTTCACAGTCTTGAAGTAGAGCCGCTGCTTCTCCAGAAGCTCCAGGTACTGATCATTCAGCTGGTCCCTTCGCATCTTGTTCTCCTGTTTCTTCTTCTCCATCTGTTGGAAACATTTTGGCGAATGAATGAATAGGCGTTCTGACAGCGACTACAACAGGCAGTCCTGGTTAACATTCACATCTGTTTCTTCCAGGCCTCCCTTCTAAACATAATTTCTCAGGTTGGCCTGTTTTCTTGAATGATGCCATCTGTAGGCTCTATAATATGTTCAGCAGCTCAGTTGCCATGGAATGCTAGATGAACATCATGTGTTTTGGAGGTATTCTCGACTGGGAACTACTTTGTGTCCTGAGGGTACTTGTGAGCATCTGCAAGAGGTTCTGAGAGCCACGACTGCAAGAAAGGAGTTGCTGGCACCACTGGAAGGGAGAAGCTGCTCACTACCCTGCAGGCACGGGACTGTGATAAGGAAAAGGGTCATTTGGCCCAGAATGTCGGCTGTGTTGTAAATGAGTAACCCTGATATATACGATCATTTATAATAAAACAATCCATCACCCTTTCATTGTAACTGTGTCACAGGATAAGGTACCTACAATTACCTTGACTATGCTATAGGTTGTTTCCAGGGTTCCGACCTTATACACAGACACTAGATGCTGACTTAAAGGAATTCTCCAAGGTAGCCAAAAGCTGGAGGAGGTTGCAAATGGAGCTTGGAGGACAACTTGTCTCTCATTCCATCATGTGTCTATACCCAGTGAGCCACCTAGTTGGCCCCACCTTGTTTTAGAGACAGGGACTCTCACTGGCCTGGAACTTGCCAAGTACCCCATCAAGCCCCAGGGGTGCTCCTGTCTTCAGGCCCCCAGCTCCAGGAATACAAGTATACACTAACACCACTACAATTGACATTATCTCAGTTCTAGGGACTAAACTGGGATCTCTTATTCACTTGATAAACAGCAAGGAACACCTACAGAGAGCCTAAAGTTAGCAGTGAACAGGCAAAGTCTTTGTTCTCACTGGGCACATGACCTGGTACCATGCCAAACCAACCAAACAAGCGTCTAACAAAGGAATGCCCATTACGGTTCTCAGCAGCACCAGTGCTGAGGGACATGGAATGGGTTGAGATGGGGAGGGCCCAAGGACTCTGTAATGCAGAAGGCTGGGGCGGGGGATGCTCTGAGGAGGGACGACTCAGCGGTGTTCTCTGAAGCTAAATGCTGAATACCAGCTAGCCAGGAGGTGAAGGTGGGGAGACTTCATGTGCAGAGCAGGCGCTGCCTGCACAAAGGAGTGATGGTGCGTGCACATGCGTGTGTGTATCTGTGCAAGCATCTATGTCCATGCGTGTACGTGCTTAGGCCACGTATTCCTCACCTAGATTTTTGAGCTCTCTACCTGGTCTAAGACTGGCTAAGTAGGCTTGGAAGGCTGGCCAGTGAGCCCCAGGGGTCTTCCATCTCTTTCCCTAGCATCAGAATCCTAAGCACATGCCACCATGCCCTGCTTCCTCCATGTGGAAGGAGTAGGCTTAGGGGTGAAATGTCATGAGATAAATCACTGGGGAGGAAGTATCTGGATGAGAGAGGATGGCTGCTAGGGAAGGACAGTTTGTTATCTGTGAAGTGGGGGAGGGGGAGGATTACTTATTTAATACTGTCTATGGGGGAGTAGCACTGTGCCTGGAAGCTATGATTAACAGCAGTGTGGAGGCCTACTCCATCAGTCTCATGTCTGGTGGGAGGTAATGCGGAAGGATGCAGTCAGGATGGAGAGTCTACGCCTAGGACCTTCTCACCACCACAGAGGCTGGGGTGCTGTAGAATAAGCTAGCTGACCTTCATCCTGTTTTGTTTAATGCCTTCGACGATTTGTTCCATCTGCCTTAAAAACTGGTCCCGGGAAGCAGGGGAGGCCATGGCTCTGAAAGAGAGAACAGCAGAGGTAGGTCCAGCACGTGGGGCTGTTAGAAAGGGGGGTGGGGGACATCAAGGAGTCAGCCCTGTGCCTCGACTGTGTCCCAACAGTCAACTAGGTGTTTGCAGGGCACAGCAGATCCAGAGGGCCACCAAGAATAGCAGGCAGTCAGTGTTCCAAACCTCTGATCTAATAACCGAATGGGAATCTTGTTTCCCATTCTCCCTATGCTCCTGTGGTAACGGCGTGCAGAAGGAGCTAGATGGAGACGGATTCTGAGGAAGACTATGCAGGCGAGAATATGCCATCCTTTAGTCTACATGGACAAGTATGTGTGCCTCTTTCAGCAGCAGTATACACACAGGTGACTTTGGGGGGCCCCCCTTCCAAGGACTTTTCAGCTTCTTCCTTTCAACTTTTAACCAGTCTGTATTTTCTCACCATAAAATGTGAACAAAAGTAATAAAAATGCCATTCGTCATGAATTATGGCATATACTGCTTAAGCAATGAATGCAGTTTTGTTTTTAGGACTCTGAAGACAGGGAGATAGCACCTGGAACTAGAGGACATGTTCTGAGTATTCATAGATCTGAACTGGACAGCCTAAAACTGTGCTGGAGACAGCATGTGGGAGCAGACTTCCTGGTGTGTCCGCTATACCTCTCTACCTATATCTAGCCCTGCAGAGGGACGGGAGCCAGGAGGATCAGAGCATCGGTGCTCACAGCACTGGGGATTCTCCCAGGGAGTGGGTTGACAGAGCAGAAGTGTCGTGGTTACTGGGGAGATAGCAATACCATCTGAGAAGGGCAACAGGACCCAAAGGCAGGTGCCATACCTGCACCTCCCAGGAAACTATGGCTGCTGGCTTTTTTTTCCCTTTAGAATTCTTCCCTTTGCATGCCATGGCTCTGAGGATCCAATTCAGGTTCAGGGTTGATGGAGAATGCCTTAACCCTGCTGTGTTTAAATTAGAACAGATGTAGAAACCCCTGATTCTGGAAGAACTTGGTCTTAAAATGTTTCTGGTCTCCTGCCAGGGAGGCGTGTGATAGAAAAAGGAAGCATGCTATTCTGGGAGCAAGCCTTAAGGTATCAGGAATGTGGGTAGCTAGTTCACCCTGGACACACTCCAAAGCTAGTGTTACCTGGTGGCCTTGCTATACGATTTATAGAGACAAAATCTCATGCAGCCTAGGTTGGCCTTGAACACACTCTGTAGGCAAGAATGACCTTAAAGTCTTGATTCTCCTATCCTCCCTTTCAAGTGCTGGGATTACAGACATGCACTAAGAGGTCAAAGGTTATGCAGTGCTAGGAACTGAGCCCAGGACTACATGCTCTGTACAAGCACTCCTCCACTGAGCTAAATCCCCACATTAGAGGATGTATTTTAACTTACAGAATACACCTGCAGGCATCCGTCTTTAGGGTCTGCCCACCTTGGTTTTTGAGGCAGGCTATCTCGATGGCCTGGAATTCACCAAATAGGCTAGGCTGGCTGGACACCGAACCCCAGGAACTGCCTCTCTCCACCCCCTCAGCTCTGGGATTACAATCATGACACTACACTTGATTTAGGGTTCCAGGATGGAACTTGGGTCCTTGTGCAAGGCAGGCTCTTTACCCATAGCCTTTTGGTTTGCAGAAGCTTCCGTTAAGGCATGCCTGCCCTGGGTGAAGTAGGGAAAGTGAGAGGCTCTCATCCCAGCCCCCGGCTATTGTGCCTCACCCAGTTCTCAGGCACACCGCAGCCAGGGAGGTGGGCACTGGTACTTACTGTGAAAAGTTCTCGTGGATTGAGTTAAGCAGGCTAATCTGGGGGAGTGAAAAAGAATCATATAAGTAAAAGGCGGTAAGTTTCCCACACTGCCGCAGTCAATGCTGGAAAGCGTGCCTGGGACTGGGGGAATGCCACCGGAAGGAATGCAATAGCTGTCGAGTAGGTCAACGTAACGAGAGAGAAGAAATGAAAGAGTAACATGTGCTTGCCTGCGTAGTTTTCCTCTGGGAATCCATCCCTATCTACTTAAAGAAAGCTTTTCCCTAGGATGAGTGATCACAGCTCTTTCAAGGACCCGGCTGCCAGCTGAGAGGACTCCAGCGGCAGGGCTCTGTGGACTGACAGCACAAGTCATTTTTGTTTTCCCAAATGTCACTCTTTAGTTTGAGGCTCTGAGCCCAGGGTGGGTCAGGGGTGCTGAGCAGAGAAGATACTGCCTGTCTTCCACCGCCCCACTCCCAAGTCAACCAACATGGCCAGCCGCTAAGCGGTCCTGAGAGCTTCAGATTAAACATCCTTCACGGAACTGTTACCATGGAAACTGTCTCTGCTCTCACATCTGGACCCTCCATCTGCCCTTGCGAGGCATGCTGGGAAGAGCTCTGAGTCTCCCTGGCTGTGCACTATTTAACCTGCTGGCTCGTCCCTAATCAGTCATACCCAAACTTCAGACTCACAATATACAACATAAGGATGACCTCACCATACCTGGACTTCAGATTCACAATACACAACATAGGCATGGCATTCTTACCTCTAATACTTGGGAAAAAGTGTGGTTTTTTTGTTGTTGTTGTTTTCTCATGTGCTTTTGTGTTTCTATGTATACTTGCGTGTGGAAGCCAGAAGACAACCTCATCTGCCATTCCTCATGATGATATCCACCTGGTTTTTTAAACTAGGGTCTCTCACTGGCCTGAAGCTTATCAAGGAGGCCAGGATGGAGGTGGGACAGTGATCCCCAGCGATCTGTCTCTGCTTCCCCAGTGCTGAGATTATAAACATATTACCATGCCTGCTCTTTTGTTTCCATGTGGGTTCAGGGGACTGAACTCAGGACCTCATGTTTGGAAGGCAAGGGCTTTATGGATTAAGTCATCTTCTGAGCCCCTCATGATGGTGTTTCTCATATGATATACAGAACAGGTGAACGCCAGCTTCACTTCACTGCAGTCAACTTCCAGGCAATCTCCTGCTTTGCAGTGACAATCCCTGGCACTTGGTCCAGGAAGAGTCTCTCTACTTCCACTAAACCCCGGTAGGATGCAGGTCCATCTGAATCTTCTGGAGCTACTCTGCTGTCAGGGGCTCATCTGAATTATATAGTTAATTTCTTTCCATATAGGCTCTTACTCAGGCCAGTGTGACGGCTTAGTGTAAAGGTGCCTGCTGTCAACCCTGAAGACCTGAGTTCTATTCCTGGAGCCCACATGGTGTAAGGAGAAAACTGACTCCTATAAGCTGTCCTCTGAACTCCACACATGCAACCCCCACCCATGCAATAAATTTTAAAATGTGATAAAAAAAGAAACAAATAGTCAAACAAAGGCTCTCACCTCCTTTTCCAGATAAACTTTTCTGTCGTCCAGGGTGTTGTACAAAGTGAAGAACTGCTTGGTTTCCTTGTGCACCGCAGAAACTGCAAAAGAGATCAGCATTCCAGTGCACGAGCATCAGCTGACCACAGCAACCCAACCCGTGTAGCATGTGCCAGGGCCTCATGCACACTTAACTACCACAGCAGCCTGTCTCTGTGCCTACATGTCCGTACATGGTATGCGTGCATGCGGAGGTCTGAGGTTGACACTGGGCATCTTCCTCAATGCCTTTTCACCTTATTTTTGAGACAAGATCTTTCACTGAATCTGGAGCTCACTAAGCTAGGCTGGCTGTTCAGTAAGCGGCGGGGATCCACCTGTTTCCACCTCCCCAGTGTGTGTACCACCCACCGTGCCTGACTTTTTAAAAATGTGTGTATGGATGCTTTGTCTGCATGCATGCATGTGCATAACGTGTGTGTGCCTGGTGCCCACGGAGGGTGTTGGACCTCCTGGAACTGGAGTTACAGACATCTGTGAACTGTCATGTGGGTGGTAGGAATTTATCCTAGGCCCTCTGCAAAAACAAGTACACTAAACACTGAGCCATCTCCACAGATGTTCATTCGCCCTCCCTCCCTCCCTCCCTCCCTCCCTCCCTCCCTCCCTCCCTCCCTTCCTCCCTCCCTCCCTCCCTCCCTTCCTTTCTTTTTAAACAACGACATACTTCTCAGGAGACATATCAAACTCAGGTCCTCACGCTTGTTAAGGCAAGCACTTTATTAATTGAACCATCTCCCTAAGACCCAGGGAGGCTTTGAGCCTGACACGATGTAGTTACTGGACCGGCTGAGGGGAGACTGGTCCTGGATTATGGGAATATGATGCTCTAAAGCGACCCCGGTGTGACTCTGTGGAGCATGACTGAGGACCATCTGGAGATGCCGGTGTGGGGATGCTTGGTAAGAAACCGGAAAGAAGAGGGGCTCAGGTGACAGCACGGAGCCAGCTACCATGAGAGCTGGCCAGAGTTGGTTCCTGAGATCATGAACCCATCTATAGAGTGGACAGTCAGACCATAGGACAGCTCCCAGACCTGTTCAGCAGGCCCGGTGATGAGGTAAGGACCCTTTCAAGGTGGCATTTATGGACTGTGCTCTGGTCAATGCTGCACCATACTAAAGTGGATGGAGCCCCTTGCCTCCCATCCCGCCTGAGGCCCAATAGCCTGTGTTTGCTCAATGCACCTACTCTGACGGTAGAGTTCAATAAATCGCTTCTGATACTGTATCAGCTCGGCTCGACTGGGCACTTCGTCAATCTTGCGATGCAAAATCGCTATTTCCCGATTTCTTCGCGCCTAAATGTAAGGAGACAGGGAGAGAACACCAGGTGAAAGGACTCCTGCATTTGTCTGTGCCACATGTGCTGAGCCAGCCGCAAAGACACACATTTGGCCACTGGCTTGGGATCCTCACGTGGGATTGTGACCGGCTGTCCTGTTTTCGGACACGTTGGGGAGGCTGCTGACCAGAACCACAGAGTCAGGGTGACTTACCTGAGGACAGGCACTGGAAGGAGAGCCCCCGGTGACAGGTGCCATCTGAGGCTTCTCTAAAATGCATTCCCAGTTCCTCAGCCTACTCGGAAGCCCCTGACTGACCCCTCAAGCCCTTTCCCAGGCAGCCTGTCTTATCAGGTGTCCAGGACACAGCATGTGTGTTGGGGCCATGTCACAGAAGCAAGTCACTCAGCTTTCACATAGCTTATGTCGGAATCTCAGGACCTGGGCTGAGCATTGCTGTTCCCCTGAGCCCTTGTTCCTCCTCTCCGTGGCCCTCTGGCCTGCTTGTCTCAGCAGCCGGGACGGAAATCTAACTTCCAAGGAAACACAGCCTCTAGGCAGGAAACCCACTGCAGTAACCAAATCTTAAGTCCAATCTGTACATCTCTGGACAGAAGGGTACAGGATAAGGCTATACTCCTTGTAAGTGCTGGGTTTGACCTCTGTTCTCCCCAGGAATATTAGGGTACAATCATTCAAACTTCACATTTTTAAAAATTATGTTTGCTTATTTACTGTGCATGTGCCATGGTATGGGGTGGAATTCAGAGGACAACTTGTGGAAGTTCTCCTTCCACAATGGGTCTTCGGGATTGAAATCAGGTTGTAGAGGATAGAATCCACCTCTAGGGGGAGACATGCCCTTGTCTCCTCCCTTAAGGGTTTAGTGTAGAGGGACAGGGCAGGGACCAGGCCAGGAGACTGACTACCCTGTGATAAGGTAATTTTCCTTCCCAGAATTCCTGCTCCCTGGTATAGTCCCTATGAGCCACCACCAAGCTTGGCTGGGTCTGCGTGCTGTCTCTCTGAGTCCGGACTCAGAAGGACATAACTATTCTTTTTTTCTTTTCTCTGTCCTTTTCTTTTATATGCTGGTGGCAAGACCTAGCCACACTTTTTAAATGGTTAACTAATTCGACTGGCTTTTTTGCTTCTTCTAAAGCCTCCATCCCTACGGTGTGACTGACTCCCATGTTTACCATTATTCTCCTTCCAGGCGGCTCCAAGAGTCAGTCTGCCTGCCTTGGGGTTTTCCTTTTAAACTCTAATTAATAAATTGCCCCTGAGCTTCTGTTTGAGTGGGTTCTTAATGGAGCCAAGAACCCCATGAGGAAAACCCAATTTCCCTAGCATTGTATGATGAACCTGTTGAACTCCCCAAGATTTCTAGTAACGCTTCTCTCCTGCCTTCTAACTCTTTAGATAGGCAGAGGAAATGAAGCCATCCCTGCACCCCTGCACAGCGCAAACTCCATCTTAGTGGCAAGCATCTTTGCCCTAGAAGCCATCTCACACCAGCATGGATGACACCTTTTTTATTGTGACTTTATTTCTAGAATGTTCTCCGTGTGTGTGTGTGTGTGTGTGTGCGTGTGTGTGTGTGTGTGTGTGTGTGTGTGTGTGTGTGTGTGTAGGTGGATACACTGGCTGTTCAACATTTAAGTCTGCCCAAGCCTTTGGCTTGAAAGAACTCTTTCCCTGAGCTCACCACCACTCAGCCACCAGCCTCTTGCCTTTTTCTTTTGAAGCAGCCAGGGATGCTTAGTGCCTCCCTCCTTCAAGTCACAGACCCTGGGCCTGTCTCCACCTTGACAAATGTTACATTGGAACTTCCTCCCAGCTGGAACATCTCTTGGGGTAGGGGCTCAGGAGTCTCAGGAATTAAACTTCACACTCTGAGAAAGCTGAAATTTTTAAGACCCATAGGCCCCTCCCCAAGGAAGCAGCACACACCGGCTGGTGGAGGAGACTGACCAGCCCTAACACTTAGGAAAGGTGTCAAGGATACCCATCTCTCTAGCTGCCTGCAAATGGTGCAGGGAGCCTCAAGGCTGCATCTTGTTGTCACTTGTGTCAGGGGGGGGCTTTTTGGTGAGTAAGTCACCCTCACCATCACTCCTGTAAGTAATCCCAATAAACCCACTAAGGCCACTTTGTCAGGGGTCATCACTTTGATCTGTCCTGGGTTCCCTAACTGCAGGGATTAGGAGAGTATATCTTGTGTCTCACATGGCTTCAATGTCACTTCAGAAGTTTTCTGGGACACAGTGAACGAAGAAGTCTGAGGTTCTAGCTCCTCCAGTCCTCAACCATTTCCCATATATATTTTCTTTTTTCCTTTTATTGAAAGTAGATTCTTTTCTCACATAATATATCCTGATTATAGTTTCCTCTCCTCTTACTCCCCCCCCACCCTTCCCCTCTGGATCTATTCACCTTCTGTCTCTCATTACAAAAGAACAGAATAGCAACTAAACATGAAAAAGTAAAATAGAATAAGATGAAACAAAAACTACCATATCGAAGCTGGCTGTGGCACCTGGCTGTCTGCTCAGTCTCTGTGAGCAGCCCTTGGTTCATCTCCCTCCCCTCTCTTGTTCTTGCTTAACTTGCTCACTAGGGTTTAGACCTGGGTCTTGCCCACATGTCCACAGCGTTAGTCAGCATCCCCACACTGCAGAACAAGCTCTCCAGCCCAAACTCTTTTGAGTTGGAGCTGACGTGTGCACGTATTTTGTTCACATGTGGTGTATGAATGTTTCTGCTCGTGCTTGTGTACATAAATGCATGTGCACATGAAGACCTCAAGTTGATGGCAGGAGTCATCCTGTCATTCTGTTATAGGCCACTGTATCTACCTGGAATTTACATAGCTTCCAGGGATCTGATCTGGTCTCTACACTTGTGAGGCAAGTACTTTTTAAACTGCTGAACTGCAGAGCTGACTTCCAGCAAACCCCACTCCCCACCCAGCTGGGAGGGGCTTTCTGGGGGGAAGGGGTTTTGAGACAGGGTTTCTCTGTGGCTTTGGAGGCTATCCTGGAGCTAGTTTATAGATCAGGCTGGTCTCTAACTCACAGAGATCCTCCTGCCTCTGCCTCCCGAATGCTGGGATTAAAGGCGTGTGCCACCACCCCTTGGCCCAGCAGGGAGTTTACTAGTACTTTTCTTTATACTTCCACGTGGGTCCCTTCTCTTTTATGCCTGTTTCCCGATGATTTTCACGTGTAGATACCTTTGAGTCAGACACTTGAGCATCAACTTGATCCCCCTCACGTGCAGTCATCACTAAATTCCATTAGATACGGCACTTTACTTTGCCCAGCCAGTTCCAATCACAGATCTGGCTGCCTCTACCTAGGCCAGGTCCTCAGCAACCTACTGGCTTCATTGCAGCTCTCTTCTAGTTTGACCTCAGCCTCGCCTGAGTAGTGGTTTAAGTGGCACTGCCCACATATACAGCCTTGTACACTGGCACATACGGGAAGATCTTGGTCCTCAAACAACCAGTTCCCAGAGGGCAGATCACCCCAGTTCTTGTTACTGGGGCCAGATGCATGGCTGAATAAGTAGGAAGTAGCCAGTCAGGGTCTCCAAACAGCAGTAGGGCACAGACTGTATTAATTCTATGTATCTTTAAATATTTGCACTTGGTCTTGCTGAAGGCTGAGAAGCCATCTTTAAATATTTGAAAGGTAGTGATGCATGATGGTGCATATCTATAATCTCAGCACTTGGAGGACGGAGACAGGATTATCAGATGTTCAAGACCAGCTATGGCTACACAGAATTTGAGGCAGCTTGAGCTATAAGACTCCCTCTCAAAACACTAAAATGAAAATTAGAACAGTGATCTTGTATCGAGGACATATTTGACTCCTTTGAATTTAGCCAACTATCTCACAGAACAGTTAGGAGCCAGGAAGATGGGAATAACTCCTGGCAATTCTTGCCAAAGCTTGGCTTTCCCTCCCAAAGGAAAGAAAAGTATCTCAAACCAACATGGGACACAAGGCCAAGGTTCATTTGTGGGTTTAAATCCCCAAGAGTCAGGCGCTGGCAATATAATGGGCTTGGAAACATAGTGTTGACTGGTTAGGTTTGGAGCTGGCTCTACAACCTCTGCGCCCTGTGTGTGACACCCCTCTCTCAGATCCCAAGTTATTAAGTAGACCTGAACTTGAACCCTGCCCTGGGGACCTATGGAAGGATTGCCTTTGGAGAAACAGTCTATTTGAAGCATTTTTCGCCATTTTATGTGCTTAGGTGCTTTGCCTGCATGCATATGTATGCCCATGTATCATGTGGGTGCTTAGTGTCCCTGGAAGCCAGAGGAGGGTGCTGGATTCCCCAGAACTAGAGTCAGATGGTTGTGAACAGTCATGTGGGTGCTGGGAATTGAACCTGGGTCATCTGAAAGAGCAGCCAGCACTCTTAACTGCTGAGCCATCTCCTCAGCATCCCTTCCCAGGTTTATTTTCCTTTTTAATGACGTGTAGTTGTGTGTGCTTGTGTGGAGGCATGTGCATATGAGTGTAGATACCTGTGGGTTCAGAAAAGCGTGTCAGATCTCCTGGAACTAGAGTTAGAGGTGGTTGTGATTCAACTGGTGTGAGTTCTGGGAACAGAACTCGGGTCCTCTGCAAGAGCAGCAAGTGCTCTTAACTTCTTAGCCATCTCACTGGCCTCCAGAACCTATTTTTTTTCCATATAGAACATGAGGCTAATCATACCTACTTTGCATGCAAGGTGAAGTTCAACTCCAGATAGCAACAGACATCTGCGATGCTGTCGCAGCACCTCAGATCATGGCATGACTGGACACAAAGGCAGCAGTGAGCGGAGCCTGGTCACTCGAGTTCTTACACACCTAGACCTCCCGCTCAGTCAGGACCTTCCTATCAGTCAGACATCTCTGTGCACCACTGGTCCTTGCGGTCACCCACCTGTAGCAAGCGGATCTTGTACAGCTTCTCTTTTTCCATGTTGTACCGTCTGTCCAGGTCCTCCTAAGAGAGAGCAGGCCGCAGTTATCTAGAATCGAGCTTCTGTTCTCTGTCGGAGCCCTTGGAAGTTGAATATATCTAATCATGTCCTCTCAGCTTGAGCCTCAAGTCCCTTCTCTCAGATGGCCAAGTTTATACCCTCCCCCCTGTGAGACATTTCCACGAGGTGTCCTAACACCTCTTCTTCTGCCAGCATCCTGGCTGAATCGGTGTTCTTTTTAGAAGAAAATAAAGTATTTATCATTACCGGGTGTGTGTGTGTGTGGGGGGGTGCATGTGACACAGAGTGAATTATGGAGGTCAGAGGGCAACTTTGTGTGGAGTGGGCTCTGGGGATCGAACTCATGCCATCAGGCTTGCAAGGCAATACTTTATTCGTTAGCCCCTCCTATGGGCTTCTTCAGCCGCCTCCCCCGCAACTTGGAAGACTACAGCAAGAGGGAGACAACACACTGCCTTAAGAGTCTTTATCCTACATCTGTGTTTTCAGCTAACACTGGTCTTCTGTTTGTTTCTGCCTGAACCCAAGGTATCCAAAATGATAACCACTAATCCTACATGTCAATCTGAAACTTGCATCAATTAAAGTAAGGAAAAAGATCAGCCCCCAGTTTCAATAGCCATGCATTATGTGTGGGAAGATGCTTATGCAAACATTTTCGTTGTTACAGAAGCTTCTTTTGGGACAGAGCTAATGCACAGATGTGGCTCCATAGTGAGCCTAGACGTGGGAAAAGCAGCCGGATAGTCTGTTGTCTCAGAGAAAATCACAGAAGGAGCATACATGCACATGAACACACAGTAAATGCACAGTTAATTGGACAGGGCTCAGCTATAGGTGACACTAACATATTGCTGTAGGAGTCCCATGTCCAGTCTAACAGGTCATAAAGAACCACCCTAAGGGCCGTGTTCTTACCCGGTCCTCTTCCTTTCTCTTTATATGCAACAGGTATTGTTTTAACACATAACAAGGTTCAGCAAACTAGAGCACGCCACGGAGAGCCTATACGTTTGAGCCATGTCTGACTGCCTATTTCTGTAAACGGACTGAGTTGGGCTGGAATACAGTCATGTCCATTCATCTATAATACATGGGACATGATGTCATCACAACATTCATGTTTGAAAAATATGCAATCAAGTTACCAAAAAAACCCTCATAATATTGTAAGTTTATAACTGTGTTGAGCTGCAAGTGGGGACTCACTTGACACACAGCATGGTAACTAGAGCTGTGGCCTGCTGCAGTGCAGCTAACTAAGAAGGCAGCTTTTCCCTCTGCACCATGCCTCAGAGCTCAGAGCTCATGCGGCTGACACGGGCCTCTTCCATCTAAGGAAGGGAAGGTCGAAAATGGTACCTGCCCCCAGAAGGCGGCAGGAGAGGAGGTGCCGTACAGACTAGACAGTAGGCAGGAAAGCTGTGCAGGGAGAGCAGAAAGGAAGCTGACACATTCTCTGGGGACAATGCTGGCCCCAAGGGGCAGGGGATACTTACATTGTGAGTCATGGTGGGGGTCAGGGCACCCTGTGGCTCTCCATCGGAGACAGTCTGAAAGGATGCGAACAGGGTCAGCACCTTTGCTCAGTAGGGGAGCAGACACAAGTGATATTTATTTATTTATTTTTATTTTTTTATTTGAGACTGGGTTTCTCTGTATTGGTTTGGAGGATGTCGTGGAGCTCGCTCTGTAGATCAGGCTGGCCTTGAACTCACAGAGATCTGCTCATCTCTGCCTCCCAAGTGCTGGGATTAAAGGCGTGTGCCACCACTGCCTGGCTCTATTTATTTTTATTTTATGTGCACGGATGTTTCATCTGCATTGTATGCACCACTTATCAGATCAGATCCCCTAGAGCTGGAATTACAGAAGGCTGTGAGTTACCGCATGCGTGCTGGGAAGGGCATGAGTGTCCCTGCAAGAACAGTAAGTGCCCTTGACCACACAGCCATCTCTTCAGTCTCTCATGCTTGGCTTTTACACAGGTGCAGGGGACTCAACTCAGGTGCTCCTGCTCGTGCAGCAGGTGCTCTCATCCAGCGAGTCTCCCACCAACCCTGAGAACCGTACATTTGTAATCCTAGCTCAAGTAAGCTGGCAGTCCTTTTTGGGAGATGATTAATGGTGCTAAGAATATGGCTGTCTACTCCATCCAGGCTTGATGTAGCTGTTGCCGTCTTTAAATAGATTAGCTGGCAGGAGCAGCATAAGACCCTTTTAACAGCCCATCATGTAGGACAGAGAGAGGCTCATGAGAGCTGTTCCCTCCTCAATATATGTAAGAGGTAAGCTACTTATTAAAGTGAGTCTCTCAGTGGTGCTGCTGGCTTTAAGTTGCCAGGGACTCCCTTTGTGTAGTTGCCTGTGACACTCAAGCCCCTGTCTGTAACTAACCCCCAAAAATGTATTTTTGGTTCACCAAACTGAGCTTAGACCGAACCCTTCCTTTGGCCTGTCCGTGCCCTTTCTGTCTGGAAGCGAATGGAAGTTTCTTCATGTCTCCCAGGAAGAGTCATGGCACTGAACCGCTGCAATCTCTCCACGTCCCAGCCAGAGGGCAGCTGATGGCACTGAGCATTAATTGAAGCCCTTACCTTCTCACCCGGTGTTCTCTCAGCCTTCAGGGTCTCAATTTCCTGCTGTAGCCGAGCCATCTCCTCCTGGAAAAGCAAGGTGAACCTTTACAAAGCTCAGGTAAGCTACCAACTGGAGGGAACTGTTAACTTCTTCATGCGTGGTTTGTTTTTACCTTTGTGTTTGTGGGCATGTGTGTGAGCACATGCACGCATCTTGGTGTGTATTGCACGTGTGCACTCATGCTCTTATGTGCGCCACAGCATATGTGTAGAGGTCTGAGGACAACCTATGGAGGCTTTTTTAAAATTTCCACCATGTGCGTCCCAGGGACACAGCTCAGGTTCTCAGGCGTGGTGGCAAGCACCATTACCTGCTGAGCCATCTTGCCTGCCCAGTTTAACTATTCAATGGAGGCATTTCATCTTTACTTTCACTGGTGTCTGCCAGGACAAAAGCCAACAGGGAACCAGGTGCTCTGCTCCCGCTGGGAAGCTGGTTCCTTCCTGGGAGAGAGTTCTCTCCCAGGTTTGCAAGAGCAGAAAGCTCTTTACCCAGAGTCACCTCCTCAGCCAGTCAGCCTTTTACACTGCACTGGCTAGCATGGCCCAGCAGCACAGGGATGGGAAACCAACAGCGTCAGCGGAGCTCCTGCCTGTCCATCAGCACCACGCAGCACTTACCCGGCAGTGTGCTTTAAACTGCTGCTCCTGGCTTTTCAGGTTTTCATTCATGGCTACGAGTGCTCTTAGACTCTGTAGAATGCTGAGGAGGAAAGACCAACAGCTCAGGGAAGGCCATTACCATTAGATTTTAGGAACGGAGGGTAAAGTCACATCAAGAATACAAGGAGCGCCTTCTTAATTTCCTTTGGTTTCTCCCAGGGTATGATGGGAGTGCCACAAATGGTCATCATTTCCATTTCTGATTATGCATTTGGACCCTCAAGCCCGTGAGGAGAAAAAACCCACCCAGGATAGGATTCTAGAATGCAAATCTCAACTTTGGAAACATCAACGAGCTCCAGTGGTTCTCATCATTTATTCAATTGTACCCAGGATAAACACACTATCAATAACTCTGTGTGTGTGTGCGTGTGTGTGTATGGAGGCTAGCTCACAGTCTCAAATGTTGTTCTTCAGGTGCTAGCCTCTATTTTCCTTTAATTAAAACACATTTTATTAATTAGTTTATTTAATATGTGTGAGTGAGTGTCCTTGTGCAGCAGGTGTGGGGGCCAGAGGACAACTTGTGGGAGTCAGGTCTCTCCTTCTACCTTGTGGGTTCCTGGAGCTGCACTCAGGTCGCCTGGCTTCACAGTAAGCACTGCATCCCACAGAGCTATCCCAGCAGCTTGCCTCTCCTCGTGTTCTGAGACAGGGGTTCTCACTGGCTTGAGACTTACCAAGTACTTTGGCTTGGCAGGCTAGCAAGTGCCAGGGGTCTTGTCTCTGCCTCCTGGGCGCTAGGGTTACGATTGTGTACCACCATGCCCAGCCGTTTCAGGTTGGATCTGGGACATCAAACTTGGGTTCTCATGCTTAAAAAGCAAGCACTTGACCCACTAAGGCCGCAGCCCTGTTTCATTGTTTTAAAAACCAGAAACCACTGCTCGGATCTCAAGGAGAGCTGAAGGGAAGGTGGGTGACTCAGTGTGGTTCAAGAATCTCACTAGGGTAACTACTGGTCCCTTCTGGATGGCCATGTGACATTATCTGAATGAAAATGGAGCTCCAGCCCATGACCTCTGGCTATTCTGTAGCCGGTTTCCTCAACGTGCCGAAACCCCTTACCTCGGGTCAGCTTTGGCTTCCAATTTCTCCAGGGCTGCCTGCTCTTTGTCTAGCTTCTCACCATGACTCTTCAGCTGCAAGACAGGGCAGAGGCATCACTGGCTACAGAGAGTCAAAAGCAAGCAGGAGGGTGTGCCCCATGACCCACCTCCATTCCTGGCTTATTTGGGAGAGATGACCGAGCCCATTGGCTTTGGTTGTGCACTGAGAAAACAGATGAACCAGACAAATGGGATAGAAGGGGAGAGGCGGCGGGAGATCAGAATCAGAGTCTGCTAAATGGTGCACTGGTTATGGAAACACAATGGCTTCACGGCGCAGCAGAAAGAGTCAGGAGAGCCCACAGCAATGATGAGGACAATGGCCTTGCACGAGGAAAGTGGGTGGGGATAAAAGGTGACAGAGAAACTATCAGAATAGCACTGTCATGGCAGGGTTAAATCTTCCCAGCCTCTTGAATGGAGTACAGCTGGCTTTGTGTCAACTTGACACATACTAGAGTCATCTGAGAGGCCTCAGTTTAGAAAAGGCCTTCATAAGATCCAGCTGTGGGACATGTTCTTAATTAGTGATCAATGGGGGAAGGCCCAGTCCAAGGTTGGTGGTTCCATTCCAGGACTTTGGTCCCAGGTTGTATAAGAAAGCAGGATGAGCAAGTCATTGGAAGCAAGGCAGTAAGCAGCTCCCCTCCACGGCCTCTGCATCAGCTCCTGCCTCTGGGATCCCGCCCTGTCTCAACTTCCTTCAGTGATGAACAGCAATATGGAAGTGTAAGGGAAATAAGCCCCTTCCTCCCCAACATGCTTTTTGGCCCTGGCATATCATCACAGTAATAGAAATCCCAAGAACAATGGTTTTACCTTCTTTTGATTTAGCAAATGGAAAAATCTTTAAGAAAATGTAGATTTTAATGCATAGCGATGTACTTTTGTGCGTGTTATGTGAGTGTGCACTTGCTAGTGCGTGACATGACATGCATGTGGAAATGCAGATTTTAATGCAAAATAATATAATTCTGTGTGTGTTCTGTGAGTGTGCACTTGCTAGTGCGTGTGGAGGAGGGGCTGATGTCCAGGAGTTCCTCAGTTTTTGCTTCTTTAACTTTAGTTTTTGAGACCTGATCTATCGCTGAAATAGAAAGTCAAGGTACGGCTAGCCTATTTGGCCAGGGAGCCACTGGGATCTATCTATCTTTGAGTCCCAGGGCTGGGGTTACAAATGCCACCTCCACGCCAGGCTTTTATGTGGATGCTCAGGCTCTGCACACAGGTCCTTATCTCACACAGCTAGCGCTTTACCCATCCAGCCATCTCCCCAGTCCATCTGTTCACTTAAAGTATACTTTTTTTTTTTTTTTTGGTTTTTTGAGACAGGGTTTCTCTGTATTGTTTTGGAGGCTGTCCTGGAACTTACTCTGTAGACCAGACTGGCCTCGAACTCACAGAGATCCGCCTGCCTCTGCTGGGATTAAAGGTGTGCATCACCAATGCCCGGCCTAAAGTATACCTTTTATAGTGATCTAGAAAAAGGTCTAAAACCACGAATACAGCAAACTGGAAAAGCATCTCAAGAAAGATGAACATGTGGGCTGATGAGATGGCTCACTCGTGGCTCTTGCCACCAAGCCTGAAAATCTGAGTTCAGTCTTGGAATCCACACGGTGGCAGAGAACCAACTTCCACAAGTCGTCCTCTGACCTCCACAATGCACTGTGGCATACTAACCAGCCCAGCCCCATACACACACTAAATAAATATAGACTTTTCTTAGAGGAAATGTGCACAAGTATGCAGAATATAATTGCTATGTAATCATGAAACAGTCCTTAAAAGACTTAAAAGATCCTGCTTGTAACCACTACCCTGGAGAGGGTGGACAGATGGTGGGTTACAGGAGTCCACTTTTTGTGTTTGGTGAATTTTTGAACCATGTGAATATGTGGCTCATTCAAACAAAACAAGTTTCAAAAGTTCCCAGTTGAAAATGGCAGTATAGTCAGGTGTCACATCAAACCATCTCACCTAGAGTCTCAAAATAATCCAGGCTATGATGCTGGAACATGAAAGTGGGTTAACTCATGGGACAGGACAGAGGGCTGGCAGATGGGCCCAGATGGAAGACAGCTATGGAGAAGTAGCCAGCATAGGTGGGAAGACTGGCTTGTGGGGCTGAGGCCTGGATCAGAAGAGCGAGGTTGACAAAGCACTGAAGCCTGTTACACAGGAGAGCATCCGAGGGCCCCAGAGGACTGGCAAACAGCAAAGAGAATGCAAAGCTTCCCAGCTCTGAATATCTGTTGCCGTCAGCTGATTAACCACGTAGAAGGTAGCACCGTTCGAGAGAAACAGTGGAAGTGAGCTGTTTTGACGGCTAATACTGTCAACTTGACAGGAACTAGAATCACCCATGAGACAAGCTCTGGGCACACCTGTGACCCATCAGCCAGGTTAGGCCAGTCTATGGGCAAGCCTGTGAAGTTTTCTTCATTAGGGTCCCTGAGCTGAGATGACCCACTCTACAAGTGGGAGGCACCATCCCCAGGCTGGTGTCCTAATCTGCAGAAACTGAGACCATGAGCTAAGCACTGGTATTCATCTGTTTCCTGACTGTGTGTGCTGTGACAAGGGCCTGATGCCTTGCCATCTCCACCACAGGGGACTGCATTCTTCAAGAGTAAGCCAGACTAGAGCCATCCCTCTTTGAGCTGCTTTTTGTCAGGAGTTTAATCACAGTAACAAGTCAAGTAGCTATAGAGTGTACACAGTATTGAGAGATGGTGAGAGGAACCTTGAAACCAGATGAACATATAACCAAGAATCCTCAAACATTTGAAGACAGGAAAAAGATGGTGTATTAACTTCTAAACGAATCCTGACTAAAGAAATAGCTATAGAACAAGATACACTGTAGATACAGTGAGTCCCCATGGGGACCTGGGAAGACAAGGCTCATCTAAAAGGAACTGGGCTTCCATTTGGAGAATCAGAATTGGGACTGTACAGATTGTGACACAGATTAGAGCTGGTAGCCCATGTCACTGATACTACAGTCAGTCAGTGTCCTGGCTTTCCTGGGATGGCTGTGTGGCTGTCTCCATGTCACCTGACCTGTCTGCTACCTTCTATGCCCTGCTTCACTTAAGTTGGAAAAAAAAGTCTATTTTCTTCACATTAGTCTACTTTGGAAGAGCAGGCTTCGTAGAAATGAAGATTAGATCTGTGCTATGGGAGGGCCCAACGTGGTCATGTCTGACCAGTGCTGCTGGAGGGAGCGATGCTCTCATCGGCTGGTGTGAGGGAAGTTCCGTCCTCAGAGTCTGGTCCATCGCAGGGAAGGGGAGTTTCAGGGTGGTGCTGACCCGCACCGTCCGTGTACCCACACTGCTGTGATCTGACTTGGGAGAGGAGGCTGTGAGCCATAGGCCACAGTAAAGCGGGGGAGAAGAGACCTGCTTACCTCTGTCAGTGTCTTCTTCGTGTCACTGTACTTGGCTTGGAGGCTGGAATGATTCGTTTGCAGCTGTGAGAGAAAAAGGACATTTGCTTGAACGGCATCCTTTTCTTGGCCCAGACATCGATGGGATCCCCCTTTTACAATGAGGAGGCAGAAACCCAGAAAGGTTGAAACTGATTTAAACTGCAGGACTTTCATTTTTATTTTTTTTAACAGTTCTATATTTTGGTGCAAGGGTTCCACGTATAGTAAACATGGAGTCTACCACTGAACCACACCCATAAATCAGTACAGTTCCCTGGCCTGATGTCCCACACTGCAGAAAAGATAAAGTAAGCCACACCCATAAACCAATGTCGGGGCACCTTCCCAGCCCTAAGATCATATACTGCATGCCAGGCTTTCCACAGGGGTCTTGGAGAGCTGAGCTTAGGGTGTCATGCTTACAAGCAGGCCTTTACCAGCTGAGCCATGTCCCCAGCCTGCATGTAGGCTTTTATTGTCCACAGACTGTCCCTGAGTCATACATTCTGCCTTCGTTTTGGTCTGCTTTCCCGGGAGAATATATGGTTTTCCAAAAACAGTCCCACCTGTCACCAAGACCTATAAATGACTAATAGCTCTCTTAAAAAGATCATTTGGGGATGGTGGGATAGCTCAGGCAGTAAGGCACTTGCCACCCCAGGACCCATTTAGTAGAAGGGAAGAACTAACCCCAGCAAATTGTCTACTGACTTCCATGACATATGCACCCTGGCCTTAGAAATAAATGGGAAATAGTGGTTTGTTTCTCCCACTCCCTGCCATCACCAGCTTATCTAGTGCACCTGCCTCCTAAAGTCTGAGACTCCCCAGCCCTTCCTGCCCACAGACTGACAGGCAGTGGCATGCCACTGCCCTGCTGCAACCCCCTGTGGCTTCCACAGTCCTAACATGGAGCTGCTCTGTCCTCAGTTGCCCACTGCATACCTCACTCGAGCCTCCTCAACCATCTGACAGGAACTGGCCAACTCTTCCTCCCTTCATCTTTGCTTAAGCTGCTTCATAAGTCTCCACCTGGCTCCTCAACATCTCCACGCAGGCCTCCCGTTCAGTATGCCTGTTCAACTTTCCAGACTTAGTCAGCCTTGACCTTAGGCTCAGTAAGTTCTATTAGTCTCCCAGCTCCCCAGACCTCCCCAGTTAAGCTGTAACTAAAGGTGAGTGTGATGGATGTTTCATTTACTGCAGGTCTCCATTACACCTTAGGGTCCTTGCAGGCAGGACCCTTACCCATTCTTCATTCACCCCTACAGATTAGCTCAGCACTTAGCACACACAACACTATTCATTTGTGAAGGAACACCATTCTGGTCCTGTGTATTTTCCAATACACACAAAAGCACATGTACTGGTGTGTGTGTGTTTATATGCATGCAGGTTCCAGCAAAGGTCAGAAGAGAGGCTCAGACACCCCCCCCCCAGCTGTAGTTACAGCCAGTTGTGAGCTGCAAACGTGGGTGCTGGGAACCAGAACTCATGTCCTCGGCAAGAGCAACAAGAGCTCTTGGTGGTGGCCATCTCTCCTGCCCTGCCCTGTTTTCTCTGTGATGGGTTAATAAGCTTTGCCTATAAAGGACCAGGCAGTATGCAATTTAGGCTTTGTGGGCCATTTGGTCTCTACTACAAGTACTCAGCCCTGTTATAGTAGCTTGAAAGCAATCACAGAAAAATAGGAAAGCAAATGAGCTTTTCTGTGAAACTTTACTCATGGGGAGAGGGCTTATTGGAGAAAGTGCCTACAGACCAAGTCTGAAGACTGAACATTGGCTCCCCGGAATCCATGTGAAAAGCCAGATGAGTGTGGCAGCTTGCCTCCAATTCCAGTGCCGAGGAGGCAGAGACAAGGGGTATCCCTGGCAACTCAGCTAGCTAGACAAGTCAAGCTGGTTCAGAGAGACCTTGCCTCAGTAAATTCAGTGGACAGTGATTAAGGCAGTCACCCAGCAACAGCTTCTGGCTCCTTACATGCCCATCAGGCACGCGTATGCACACTTGCACACAAGTACCCCCACATACCCGCAAACACCCACACATGCCCACTTCATCCACATACACTTTACTAGACTGAAGTGAAGGCTGTGGTACGCCTGTGCTAGAGCCCCCTTTGACCAGTCACTACAGGTGCTTCATTCATTCATCTTCCCAACTTTCCCCTCTTGGAAGGAGCTTAACTCCAGTGGAATTATGAAAACACTCACCTCTTCCAGATGTTTGGTCTTTTGCAGAATCTGCTTATTCAAGGAAATGACTTTCCGCTGATGAAGTTGGGAAGTTCCTAATTTTTCTGGACTTTCTTCAGCAGACAGTTCAGATTGCTGTAGGAAAACCCAACACAGATAATGAACTCAGCCCCATTCTGGTTGTCCATCCCCTCAGTGTAAGTAAGGCAGTTCTGGGCAGCCAGTCTCACCCATGCAGGGTGTCTACAATGTCCTGTTCAGAACCAAAATCTAGGCAGGGAAAGTCTGATAGGATGACTGTGGCCCTGGTCAGCTGATGGGGAATGTTCTTCTGTGTATATGTTCCTCTTATTGGTTAATTAATAAGACACTGATTGGCTGATTGACCAGGCAGGAAGTGACGTAGTTGGGCAGAATCAGGATATAAGCAGGGACAAACAGGAAATAGCTCTCTTCTCTGGAGATGCTGAGCAGTCATCATGTAGCAGGCAAAGGAGTTGCAGGTCTGCCATTTTCCAGTAAGATGAGACCACGTGGAAATACTTAGATTAATAGAGATGGGTTAATAATTAAGACAGAGCTAGCCAATAAGAGGCCATAGCCAACGGCCAACAGCTTTATAACTAAGATAGCATCTGTGTGTGTATTTGGGGGCTCAAGGGTGGCGGGACCCAGGCTGGGGTCAAAGAACCACATGTAACAGTCAGAACTCTGCTTTGGAGCAGGGGAAAGCATGGGCATAGGTTGCCCAGCTAAGGTTATTACGAAACCATCCAGGCAACAGTGCCCATGGAGGGTCTTAGTGAGGGAACTCAGGAGGTCTTAGCAGTTTCCTTATGAGACCATCTGGAATCATCAAGAGTCACAAGCTGGAGCTGGCAAGATGGTTAAGTGGGTAAAAACATTTGCCACCATGCCTGATGAGTTAGCTCCCCCAGAGCTTTGGCTGGAGACTCCCATAGGTACAGGCTGTCCTCTAATCTCTACATATGTACAGTGGTAAATACATACAAACAGCCCACCATCACAAAAATAATGTAATAAAAATGAAAAAAGCTACAAACTTATTCACTTTCATTAAAGTTTTATAGATACACAGTAGCTAAGTCTAGTCATTTCTGAGCATGTATAATAAGCAGCAAATCCTCCTCCACTCCCCCTCCACAGACCACTCCCTCAACCATTTCTTACTTCTGTCCTTCTGTCTTAAAAGAAGACAGGCCCAAGAAGGAGAAAGTTGCCAAGAGAGGCCATGTATAAACCTCCGAAAATGGACAAGTGAGGAGAGGAATGGAGAAGGCTGTAAAAACTGGGTAAAGGAGAGATTTCCGGGTAGCGTCACAGGGTAAATGACTGACATTTTCTAGAAGGGTTAATGATGATTACTAAAGAATGATGCAAAAATGGAAGCAAGGGCTGGAGAGACAGCTCAGGGGTAAAGGTGCTCGCCACCAATTCCCCAGGCCCATCACGGGGAGGATGAGAACCTGCTCCCAAAAGTTGTCCTCTGACTTCCGTGAATGCACCCTACTCCTTCACCCCTGCCAGTTCCACAAATAAACAAATGTAATTTTTTAAAGGAGGGGAGTGGCTGGTATAGAAAGCTGATAGGAACTTTCGTCTCAATAATCCTGGTAGGGAGTGGAGGAGCCTGGATTGATGGCTCAGTCATTAAGAGCATGTACTGCTATTGCACAGGGCCCTGGTTCAGTTCTTAGCACCTAGATGGTGGCTCACAACTGTTTGTAACATCTGTTTGAGGGGCTCTGATGCTCTCCATCTTCTGGTCTCCACGGTTACCAGCACATACAACATGTGGTATATGTAGGCAAAAGCCCTCATCAATCTTTTTAAAAAAGGAACCTTGGGGGAAGTCCTGGGGAGAATAAACAGAAAGGTCTACCTTCATGTAATAGCAATCATTACAATAGGTAGCTTTATTGAATAGTCAGATGCCCCTCATAATCCCAAGACCAAGCTAATCATGGATTTCCAGACTAAATGTAGCAAACCTATAGGTAACTTACTGCCCCCACATGTTTCATCAGTGCTCGTGGGTTTGGAAGTCTCAAAAGTGCAGCACTGGGAAAGAGTTGGGAAAAAGGAGGGGAGAAGCTGCTATGTATCTTGGCTAAGGCTTTTCCTGAATAATTTACACCACTGTTGACAGACCATGAAAGTTTTTTTTGTCTATTTGTTTTGCTGGTTAATGATTGTGGAATTTGGGAACAGTGGGCTGGGTATGGGTGCAGGGAAGAGCCAGGAGCAACATTCTGCATGCTGTGGGCTGGCAGGCCAGAAAGGAAACATAAAACCCTTGGGGTTGGAGAGACAGCTTAGCAGTTAAGAGTGTGTATTGCTTTCATAAGCAACCAGAGTTCAGTTTCATCCCACAATTGTGTCCGACATCTCACAGCCATCGTTCACTCTCTCACCTGCATGCACATGTGTCTGTACACATCCTCATACACAATAAAAAAAAAAAAAGAAACAGAAAGCTAAACATTAGGTACCACAACCCAGAACCTTAGAAAATTCTCACTGCCATGCCCCTGTGTAACAGGGTCAACTGTCAACTGATAGGCTCTGGAACCACCTAGAAGGCAAGCCTCCAGGCACACTTGTGAGGGATTATGTTGACTGAGACCCACTAAAAGCAGGAGGTGCCATGGCGTGGGCTTGGGTCCTAGACTATGAAAAAGGGAAAAGCCAGCAGGGCACAAACACGCATGGCCTCTGCTGACTTTGGATGCTATGCTACCAGTTGCTCCAAGCCCCTGTTGCTTTGACTCTCCTGTCATGACAGACTGAAGGCTTTAATGTGGCCAGAATAAACCCTTCCCCCTGGAGTTGTCAAGGGCAGTTTATTGGTAACAGAGTAAAAACTAAGACACTTAGCTTGCTGAATTTCTGGAAACTGAGTTAACTTTTTAAGATTAATTTTGTATGCATTGAAGTACAACCTATAGCCTGGGGAAGGATAAACTCCTTCTGAAAACTACTTGAGGATAGAAGAAAAAGGACAGGTGGGAGGGAAGACTTCTCTAGCTTCAAATTACTCCAAAACCAGAGTTACTATGAACTCACTGTACTTTACCTACTTTGACTGGTCCATCCTCAACAACAGTATTAATTTGGGCCTGTTTGTAGCTTGCACTTCATTTCCAAATGAGATGCTAACATACAACTTAGTACCTGACACTGACCTCCAAAGCACCACAGGCAAAGCCTGAGAACACTTCATGCCATTATCAGAATTTTGTGTTGCTTGCAATCATTCATTACCCATTCATACACTGCCCCCCCCACCGCAGAGCTCTATGTTTGCCCAGGCTGCCTTGAACTGGCTTGGCAGCAGAGAATGACTTCCTGCCTCACCTCTCAAATGCTGGGATTACAGGAGTACACTACCATGCTTCATATATGCAGTACTGGAGAATCAAGTACAAGTTTTATTTGTGCTAGGCAAACATTCCATCAACTGAGTCACTCTTCACCCCGTGTGTGTGTGTGTGTGTGTGTGTGTGTGTGTGTGTGTATGTAACACAAGAGTCTCACTCTCTAACCCACGCTGTCTTCAGAACATTATGTAACCCAACTTGATTACATTTAGAATTAAGTAAAACCCAAGCATCTGGGAATACCCATGAGGCCTCTTTTCTTGATGGTATCATTTGGGGCCACGCCTTCTGGTGGCAGGCTGAAAAAGAACACAGAAGGCTTTTGCCTGCTTGTCTTCACTCTTCTCACTCTTGTTGGCAAGTTAATCTATTCTGTTCCTTCACTGGTATTAAGGCCTGCTTTGGAGGATTCTGATGTATGATGAAGATCAGCTGAGACATCCAGTCCAAGGGACTGAACAATACTGGAATTTTGGACTTTCCTTTGGAAGATAGCCATTGCTGGACTAGCCAGATCCCAGCCTGTGAGCCACTCTAGTAAACACATGCACGCATGCACGCACGCGCACACACACACACAGTCACACTCTCATTTCTGTTCCTCTACAGAATCTAGAATCTTGACTAATACACTTGGTAATGTCAGTGACTGAAACACAATAATTGACCCACTGTTTGGGAAAGTAAATTGAGGGAGCCCACCAGGATGTCAAGGAAGAATGGAAAAGACCTGTTTCCAATCCATTCTCTCACTGAGGATCATATAGAGAGAAAATGCATGCATACAGGAAAAACCCTGAAGGCTCTTAAAACCTTATTTCTTTATTAGAATATGCTCCAAGAAGCAAGGGCTTTCTAAACCTGTTAGTGTTAGGTAAAAACATGTTCTGTGGATTCTCTCTCGTGTGTTCATGTTTGTGTGGACATGTGCACCTGCGCATAAGGGTCACATGTAGGTGTGTGCATGTATATATTTGGAAGTCAGGGGTTAATTTTGGGGGTCTTCCTCAATTTTTCTCCACCTTATCTTTGGAGACAGGGTCTCTCACTGAACGTGGAGGTCCCTGATTCAGCTAGGTGGCTTGGTCAGTAGCCCTGGAGACCTCCCAGTCTCCAGCTTCCCATGATGGGATGATGGATGTGTACAGCTGCATCCCATGGAAGGCGAGGATCAACTCAGGTCCTCATGATTGTATGGTAAGCACTTTACCAATTGAGCCATCTCTCCAGCCCCTGCAGTTTCTTACATTTTCATTTATAAAGTATTAATTCATATTAATTAACTCAGGATTCTGAGGATCAGCTCCATGTTGATACATTTTTCTAAGTGAAATGACAAGTCCACATATGTGCAGGTCCACTATGCTTGCCTTGGAGCCTAGACGTGTGTTTCGGAAAGCTGTTTGTCCAGCTGAGAGTTTTTTGTTTTTTTGTTTTTTTAAAGCAGCTTCTTCTGGAGTGAAGATAGTTCCTAATCAAACATACTCTCCACTAAACAACCTAAAATTTTTATTACTTTCAAATTGTCCTCCTAACAGCCAGTAAAACCCAGACAGAAGGCAGAAACAGGTCTTTGGGACAGGGCAGCCCATCTGACAGTGGCTAATGGACAGTTACAGCAGAAGAGTAGGTGACGAGATGCTCTTTTAACAGTAGTACAAAGTAGGTCAGATGGAGAAGACAGAACAGGGTTCTCCACCCAACCCTCAACGGGAAAAATTTTAAATCCCAGGTATCTTAACAGTCTATTTACAAAATACAACATCTGTCAAAAAGGCCAGCCGCCGACAAGCATACCCTTGTGTCCACTGAGGAGCAAGGGTTGATGTGTGGATCTCATTCTGTTCAATGATTGCAGATTAAGAACGTGCCTATAAAACCACAGTGTGGATTAAGAGAGTCTGCTGCAGATCTCATGTTTTCTAATGTGACAGACAGAAATGACACTTGTTCTTAGGGGAGATGGCTTTAAATGTCACTTGATGGCATCAGTCCGGTTCAAAGCGTTAAATACCCAAGAGAACTAAGAAATGATTACTTTACCTAACATGCTATCCTTTCAGAATTGAATGAGTCCCCGAAGGTTACCCATGTATTAACCTCCACCCTGTTTTCTCTTTTTCGGTGCTAGAGATCAAAGCCAGGGCGTTGTGTATGCTAGCGCGCTACCACCAAGCTATGTTCCCAGTTCTAACTTTCTCCTAGTTCAGGAAGCTCCCCCTTGTTAGTCCCTCTACCTACCACAATACAGTCCCTCAGGCGAGAAAGGGAGGACCCCTGCACACCTACCTTACACAGGGATCTAAGCTCTCCACAGTGATCTAAAGAACTTACGTTTCCTGCATCTTTTAAGCCTCCAGTTGAAATCAAGCAGATGACAAAGCACAGCTCAGTTCCCCTCCTGAACAAAGCTACGGGCCAGAAAGAACACGATGGAATTCTGGGAGGCCAAAATGTAAGTGAATGTGGTAATCTAGAAGGCGCAGGTTCTCACTGACGGTGGCTTGCTTCCCTGGGGGTGTTTTTCCAAAACATAGTAATGCCGAGCTTGATTTTTACAGTGGATTAATAAAGGCCTCACATTAGCCTTGGCATTGGTATAAGAGGAAAAGGTACGCAATAAAATGTAAAGACAGACAACCACCTTCATGGAGTTCTTCCAGTTATACCCACAATACTTCCTGCATGCTGACAAAACTGCAAGCCGGGAGCCAGGTGTGGTGGTGCATACCTGTACCCCCAGCACTTGGGAGATAGAGACAAGAAGACCAGGAGTTCAAAATCATCCCCAGAAAGAGAGTGAGCTGAAGCCAGCCTATGCTCCAGAAGACCCTGTCTCAAAACACAAAAGCAAACCAAACACCTGCCGGTCAGGACCCAAAAATGGACCAGTGCTGAGGTGTCTCCTGGTGCCTGAGAAGCAAACCTAGATCCTCCCTGGAAGCACAGGCCCCCAAGAATTTCCACAGAAAACTTTCAGTGAAATATGGTGAACCCACAGTCAAGACTCCAAGCAGGCTGGAGAGACAGATCCCTGGGACCCACATAGCACAAGGAGAGAAAAGACTCCTGCAGTTGTCCTATTGCCCTCCACATGATCACATGTGTGTTCACCCACCCCTAACATGTAAATGTATTTAAAACCTCCCCACAAGCACTCTGAGAAGTCAGAGCATTGTGGACCTAAGCCAGCAGGAACAGACAACAGAACCAGGCCTGCTAACACTGAGACACATGAACGTTCAACTTATGTAGGAATACCTACAATTCTTCTGTACCAGGATGTCAGTGTGTCAGTCTCTCACTGCCTTGCTTGCTACCCTCTGGCATAACAGTGTGTAAGTGACCTTCTGACGTGCTCCCATGGAATGTGACCGTCTACTTTCCCTGGCCCACATTCTGCTTCTTTTTTACCTTATGTATGCGTGTGTGTCTGTGTATGGGTAGACATGATGCATGTGCGTGGAGGCCACAGATCAACTCTGAGTGTCATTCGGGAGCTGTTCACTCTTTTTTCCTTTGAGACAGGGTCTCTCATTGGGACCTGGAGCTCAACGATTGCGGTAGGCTGTCTAGCCAGCAAGCCCCAGGGATCCTCCAGTTTCTCTTCTCCAGCATTGAAATTATAAATGTGCCCACCTGATGGGGGAGGTTCTTCTGTATATATGTTTATCTTATTGGTTGATGAATAAAACACTGATTGGCTGATTGATCAGGCAGGAAATATAGGCAGGGCTAGGAGATGAGGAGAATTCTGGGAAACGTAGGCAGACAAAGTCGTCATGTAGAGCAGGGGAAGAGAGGATGTGCCAGGCATTTTCCAGCAAGCCAAGACAATGTGGAAATACATAGATTAATAGAAATGGGTTAATAATTAAGACAGAGCTAGCCAGTAAGAAGTCCTAGCCATAGGCTAACAGTTTTATAACTAATATAGCATCCGTGTGTTTATTTGGGGTTGAGGTGGCTGCGGAACCAGGCTTGTCAAACAAGAAAACTCTGCAACACACACAATACCCATCTTTTTGTGTGACTGAGCCATCTCCAAAGGCCCTTAGCTGTCTTTATAACTCTTTTGAGAAGCTTTTATACATAACCTAGGAACAGTGGCCAAATTGCAAAACCAGGGCAGTTAAATAACATGAAGACAGGAGACACAAGTAGGCAGATAAAGCATTATTATTTTTTCTTCTGGCTCCATCCTATCAGATTTAGTATATAAATGTCCTGAGGGCCTCTGGGTGCTAGGCACCATGTGCTACTTTAATGACAGCAGCCTGTTCCTGTGGGAAATTACCATCCCCAGTCTACAGAGGCACTGCCAACCACAGATCCAAACTTGGATACAACAAATGGCCCAAGGAGAAAATAAATGACTTGAACCTGTCAAACAGAGATGAATAGCTCAGGATTTAATACAAAGATATGGGGAAAGATGGTATGACTAAGACAGTCTGTGGCCAGGCCTCCAAGGTGAAGAAGACCTTGAGAAAGAAAATGGCAGACATGGGCAAAGGGCCATGACAAGTGTTGAGTCCCCAGGACCCCCGGAAAGGAGCTAGTCAACACAAGGCTCTCTCTTGGGAGCTCCAGCAGCTGTGTGATGCCACTCACACTCTGGCCAGGCAAGTGAATGACAGAACCCAAGAGGCATTCTTTTCTAATCAGTGCACACTGTCATGTGAGCTGGGCAAAGTACTGAACCTAAGTGGCCACTGAGTGCTCAGCCGTAAGTGGGACACCTATACCACTGGCTCTGAGGAGCACTAAAGGCAAGCAGACAGGAAAGGAAAGAATGGGAAAGCCAACAGGACGGCAAGGGCTGCTGTGCAACAGTCTCCCCGACACTGATGAACTCAGATGGCTGCGGCTACCCGCACAAGACCCTCATAAGATCAAGCCAGTCAACTTTCCATCCTGGCTGGGGGATCATGAGGCTTCACCTGGCAACCCAAGGATAGTTGCTGGGGGAGGGAGTCACTTTTTTTCAGTTGTGAAGCCACTTGGAAAGTTCTGCCCATGCTATAGTAAACAGTTCTCATCTGTGCTTATCCAAGTAGCCTTAGGTAAACTCAGTGGGAGGGACACACACACACACACCAGCAAAACACAAAAGATGAAAATTTTTGAAAGAACGGTTCAGTGAGTGGGAGTGGGGTGAGAGGGTAGTAGGGGTGAAAATGAACAAGATTATATATATGATTGTATTATAAAAAATGTAAGTAAAATGCATATTTATATCTTATGAAAATATTTAAAAATGTGTGTGTGTGTGTGTGTGTGTCTTGCATCTGCAAACCTGTGCTGAGCTACTATAGAACCAGTATTCTCCAGAGGGAGGGCTCTTTCCTTTGCATTTTTGTATGTGTATCCTTGAACCAGACACAGGTCTAATTATCTGCTGAGACAAAGGTGAGCTTCTGATCAGCTGCCAGAGCACAGTCCTCAGAAGCAAAAGGTCAGGAGTAGTGGGCCTTCCAAAACCAATTAGGAAAAGAATGCCTTCTATAAATACACTTCAATGAGATGACGAAGGTGACAGCACCGAGGCTGGGATGCTGTGCATGTGTACACATGTATGGAGTCCAGAAGACAACTTGTGGGAGCTAGTTTTCTCCTTCCACCATGATTACCAGACTTGGTGGCAAGTGATTTTATTTGATAAGCCATCTCTTTGGCACTGAGATGCTATGTTTTATAAAGAGCTATATGAGAATGTCATAATACATTCTGTAGTGACAGGAAAAATCATTGGATACCTCAGAAGGGAGTATCTATAGCTTCCATGGGCCAACAAAATGGCTCAGTGGTAAAACGTCCTTGCCATACAAATCCAACAACCTGAGTTTGATCCCTGTAACCCAGTTAAAGGTGGAAAAAAAAAAACCAATTCCACAAAGTCATCCTCTGGTTTTACATGTAGAACATACACATGTGTCCCCCTCCCCACAACACTCACCCACATAATAATAAAAGTAGAAAAAAAAAAAAAAGAAAGAAACCTCAGCACCCAGCAGCCCTGTTGAGATGCTGTGTGAACCCCAGGGTGTACCAGGTCTCCTTCCTGCTGTGGTCCATTCCTAGCACACTCATCCCTTCCCAGTACAGCTGGTGGAATGGTGAACATGCCTGAGGAGGCATATGGTTATTGCAGGCTCAGGAGGCAGAACTATGGATGGCACACACAGTTCCACTTCTCCCCAGTGACCTTCTAGCTAGCTCAATAAACAGGTTCTAAAGCAGTGGCTCTCAACCTGCGGGTCACCATTCCTTTGGAAAACCTCTATCTCTTAAAAATATTTAGATTATGATTCATAATAGTAGCAAGATTACAATTATGCAGTGAAAATAATTTTATGGTTGAGGTCACCACATGAGGAACTGTATTAAAGGGCCGCAGCATTGGGAAGTTGAGAACCACTCACTGCTCTAAATTCAGGTGACCCTGCATTTGAACTAGGAATGTACCAGAGCTGCACAGGAATGCAGAAATGACTGAGCCTCCATAACCGTACACTATCTTCATGTGCAAAATGGGTATAATATTATATACTTATTTACCCAGCACCAACACTTGTAGTACCCAGTGAGTTGTCCAATTAAACAACAGAACATGGCCCACACTGACACCAACAGACAGGCACAAGTAAGTGTGAAGATGGAGAAAGGCCATACGCAAGAAGACAGCTTGGAAGAATCAAATCATCTTGGGTTAGCAAGATGCTCACTGAGTAAAGGCCACCATGCCTGACATGAGTTCAACCCGAGGACCTACATGGTGGGAGGAGAGAACAGAGTCCAGAAAGTCTCCTTTGACCTCCACAAGTAAGTCATGGCATGTACACACTCACCCCCAGCACACAGAAGCACACAAGTTAATAAAGTGTCAAAAGAGAAAGAATTAAATGATCTTACAGAATTAAAAAAAATGTTGGGCTCAGGGGATGGTACAGCACTCCTACAGTTAGAAACAGGAGAATTTTCTGGAAACAAATGGTTCAGCAAGCCTGTGCAACGCAGCACAGAGCAAAACAAGAGAGACTTAATTCAAACCCTGAAGGTGAACGCTGACTGCTGAGGTTGTCATTTGACCTCCACATGTGTGGACACATAACACACACACACACACACATAAGAGGAAGTTGTGGAGTCAGTTTACAAACTACCTACAAGAGAGGGCATGCAGATTGTGTTTCCAGAAAGCAGATCTACCTACAGCTAGGCCTACGGAATCCTCTAGGACCCCATCAGGATCTCACAGATATCAGGGAAGGCTGACTTAGCTGACTGAGCAGTGTCAAGATGGCAGGTGGTGTGTTAGCAGCGGCATTAGGGCTGCCCCTTCCTGCCCCACCAAGGACCCTGTGCAAGCCCTGGCCTGGCTTATTTCTATTCTTCCTGACTTCTAAATAGGTTTCTCGGGCTAGTGGATTCAGAGTAGTTTTGGACAGTCAAGCTGTTACGTTGTCTGCAAATCTCAGTGACAGACTCCTCTCTGTTAAAACAGAGACTGACGTACTGGGAAAGTTAGACATTGACACTGAAAGGCTTCTGAAACATTCTGAGTGTTGGGTGTTGGAAATAGGGAGATAGGATACCAAGCCCAGAACCTCCAGACGCTCATTAATTACCCCACAAAAGCTTTGTCATACCCCTCACCCTGCTGCCTTACACAGACCACATTAAATTGAGTTACATATCTCACAGACAGCTTTGAAACACACATGGATCACTTATCATATTACACTGTCAGAAGAACCTGCGAACCTTACAACTGAAAGATGAGTCTGGCATTTATTTATTTATTTCCTCTTCATTTTTATATCCCAAAGCTCAGTCCCATTCAAGCACTTGCTCCAGGCAGCCTATTGGATTTTTTTTTTTGTTCATTCACAAATACCTTTTTTACACTTTATACCCCTGAAAGCAGTTTGATCCTTTCTCCTCATTAAAGGAAAATACATGCAGATAACCGTTCAACTCGGGCTTTGCTCAAGTGATACTAATGGGGTGTCCCTGGAGCACTTTGTTCTCATTGCTAGACACAACAGTGTTACTACCAAAAACCAATACCAGCAGCACCAATCTCAGAGGAAACACCAGAGCCCAGTTTCAAGCAAATCCATGGTGCAGAGACAAAGGATGTAACGGAACTGTAGGCGCAAGCCATGTTCACAGGCCTTTCCTTGTAGCATCTAACACAGAGCAAAGCCCCACGTACTCAGACTCTTCCCCAAAGCATCCAACACAAACTCAGACTCAGCGACTACGAGTCCTTCCCCTCCCTGCTTCCTTTTCCATTCTTCTCCTCCCCATCCCCTCACTTGCCTTCTTTCATTCCTTCCTTAAATGGTCTCACTTAAGGGCTAGCCTCATGCTTCCCACACTCCTGCATGCCTCCTGTGTACCACAGTGCCTCGTGTGCTACATCTCTCGACCATCTTGGCTAGCCGCTGTACAACTCCGCTGAGGTGTGACTTCCACAACACAAACGGCGAGGCGCCCAACATATTTCAGCACCACTGGGTGCCAACTTGAAGGCAACCAGTCTTTGGCTGGAGGCACTGACAAAACAATAAGAAGCAAACAAATGCAGCAACTGCAAGGTTTCATGATGGAACCTGAACCAAACAGAAGTCTAATAAAACAAAGGTCGGTTTGTATTTTAATTAGATAGGAAACACAAAAGTAAGTAAAGCTTAAGTATGTCACAGTGAACCAAAGATACTATTTGACAAGGAGTATTAAGATAAGTGAATACAAATGGAAAAACCAGGGCAGATCTATACATCAGAATCAATGAAATCTAGCTAAAGTATTAATTACAATAAGAGAGTAGTTGAGGCCAGCAAACTAGCTCAGGAGGTTAAGATGCCTGCAGCAGCCAAGCCTAACAACATGAGTTTAATTCCTGGGAATCCTAGGGTGGGAGGAGAGGACCAGTTCCCACAAGCAACCTCTGGCCTCTAAACAGGTGCCCCACACTAACAAACAGGAACACACACACACACACACACACACACACACACAGACAGACACACATGCATATACATACATACACATACATAAATACATATGCACACAGACACACATGTAAACACATACACACATAAATACATACACACACCCACAAACACACACACATACACAGACACATGCATAGCAGAAACGTATCTAGTTCCCATCCCTGTTAAAAAGCTGATAAGGCTCATTTCTGGCAATCTAGAACTGCAACAGACTCACAGCCTTGCCACCCAGGAGAAGGACTGACAGGAGACCATGGCACTTCTGGGGCAGTGACTCTCATTCCTCTTGTCACAACTATGCATTGCAGTCTTTTGAGTTTACTGAACCTTTACAGTAAGCAGAATCTTTCTCAGTTCAACCCTTAATGACACTGATCAGACAAGACCTTGGAGTCCTTGAGAGATGGACAAGGAAATCTTACATTCAGGAGCATCCACATGGATGATCGGGGAAACAAGACACCCCACCCTAGACCAGCATCTATTCACTGCCCTGCTCTGAAGTTCTACAGCTTAGAGATCCCCCCTGGGGTATAGGGAGACCTCTTCCCCAAGTACCCCACATTCACAATCACTGTAGAAGGGTTAAGTGCCTCACACAGAGTCGAACTATTCTGTTCTCAAGGCATCTGAGACAAGAAAATCAGAATGTATCGCTCAGAGAACTGCTGAGGGAGGAATGAGGAGACAAGACCCTTCTATTGGTCAGTTTTAATGCAAGCTAGACCCTGTCTAGACTCCTCTTAGAAAGGAGTCTCAGTGGGGAACTGATTTTCTTGGCCTGTGCCCAGGACTGTGAGGGAATTTCTTAGTTGGGGTAATTGAGTGGAGAAAGTATGCAGGCACCATTTCATGGGCTGGGTCCTGGGCAGAAGGAAAAGGAGAGAGCTTAACACACACACACACACACACACACACACACACACACACACACACACACACACACACACACACACACACACACACTGGTTGTGACCAGCTGCTTCTTACCCGTCCTGACTCCTCCCTGCATTGTGAACTGCAGCCCAGAACTATGAGGCAAACAGGCCTTTCCTCCTGGGAGCAGCACTTGCGGGGTATTTTATCATAGCAATAGGAAATGAAACGGACAGTCTTGTCAGTCAGATCTCACTCAGCTCTCAGTCACACCAGGCTCAAAATGCACAAAATGACTCTTTCCTGTGCTAGCCAGTTGGCTCCATGGGTAAAGTTTCCTGCTGCAGGGGCCAGAGAACCCACATAAAAGGAGGAGAAAATCTATCCCAACAAGTTGTCCTCTGACCCTGACATGCATGCTGTGATAGTCTGCCTCCCCATACAAACACATGTATAAAAAATAAAAATTAAAGCTATTTTAAAAATGGCTTATCACTGTACCTCTGAAATATTTAAGGTCCCTCTGCCTATTCTTAGAATGGAAAAAAAGACTAACGTTGAAATATAACCGAGGCTTTGTCCATTCTACACACTTTTTAATAAAGTCCAGCAAAAATTTTTGCCTTGGGCTTGACTGAGTTACAGAGTTTATGTCCTAAATTCCAAAAAAGCACCATCCGTCAGTCCACTTGCCAAACCAAGCCCGTGTTATAAGTAGCTGACTGGGAAGGGAAGCTGATTGCCTGGTCTGCAGATGGCGACATATCAGATGTGATTGCTATTTCATGACAGAAAAAATGGTCACCTCGGGATAAAATGAAATTAGCTCATAGGCAAAGCAGATGGCTGTGCCTGGTCAGGCCAGTGTTGGTGCTTCTGACAAATGTGGCTGATAAATTACAACGAGACTTCATGGTTACACGGGGAAGGAGTGAGGAAGCAGGAGGGTAAGGCTGTGGGTGACCTGAGGCCAAGGCTCTGGCAGGCAGCAACCTACCTTCCCTGCGTACTCAGACACAATCTGCTTGATCTCAGCAGAACAGAGACCCACGATCTGGCCCACGGAGCTTGCGGTGAGACGGCTCTGCAATCAAAGGAGGTGTAGTCTCAGGGATACTGGTCCATCATAGGACTGGATGTGATAACCAAACACACAGCATTGCCCCAGAGAAGTGACTTGGCTTTCACCACTGACTCAGCCACAGGACTCAGAAGTTAGAGCCAGCCCTCTATCTCCTGAGTCACTCCGCTGGCTGTGTTGGTTTCCTTGGTCCGTGGGGACCCCTGGAGCCACACCTCAATCTCCTGAGTCACTCAGTATCTATGTTAGCTTCCTGTTACTTGGGTCCTGAGTACCCTTGCTAACTTCCTTTTGGGCCCTGGGAATCCCTCCTAACTCCACCCACCGCGGCCTTGGGTACCCCTGCTAACTTCCCTTCAGCCTCAGGTCACCAGCATTAGCTTCCCTTCAGGTCCTGTGTACCCTAGGATTTCACCACCTTCTCCACCCCCCTGTCCAGGCCTGGGACTCATAGATGGGAAGCAGAAAAGGAATCATGGGCCCTAAAGTATCTCTTTATGACTACAGGTCTTTCCTGGTTTTCAAAGAAATGATCCCATCCAAGGACATAGCTAATCCTTCCAGGAAGGCCCTGAATGTGAGAGGGTTCACTGGCAACTCAGGATTTCATCTCCTACATAGCTGGTTTCAGTAGAAGATGGGTTCCCATGGTTACAGAGGCCCTTGCTCCCCCTTAGAGGCCAGTTAGCCACCCCAGCAGGGATACGTCATACCAACACGTTCCTTAAGCTCTCCCTCACAGAAGGCCCTGAGGACAATGCTAGGCATTGTAAAAAGCTTCCTGCAAAGGAAGCAGGGCTCAGGACTGCTAAAGATGGGGCTCTGAAGATGGTGTTCCCCTGCCTCTAGAACAGAGGGGGCAGGGCCGAGGCTCCACCTCTGTGTTTCCCCTGTACCCCAACCCCGACTAGCCCTCACCTCCTCATTTGCCATGGCAGTCATCTTGGTCATCAGTGACTGAATACGTTGCTGAAAGAGAAAGAGAGCAGGGATGAGCAGTTCTGACCACGTAAGACTGAAGTGAACACTTGCCCTGGTCTTTGTGGTGAAACCTCTGAGCTGAGGCTTCAATGTGGGTCACTGGTGAACCTCATGGCATCTCAGAAAAGGGAACTGTGAGGGTGGAAGGCAGCCCGAGAGAGAGCTGGGGATGGGAGCGAAATCTCCCCTCCAATGGCCCCCACTGGAACCTCAGAGGGCCACCACGGGGCACACACCTCTTCAGCTGCTTGAAGCTCATCTTCTTCATGAGCTTCTGTTTTCTCTGTGGCCGACAGCCCTGCAGCAAGAGCTGTTTTCTTGTCCTCAGCCTAGAAGGGAAGATGAGGAAACAGCTGAGCACCAGAGGTGCAGACTCAGCAGAAACAAGACAAGCTTGCAGAGAGGCTGCTTGTGAAAGAAAACATATCCAGGGCCCATCCAAAAGAAAGGGTTAATCTAGAGGTTTCAGGTCACGTTCTAGCCTCCAGAGCAGGCTGGGAAGGCATGGGTTGGTAAGGCCTGCCTCATGCCAGGGCACATCTACCTGCCAGACTCAAATTATCCTTCATCTGTAGCTCTGGGATGCTTCTGTTGGCAGGCTAGAAATACGGAGACAGACAAGCAGGGGACGAAGGCGGCTGGTACATTCCCAGGGCCCCTGCCTGTCCAGAGCCTGGTGTTTTATTAGGAGCACAGCTGCTATCCAGCCTCCAACTGCTGTCACCTCCCACTTCCCAGGTCCCACTCGAGATCTTTCTTACCTTCTCTGTTTTGTTGTGACGACTAAATCCATATCTCCTGTAAGTCATGAGAAAGAGTTTAATTACTATCTAAAACCACAATCAATTCCAACAAGACTGTTTTTTGACACTCATGTGCATAGAGGCGGGGCAAGCAACTCAGATGTCTCTATCCTGAGTCACTTTCCAACTTTTTCTGAGACAATATCTCTCAACGAACTTGAACTTACCAACTTAGCTCGAATGGCTGGCTGGTGAGACCCTGGGCTCTCCTGTCTCTGCCTGCCCAGCACTGGGGTTACAGGCACACACCCTCACAGCTGGCTTTTGCATGGGTGCTGGGGACTCAATTCAGGCTTCGTGCTTATGTGCCAAGCTCTTTACCAACTGAGCCATCTCCCTCGTGCTTGGTTGGGTTCCTCTATTAAAAACACTGGAGAGGATTTAGGCTATTGAGTGCTGGGGAAAAAAAAAAACACTTCAAATGCCTTACCTCGAAACATATCTACCAGATCCTGAATATGGCCAGTCATGTTATCTGCTGTACAAATGCTATAAAAGGGAATGCTGAGATAGTATAGAATATCCTTAAAGGATACTCACTGCTCTTCCAATTGGGAACTGCATCTCAGAACCACACTGCAAGCTAAAACTCTTAAAAACATCTGTGTAAACAGGCAATGTATTTCCTAAGGCCAAATCAGACTCTAATATTACCTAATTGACTTCAAGTCACGCCAGAATTATTTTCAAACACAACCAAACGTGATGTTAGTAATGTGTACTCACTGCATGGAACCTTAAATTTAATGGGTGCACACATTTCAGCTTAAATTCGTTTAGTTCTTGGCTTAAGACAAACCAAACCCATGCCTTTTTATTTTAAGGAAATATAACAATACAAAAAAAAAAAAAAAAGACTCAGCCGAAAACAAAAGGCATATTGCAAACATCTAGTCTCACAGATTTTAGTTTAAGAAAACACGAATTAAGCTTTTGCTCTGCCCCTGTTCAGGACAAGCCTGGCCTGTGGGATCAGTGTGTGGCTCCCCTGGCCCAGCGTCTGCAGCCTCACCCCTCCTGCTCTTCCCCATCCCTATCCCAGCTCACTTTAGTAAGATGCAGGCCTCCTAAGCAGCATCTTCCTCTTCCAAGGCCCTTCAGCTTCACACAAGCAGCTCTTGCTCCATCTACCGACCACACAAAGCATTACACCATCCAACCAACCTCCCTTCACCTGCTCTTGGCTCTAAAATATGTCTGCAAAGCTTCCACGTGCACAGTGCATACATACATAGCCAAGACCTGTCCATCTAGGCCTACACATGCCCCCACAATGGCAGCTATGACCAATCACCTGAGTGCAAGTCTGCACCCTTCTCCTGGGGGATGCTGCTGCTTTTACAGTTTGAAGGTCTAATGTTTATTGAATGAAAAAAATACAAATGAAAGAAAAAGCAGAAAGTAAAATGTCATAGCATTACCCAAATTTGCAATAGGCTGCCATAGAACTGGAAAAGACTAAAAAGGACATTGTTGGGCAATGTCCCAAAGTATAACAGATTTAATCTAAGGCTGAACTTTGGGCCTGCACACCATCCTGTAAAGGACATTAGGGTGACCTCTGCAGCCTAATCAGTTTTGCCAAATTAATAGGAAAAGGCTACTTCAGAGTTAAAAAAGGCAGAAGGACTACAACTTCAGGGTTGAGGGGAGTTGGAATGTTGTAGATGCAGAGCCAAACTATGTTGGGGTGAGCCTTAACCCTATTGGCAGTCATCCACTCTAATCCGATACAAACCTTTGGAATGACTTTAGCGTGCCTCCTGCTTCCTCTAACCCCACAGCTCAGAGTGTCACCAGGCAGGATCCCTGTCCCACAGCACACATCTCCTTAGTTAACACACCTACCTGACATAATTGGGGAAAAAAGCCTTTTGTTCTATAGAGTTTCAGGAAACTATTTCCATGTAGGAATATGCTATTTTGGGCAACCTGAATCCCTGTTCCTGGGCCTCAGTAACTTATATTTGATTCAAGGATAAACTACTTAAAAAACAAAAACACCTAATTTTTCACCAACCAAAAGGCTGAGCCATCAGGTAACATCCAAGGCCTATAGCTATGAGTTTTCCAAGTGTCTATAACCCCTGTGCCCACCTAATGTTTCCACCAGTAAGTATGTATACATATATATAGCTTCATTACATTCGTTTATTATTTCAGAGTGCGTGTATGCGTGTCTGTCCACCTCGCTTTAAGACAGGCTCTTTCACTGGCCTGGACTCACCCATTAGCCTAGGCTGGCAGCAGTGAGCCCAGGGATGTTTCTGCCTTTGCCTTTCTAGCCCCGAAATTACAAGTGATGCTACTACATGCAGCTTTTTACTGTGGTTTCTGGGGACTGAACTTTAGTCCTCATGATGGTAAAGAGAGAACTTTACCTAATGAGTCATCTCTCCAGGCCTTCGTTAATCATTTTTAACAGGGGGTCATGTATTTTAATTTTATACAGTCCCTGCCCCACCTCAAAATTATGTCCCTGGTCTGAATGGTCTCTGAATTGGAAAACATATTCAATTCTCAGCAGCTCCTCACACAGGGCTTGGACCAGAATGACCTCAGAGTCTTTTGAAACACACTAGTTTCAATTGTGAGACTTGACCTCAGACCATCATCTCAAAACAAACAAATAAACAAAAGCGAACCACAACACATCATGAGAGGCAGGTGAGATGGCTCAGTGGGTAAAGGCACTTGTCCTGCAAGCCTGAGGATGCCAGTTCAATTCCTAGGGCCCACCTAAAGGTGGAAGGAGAGAAGTGAATCCTGAAAGTTGTCATCTGACCTCTACACAGCGCATGCACGCGCACGCACACACACACACACGCACACACGCACGCACGCACAACATAAACATAAGTACTGCCTTTCCTTGAAAAACCTAATTTCTTCTTGTTTATCATTGTTTCCCAGAGGAAGGTGCCATGAGACACTCATGGAGATGCTAGTGAGAAAGAGTTAGTCAGCATTAGCCACACAACAAATGCAGAGGCAGTCTCCCCACACAAATGCAGGAAGCACAAGGCACATACTCACATCAAGGGACTGGTCACCCTGGGCAGAGAATGCAGGACATAAGGGAAGGTTAATATCCAGTGTTGAGCAAAGCATTCAAAGGGATACATGTCCTTGCATTTTGTTGTTGTTTGGGTTTTTTTTGTCTGTTTTTGTTTTTTGAGACAGGGTTTCTCTGTATTGTTTTGGAGGTTGTCGTGGAACTTGCTCTATAGACCAGGCTGGCCTCGAACTCACAGAAATCCGCCTGCCTCTGCCTCCCAAGTGCTGGGATTAAAGGCGTGTGCCACCAACGCCCGGCTCCTTGCATATTTTAAAAACAAGTGAGGCTATAAAAGTAAAACTCTTTCTTAAGGACAAAATAATTTTAAGAAGTAATAAAGCCTACTAATAAGGTTTTCATTTTTCTAGTCAGATCAATCTTTGCCCCAAATCATCTATACGGCCCAAGGAGACTGCTGCAGGTGCTCTGTGCACTGTATTTGGAGAGGGCCAGGAAATACACTCATGTCCTGGCCTCTGCACCACCAATTCCTCAAGGAAGTCAGAGTCTATGCACAGCAATGCCCACATTTCCAGAGAACTCGAAAGGCTGGGCACAGAAACACAAACTTTGACTTGGAAGTTGTAGCTGCAAACAGTAAACTCATTAGGCAGAAACTACTTTCTTTGTGTGTGTGTGTGTGTGTGTGTGTGCGTGTGTAGGGTCTTACTATGTAGTCTTGGCTAGCCTGGAACTCACTCTGTAGACCAGGCTGGTGTCAAATTCACTGAGATCTGCCTGCCGCAATATCCAAAACGTTACAGCAGCTGTCCAATTTTAATTCAAAAGAAAGGAATTGTTGGCTAGCTTTCCCTCCCTCCCTCCTGAAACAGACAGTTTATTAAGGAAGGAAAAGCATCCTGGGGATGGGAGAGGGCTAGTAAGCTGATACCAAACTCAAAAGCCTGTATATTTATTTGGTTTGAAAGTACAGGAAGAGGAAGCTAGGGAACAGCCTTGTTCCTCAGGACATGATTTTCAAGGCAGGGTCTCCCATTGGTTTGGCGATCAACCAGTAGGCTTAGTTTAGGCTGGCCGACCAGGGAGCCCCAGGATCTCCCTGTCTCCGTCTCCCCAGCACTGGGGTGATAAGTGTGTGCCTCCACTCTGGACTTTCTTACATGGTTCTGGGGAATGGACTCAGTTCCTCATACTGCAAGGTGAGCACTCCTGACTCAGTGACAGCTCCAGCCCCAGTGTTATGGAATATGACCAGCACCCGCTCCATACCTGCCATATTCCAAAAGCGTGGAGTGGACTCGGGACTCCTCGTCCAGCAGCTCCTCTGCTCCCTGCTGCCGCCTATACTTGCGACGGGGCTTGTAAGTGTCCTGAGGGGATGAGAAAGACAAGGCATGGCATGAGAGGCTCCCCTGGACTGTAGCCTGATGCCTCCAGTGAGTAGACTTTTCCAACAGAATGGGGTACCTGGTTAGCTCACATCAGGGGCCTCAGATACGGAGAGCCTAGGTGTGATAAAACTAATTTTCAACTTGACATAACCTTGGAAGAGTCTAGGTCAGACTGGCCTGTGGACATGTCTGTGGGGTTGTCTGAATTGCCTTAATCCACGTAGGAAGGCTGAGCCTGATGGTGGGTGACACCGGTCCCTGAGGTTGGGCCCTGGACTGTGTAAGAAAGAGACAGCACGATGCTTGAGAGCTGTTCTCATAACGTTCTGCCACAAACATTCCTACTTTACCCCCAGTGTCTACACAAATAGCAAGCTATAAATAACACAAAGCAGACTTACACAGAAATGAAAACTAGAATGAACCCCTGACACTGTGACTACATGTAATTTAATTTCCACCAAGCTCTCCTGTTATAACAGCGATGCTATTCTCCTCAGTTACCATTGAGAGAGCCAATGACTCAAGACAGGAAATTGGATTCTTCTAAGAAAAAGACTTCAAAACAATAGCATAGGGAAATCCAGAGCCAAGGGGACCTTTTGGTGTGCAGAGCGGCAGCAGGCTGGCTCTGTGTGCTCTTTAAGCATGTCTCTTCATATGCATCTTACCTTTGGCACCCTGACACCACTATGAGGCAGAGCCCAGAGTGTTATTTTCAATTTAATGCTAATGAAGCAGGGACTGGAAATGCAGCTCAGTGAATGGAGTCCTTGCCCAGGATTCATAAGGCCCTGGGTTCCATCCTCAGAACCGCATAAGTGGGGTGTGGCAGAACATGCCTATAACTGAGCACTCCTGAGTCAGAGGAAGAGCATCAGAAGTTCGGTGTCATCCTCAGCTGCATAGAGATGCCAAGGGCAGTTGGGGGTACATGAGCCCCTGTCTCAGCAACAAAACAAAACAAAACAAAACAAAACAAACCCCAACAAATGAAGTAATTTGTCTAAAATCCTAGGATAGAATTCTCCTAGACACCATTAGGATAACATTAGCCTAGGATGGCATTATCCCAAGATAACTTTAGCCTATAGTAACATTAGGGTTAGTACAGCATTAGCCTAGGACAGCACTAGGCCTCAGATATCTGGCTTCTAATCTCAAGGCTTTTCTACTAACGTGCATGTGCTAGTCACTCTAGCACCCACGGGCCACCTCCCCAGCTGGTCCTCTCACAAGACTTGTTGCACAATCTGTAGCTGAGATATAGTTTGCTTGAGCAATAAAGACCTAACAACAGCTATTACAAGCCAACTGTAAAGAGCTACTGCTAAATCAGTCTTCAGAGTGATAGGCATCTTTCCCCCATCTCTGCTGCTAATTGCCTCTGTGATGCGAGAAAGGCAACTCCCTCCATTCAACAGGCCTCAGCTAGTATCTTAGCTGTAAAATGAGTGTAAACTAGCAAATTTTACAGGATATACCCAGTGTCTCACTCACTGTTAACATGGTTGTGTCAATTTCCAGCCTGAGAGCAACAAACAATACTGTTTGACATATGACTGTGTTCACTTTTTAAAAAGTACCATAAAGCCAGTCACATGGCTCAGCATGCAAGAGTCCATACTGCTGAGCCTTATGACTGTGGTTTAATCCCTGTACCTCATTGCATGTGGCTAGTCACACATGTATACATACATAATAAAGAAACCAAAACATTTATACAGAATCAACACACTAGTTTTTCCTTTTGTACATGTGTTTGTTTGGGGGTGCACATGGCTGTGGAGGCTACGGGGCATCCACGGGAGTCCTCCCCAGTAACTTTCTGCCTTGTTTCATTGTTGTTTTTAATTACATTTTATTTATTTGTTTGCTTATTTAGTGTGTATGCACACACCCACATGCAGACACATGACACAGCATGGGTGTGGAAGTCAGAGGACAACTAGTAGGAGGTTTTGAGCTTATTTTTTCCTTTTTTAACTTATTTAATGTGCAGTGGTGTTTTGCCATGGGTGTTGGGTCCCCTGGAACTGCAATTACACAGTTGTGAGCTGCCATGTGGGTGTGGTGGGAATTGAACCCAGCCAGGTCTTCTGGAAGAACAGTCAGTGCTCTTAAGCACTGAGCCATCTCTCCAGCCCTTTCCTGGGAGGTTTTATGAGACAGGGTCTCTCACTTTTACCAAAACTCACTGATTTTGTGAGGATGTCTGCCAGCATGTCCCAGGGATCCCTCTGTCCTATCTCCTGCCAACTGGATGTCAAGCTCATATCACCGTGCCGGGCTTTTTCATGTGTGTTCCAGGTAGTATTTTCCCCACTGAGCCATCTCCCCAGCCATACTGTTTTGCTACAAGTGCATGACAATCCAGCATTAGCTACTCCATAAGCACTGCCCACCACTCTTGTTCTCTGTTTATGGACAAAGCCTGCAGAGTTTCCATTTTTATTACACTATTTATCTTATTGCATGGCTGGGGGAGGGTGCGCATGGATGCCATGGTGCACATGCAGAGGTTAGAGGACAACCCGTGGGAGTCAGCTCTTTCCTCCTACCAGGGATAGGGGATGGGGATCAAATTCGGGTCGTTAGCTTAGTAAGTGTCCTTACCACAGAGCCACCTCCCCAGTCCTGAGTTTGAACAACCTGCCCATAGCTAACAAGGCGTTAAGTGATAGGGGTGGCATGACACAGAATGGGGATTCTTCAGGTCCTTTTCCTCCCTCACTCTGATCATCTCTCTTCACCGGCTCTGACATTTTGCCTTGGCAAGTGATAAGGACACGTAAATGGCATTAAAAAGTTAAGGTGACCCTTAAAACTATGTGTCAGGTGGCAGCTTTCCTCGCAGGGATGGTTACAGCTGCTTTCATCTGTCACAGTGACACCCCTGAGCCTACATCTGAAATGGCAGGGCAGGGAGAACACCACCGACCACTGAAGTGTCAAACCTCTGATCACTGCTCTCACAATTGCCAGGGACAATTGCTTTATTGAAATCCAGAGAAGTAAAGCGCCACTACCAATCTTTTGTTCTACACTTGAAGACTCCGGTGGGTCACTACACACCCTGCTTAAGAGGGAAGCTGCCTCCGCTGACCATAAATCCCTCATTCTCGCAGACTGGCATAACCTTTCTAGTTTCTTTTCTGTTGCTGTGATAAAATACTCTGACAACAAAGTACTTAGGGAAGGGATGGATTATGTAGCTCCTAATTCTAGGTTACAGCCCACCACAGCAGGGAGGTATGGGACAGCTGGCCACAGCACATTCACTATCAGACAGACAGAATGCATTATGCATCTGGCTTGCTTATGGGCCCTCAGTTTTATGTCTCCACTTTTACACAGTGCAGAAGCCCATCTATAGAACGGTGTTGCTCATAGTGGCTGGGTCTTCCCACATCAATTAACAGTTAAGACAATGTCCCCATAGGTCAACCTGATCTAGACCGTCCCTCACTGAGACTGTCTTCCTACGTGATTCTAGATTGGGACACTCAAAGCTGACCATTACAGCATCTCTAACAGACACCCTGCAGTCTAGGAGCTGCAAGTAAATTGCTTCCCACCCACGAGGGCATCACAGGTGCTTACACCCTACCCCATAAGAAAACAGCTGTAACTTACACATTAATACATATTAATAAAACAGCAAACAAATCAAAGTCCCTGGATACTAAGGGATGGAGACTGAGACACACAGACAGATAGACAGACAGACAGACAGGCAGGCAGGCAGGCAGGCAGGCAGGCAGGCAGGCAGGCAGGCAGGCAGGCAGGCAGACAGGCAGGCAGGCAGCCAGGCAGGCAGCCAGGCAGACAGATCAAAGTCCCTGGATACTAAGGGATGGAGACTGAGACACACAGACAGACAGACAGACAGATCAAAGCCCCTAGATACTCAGTGACAGAGACAGGGAGACAGACAGACAGACAGACAGTACTTATTTGTACATGCTCCTCCAGACACAGCCCAAACCTCGTCCTGTGTCTGTCTTTTCCATGAGCAGAGCTCTCCTACAGACCCTACCTTCTTCTCATGGGTCCTGCACAGGTACCACCTCCAGGCTCCAAGAGTCTGTACCAAATTGTGCGCCTAAGCCGGATATGGTGGTGCACACCTGTAATCCTGGCACTTGGGAGGTTGAGGCAGGAGGACTACCATAATTTCAAGGAAATCAAGGGGTACATGGTAAAACTTTGTCTCAAAAGCAAAACTTTAAGGATTTTCTCCCACTTTCTACAATGAAATGCAGCCTACAAACAATAAGGATGAAATGACGCAGACTTTGTTCCATTTGACTTCCTCCATGTTTTATCATCACTTTGAGACAACCGAAGTCCAGAATTATTTTTCTGAAAGCATTCCCGAGCCCACTCACAAAGCCATATAAACCAAACTCAACTTCTCATTTTACAGTGCAACACTCATTTCCATTAAACACACATTTGATATTTAATTTGAGGGGGTTACTATTATTACTGGCTTTTCAAGACAGGGTTTCTCTGTAATAGCTCTGGTTGTCCTGGAACTGACTTTGTAGAACCGGCTAGCTGCACAGAGATCCACCTGACTCCATCACTGAGGCATAGGGACCGAGTTTACATACCCAGAAGCTATGAAGAAAACCAGATGTATAATTTGAGCCTCTTTTTTTTTTTTCTCCCTCTATGTAACAGCCCTAACTCTCCTGGAATCATTTTGTAGACCAGGCTGGCCTTGAATTCTGACTCCTGAGTGCTGGGATTAAGGGAGTGTACCACCACTGCCTTGTTTAAGTTGAGAATCTTTAATCTTAGCTCTTCTACAGGGAGACAGACAGTGGAGGCAGGAGAATCACCAGAAACTCTTTGGGCGGATGTTCACAGTCAAATAACCAACAAAAATACCCTATCTTAAATAAGGTGAAAGATGAGGACTAACACCTGAGCTCCTCCTCTTACCTATGGTCCAGTCTTTGCAAATGAGATAGAGTAGAATGTTGGATGCACAATGAAGTTACAAGCCACATGCACAGTATATTGTATGCTGCTTCTAGGAGATAGAACTGGGCACCAGGCATAGATGCTCTGTTCTTGAAGTTACAAGCCATATGCACAGTGTATTATATGCTGCTTCTAGGAGACAGAACCGGGCACCAGGCATAGATGCTCTGTTCTCTTCAGCTTAAAGCCAGAAGCTTCAGTCTGACTCTGGCTCAGAGCATCTTATCAAAGCTCCCCGTCCCCACCGGGGAGGTAGATCATGGGTAAGACTCCAGTGATCAAAATGCACCACGTATGGTGATGTTCCTGCATGAACTCAAAGCTGCTTTGTCTTCCCAAAGCCATCATGGGGATGGGGGGGGGGCAGTGAGTTCCATTCACCATCTCCAGTTCATTGTCTGTTCTCTAGCTGTTGTTACTCCTGCTATTGGTGTAAGAAGGGGGTGCTTTACATTCTAATGTTTCTTCATTAAAACTGGAGCTAAGGACTTGGGGCATGCTTGTGTCCTGGTGCTGAGTGTGTAAAGCAGGCAGGGATACTAACAAACATCCTTTGCTGCCGGATCCTGGGTGACATGTGACTTTTTTTTCTTTTGTGTTTTTGAGACAAGGTTTCTCTGTGTAATAGCCCTGGTTGTCCTGGAACTTACTCTGTAGATCAGGCTGGCCTTGAACTCAGCCATCTGTCTGCCTCTGCTCTCCAGTGCTGGGATTAAAGGTGTGCATCACCACCCTACAGCTGACATGTGACTTCTATAGGAGATGTCTCAAGACTATGCATTGCTGGAACAGAGGCACATGGGCAAAGGGACTTACTGAGAGGTCAACAATGGTTTTGATGGCCTTGTCTTTTCTCTTTATGAAGTCATCATCCTGCAAGACAGAACACAGGAATCAACCAGTTCTACTGAAGACAAAATGCAGCTGGACATACAATTCTCCCTCATCAATCACTCCTCACTGCTGTGCATGAATTAGTACAGATTTGCTTTTTAAAATCTGTACATATGCATGTATGCATGTCTATGCATGCATGTGTAGGGGAGAAGACAACCAGAGCTGCTCTTCCTCAGGTGCTGTCCACCTTTTATTTGTTTGGAGAGAGTCTCTCACTGTCCTGAAACAAGTAAGCTAAGCTGGGAAGCCTGGGAGCCCTAGGGACCTGCCTGTTTCCACCTCCCCAGGGCTGGTATTACAGCCTAGCTTTAAAAATGTCCATTCAGGAATTAAATTCATTACCTCCTGCTTGCAAGGATCTATCTCCCCAGCTCTCAATTTTCTTATATATAGGGATATATCTCCCCGACAGCTAGGGCCTTTGCAAATAATGCAGACAGAGGCCTACAGTTAGCAAGAGAAAGAGAGGCCATGGAGAATAGTGATTCAGACAAACACCTGCATGCCCAGTCTTTGAAAGCACTGAACATTCCAGCAAGAACCTAAACTCTAAGTTTTCTTTCATCTACAAAACAGGGCACCAGCACCCCCATGGTGGAGCAGTTGCCAGGATGAAGCTGGAAGGCAGCGATGAGCCAGAGCATTTGATGGTGCTTAGTAATCTTACTGTCACAATTACTATGAGCTGTGCTTACAGGAAATGCACTACACAAGTAGTCTCCTAAAAAGCTTTTGACAAAAACAGAATCATGGGTCAAGGAGGTGGCTCATTCAATAAAGCGCCTGTCCCACAGGCATGAAGCTCTAAATTGGATACACCCTAGAACCCAGTAAAAAGTCAGGCCAGGTGGCACATATCTGTAACCCTGGCACTGGGAGGTCAAGACAGGAGGATCAGTCAGTCTAGATGAGTCTATGAGCTCGAGGTTCAGGGGGGAACCTATCTCAGAAAACAAGAGAAAAAGAAAACAGGAAAAAAAAAAGGAGGGGTGGAGAGTGAGGGAAATACTGGATGCCAATTTGTGGTCTCTACACACACACACACCCATTCATATAATACATACAAGACTTGCAATTTAGTAAAAGTTCTGGGTTGAATGCTAAATTTGAGAAGAGAACAATACCGCTGTAGAGATTTATCCTCAGTGCTATCTAGAGAGCAGTTCTGACGACGCACAAGACTGTTGAGAGGTGCCAAGTGGCGGGTGGGGTGCAGGAGGACCTACAGTTACCCCACCCCAGCACTCTCTCCGTGCACTTGCACCAGCAGAGAACAAGGGGAGGGGAGGGCACACACAAGATTGGCCAGGGACACCTCTTCTGCAGTGGGGAGTTAATACCGACAATTATGACTGGCCAGACTGCTGAAAATACGCAACTGCTGTGTGTTAAGACCTAAAGGAGACATGTATGTGAGATGCCACATGGCTCGGGGGACGACACAGAAGAGAATGCAGAAAAGAATGTAAGAGCTGGAGGATGGGGAGGAAGGAGGGCAGTAAAGTATGTGACATGGCTGCTGCGCCCATGAGCTCACTGTATCTGTGACCACCCACACAAGATGAGCCAGTGTTCCAGCAAGCAGCACTAACGGAACCAGTGGGTAGTAGGCAGTAAGCGAGGAGGGCATGGGTGTGGGAAGGGCATGTGTCACAGAATGTCTAGGCTGGGTAGGAAGGAGCTGGAAGTAGATGTGATCAAGATACCTTGTACATGTATAAAATTAAAGATTAAAAGGGGAAAAAGCCCCAGAAAGCTGGAGAGGCGGCTCAGTGGTTAAGAGCTGTCACTGCTCTCGGAGGACACAAGTCAGCTTCCTAGCATGCATGTCAGGTTGTAGCAGATCTCGCCTTGCCAGTGAATTTGTGTTAGTGGCCATACCCATTTGGGCGTGGCTTCAGGTGCAGATGTGACCAGAAGGTAGAAGTGAGGGGCAGGCACTCTCTCTTGTGTCTGGATCACATTGGAAGGGCAGAGACTGCATCTTCTGGAGCAGGGAGACCACAGTTATTTATTCTTATCTGTGTAAGTGCTTCCCTAATAAATACCTATTTATTTTGGGTCTAGTGAGCTCATTAATACCCCCGCCTTCATCAGGAGGTTCATAATCTCCTAGAATTCTAACTCCAGGGAACATGACTTCTTTGGCTTCCTCAGGCACCATGTAAACACACACACACACACACACACACACACACACACACACACACACACACTCTACAACTTAAATAAACCAAGAAAATAAAGGAAGGAAGGAAAGAAGGAAGAGAGAGAGAAGAGAGAGAGAGAGAGAGAGAGAGAGAGAGAGAGAGAGAGAGAGAGAGAGAGAGAGAGAGAGAGAGAGATGGAACATCCCAGGACTTAAAAGCACCTAATAAATAAGAGGAAAGTGGAGCACGGTACTGACCTCCGGGAGGCTGTAGGTCTTCTGGAACTGGGATATAGAATAGGAGCGGATGTAGTCACCCATTTCTTCCTTTGTTTCTATAGCTCGCTTCACCAGCCACTGGGGAAGAAAGTGGGAAGTGTGAGGTGACAGGAATGGACTCCTACTGCAGTGAATCTACTCAACCCGTGAACTCAAATTAGTGTGGCTGAACTAGGGAGAAATCATGAGCACACACTGTTCTACTAGAAGAGCAGCTAGCTGGGCATCCGAGAAGCTAAGCCCTGGTGACCTTGTGTGCCCAGCCATAAGTAACTGCAGCATTTGAAAGCTACTCACGTCATCAGGCCTGTCTGTCTCTGTCAAGGGAAGGAGGATCAGTTCCTTGACATTGTTTTATTGCTGAGACAGGGTCTCATGTAGCCCAGGCTGACCTCAAACTCACTATGTAGTTGAGGTTGACCCCAAGTGCTGGGATAACAGGCATGTAGTGCCACATGCATGTCTGTACACCACGTGCACGTACTGCCTAGAGAAGAAAGAATCTCCTGTACCCACCGTTGCAGATGGTTGTTGGCTGCCATGTGGGTGCTGGGAATTGATTAGATCCTTTGGGAGAACAGCCAATGCCCTTAAGTGCCAGGACATTTCTCCAACCCCTCAATATTCTTTTGTTTTATAAGATTTACTATGTATATGTAATATGTGTATGTAATATGTATAATATGTGTATGTAATATGTACATGTAATATGTGTATGTAATATGTATATGTAATATGTGTATGTAATATGTATATGTAATATGTGTATGTAATATGTATATATGTGTATGTGTATGTAATATGTATATGTAATATGCATATGTGTATGTGTGCACGGGGAGGATGAGCACATAAGTGAGGAAGCCTGCAGAAGCCAGTAGGGGGCACTGGACGGCCAGAGAAGTTGTGAACTGTGTGACATGGGAGCTGGGAACTGGACTCTGATCCTCTGGAAGAACAATGAATGCTCTTAAGGGCTGAGCCATCTCTCCAGCCCCAGTTCCTAGATATTCTAGATAGCAAGAAACTACAGCATGAGTAAAGCAACTCACAGTGTTAGAGCTCTTAGTGGAGACCGGAAGTTCAAGGCAGAGATCTGGACAGATGTTTTTATCATCATCATCATCATTATTATTACTATTAACACTTGTATTGACTATTTTGAAATTTCACATAATGCACCCCAATCATATACACTTCCCAGTCCTCTCCAGTATAACCCCCACCCTTACGACCTCCCCCAAAACAAAAGAGGAACAAGAAAAACATACCAAGCCTAATTTGTGTTGTCCATATACTGACCGGAGCATGGTCAAACTCCCAGTGGCCAGCTCCTTAAAGAAAACAGAGTCCTTCCCCACCCTGTCCCACCAGAAGCCATCAACTGTGAAGAGCTACACTTCAGCTTCCCTATCACAATGTCTAAGAGTTCTCTTCAATGGCTTCATGTCTAGACTGTTTCTTTGCAGGGAAGGCTTTCACAGAAGCATTCTACGTCTCTCATTCTCAGCTGTGAGTCTGCAGCCATTGATGCCCCTGCAAAAGTAGCTTCCTAGCCCTTTACAGTCAGCATCAGCACAGATCGTGGCTTCTGCGGGCTTTCTGGCTACAGCAAGGGCCACAGATATCAACATGGCTTCAGGTGGAAAAAGAATACGCAAGATGGGTTTTTATTGTGGTTCCTAGTCCCATAAGGCTGGCATCCGGAAGCCCCCAGCTCTGCTCTCCCTAGTTTCCAACTTAAAAACTCCATGTAACTAAAATGAACACACATGCTATTGTGTAATATTTTCCTCCAAGACGGAAACATTCTGTCCTACAGGAAAACTCTTTAAACAAGAAGGTAAACAACTCAAAATAATGTCAGGAATTCCCTGAAGCTGACCAGGTCCCTCCTTGCCAGAGTAAGCAATAAAGGTGAGAAACCCCCTCAGACAGAAGGAAAGCAAACGGCAGAGACTCTCAGACAACCAAAGCTGTCGACACGACTCTGAGACCAGCCCAGCAGCCCAGAAGAAGCCGAAACCAGGGGAGCTGCCCGGAAGAGGTTTAGACCCGGAAAGGACACTCTCCACCTGTTGAGCTGCCTGTCGGCTGCGCAGTGCACTCCAGGTTCCCAGCTTTGTCAGTTATGCTCAGGTGGGCCTTGCTGATGCAGCTGTATTGAGTCATTTGTGCTCCTGAAGTGACCCCTCACCCATATGCCTGTAAGTAACTCTATTGAACTCACTGGTTCCCCAGGTTGGACTTTGGTGGTACCATACTTTGGTTTGTTGTGGCTCCCTATCTGTGTGAGTAGACTTATGTGTATGTCCCCCCAGGAAAAGTTTGGTCACACAACATGAGCACAAACACAAATATGCACAACACACACAGATACACGCACACACACACCCTGTGAACAATGCATGCACTGAGCCTCTACTTCTCCTTCCTGCTCCTCATTAATTCGCTCCGTCACTCAAGAGCACGGTTGAAGAGAGAACCATTTATCAGAGTTGACAGTCCTTCCTCAAAGAGCACTCTTATATCCTCAAAGCAATTTGGGGATAGTGGGGTTTTACCAAACTCAGCATACCTGGCCAGGTTGAATTGCCTAGACACCAGATATATGGCCCATAGCAAGGTACGCCTGTAGGAATGGGGAAATCGTGTAGCTTTTTTAATTGTGTGCAGGGTACACACTTATATGTCATGGCTTGCATGTGGAGGTCAGAGAACAACTCTGTGGAGTCACTTTACTCCTCCCATCTTTATCTGGGTTCTGGGAATCACATTTAGGCCTTCAGGGTTTTACAAGTGCTTTACCTAGAGAGTCATCTCAATGACTCAAATTCTGCTTGTTCGGAAGGGAGCCAGCACAAGTAAAGGACGTGATTAGGAAGCAGGTGCCCAAACTAAGTTGGCTTCATGAATGTAACACGCTACACAGCACATACACCATGGGACATGCTCCTGTGCTGTGCATACCCTAGGAAGAACGCTTCTGCTATTAGCACCTTCCACTTATTTCCACTACAGCATCAATCCCACCACCAGCAGACACTGCCTGAAATCATCAGCAGGGCAGGAGGAGAGAGAATTAGGCTGTACGGGAGCCTCCTCTATTCCCACCAAGAACCATGGCCCTAGGTCTCACAGTGTCTGTCCTAGTTTCCTTTCTGCTGCTGTGCTAGAAAACAGGGTAGGAGAGGAAAGGTTTCTTGCATCTCACAGTTACAGGCTACAAGTCCGTCACTGTGAGGAGGTCAAGTCAAACAGTCACATCTCAGCCACAGTCAAGAGCAGAGAAAAAGGAATGCATGCAGGCCTAGTGTCTGGCTAGCTTTCTCTGCCCTTAGAGTTCAGGGACACAAACGAGGAATGGTACTGCTCACTTCAGGCCGCATCTTCCCACATCAATTACGAAAATCAAGATTATTCCTCACAGACATACCCAGAGGCAGGCTGATCTACACAGCACAGTGCTACTCCCTTCCGTCGTGGTTCTCACTTGTGTCAAACCGAAGACGAGAACATGGGAACTAACCATGAAGCCAGGTGTGGTGGCACATGCCTTTAATCCCAGCACTCGGAAGCCATAGGGAGATGGATTTCTGTGAGTTTGAGGTCAGCCTGATGTACAGAGTGAGTTCCAGGACAGCCAGGGCTGCTATACAGAGAAACCCTGTCTCAAAAAAAAACCGAAAACCCAACTAACAACAACAGAAAACAAACTAACTATGCAGTGCTCATCTCAGCTCATCTCTACCTCCTTGTGGATGGGTCGCTGGACCCCGATGCTGACATCTCATGTCTGTTTCTATTCCATCTTTGGAGGTGTCCTTTGTTGGGTCACAGAGAGTGTGATCTGGCAGAGAAGGTAAAGGCTGCATCCAAGGAGCCTCTCAGAGAAGAGAGTTCGCAAGTTCTCACTGTCAAAGGTAATGGAGGGAACCTCTCTATCATGACTCCCATAGCACTTGAAAAGAGTATCTACTTTCTTAGACTCAGATCCAGTATGGGAGAGGAAGACATGTCTTAGGCAGCTGGTCTAGTCTACTTGGCAAGTAGGCACATAATGATCAATGCCCAACACTGTCCTCTGACTTGCACTCACATGCATGCCCATGTGTGCATACCCACATACATGATCACCTGTATGCCCCTACATATATACAATTCCACGCTGGTGCACTAACAAACCTATGTGCGCGCGCACACACACACACACACACACACACACACACACACACACACACACACACATACACACAGAGCTAAACAAGAAAAACAAAAGCATTTGATGGGAACATCCAAAGATGGTGGCAGTGGCCAGTGTGGAACTATGGTGCATGGAACACCAGCTGTCTTTTAAGAGTGATGACAGAATCCCCATCAACTGAGCTGCACCAAATCTATCCCATACTCACTGCACCCGAGATCCAGGCTGGGCTGCCTGAGAGCCAGATGTATTCCAGGGACTCTTAGTTCAGAGACAAGAACCCACACAGAAGCCCTCACCTGCACAACAGGGAATATGTGAATAAAATCCATGCCCTGGATCTGGTGGGGCTCCAGCTGGTGGGGACACTTCATCCTTGGGAGAACTGAGACAATCTTTTCCGATAGAGCTCTGTCCAGAAAAACAAAAACAAACAGAGTGAGGACACTGAGAGGCTCTAAAGACATAGCTGATATTTAGGCAGTCCTCCCAAGAAGTCTTGGCACATGAGAAGCGCAATTCAGTCACGTGCGTGTAAGGTTACAAAACTGACTCTCTCTCTCTCTCTCTCTCTCTCTCTCTCTCTCTCTCTCTCTCTCTCTCTCTCTCTCTCTCTCTGTCTCTCTCTGTCTGTCTCTCTCTGTCTGTCTCTCTCTCTGTCTGTCTCTGTCTCTGTCTCTGTCTCTCTCTCTCTCTTTCTCTCTCTCTCTCCTTTCCCCCTCCAACAAATGCAGCCTAGGCTGGCCTCAAACTTGCTAAGCACACAAGAATGATGCTCCTGCCTCCACCCTGGTGCTGGTGTTACAGGTTTGTGCCATGATTACACGTGGTGCTGGGGGTCATCTACCCAGACTCTACACTAAGCCAACGGAGACAAGCAGCTCTCTGGTTCTAGATCCCAGCTCAGTGTGGGTCTTTATGAGCAGCACACTGGCACGCTGTTCTTGAGCACCATATTCTTCAGCAGGAGGGGTGCTCCCTCTAGTGGGCCACAGAGCTATAGCTTGCAAAAGGACCGTTTGGTAACTTAGAATCCAGAGGCGGAGATTTCAACAACACAGAGCCAATCTTCTGCCTCTGGAGAGGGTTCTCCCTGGCCACTCACTCCTCATGGCCAGTTTAACCAGGCAATTCATAAACGCCTGGAGGGAAGGATATAGCAAGCCATTTTGGATTTTATGAGCCTCTTAAAACTGCCTCCCAGAAACTATAGCCAAGTCCAGACAGTCCCAGGGACAAATGGGAGTGGCTGCCAGCACTAACCCTGATGGCAGGAGCAACAGGGAAGGGGGAGAGGCAGGGGAAAGAAGTCAGGAAGACTTCTTAGAGACGGTCATCAGGGGAGCTCGGACTCCCTAAAATGTCAGGAGAAGGGGTGTCCCAGTAAGGTCTGTCAACCTGTCACAGCCTGGACTCTTGAGTGGAGAGCCTTAATTGAGGAACTTCCCTGATCAGACTGTGTGTACACTTGGGGGATTCTCTTATTAACTGCTATAGATTGCCCAGTCCACGGTGGGCAGCACCACCCCTATGCAGGTTGCTCTGGAGGATATAAGAATGCTAACCAAGCACGAGCCTGGAGGTGAGTGAGCCAGCAAGACTCTGCCATGAATACTGCTCCCGTTCCTGCTTGAGTTGCTGCCCTGACTTCTTCAAAAATGGACGGTGACCTGTAAGACAAATAATCTCTTTCCTCCCGTGGCATCCATCACAGCAACAGAACAAAATCAATAAAACAAGGCACAAGTGTATGTTACCAGGCAAGCTTCCTACCTTAAGATCGTCATTGCAGATTATGTTCTATGTCCCAGGATAGCCTCAAAATTATAATCCTTCTGCCTTAGCTTCTTAAATGCTTGGATTACAGGTGAGTATCACCACACCCAGACCACTCTTTTAGAGCTTTCGGTGTTAGACACACTGATTCCTCCTCCACTACAGTCAATTTGTCCTGGATCTAAACCCTAGCACTATCGCCACCTCCGGGATTTCTAGCGAGTAACCAGCTTGGGCTGACAGGACCCACATGGTGGAAGGAGAGACCCAATACCATGTAAGCTATGGAACACACACACACACACACACACACACACACACACACACACACACACACAACACATAACAGAAAACTTAGAATGTGGAAGGAAAAAGGAATAATCCTCATCTCACCCGTTCAAAGGCAGGACACATGATAAAATGCATGCACAGAGCTGGGATCCCTTCATCTAGAATCCTTTCTCCTGCATGTCTCCCAGTCTTCCCCAGCTGTAACTGTTCCCAGTACTGACGCAGCTTCCATATATATTTTACTCCTTCAAGATTTACTTTTAACTTTTTACTTATAAATGTGTGTGTCCAGATACCTTGGGGCTAGAGTTAGGCTGTGTTGGCTAGTTTTATATCATCTCTTCAGCCACACAGTTTACTCCTCATTTGATATCTGTGTCTGTGCCATACTAATTATAAGCTTTACAGAGGCAGGGCACGTCTCCTCAGTGTTCCCAAAGAGCCCAGAATACCGTCTGACCCACAGCATTCATACAGACTTGATGAATATTTATTGAAAGGATTAACAAAGAGACTCTTTCAGTCTTCTGCTTTAAACAGTACCTTTACACTGGCAAGGTGGCTGGCTCAGTGGGTTAAGGAATTTGATGCTAGACCTGAAAACCTGAGTTCTGTCCCTGGGACCTAGTTATCTTCACACACACACACACACACACACACACACACACACACACAATTTAAGTAGCATTAGGTCAAGGAGATTGTATTTCCTTATTCTTCTGATCCCATTCCTGTATTTAGTAATTACTATAAAAACGATTACACACTTAAGAATCCACCTACAGATAAATCATAGAAAGTTAACTGTTATCATTAACATAATGCCCTTTATTATTTAGAAAGTGATGTTAGGATAGTAGTTGGAGGTAGAAGGTCAGATAGAGAGGTTAAAATGTCTACACGATAGAAACCAGGAGAAACCACATGATGTTAATGGGTTAAGAAACAGAATCTTGCGCTGAAGAGAGGGCTCAGTGAGTAAAGGGACCGTCTTGCAAGCCCAAGGACCTGAGTCGTAAAACCCATGGGTGGAGGGGGGAAGTGAGACAGGGTGATGCACCACTGTAATCCCAGCACGGGAGAGGTGTAGACAGGCGTCCCCTGGGAAACACTGGCTTGTCAGCCTAGCCAACTGTGCAAATTCCAGGCCTTAAAAAACGTAGACAGTGCTTTAGGAACAAGCGCCTAGGTCATCCCCTGGCTTGCTCGCACTCGCGCGCGCGCGCACACACACACACACACACACCCCAGATTAAATACAGTTTTATAGCATGAGAAATGAAAAAGAATGTATATATAAACATGCAAGCACATCTCCACCATAAAGCCCCCCATTAGATTCTTCTATGGCAAACCCTGGCAACTTACATTTTCTGACCGATTGTAGAGTTTTCCTGAAAGAGCAAATCCACATCCACATCAAAGTTGCAAGTGGTGATACACCATGTCATTCCTCCTACTACCTGCAAGAAAGGAGAATGCTGTTTCTCATGAACCCCTCACGAAAAGCCGGCGTGTGTGAACTGAATTCCTAAACAGTTCATACAGGCTCAGTAAGTGCACAAAACTATAAATATCTGCTGTGTGTGCACGTGTGTTCACGTGTGTGTGCACGCATGTGGAAGCCAGATACCAAACACTGGGATCTGTCCTCAGATGATATAGACCTTGTTTATTGAGACAGAAATCTCTCACCAGCTTGGAACTTGCCAATTTGATTAGGCTGGCTGGCCAGAGAGCCCCGTGAATTTTCCTGTCTCCATGTTCCCAGCGCTGGGATGACAAGTGCCCACCACAGTACCCAGATTTTGATATGGATTCTGGGGGCTAAACTTAGGTCATCATGCACACATAACACTTGACTGACAGCTATCTCTGCAGCCTTACCAAATAATATATCCTTAGAGGGAATGTGTCTTCTTTACCCACCATTCATCAACTAGAACTGCTCTAAATCCTTCTGCAGTGGTGGCAACGTCCATGCCCACACTGCGTGCTACAGAAGCTACCGTCCCTGCATGGCTGCTGACCATTCAAAGTGCTGCCAGTGTGTTCACCTGTTTGTGGGCTTATGGGGGCCAGAGAGACATCAGGTGTCCTCTATTCCATGCCTGAAGTTTCTGAGACAGGGTTTCTCACTCAACTTGGAGCTCACCATAGCCAAGGAGCCTCAGGGATCCTCCATGTCCCCAGTGCTGGGAGTACAACCGTGCGCCACCACAGCTAGCCTTTTATATGCATTCTGGAGCCTGAACTCAGATCCTCATGCTTGCACACCATTGAGAGATTTCTTACCCAGCTTCTTAGTGCCAGATAGACAGAGATCATGTGTTTTACCAACCAGCCACATGGGCATCAAGGCTGATATTCTCTGGCTCCTTATTTAAAAGCTGAGATGTACAATTAAATACACATTCCCAGGTCTCCAGCCTGGACCTGCCTAAGCCGTTCAGTGGAGGAGGTCTGGACATGCTTCTTATAAAACATCCCTTGAGGGTTCTGCTACATACAGGAGGAGGACAACACCCAGGAGCACGCAGCACAATTTCCTGGCCTACCTCGCCATGAGTCCCAGATGCTTGAGGAACACAGTCTACTCCATATCATATAATTTAGTCCCTGCCTGTTGGTACACTTGCCACTTCTCTGTAACAGTGAAATTCTCTGAGTGAAAGACTACCGTTTATCTCTGTGTCCCCAACACCTCATTCTGTGTCCCATGCATGATAACCATTCACAGTTCTCTTAACTTAAAAAAAATACAACTCCAGGGCTACAGAGATGGCTCAGTGGTTAAGACAGCCTGCTGCTCTTACAGAGAACGTTGAGTTTGGTTCCCAGCATCCACACTGTTAACTCCAGCTCCAGGAGATCTAATACCCTCTTCCAGCCTCTATGGGCACCTATACATACTGACACACATACACACATAATAAAAAGAAAATAAATCTTAAGATTCCATTTCATGGAGAAGCTCCCTCCTCTAAACATAGCAGCTGACATCTACAGAATATCTGCTATTGTTTCTAAGTATTTGGTTCAGGGAAACTATGAACTCAGGCTATTTTCTACATATACTATATAATTCCTACCCAAACTGTATGCTCCTTAAAAGAGAAATGATTTCTTGTACATAAGTAGTGTTCATATGTGTGCATGTGTACATACACATACATGCACACACAGAGCCACAGGTCCACTAGCTGAGACAAGGTTTCTCAGTGTCCTAGAACTCATCAATTTGGCTAGGCTGCCTGTCCCTACTTCCCCAGCACTGAAATTACAAGCATGGCACCTGCTACCAGGCCTGGCTTTTTTTTTTTAAACATGGGTTCTGGGGTTCCATGCCAGGTCCCCATGCTTTCCTAGCAAGCATTTTACTGACTGACGGAGCCGTGTCCCCAGCCTGAGAAAATGGTTCTTTTGTTTGTTTACAACTCCTAAAACACTGTGCACAGAAGAGGAATCCAATTACATCTATTGACTTGTAATTCTCTTTGAACAGGAAGTCTGAGGACATCCAGGATGAGTCTGGCTGGGGAGGAACGGATTCATGGGTACAGAGGATGTAAAAACACAATCACCTCATCCTCCACTATCTTCGTTAACCGTGCTGTCCTTTGAAGAGCAGCGCAGCAGTCAGCAAGGCTTTCTCTTACCTTGTCAAAAGGAGACAAGCCTTTGATTCTTGCTCTGAAATACCCAGCTGCAACCAAGAGCTCCAGAATTTCAGTCAACTTGACGTTCTGTTCTTCATCTTCTCTCGTTTCCACCTAGAACAAAAGGGATGTGTATACTGGTAAAGGCCATCTTGACTGAATGGAAACAAAATATACCTTCCTGGTGCCACTGTCACATTGCCAAAAGTCAGCTGATTTTGCCTGAATCACTGCAGTATTTTCTCAAAACTGCTAAGATGGCTCAGTGGATGGAGCACTTATCCCATGAGCATGAGGACCGGAGTTCAGATCCTCAGAAGCCATGTAAATGCTGGGCAGGTATGATGACCTACCTGTGGTTCCAAACTTGGAAAGCAAAGACCACAGTCTAGCTATTAGTAGCAAGACTAGCCCAACTGGTAAGCTCTAGGTTCAACTGAGAGGCCTTGCCTCAATGAATAAGGTCTAAGGTCTCGGCTGACTGAGGGAGAGACCTGATGTCAACCCAGCTGCACATGCACATGTACTCACATGCGGACATCCACACACGCATGCATAAATGTATGTAGAGACCACACACACACACACACACACACAAAGTCGGAATCCTTCAACTATTCAGTCTTCATGTGTCATGAAGATACTTCCAAGAAGACGGCACTACCTCCCAGAAGGACCGTCTCCCACCTCAGCTCATGTGTGCATCGTTCCTGCAGGCTGCCTATGCAAGTGTACTGAGGCCTCTTGTCCACTCACCCCAGAACGTAGAACTACATTTGTGCAAGAGAACCCATGAGGTCAGTTTTGGCACAAGACACTGTGTGGGGATGTTTGATCCCAAATTCACTTTACCAATTAGCACTGAAACAAAATGGGAAGGTGCCATGGGCTGAAACACAGAAAACAAAAGACCATCGTTTCTTGAAGGCATAAAAAAAAAAAAACCATGACACTGGTTAATACATCCAGTTACTAAACCCAGAACACTGACGGTCAGAGAGATAGCTGGTGGTGAAGGGAACACACTGCTCTTTTAGAACACCCATGTTCAGTTCCCCTAGCCCGCATCAGACAGCTCATAAGTACCTGACCTCATCTCCAGGGTATTTGACACCCTCTTCTGGCCTCCATAGGCTCCCAAAGTCACTGGCACATGAAGACACACAGCCATACACAGAAGTAAAAATAAATAAACCTACAACCAAAGCATTGATGAAGATGAATCGCCATGAGCCCTTAAACTGTCCTGCTCTCCACTGTAGCTCCTAGAAGCTAGAAGGGTCTAGCTCTCTTTCTTTCTCTCATATAGACACAAAGCGGCATAAAAATTGAATGGCATGAATTAACTGGATTAGTGAGAGCCAAGTGACAGGAATGTTGTTTTGTCTTTAAAGACAGGGTCTTATGTACCTGAGGTTAGCCTTGAACTGGCCGTGCAGTTGAGGACAATGACCTTGAATTTCTGATTCTCCTGTCTCCCCAGGTCTGAGATGACAAGCTCAGGCCACCACCCAATTTTTGCTGTGCTGGGGACAGAACCCAGGGCATGCTAAGCAAGCCCTCTACCAAGAACCCTCATTATTTGGATCTTTTAAATTTTATCCTTGTGCTATAGTTTTAGGATACAGGGCCACCATTTTTTGTTAAATGTATAGCTATGTACACACTATATAATATAGGCATTGTTTTGTTCTCTCTGGGTTTTTCTTTTTCTTTTCTTTTTTTTTTTAAGACAGGGTCATACTATGTACGTCACCCTGGCTACTCTAGAACTCTTTATGTAGACCAGGCTAGAAAAGTGCAGCAAACCAGAGCTAGTCTCCTACAGCCCATGAAGAGTCCAGCAAACTCTTAAGAGTGGTTCGTTTTTTTTTTTTAGAAAAACACCCACTAACTTGAAGGCTTTAAAATAGAACTGGAAGCCTAGACAGACTCTACAGCAGAAGGCCAAGAAAAGCCTTAGAGCTAGGGCAATAGCTCAGTCAGTAAAGTGCTTGCCTCACCCACATGAGGATCTGAGTTCAATCCCCAGATCCCACATAAATATGCCAGGCATGGTGCTGTGCACTTGTAATCCAGGACAGAGAATCCCTGGGACTCACTGGCGAACCAGTGTAGCTTATTTGGTGAGCTTCAGGCCAATGAGACTGTTTCAAAGGAGGTTTTCAGTGTTCTTGAGGATGACAAGAGAGGATATATTCTGGCCTCCACACAAATATTCATGTATGCACTTCAACACAGAGAGGAAAAGGGAGGAGGGAGGGAGGGAGAGGAGACAGAGGAGAGAGAGAGAGAGATCGAGAGAGAGAGAGAGAGAGAGAGAGAGAGAGAGAGAGAGAGAGAGAGAGAGAGAGAGAGAATGTTTAAGTGGCAAAGAAAACTTGAAATAGTACAGTGCAGACCCCACTTTTCACAATCCCAGGTAAAATCAGAACAGCACGCACATGAAATTTTACCTAATGGAGTTGTGACAGCTGATGACGCATTAGCCTTCCACTACTATAGCCTCACCTGAGCACAGAGAACACAGTGCCCCTGTAGCGAGTAGGATGCAGATGCAACAGAAGATTTAGAGCAGCACAGGAAGGCAAGATCGGTGCAGGTGAGTATCAATGGGTACTAGGCACAGTGCCAAAGAACCAGGCACGCCTCTGCCAAAGCCAACCTTAGAAAGGGGTACACGTGCAGTAGGGGTGTTCCCTATTTCTCCCTGGAAACTGGGACTCTTCACCGAGCTCTGGGCTTTGAGTAAATCCGGTAGCCAAGCTCTAACAGTGGCCCAAAGAGGATAGTTGAGCTTTTACTAAAGAGCAAGCGTGGAATCCTGTCCCTAGGATCGGACGAGTACTGACTGAGTGCTTGAGTACAACTAACCACGTCACACATGGAGAGGCCGTGCCTCTTTGGTTCAAGCAACAGTCTTCCTGTCCAGGCGCAGGGCACCACAGGAGAGGGTGTCCTCAACTCTGTCACCACCCCGATGTGCGCAAGGCTCCCAAACTTCCTCCATCTTCCCGGGACCGGGAAGCGGTGGGGGGGTGGGGGCTGTCTACAAGCTGGGAGGGTGGTATTCCTTCCCGACCAAAGGGAATGAGAGGCTGGCCACCTGGACCCCCACAGAAGGAGACGGGAGTCCCAAGGTCACCGCCCTCTGCGCACCCGGGGGCAGGACAGTCCCTCCGAATGTCTCGTGACTGCTGAGACTCCTGAGCGCAGCAGTCTTGGCCTCGGGGAGCCAGTCTCGCAACGTGAGGGGCTTCCAGACTGCCCGAGATAGGATTCCCGGGGACCTCGTGATGTGTGAGGTTGCAGCTGGGCAGGGACCGTTCCCTCTGTCCCCAGAAGACCCAGGAATCTTTTAAGTTTGCATCCAGCGGCACGCTGCACCCTTGTACGCCGGGGGACCAGTCAGCTGTCCCTCCAGGGTACCCAGGGCCCGCCTTGGGGCAGACACATCTGAGCAACCACAAAGTGTCCCCGCCGCCTCCCAAGCCGGTCCCTGCCCGCCGCCCCGGGCTTGGCCCTCTCTCCCCAGCAACCCCAGAGTGTCAGGGACAGAGGTCCTCACCTCCGGGAGCCCCTGGCCCTCCGGCCCCTTGGGCAACCCCATGATCCGGATGCGCTGATGTGGAGCCGGAGGGAGCCGGTCCTACAACCGAACTGTGATCCGGGTGGGGTGCAAAGCGGAAACTTCCTTCACAGGAGCTGACACTACCACAGCCGGTCGGAGAACCGTGGCCCCGCGGAGCATGCGCACTAGGGCGGAAGCGCTGTACCACTGCGCCTGCGCAAGGGCAGGAGGAGCTGCGGGGCGGGGCGGGACCCTGAGTAACCCGATCCTCCCCTCAGGGGCGGTACCGAGCTGAAGATTCCGCCCAGGCTACTTTTTCTTTCTTTTTAATTTTTTTCTCTTTTCTAATTTTTTTCCTTAAAAATATTTTCTTTCCATTTTTTTATTTTCCCCTCCTTTCATTTTCTTGAGAGAGTGCCTTAGCCAGCCTGGCTCTGCATTTGCTATATAGCTAAGGATGACCTTGAATTTATGATCCGCTTCCACACCCGACATAATGAGTTTATAGGTATATCTCACCATTCCCAACTCTATTTTTAAAAATCAGTTTACAAAGTGGCAGACTTCCTTATGGCATTTTCATAAGCCTTAGTTTTGTTAGCCTTAGCCCATGTTGTTTTCCCCACTATTCACTGTCCCATCCTTTCCCCTCTTATATCCTTCCACATCCAGTATTCCTCCCCTCAACCGTTTTGTGGTTCTTCTATTCCGTCTTCCTCAAAGCCACTTCTTGTCCTTTAAGGACCCTTTTCTAGCTTCTTGGCCTCCAAGGAGCTTCTTAAAAGGTATTTCCCTGTGTCCTGAGGATTTCTAGCAATCTTGTTCCTCCTCTCCCCTCCCCTCCTCTCCCCTCCCTCGTCTGTGAGTTCTGATGCTGTAAATGCAGTTCTCTCTAGGCCTTGCTTTGAAAGCTCCCAGCTCCTGAGTCAGTCCCTGCACAAATGCTCTTGCTTTATGTGGCTAAGGCCCAATTCCAGCAATGTTTAAAACACTCTTGTGCCAATATTGGAGAGGCTGCCTTAAATGCTCTTCCCCTATACTGAGATTGATGACTACCTTAAATGCCATCATAGAGCTTCATCCAGTAGCTGATGGAAGCAGAAGCAGAGATTCACAGCTAAGCACTGAGCTGAACTCCTGGAGTCCAGTTGCAGAGAGGGAGGAATGATGAGCAAAGGGAGTCAAGACTAGGCTGGGGAAACCCATAGACACAGCTGACCTGAGCAAGTGGGAGTTCATGGACCCCCAGCCTGACAGGTGGTGAATCAGCATAGGACTGAACCAGGCTCCCTAAACGTGGGTGTTGGTTGGGAGGCCAGGACAGTCTACGGGGTCTTTAGTATTTATCCCTAGTGCACAAATAGGTTTTGGGAACCCATTCCCTATGGAGGGACACTTTCTCAGCCTAGATACATGGGGGATGGCTTAGGTCCTGCCCCAAATGATGTGACAGACTTTGATGATCCCCCTCTTTGATGAGTGGATGGGGGTGGAATGGAGGACCAGAGGACCAGAGGGAGAAGGAACTGGGATTGGTATGTAACATAAGATTATTGTTAATTTAAATAAAAATTTATTTTAAAAATAAACACTCTTGTGTAATCAATATATGGACGTGAGGACAGAAACCCCCAAAAGGGATTATTAAGGTTTGTTGCCTCCCTTCCTCTGCATCTTATTTCCAGGAACCTTCATTTGGGGTAATAATCCCCAAGCCATCCCGTCCTGATGTCCCGAGTCTTCGGGAGAAGTACTTCACAGAATGCAGAGTGTTGTGCTCATGTGATACTAGCTGCAGCACTTATGTGTACCCCTTGTCTGCCCCAGAGGATGGCAGCAATAAGAAAGAAAGAGTTGTCTCTTTTCCCACTAGCCAAGTGCCTGCTCCATACAGGCTTCCCAGCTTATTTTCTTCTTAAGAGATGGAGGCAGAAGTTACACAAACTTGTTTGCTGCCGGCTAGAACTTTACTGAAGCAGGGGTGGCAGGGGAGGCAGGGATGCCTAGGATGGCAGGTAGAGAACTGTAAAAGCATGCATTCCTTGAGATTAAAGGAGTTTTGTGTTTGCTTCCCTTCTTCTTTATATCTCTGGCTTCAATTTTTTAAGGTTTATTATTTTTATTTTAGATGTATAGCTGTTTTGCCTGCTTGTATGCTTGTACACCTTAGTACTCACAACAGTCTGAGAGCATGAGATCCCCTGGAATGTGGGTTATAGATCCTTGTGAGCTATCCTGTGACTGATGGGAACCAAAGCTAGGTCCTCTGCAAGAACAGTAAGAGCTCTTAGCCACTAAGCTATCATTCCAGTTTCTGTGAAGGCTGTTTTTGGTTGTCAACTTGACTACATCTGGGATGAACTACAGTCCAGAAATTCAGGGCACATCTGTGGGAGACCTTTTGCTTGGTGTGAAGTGTGTGAATCCACTTCTAGTCTAGACGTTTGAGGCAGGACGCCTTTGATCTGGATCCTGAGGCGGGAAGACATGCCTTTAGTCTGGTCCCCATCTTCTGTGGGAAGGATGTAGAAGAAGGAAGATTTTGTTCTTTGCCTGCTTGTCCTTGCCTTGCTAGCACACCCATTCCTTCACTGACATTAGAGCCTACGTTGGGACTCCAGTATTTACTGAAGACTAGTTGAGACAGCCAGCCTTGTGGACTGAGCAACTACTAGATTCTTGGCCTTTCGGTTCATAGCCAGTCTTTGTTGGATTAGCTGGACTACAGCCTGTAAGTCATTCAGAGATTCATTCTGGAAATTGTTACTCCAGAGAGCCCTGACGGATACAGCTCCTATCCCCGAAGTCTTAGGAATTCATAGGAAGTAAATTTTTGTCCTTGGAGAACTTTGTACTTTTGGGTTTAATCCAAACAGAACAGTGGCTTCTCAGAACTCAGGGCACACAAGTGATAGGAAGGGTCTCAAGAACATCATACACTGACTGGAGACAGAGCCCAGTCCATAAAGTGATGGCTTTACAAGCATGAAGGTCTGCAAATGAGCCCCAGAATCTAGGGAGAGATGCCAGAAGGAGTGGTGTGCTTGTATTCCCCTGCTGAGGAGGCAAAGACACGCAGATGCCTGGGGCTTTCTGACCAACCAGCCTGGCCTTACCAGTGAGCTCCAGAAAAATATGAAACCAAAACAAGGAGGGTGCTTCCTGAGTCCCCCAATAATGGGAGTAATCTGAACATGTAAAGTGTTGAGAAGAGAACACCCTGGGTTGCAGATCTCGCTCTCACACATTAAAACTCATTTCTAAAGTGCCATTCATAACTCTCAAAAGACCTTATTTTTGTAACTTTAAACTGTCCTTCACTGACATGGTATACATGGAGAGGAGATTGAAGTCACACAGCGTCAAATATGGACTGCTGTCTCAGGAAAGTAGCCTAGGTCTTAGGCCTCACAATCAGGATGCAGGGAGGTCATGACATGAGTCTCCTGTTGTAAATGCCTTCACAATATGTTTCAAACAAAAAATAAAATGTGTGTGTGTGTCTGTCTATACATGGGTTTGTGCACATGAGTGCAGGTACTCTTGGAAGCCAGAAGAGTACACCAAACCCTTGGAGCTAGAGTTAGTGGTGGTTGTACTGCGCTAACTAATGACAGCCATCTCTCCATCCACCCTTTGCAATGTTAAAAATAAACCCAAGTAGCTAACTTTATTATTTAACTATCTCTGTATAATGGCAGCAGCAAAGCTGGGGTAGTAGTGTTCACTCTCTCTCTGTGTCTCTCTATCTCTCTGTTTTTACCAGTGTCTCCCAGCAGCAAAGCATGATAGCAGTCAAGAAGCTTTGAGCAGCACATATTTAAGATAGAACCTCAGTTGAAAAAAAGAAAAAACCAACTCCAATAGATTGGCCTGTAGGCAAGACTATAGGGGCATTTCTTGATTGATAATTGATGTAGAAAGCCCAGCCTACTGTGGGTAGTCCAACCCCTGGATCAGTAGTTCTAAGAAAGTATAGGAAATCCATTTCTCCTCTGTGGCCTTGCTTCAGTTCCTCATATTTTCTGCCTTGAGTTCCTGCCATGACTTCCCTTCACAATGGACTGTAAGCTGTAAGGTAAAATAAACCCTTTCCTCCCCAAACTGATTCTGGTCATGGTGTTTCTCACAGTAGGTAGAAAATAAACTGTGACATTGTGTGTGTGTGTGTGTGTGTGTGTGTGTGTGTGTGTGTGTGTGTGTGTGTACCATATGTGTGTGGGTGTACAGGAAGGCCAGAAGAGGAGTAACAGGCAATTATGGGCCTTTTCACATGGATTCTGGAAACAGAATGGACTATTGGAAGAACACCAAGTACTCTTAACCACTAAGTCATCTCTCCAGGCTGTTGCTACTGCTCCTTATTTTTTTATATAAATTTTTATTTAAATTAGAAACAATCTTATTTTACATACCAATTCCAGTTCTATCTTCCTCCTATCCTCCCATGCCTCCCATTGACCACCCCCCCCATCCACTCCCTAGGGAGGGTGAGACCTTCCATGGGAGATCATCAAAGTGTCACATAATTTGGGGCAGGGCCTAGGCAATATATGGGGCCTTTGGCAATGGAACCAGTTTTTATTTCTCCTTATTTTTTAAAATGTGGACTCTGGGGATCAAACTCAGTTCTCATGCTCGCAAGGAAAGCATTTTACCCACTGAACTATCTCTTGTCTCTTCTTCCTGAAAGTTCTTAACTGTATGTTATCTTTAAGTGGTAAAATGTGTGCAACTGTGCAATATGCATTCTCTATTTAGCATGACTTGATTTCTTTTGCTACTAGGGATTGACCCTAGGCCATTGCAGAAGCTTGACAAGCACTCTACCATTGAACTACAACCCCTACCCACGTTTCACTCTGTTTTGAGTTAGGGTCTCACTAAGTGCCCCGATACTCTTCAACTCACTCTGTAGCTCAAGCTGGCCCTAACCTTGCAACTCTCCTGCACCAAACTCCTGAGTAGCTAGAATTATAGGACCGTGCCACTAAGGTGGCAGCCTGTGACTTTTGTACAATAAAAAGGTAGAGACGTTATAGTGCATGACAGGATGATTTAAACAAGTGGTTCTCAACCTTCCTAATGCTGCACCCCTTTAATACTGTTCCTCATGTTGTGACTCCCAACCATAAAATTATTTCATTGCTATGTCTAGTTGTAATTTTGCCAGATTATGAATCATAATATAAGTATCTGATATGCAGGATATCTGATATGCAACTCCAAAGGATCATGACCCACAGCACCACTGATTTAAATCCTATGTCCTCTGGACTGAAGATAAAAATAACCCAACACACACACACACACACACACACACACACCACAAGTTCCTCTAGCAATTTTCTAAACAAAGGATAGTCTTATTAATGGATTCCAATAATTTTCACAACCATACTCTATTAATGTCATTAAAAATGATCTGACAAGGATTCAGCTCCACAGCAGTGAATAAACATGCTGTGGCTATCTGCTGTATTCCCCTAATGAAAACACTTCAACATTCTCTGTCTCCTGAAGAAAATGATACTCAACATTTTATTGGCATTTTCTATGATGACAGAGCAAGTGGATTTGAGTGTGTGTGTGTGTGTGTGTGTGTGTGTACATACACAGGAAAATTTGTGTAAGTTCTGGTGCAAGTGTGTGCACAGATGCATGTGTGGCATGTGTAGGTATAAGTGTGTAAGTATGTGTGGAGGCGGGAGTCAACCCCTTGATTCTTGAGACAGGGTCTCTCATGGCTTGGAATTGGTCCCTTAGGCTAGGTTTGGCTGGTCAGTGAACCCCAGGGATCCACGCCTGACTCCAACTCCCAACATCTGGAATTATAAATGCATGCTAATGAACCTATTTATGTGGGTGATAGGGATTTATCTAGGTCCTCCTGCTTGTGCAGCAGGTACTTTGACAACTGCCAGTTATCTCCCACCCTGCAAATGGATTTTTAAGTCTTCACAGGTGATTCCAGGGAACGGCCAATTTGACAAGAGTTTGTGCCAGAATTTCTTGGTGCTGAAGTTACTATAGCCAACAACCTAGACAAGATAATTACTGAAGGAAATTAAGCATGTAAATTAATAAGATAATGTCTGGTAGAAATAAATGCTATTAAGGGGAAAAAACTCTACTATAATGGGCTACGGAGAAGTCTGAGACAGAGCTATTTTTACAGGAAAATACCAGGATATAGCTCTCCCATGCTTTTTGAAGAAAGGATTAAAGCCCAAGAAGGTGTCACAGGAGGTCCCAGAAAAAGCATCTTAGAGAAGGGGCACTGAGGTGTATGGCATGCCCTTCCCTGTCCCCTGCAGACTCCCTCTCAGAACACTTTCCTTGCTTGTTGTTATATAAAGCTGACCAGCAAAGGCTTCATTAGCAAGGTTGGCTGTGTAATGAGCCTTGGTGTGGCCTCTAGGTAAGGTGATCTACGGTGTGAGTCCTGGAGACTGGAGACCTGAGTCGTGGGTCTGAGGGTAGGATTTGAAACACATCCTTGGGTTGGGTATGATACGTGCATATTCTCTCTCTCTCTCTCTCTCTCTCTCTCTCTCTCTCTCTCTCTCTCTCTCTCTCTCTCTCTCTCTCTCTCTCTCTCGTGTGTGTGTGTGTGTGTGTGTGTGTGTGTGTGTGTGTGTGTGCATGAGTATGTGTGTTGTATGTTAGTGTTTCCGTGGGTGTATGCACTTGTGTGGAGCCAGAAGAGGTCAATGACTATGACAGCTGTCACCCCTGGTTGCTCTCTGTCTTTTGCTGTTGAGAAAGGGTTTCTCACTGAATATGGAGCTCATCGACTTGACTGACTGGCAGCCCAGTGAGCTCCAGGGATCCACCTGTCTTGGCTCCCGTGGCTTTTGTGTTGTAGTTTCATAGTTCTCGTGCCACTGAACCCAGCTGCTTTGTGGCTACAGTGGTCTGGACTCAGGCCATCGTGCCAACCCAGCAGGTGCTCCTCTGGTAGAAACACCTCCCCAGTCCCTGCTGCATTTTTATGACTTCTGTCCATAGCAATGCTGAACTAAGGAAAAAAAGCAGAATTCATGTAAACACCTTTAATAAAGGACTGGTTAAATGTGGCATTCTCATTTGTGGAGCATCCTGTTGTCAGTGAAAATGCGTACTTAGGAATGAAAGAAGAGGGCTAGATGGGAGGCCCTATAAATATTAACAATGTGTGCCTTTCAAAAAAAAAAGGAACACATTTAAACACTTAAAGGACAAACCAGTACGGGGATGTTCATTGCTTGTGACAAGAAGACTTACAAACAAGGAAAGAAAATTGAATAGACACATGAATGTGAGACTTGAATAGGGAATTCCTCAAGGAAATTGTCACTAAACAGATAAGAAAATTTCAGCTTCATTTACAAAGTCAAAACGAAGTATCCTTCCTGCATGGAAGAAACACTGTTTAATGCAGTTGAAGCAGGCCGCTGCTGGCCACTGGATTTCCCTAACAGTTAGGAAGGTGAACCTGCAAAGTTCATAACTCACCAAGCATCCCATGAGTGACTCAGCCAGCACTCAAGGGGCAGCTGGAGTTTTCACTGGGTTCTAATTTGCTGTGATAAAACTTTCTGAACAAAAGCTACTTAAAGAAGGGAAGGCCTTTGGCTTATAGTTCATCACTGAGGGAAGTCAGGGCAGGGACTTAAGCAGGAAACTGGAAGCAGGAACTACAGAAGAATGCTGCTTGTTGGCTTGCTCTCTGTCCATTCATGGGCTCATGCTCATGCTTTCTTACATAGCCCAAGACTACTTGCCTAGGGATGGTGCTGCCCACAGTGGACTAGGCCCTCCTGCTTCAACTAACAAACCAGGAAGTTGCCCTAAAGACATGCACACAGGCAAATGTTTTTGAGGCAATTCCTCAATTAAGATTCTCTCTTCACAGGTGACTCTAGGTGTGTTAAATTGACAGTAGAAATTAACCAGAATGCACAATGACTTAGTCCCTTGGAATTGCAATAACAAAATGCTAAAGGCTAGGTGGTTTAAAAACTACAAAATCCATTTCTGGGGACTGGAGAGACGACACAGTAGTCAGGAGAGCTTGTGGAGTTTGGCTCTGAGCAACAGTGTCAGACAACTTACACCACCTATAACTCCAGCAGAACAGGATCTCATACTCTTTTCTGGTTCCGCAGGCAGGCTCGAGTGCGCGCATGCACACACACACACACACACACACACACACACACACACACACACACACACCTTTTTGTAATTGATTGCAGTCAGTTATAGAAACTGAGAATTCTGAGACCAAGACAATGACAGAGTTAGCACATTTCTCACGGATGCTGTCTTCTCACCAACACTTATATGGCAGAAGGAGTAAGGGACATCTCCAGTGCCACTTATGAAGGTAGATTCCTAGTTGCTGCCAAAGGGCCATACCTCCTAATAATATGAGGCCCAGGGATCCACCTGTCTCCACCTCCTGAGAACTTTGATTACAAGTGCACACAACTGCACCCATGTTGTATATGTGGATGCTGAGGGTTGAACTCTGGTCCTCATGCTTGCCTGGCAAGCAGTTTAGCAACTAAGCCACCTCCACTAGTGGATTTTTGCATTTCCACAGGTGATGTACGGGGACTATTTTTACTAGTTTTTTTTTCAAGAGGGGCTAGCATTCCAACATACAGATTCTAGGATGATGTGAACACTAACATCCCAACATTGCCAACGTTTCACACTCAGCTGTTATATATCTCAAACTTCTGACCTTGACATTAGGTCATAAGACTTCTTTAAACAGGGAAAAATGTAGGCAGAGATTAGAGTTTACATGTCTGGGTCAAGCGTTAGGAACCACGTACATTTCCTCACCATGCACTTGTGTGCTATCAACCACAGGAATGTCCCAAGGCAGTCATTGCTCCTACGGCTTTCGACTTCAATTGAACAATGGATGGAAGAGAATTGAGAAGACCTGAGAATGAAGTCCAGCCAAGCACCAGACCTATGAGTGTGTGCCAGTGTTTGTCATAGCACTGTAATCAGGATATTATATAAAGTCTAATTATCATGGCATAAAGGCCAGCATGACTACTGGGTGAATAGAAGCACTTGCTGTTGAACTTTCCTGCTGCCAAGCTTTAAGGCATGAACTAAATCCCCAGACCTCATATGGTAGAAGAGAACTGATTCTTACATGTTGTCCTGTGATCTCAATATGCTCAACATGGAACATGGTTCACACGCACTCACATGCAAAATAAATGAAAATGCAACATAATGTAATCAATGTTACCATCAAATAACCTAACACACTGCATAAGAAAGAATGAGTCTCCCAAATGTCCCAGGTACCCAGACATTGCCCTGGATGAACACTGGTTACAGAACAGAATAGCAAGATCTGTAGAATGGACACTCAATAGTCTTGTGGGAAATGGCCCAATTGCATACCACAATCAGCGCCATTTGTAATATGTCAGAGGAAAAAGGTGGGAGGATAAAGGAAAGGAGAAGTAGTTTTAAGTGAGAAGTCAGTGAAAGTTTCTCTAATGACTCAATGCTTAAGCCCTGAAGGTTGGTTCAGGGAGATGGCTCAGTAGGTAAAGGTCCTCCCATCAAACCTGGCAATCTGAGTTCCCTCTCCAGGACACATAGTAGAAGAAGAACAGTGGCTAGTGCAACTTGTTTCCTGACCTCCACATATGTACACATATTGGAGCATGTGTGACAACACACCTACACACCAAATAAATGAAAAATTTCAAAAAAGACCTGAGGGTTAATGAGGGTTACACGTAGTGGGGGAGGCACTTCTACCTGAGAGACAGTGGACGGACAGGCTGGGAAGAGCTTATGAACAGGAGACAAAGAGGGGTCACAAGGTCATGGGGTACCAAAGGAAGAGAACTGAAGTACCTAGGGAATCGTCGAAGTACCATTTCGGCTCAGTGGCTAAAGGAAGGCATTTGCCACCAAGCCTGACAACCTCTCAGACAACATCATGGCCCTCATGATGGCAGGAGAGAATTTTATCCTGCAAATTGTCCTCTGACCTCCACAGGCATACCCAGGCATGTGCACAAACAAATAAAGTCTAAAAGCTAAAAGATGCAAAGATTAAGTCTCTGTCTTGGTTGGGGTTTCTATTGCTGTGAAGCAATACCATGATAGGCAGGCATGATGCTGGAGAAGGACCTAAGAGTTCTACATCTGGATCCTCAGGCAGCTGGAAGAAAGAGACACTGGGCCTGGCTTAGGCCTTTAAAACCCCAAAGCCCACCCCCCAGTGACACAATTCCTCCAACAAGGCCACACCTTTTAATGCCATTCCACAAGCATTCAAATAGGAGTCTATGGGAGCCATTCTCCACATAGTCTCCTTTATTATAATCCAGCGAATAAGGCAATTGGGATGGGGAAATTGAAAACACAGACACAGTCCTCCAAGTCTGTGATGGTTAATCTTAATTGTCAACCTGCCAGGACTTAGAATCACGTAGGTGACACACCTCTGATGTGTTCTTGGAGGTGTTTCCAAGAAGACAGCTCAGGAGGGAAGGTCCACATTGAATGAAGATGGCACATTCCTTGGGCTGGGGTCCTGGACCAGCTGCCCCACATTGCTGCCACCATGACTTCCTCACCAGGAACTGTGGGCCAAAATAAACCTTTGCCCCTTTAGTTGCTCTTCTCATTTTTTTCAAAGAACAGAATGAATTCACTAATAAAAAAGCCTCAATACTTACAAATTTCCCCCAAACCCAAAGCACCCCCACACCTGTGAATTTGTTAGCTTCTCAAGGAAGGGAAAGTCTTGTGTGTCTTATTTATCTGAAGATCTAATCTTCCTAGATGTCACCACTGGGGGGTGAGGGTGACAAAGCAACAAAGGGTGGCTTCATTAGCATGACATGTACACCAGAGTGGCCACCAGGTGGCAGATGGATGGTCAATTCCCTCAGAGAAATCCTAAGAAGTTAACAGAAAACAGACGTAACTTCTTTAGATTTACGTCAGTGGAATTCCCCTAACATTTAACTGGAAATTTATGGCTATCCTAGTATTGATCTCATGTCTCAGATATCATTAGGACGGATTGATCTTTTCTTGGTATTGGTAGCTTTGGCGCAAAACCAACAACAAAAACAAACAGCCCAAGAACAAAATAAACCAAAAATCAAATAAGCAAAAAGCCAGGCAGCTACATGTCATTTGAAATGGAATTTGATGTAGTTTGAATCTGGAGTGTTCCTACACAGGCTGCTATGTTAAAGGTCTGGTGCCCAGCATTATGGCTTTGCAGAGTGGTGTGAACTGTTATGACGTGGTGGCTAGCCCCATATGTGGTGGCACACACCTTTGACCCCAGCACTTAGGAGGCAGAAACGGTAGACCTCTGTGAGTTCAAGGCCATTTGGTCTAAGTAAAGAGTTCCAGGCCAGTCGGGGCTACACAGTGAGACCCTGTCTTAAACCAAACCAAACCAAACCAAAAAATTGGGTCCTAGTGGAAGGTTTAGGTCACTGGAGGTATTTTCTTGAAGGACCAAGGAACATTGGTCTCTACATCTTTTGTGTTTTGACTTTGAGATAAAAGGCATCCTCCACCATGTGTTCCTGCCACAATGTGCTGCTTTACCACAGGCTCAGATTCGGGTAAGGATATGATACAGTTTAGCTTTGCATCCCTGTGCTGGCTAGATTGACACAGCTTGATGCAGGCTAAGTCATTTTGGAAGGAGGACTCTCAGTCTCATGCTCCCAACAGACTGCCCTGTGGTCAGTTACTGATGACTGGTGTGAATGGACCCACTACACAGGTACGGTGCCACCCCTGGGCTGGTGATCCTGGATGGTATAAAGGACAGCAGGTCGAGCAAGCCATGAGGAGTAAGTAAGAAGTATTCTTCTGTGGTGTCTCTGCTCCTGTCTTGACTTCCCGCCTTGATTTCCTCAGAAACAGATTGTGATGTGGAACCATAAACAAAATAAAACCCCTCCTCCCCAAGTTGCTTATGGAGATTGTATTTTATCATAGCGATAGGAACCCCAACAAACAATCTCCATTTGTTTAGAGTTATGCACACGTCTTTTTGCCATATTGCATTTGGCAGACCATTTCTGTCAGTAACCAGCCTACTTCTGTCATACTGTGCACACCCCCCCTCTCCTAACAATGTACCCAGAAAACCCAGAACCCCCTTCACTCCCCACCTTCGTTGGGCTCCATGCACTCCCTTCTTTGAACAATGGCATATCTTTCCAGGCTCCCTATAGCAATCGAATTTAGACAGTTTCTCTCCAAGCATATTTCCAATATATCTAGATGTGAAGAATAACCAATCTAGCTTAAACTGTTTTGGGGTTCATGTTCAGTAAGGAAAACTATGTCCTTTCTTAATCTTTTAGGAATAATCCCCTTTTACCATCTTATGTCTATGCATAATTTTGTGATAAATTATTAGAATCAGATAAGTTATGAGAAGGGATATGTGCAGTAGAGAATTACATGACCCTTAGTAATCAACTCCTCTTTCTCTTGAGTCCTATAAAAGGAAGCCTTGGATAATTGAGGCCTTTGAGTATCCTCACTAATGTGGCCCACTGTCAATCTTGACAGTGTATCCCTCTTTGATATGTATTATTGCTTAGCTCCAGATAAAATTATCTTGCTTCTTTTGTAAATCTGTATGAGCCATGAGTTTTAGTTCTCTGTGCAAGAGGTCAAGAACCTAGAAACACCTGACCCAGACCTCAGCTATGAGAAAAGAAGAGAAGAGAGGGAGGGAAGAGGAGAGGGAAGGAGAGGGGAGAGGGAGGAGAGGGAAGGGAAAGGGACAGGGGAGGGAAGGGGAGAGGTGAGAGGAAATGTATGACAGGAGAGGAGAGGAGGGGAGGAGAGAGGAGAGGAGAAGACTCTGTAACATCTGACCCATGCTTTTTCCTTGTCTAGCTTAGATTGATCTTGAATTCTGCCCAGTGGAAGTGGAGACATTTGGTCTATTCTTTTTCTTCCCACATCCTTTTTTTTTTGTCTAAGTCACTAACTGATATTCCTATAGCCCACTTCAGTTAGGTTCAGGTAAAGATCAGAAGAAAAGAAAACAGCTGCATTTGATGCTTCTGTGTAGCCGGTTTTTCAGCAGCCGGCCCCTTCTGATGCAGGTGTTACAGTTTCTGTCCCACCCTTTCATGACCCACCAGGAAACTGCCTCATGGTGGTCCTGTCATTCTCCCAGGGCTCTGTTTGCAATGCCAGAAAGCTTTGCTAAACTAGGACTCTTAGGTGGGGTTCTCCTTAGGTTACCCTAACTGTGCAGGTTTCACTCAGGTCTTGAAAAACTCAGGCTCTCTGCTCAGCTCTGTGTTAACAGCTGAGACCATTCCCAAGTCAGCCCTTTCTTGGTCCTACACAGTCATCCCTAGGGACCCTTGGGTGATAGGAAGTGTGAGAAATAGGGACTCTCACTTCATAATAAGAGCACTGGAGAGTAGCCAAAGTGAGGTAGTGTATTTTTTATATATTTTTATTTTAATTTTAAATAGCTTGTTTTACATGTCAATCCCAGTTCCCTCTCCCTCCCCTCCTCCCGCACTCCCCTTCCCCCCCACCCTCCCATCCTATTGCCAAATCCTTCCACATAGGGGATATCTAGAGTCTGTCAGTTTACTCTGGGTAGGGTCCAGGCACTCCCCTAAGAGTCCAGGCTGAGAGAGCATCCCTCTTTGTGCTATAGGCACACGAAGACTGTTTGTATACCAGGGATAGACACTGATCCACAGCTCAGGGCCCCATAGGTTGCCCAGGCCTTCTCGCTGACACTCACATTTGGGAGTCCAGATCAGTCCCATGCTGGCCTCCCCACTGTCAGTCTGGGGTCCAAGAGCTCTCCCCTGTTCAGATCAGCTGTCTCTGCTGGTTTTGCCAGCCCATTCTTTGCCAATTTGCTCATCACTCCTCTCTCTCTGTCAATGGGTTCCTGTCAGAATGGCTAAAATCAAAAACACCGAAGACAATTTATGCTGGAGAGGATGTGGAGAGAGAGGAACACTCCTACACTGCTGGTGAGAGTGCCGACTCATACAGCCTCTTTGGAAATCAGTATGGAGATTCCTCAGGAAAATGGGAATTAATCTACCACTAGACCCAGCAATTCCACTCTTAGGCATATATCCAAATGAGGCAAGTTCATACAACAAGGGCATCTGCTCCACTAGGTTCATAGCAGCATTATTTGTAATAGCCAGAACCTGGAAGCAACCTAGATGCCCCTCAACTGAAGAGTGGATAGAGAAAATGTGGTACATTTACACAATGGAGTATTACTCAGCAGAAAAAAACAATGGAATCTTGAAATTCGCAGGGAAATGGATAGCACTGGAAGAAACCATCCTGAGTGAGGTAACCCAGTCGCAAAAAGACAAACATGGTATGTACTCACTCATATATGTATTTTAGACATGGATCAGGATAGTGCCAGTCTGCACTTCCACTGATAGAGAGTCTGGGAAACAGGAAAGAACCTAAAAGATATGCATATATGCATAGTACCCAAGAGAAGAGGATTGAGACAAGATCCTCTGAATGGATGGGGAACACGGCGAGGGTGGGGGGAGTGGGACCTGGGAAGAAGAGAGGGGGTAAAGAGGAAGAGAGTTGGTCATGGGGGAACAGGAAGTTGAGGGGGTGGGGGTAGAATAGGGGGAAGAGGGAATCATAGGATCGAAGACAGATCAGGCACCAGAGTGACCTCGAGTGATCTAAAGGGATAACACCAATTGGCAAGCTAAGCAATGGTGGAGAGACCACCTCGAATGCCCATTCCTGATAATGAACTTGATGTCTATAACCATCCGGGAGCCTTCATCCTGTGACTGATGGAAGCAGAGGCAAACACACAATTAATCACTGAGCTGAACCCGAGGTAGTGTATTTTAAGACCTTGCAAAAACGGGTTTGTCCCCAACGTGGCAGGTGTGACTATTGAGTGCAGAGAACGGAGCAGCCTCAGTGCAGCCCCTTCTTCCCTGTCCTCTGTGGTTGGTATCAGGACCACTCGACACAGTGGCCCGCGCTTCTTTTTCCCTTTGTTGCTTACACTTGTCTCTTTCTCAACAAAAACCACATGTGGGATCATCTGTGCATCTTACACTCAGTTAACTTTAAAGCTTATCAAACGCATGGCCTTGCCACATTTTCAGGTTGGTAGACAAGCTTGGCTGTGAGTAATTTTCTACTGCATATTTTGGGGGTGTGGCTTGGCAGAGTTTGGGCGGGTCAGGGGAATAGCTAGACTGGCAGGCTCTAGCAGTGCTTTCTGCTTATCTGTGTTTGGACTGAAGCCAGCTCAGAGTACTTTTGAAAATGAGCCATCAATTTTATTTCCCACAGAAGGACCTAATCTCTGACTCCCTAACTCTGAAGGACAGAAGTCTAGTTCTCCCTGGGACACCTTGTCTCCACACGCCTCAGAGGCACTGCAAAGCAGAGAGTAGGGACTGAGATGTTGATCTCTGCCCTGGCCAGATAACTAAGTGTCTTGAGTGATGATGGGAAGCTTTAGCTTGCTTGAGTAGACAAAGCATCCACTTCAAGATTAACCTTCCTACATGTAACTCCTAGATGTTTCAGTGGGTCTATTTTCCATCTTCTCTGTTGAATTTAAAATCGTGGGCTTAAGACTATTCTTTCAGGGATCATTTCTATAGTCTGTTAAAATCATGTGCTGGGCCAGATGACTCCGTCAGTAAAGTGGCACTTAGACAAATAGAATGGGCCTGAGTTTGGATACCCAGCATCCATGTAAAAAAAAAAAAAAAAAAAGGTATGTGGTATATTCTTAGGGCTTCCTGGCTGTCAGTTTAGCCACATCAATGAGCTCCACATTTAGTAAAAGATCCTGTCTCAAAGAGTAAGGTGGAAAGCGATTGATGAAGATACTCAACGTCAACCCCTGACTTCCACACACATGTGCACCGTGTACATATGCATCCATGTATACACACATGTGTCCATACACAAGAGCACGTACATTCTGTTTCAGCTACTATTTATTAACTTCTGACCCCCTTTTAGTTCTTTTACCTGGTGATATATCTATAATTAGAATGTCTATAATTGGATAATTATAATATAATAGACTTTCAAATGAAAAGGCATCCTGACTCACTGAGTCTCTTGGCTGTTAACTGATTTATTTTTCTTAATATATGGGCTAGAAGAGGGCTATGGGCTAAAACTGAGGGTCTTATTTTGCTCCGAACACATAGCATGCAAATTCTATGTGGATTTCTAGTACCTCCTTTTGGAATGTAGGGCTATGACTTTTGAGATGCTGAACCTCAACCCAAATTCCAAGCTTATTAAAATTTCATTTGAGCCTCGTGTGGTGCCACAATCCTGTCATTCCAGAGGCTGGAAGACAGAACTGGAGCACCACCAATTCAGAACTAGTGAGACTCTGTCTCAAAACACAAAAGAAAACCACACTTAAGAGTTTATTTATTATGCTATAATCATATAATTATAGATAGCCATCAATTATAGATATATTACTAATTAAATAATTTAAAAGGGACTCAAATTAATGAAATCATATCTGATATTTTTAATTAAGTGGAAGAGTTGGGAAATAAAGCCATGAAAATGTCAAGGAGGTCAGACATCCTTAGAGAAGACCGTAGGGAAGAGTTTTTTAAAAAGGGTACTTTCTAAAAAGTATATAAGAGGTGAAAAATATCCACTTCAAAGCATGGTGTTATGACATTTCAAAAGATGCTAAGATCCTGGGTGCAGTGGCACAGGCCTGTAATCCCAACACTTAGAGGGGGATTGGGAGTTCAGGCAAGCCTTCATTACACATGGAGTTCAAAGCTGGGATGATTCACATGGAAAGGATGGGTGATGAGGTAGTAGGAGAACATGCTTAACATGTAATGCACATTTGTGTGAAGATAAAAAGATGCTAATACTTTTGCCAAGAGCAATAGATTGTCACGTGACAAAGCACTGCTGGTAATCAGGAGGGAATGATCTTTCAAAAGTAATGTATGAACCTGAAACTCTACAGAACAACATATTTATGCACGTCAGGCGGAGCTGAGGAGATGGTTTGGCGAGTAAGTTCTTCTTGTGCAAGCATGAAAACCTGACTTCAACTTACAAGTACCTATGTAAAAAGCTGGTGTGGCCAATAGCCTCCCAACCCTGCAATGTGAGGGGTGGAGACAGGAGGGTCACTGGGACTTGCTGCCAATCTAGCTCCAGGTTCAATAAGAGACATTATCTCAAGGGAATCAGACAGAACATGATAGCACAGGACACCTCATGTTCTCCTCAGGCCTTAGCACAAGTGTATGCACCTGCACATATACTTGTGTATACATCACACACACACACACACACACACACACACACACACACACACACACACACACACGGAGAGAGAGAGAAGTCTTAAACTAAGATTCCTATAATACAGAAAGATTTCATTTAACCAATGAATAAAGGAGCATATTTAAATATAGGAAGTAGAGTTGCTGGTTGTCTCTGCAATGACCTTTCTTCCTTGTCTCATTTGTAGCAAACCTTGTTGAGTGAAAATGTCTATGAATTATGTATTTCCCAGCCTTCATGCTGATTGTAGATATGTGACCAACTTGTGAACAATTGAATGTAAATGGATGATTTCTAGGGTAGAATCCTCCAGAGGTTCAGTGTTGATACAGTTTGCTGTTGTCATTCTTCCTGGTCACAAAGCTTAAGTTAGAAAATCTTTTTCCCATTTTTCCTCAAGTACTTCACAGATCTGTAGATCTTTATACATTACTCTATGTTCTGGTTGGCTTTCATATTGCTGTGATAAGGACCATGATCAGAAGCAACTTGGGGAGGAAAGGGTTCATTTGGCTCACACAACCCAACCATGGTCCATCACTGAGGAAAGCCAAGGCAGGAACTCAAGTCGGGCAGGAACCTGGGGTCAGAAACTGAAGCAGAGGCCATGAAGGAACACTGCTTACTCAGCTTGTTTTATTATACACCCCAGAGCCACCTGCCCAACAACAAGCTGGCTCTCCCACATCAAACATTAACCAGGAAAATGTCCTACAGACATGTCTACAGTCAGTCTGATGGAGACATTTCCCAATTTAGGTTCCTCTTTCTGAGATAACTCTAGCTTGTGTCAACTTGACAAAATCTAACCAGGACACCTGAACTCCATATCTGTCTTCTACTTCTTTAACTACCCTTGAAAACTTTTCCTGTATGAAACAATATATTCATTCTTGTTTTGATCAAAGCATTGACTCAATGAGTCTTTTTAGTTTAGTTTTGTTTTTTTTAAATCTGTGGTTGAAGGTGGTGTTGGCAGTCTAAAGGTAGTGGTGTCAGTCATATGTATGCGTGTTTGTGCCACACAATACACATATAGATGTCACCGGGCAAATGCACAAATTGTTCTCTGTTTTCTTCAGTGGTTTTGAGATTTAGAACCCAGGTCACCCAGCTTGAGTGACGATCACTTTTACTAGTGGATCCATGCCCCTGACCCAGTGAGATGGGCTTTCCTGTATCCCATGCTGACCTTGAATTCACCATATAGCTGAGGATGAGCTTAAACTTTGTATCTTCTACCCTCTGCTCCTGAGTGTGGAGATTACAGGTGCCTTAGTTACTTATCTATTGCTGTGAAAAAAAATACCATGGCCAAGGAAACTTAGAGAAAAAGTGCTTAATTTGGCTTGTGTTTTTAGAATGATGGAGCAAGGGAAGAGCTGAGAAGTTACATCTTGATCCACAACCGAGAGAGAGAGAGAGAGAGAGAGAGAGAGAGAGAGAGAGAGAGAGAGAGAGAGAGAGAGAGAGAGACTAGGAGCTCTCAAATCCTGCCCCCAGTGACATACCTCCTCCAATATTTTAAGGCCATACCTCCTAATTCCTCCCAAAGAGTTCCACCAACTGAGGACTAAGTATATGAACTTATGGGGGGTGGATAACATCATAACAGGTATATATCTGTTTATTTGATGCTGGGGATGGAACACAGAACCTTGTGCTAGATAAGCAAATAGTCCACCAATTACGCTACATCTCCAACCCTCAGGATGTCTTATTGGTATCTTCATGCCCAGTAGGGTAGGTTTTACATTTTAGGTTTTGAATGAATATATGAACCAAAGAGGAAACAAATTATCTCTCATCTTCTAAGACACCTTGAAAAGACATTTGGACTTGGCCTATTGTGTGTGTTTCTCCATTCTTGCTCACAACTCCTGTGACTTTCACAGTCACGATACCCTTCTTCTTCTTGATGTTAACACATGCTGACTTCTCTTGAGGGCTGAGTACAGCAATCTCAGCTTCTCTCCCTTTTTATATCCAGGGTTTTTTTCCTACAATTTTTTTGTTGCTTCTCACCAGGATGTTTGCAATACTGTCCCATAGTTACCTCTCCTCACAATACCCTGCTGTGAGATTTATCATCTGAACAACATATATCCTTGGCTTACAGCCCGTTTATTTATAGTAGTCTTTGGACTTCTACTTTTCCATTCACAGTCTAATACAAGCATGCCTTTCTCTCCTAACTTCCGAAACACACAAAATATTTCAATTTCTTTTATTCTTTGACTGCATCAGTTAAATGCATTGAAACTCAGAAACACCAAAAATGTGTCAATGTCTCATTGAGGAATGAAGTTACAGGTTTCTTCTTGTATTAATTTGACCAAGAGTTAGTTCAAATTTGAAATCTCTACTTCTCTCTCTTCCAGTGTATTCCATTTGTCTGTAGTTTGTGGCTATTGGCCTATTTGTAGTCTGTTCTGTGTGTCTGGTGTAGATGCTGCCTGTTCCTCTGTCCCCAACAAAGGGCTTTGCTCTATATTTACTGAACAGCCCAGAAAGCATGGCATAGAAGAAACTTCACAGAAATCTTCAACAGAGATTCAAGGGGATGAAGTTACCGACCCCAGCTGACCTCAAACACATGATACTATAAACAAGTTGTACCTGTATGGTGCCTCCAACATAAGTGGCAGATATAAGGTTGTTGTATAAGATTGCTTCCATCCTGTTGACCGTTTTCAGCAAAGGTTTGCCTCAACACACACATACACACGCGCATTGCTATGAGTCAGGTGCATAAATGAGTATATAACTTAACATTAAAGTAGTGTGTTGGCCTATGTTGTAAAAGCTGATAATATGGGAAATCCAAGGCAAGTAAGGTTGGCTGCTACATTGTTTTTCTAAATGTATGTTAAACTTAAACAGACTGATTACACAATAGGACATTAATTTTTTAAGTGAATTCGGGGTGTATTATTAATTCAGTTATGAAAGCCAGCAAAAGTTCTGTCTCTTTGAACATAATAGATGTATTTTTAAAATTGTCTCACCAAGTTTGACAATTTCATGCATGCATATAATATATTTTGAAGAGACTCACATCTCATTCCCATCTCTTCTTCTCCTCCCACTCCCTCTAAAACCCCCTTTCCATCACATCCTTGTATTTTGATTTTTAAAAACATAAGTCACTGAATTTAATTAGGATTGCTTAAGTGTATATGGGTATGAAGTTATTTAATGAACCATAGACATTTTATTAGAGGATACACCATTGAAGAAAATGGCTCTCACTTCCTTCTCTCAACAGTCTGCACTCCTGGGGGGGACCCATGTGCCTGTCCTCCATCCAGCCACTACAGATTTCTTATAACTTCTCAATTTATTTAGACTGTCCACTGCTATGTGAAATAGTTTATATTATTTCTTCTGCTTAGAATACCCACATTCTGTCTAGCCCATAGACCTTAATCTCTGCCAACTGATGCTGAACCCATCATCTTTGGACCAGTTCTCATACCACCTTTACCTGTGAAGCATTTGTGCAGAATGAATCTTCAAAGCTAGTATGCCTACAAAGACACGTATCAGTTAAATCAATGATAGCATTTATTAAGACAGTTAATAAATACCGCACCCAGCTTCCTTCCCAGGTACATGAAGAATGTTCCGGTTCTGTAACCCTCACAGATGTGGCACACAGTGCCTGAGCATGTAGTACTACTCAAACACTGTTAGATGAGGGGCTGGAGATGGCTCAGTGGGTGAGGGCACTTGCTACACAAGTGTGAGGAGCAAAGTCTGCATTCTCCACTAAAGAGTCAGGCACGATGGAGAGGAAAGAGGCTTGTGAACTTCCACACCTAGATGAGAAGCTAGGTGAGAAGCTATTGACAGTAAGGAAGTGAGAGTCAGGTTTGATTTTTAAGAGTGTGGCCTCTGGGAAGTTGGGCAGGCTCCAGTGGATGGCTCACACCCATGTGTGTATGAATTGCACAAACTGGACTTAGTGGATTATTTAACAAAAAAAAGAACATGAAGTTGGGGAAGTGGATCTTAGAGGAGCTGTATGGGGAGAAGGATGCAAATGTGGTCAAAACTTAATGAATGAAATTCTCCAAGAGTTCATTGAAATATTATGTTTAAAAACAATTCTCTATTCAAGCAGTTCAGAGACAGAACAACAGTGAAATGAAAAAGGTTGGACACAGCCATGTATACCTGTTAGCACAGTGTTATGGTCCAGAGACAGGAGGACTGCTGGGGCTTACTGGATGCCAGCCTGGTCCCAGATTCAGTGAGAGACCCTGCCTCAAGACAGAGGGATAGGACAGGACACTTAATGACTTCTTCAGACTTCCATATCAGTATGTACACACATTCTACATACATATACCACACTCATACACACATGTACACACACACACACACAGCAAAGTGGGGAGGGACACTGTTAGATGAACAGAATTAAGATTCAAGGAGCTATCTCTAGTTAAGTCTGATTTCTTTCAAAAATAGGAAAAGGCAAAGTAATGCATAGCTATTCCCCTAGGAAAACAGGCTCATAATTATTTTAAAAGTTTTCAATTTTATCAAAGGGCCATAGAAACCACTCCTTTTCAAAGCTCCACCAAAGTATTATTTGCCTAATTAATTATTATAGAGGGAAAACTATTGCATAAATCAATTTCCAACTTAGTTTGATGGCAATCACTAATGAAATAGATTGGAGATCTGGAGCCTTAAAGAGTGTGTTTTCAGATGAATAATATATTTTATTTGTCAGCAGTCCTTGAGCTCAATTTATGCTGAAATTAACTGAAAGTGGATTGCAAATAATTGTCAGTTCGTTGTCAGTCGCTTTTCCAAACCCTGAATAGATAGGATGACGAAAGGTAATTTCTGGGGTTTTTTTCCTTCGTAATTGCTTCTGGGTAATACCAGAGCTTTTGAAAGAGGGTGCAAGGCTGTGCATGTTGAAAATTGCAAAGAAAATGCAAAGCTTGGGTTGAATACCAAAAATTCTCCAGACACAGCAGAGTTCACAGTCCTAAGGCAGTGTGTTTTTCTCAATGCGTCTACAACAAATAACATCAAATAACATGACTGCGGACTTCACATATGAAAAACCTTTTACATGCCAGTAGAGATAAGTAGCACTCAACCTGAGACAAATGATATTGATAGCAGTTTCTCTGTAGGTGCTCGTGTATAAGCATGTGGAGGCCAGAGGACAGCCTCAGTTGCTGCTTTAGGCAGTAGCCATGTTTTTGTCTGTTTGTTTGAGATAGAATATTTCTTTGGCCTAGAATTCACCAAATAGGCAAAGCTGACTTCACAGAGAACTCTGGAGAGCATCCTGCCTCTGCCTCCCCAGTGAAAAACTGCCAGTCTGACTGAGTCATTGCCCCAGCCAAAGGTAGAGATCTGAGAGGAAGGAGCTTGAAGGCAGTTTCTGCAAGATGTTAAAAACTAGTTTTTAAAGTTTTCCATTTTTTTCTTATGTTTAAAACCCCGCAAGGAAGAGTCAGTGGAAGTGACATCACCAGAGGCAAGGGGTCAAGGGTCACAGGCAAGCTGCAAGGCTTCCCGGGGGAGTGAGTATGCAAAAGGCATGGAGATCCAGATGATCCTTGGAGTGAGTAATAATTCACGACATCCCCACATTTATTTGGGTGCAGAAGTCATTTTGCAAGACGAACAATATCAACAAGCAAGGTGTTTTTCAGAACCACATGCTTGACAGCCAGCCGGTCTTTGCTGTGAGTGATTTCTGGCATTGTGTCAAGTAGTCATCTCCTTAATTTTAACTTGTATGGGGGAAATGTAAATAAATAATATGATACCAGGCCAGGAGTGGTGGTGCACAACTTTAGTTCCAGCACTCAGGAGGCAGAGGAAGGCAGATCTCTTTGAGTTCGAGGCCGGCCTGATCTACAAAGCTACACAGAGAAACCCTGTCTCAAAAAAAATGCTAAGCTTTTTTTTTTCTTTTCACAAAGTATTATTCCTCCTGTCACTGCTATCTGGGCACTTTGTTTTTTAACCCCCATACAGCTCCTCAGCTCCACATTCGACTTTATTATGCGTGAGCTTCACTGTTAATGAAAATGTATACTAAGTCCTGTGGGCCCTTCCAGTGAACCTGCGAACATGAGAGTGGTCTCAAACCCCCAAATATAACACACCAACATGTGATTGGTAAATATAACTCAGCATCTCTGGTTGAAAACGGAGGAAGATGACAAGCCTACATTTTCACATGGAGCCTGGTGTCTCCATTGAGCAGTTTCTCATGGATGATTACGGTCTTTTCTTCACTGCACCCTCGGGCAGAAGGAGCAATCTTGCCAAGCCTGTCTGCACACGGTTGTCACCACAACTCTTCAGGAAGCAACTGCAAGTTCAAGGCCTTTTTGGACTACGGAGGAAGCTCAAAGCCTGCCTGAGTGACTTAGCTAGACATTACCTCAAAATAAAAAAGAGGGCTGGGCAGAAAGACAAACATATGTTCTCTCTCATCAGAGGCTCCTGGCTCCAAATCTTCTGGTGTGTGTACATAGCCTGGAGTAACTTCAGAAGCCAGGAAAGTAAAATGGACTCTTGCCAGGATAGGGGTCTTGGGGAGCAACAGCAAGGGGAATAACAGGGAAATGGGAAACAGGAAAGGAGCAACTTTTTAGGGAAGGGGATAAATACAGAGTAAGGTAGGAGGAGAGTAAAAGGAGAATAGCAGGGTGTGGGTGATCTGGTGGGGTAATGAGGGAAAGGGGCTTTCAAGACCCAAATGAACAGTGGTCTGATATCTTCCCTCCACCACTAGAGAGGGCCAGCAGTCAGAAACAGTGGGTAGAGAACTTCAGTAGGGCCTACTTTCATAAGCCCAAAGAAAGCATAATGAGCCCATTTCTATTTCCTGTTTCCTAAACGGTACATAGATTCCTCTTATTACCCGAGCCAGATGTACACAGGGGAAGAGATTGCATTGTAGTCCACATTCAGTAAAGCTCTTGCCAGACAAGCTGTCACGGGAACATTCCTTCTGCAGAAAACTCTTTCCATGTCTTGCCTGGGTCATATAGAGCTGATTCCAGGCTCCCTGGTAGAAAACTGTGCACAGTTAGCCATCATAAGACCCTGCTCCATTGGGAAGATGGGAAAATCTCATCATGGAAACGGAAGTGTGACACAGTGAGTCGTACAGTAAGCTCCATCACCAATACATCTTTACGTGCAGATGTTCATTACAAAGAATTATTTGAGGCCCCTGGTTTCTGCTACACCATCAACACTGAACCCTCACTGGAACTCTCCTGGGACTCTTATAGTGGAAGGAGTGAACTGACGTCTGTAAGTTGTATGTGTGTTGTGTGTGTATGTGTGTGTGTGTGTGTGTGTGAGAGAGAGAGAGCAAATGAATAGGTAAATAAAAAGAACTCTAGAAGTTACCACAATGTCTTACTTAGTTACAGCACAAGAAAGAAATTAAGAAAAATATTTTCAGAAGGAGAGCACTGTTGATGAAACTTAAAACTCTCCCAAAAGCAAGAGGTTATTATTGTGTGGGAGATGGGGACAAAAAGATATATTCTACTTCTGAACAACAGATGGCGACGTAGCTAAGCAAATGGAAGACTTTGTTCCATGGTAGTGAATCCTGTCAAGTGTGTGGAAGCCAAGCTATAAACAACATATGGGAAACAATGAATATTTTAATTAGGTGTTAATAACCTAATATTGAATCCTTGTCTTTCCACCTAACTCACAACAGTGTTATGATGACTAATTAATAAGTGATTGTAAAGGAAATGATTCATTATTTGCTGCAATAATTAGAACAGTTGACATGCTTCTAATCACGAAACGATTTTTAAAAGTAAATGGATGTAATGCAAGTTAGCTTTCTGTCATTACAGGAACCCCACAGCGCCTATATGGGGGTGATTTTTATTACCACTTTACATTGTTTAGGGACCAGCACAGATTCATTCTGTCATTTCCTTCTAGGCCTGGGATCATGTGTGGGTATTGTCTTAAAAGATGGCCTGCCACATGTACTTGAAATTATGCATATAAGAGGAAACACGAAAGCCCGCTTTTGTGGGGGGATCTTTTTGGAAAGATATCAACCACTGAACAAATCAAAACAAAACCCTAGCCCAGAAGAATAAAGCCTCTCCCTAGTGTCCCCACCTCGCAGTCTGATTCTCATATATAAAAATAAAACTAAAAAGCAAGTATAGAATCCCAAACTCCTCCTCCTCCTCATTCCATATTTCAATCCTCTTTGAACTGCCTCGTGTCCTGGGGACATAATGAAATGTCTTGCTCTGGAAGGAAGCCACACAGATACATTTCAAGACCCCTCCCTCTCTCTCTGCTAGTAGCAGGGCTAATGTAGTTTACTTATTAGATGAGTCACCATGGATACTGATAGACTCAAGCCAAGTCTACCCCACTGAGGGGAATTGGAGAGTTGAGGCAATTAGCCTCATAATTTAAATAAACAAAGTTCCTCTCCTTTTTTTTTTGTTTCGGTTACCTGATTTTTTTCCAAATGAATGTCTAATTTTAGTTCTGAATTATTAGAGGTGGTTCTTGCCTCGGGTCTCTTGTTAAATGAGCTGGCAGAGATCTGGACTCCTCTACCCCAGATGAACGAGTTTTCTGAGCTTCCTGTTTTATCATTCCTAAGCCTTCTATCTGGCATCTTGGGAAACAACGTGAATAACTACAGTCCAAGGTGAACCGCTGCTGGGAGAGCTCGCAGACCCAGAAATGGTTGCTCAGAGAGACCAGATCCTTTCAATCTGACAAGGACATTCATAAACCCACGTCCTTCCTGACCCTGTGGTCCCCAGCCTGTGTGTTCAGACCACATGTTTCTCCACTGGTTCCAGGCCAAGCCACTGTCTACAGCGACACTTCCAACTGGGATTTTAGGGCTAGTATAGGCTGCCTCGCCCGACCCCATTTTTCTTCTCAGACCTTATCCTTCCCTTGCCAGTATGAATTCCCACATCTGGCTTCCAGCTAAGATAGAGGAGTCTAAGGCGTAGCAGTCACTCCCAGGGGCTTCACGTGTTGGTTACTACGTACATGTATCACCTCCATTGTTTAGCGCTTCTTGTCTTTATCCTGGATGGCACTAGCTATGGCATGAGTCTCAATAAATATGACCTGTGCCGTTTTGCTGTGTGTGTGTGTGTGTGTGTGTGTGTGTGTGTGTGTGTGTGTGTGTGTGTGTGTTTGGGCAGGTGCTCATATGTGTGCCCACAGAAGGCAGAGGACAGCCTCATCTGTAGTACATTAGATGCCATTCAACTTGTTATTTCGAGGCAGGGTCTCTCTGTTGCTCTAGAGCTCTCCAAGTAGGCGTGGCTGCCTGGCCAGAGAGCCCCAGGGCTCTGCCCATCTTTGCTTCTCCAGCGGTGGGATTACAAGTGCCCACCACCATGCTTGTTTTGTTTGTTTGTGTCTGTTTTGTTTTGCGTGGATTCCTGCAGTGTAGGTCCTGCTACTTGCAATGCAAGCAACTTTAGTGTCCAAATCATCACACTAGTATTGGACTGTTACTCCTACTCTGAGTTTGTGAAGGGAGAGTCTCTCTTTTAGCTTTTGCCACTTCCTGAGATATGTCTGGCTCAGTGTGACTCAGCACTGAGAGCACTCTGAACCATTTGCCACTAACTTCTTGCTTTTTTTTTAAATAAAGATTTTAGTTTTCCTGGAGAGACTACATTAATACCTCTTCCTTGATGATAAGGTTGATGACTACCTTATATGCTATCCTAGAACCTTCATCCAGTGACTGATGGAAGCAGAGATAAATACTCACAGCTAAACACTGAACTGAACTCCTGGAACCCAGTGACAGAGAGGGAGGAGTGATGAGCAAAGGGGTCAAGACCATGCTGGTGAAACCCACAAAGACAGCTGACCGGACAAAGGGGAGCTCTTGAACCCCAGACTGATGGCTGAGAGGACAACAGGGGACTGATCCAGACTCCATGAATGTATTGTCAGTGAGGAGGCCTCAGAAATCTCTGGGGCCTTGGGTAGTAGATCAGTGTTTATCATAGTTTATGAATAATCTTTGGGAGTCCAACCCAAATAGAGGGATGCTCTCTCAGCCTGGACACATGGGGAAGGGCCTATGTCCTGCCCTGGATGAAATGACAGACTCTGGAGATCCCCCAAGGAGGAATGATGTGGGGACTGGGGGGAGGGCTGGGGAAGGGCTACTGGAGGGACAAGGGAGGAGGGATGGGAGAGGGAGCTGGGATTGACATGTGAAGCATTCATGTTTCTGATTTAAATGAAAACATATACTGAGAAAAAAAGATTTTAGTTTTTATGTAGCGTGGTTGCCTGTGTGTAGAGGTCCAAGGACAACTTATAGAGGTTGATTCTCCCCTTCCATCAGAGTGGGCTTTGCAGCAAACACTTTTGTTCCCTGAGCTCTTGTAGGCCCTCTTATCCCCCCCGGGAAGGAGTGAGCTGTGCTGTATGAGAAGGGGCTATGTGCCTATCTGATTGGACAGTGTGGTGTCTAATGGTGGTAGGGCTACAGACTAGAAGTAGACAGAGTTTGACTCCCATTCCTCACTTCCATATTTCTTACCTTGCCTGAACTTCAATTTTTTTGTTAAAATAGGTACTACATTGATATATATCTAGAAGGGGAAGAATAGACATTAGAAATAATTAATATTTACACAGAGTACCTCAGAAGAGCTTCACTATAGTATTATATATTTAATAAATTCAATATTTACATGTTTCAAAATATATTTATTTTTGTTATGTATATGGTGTTTTGCCTGTAAATATGTCTGTGCATCACATGTATACAGTGTCCTCAGATCCCCTGAAACTGGAATTACAGATGATTGTTAGTCACCATGTGTATCCTTGCATTTGAACCCAGACCCTCTGGAAGAGCAGCCAGTACTCTTAGTCACTGATATGTAGTTCCAGTTCCTAATATTTATATATGTATATAATAAGAGCTGACAATCAAGTATAGAACTAATGGGGGGATTCTCTTTTCTCTACCCTAGCAAGACTTTACTTCTCTTAGTACTTGATTTGTGTGTGTATGTGTGCATACTTGCATGCCTACAGGTTCACTTGTATGCATATGGAGGCTACAAGACAACTTAGGTTCTTTGGAACACCATTCACCTTATTTTGAGACCATGTCTCTCATTGCCCTGGAGTTCTTCTGGTAGGCTAGGCTGGTTGGCTGACTTTCAAATCGCAGGAACCCACCTATCTTTGCTTTCTAGCTCTGGGATTACAGCTAGGCTTGTGTGTATATGTGTGCACATGTGTGCGTTGATGTGTGACCATCTGGTGTTGTATCATTCTTCACCTCACCTGTTAGTGAACCCAGGAAACTCCTAAGATCCCCATTTCCATCACTCAGCCCTGGGGTTAAAAGAATTTTGCTATACCTGGCTTTTTTGTTTTGTTTTCACAGATGCTGGGGAATCTGAATTCAGGTCCCCATGCTTTTGTGGCAAGTAGTTTATCTACCCAATGAGCTATCACCCCAATCTCTATAGATCAAGTGTCGGTTCTGAGGATTGAACTCAGGTCCTCATGCTTGCAAGGCAACCATTTTATTGACTGAGTTATCTCTCCAATTTAGTATTTGTTTTGGGGGGAAAAAGTTATGTGAGTTAAACACTGCAGGAAACACATATCATGTTCATTCCTGAAGCTCTTCCTTCAATGAATTAAGCGCTTGAAACTGAGAAAATACAATTATGCATGAACTAAAATGGTACTAATACTACCTAAAGTATATGGATGGAAGAGTTTACTCAGTGAAACAGTTTGTATGAAATGCTTCACAAGTTGACTTTCATTTTATTATAATTATTGGCCAGTAAATGAATGCAATCACTGTCATTCTTGAATTATTGGACATGGAAATTCAAGCTTGAGGAGGTCAGAGACTTGCCCAAGGTTACAGAGCTAACAGTGACTCACAGTGGAGACACCTGATTCTAGAATCTGAGCCTGAGTCCTCCCTAAATGTTCCTAGGGGCCATGTCAAGTGGTTTAAACCATGAGCAGTCAGCTTTCAGAGAACGGAGGGACAAATGTGGGATGGAATTCTCCCAGATGGTTTCTAGGGAAAGTGTGTTCATTGGGGTCTCTGGACACAGTCTTTTCAATGGAACCATTAAACAGCCAAGAAAGTGGAAGTTGGAGTTCCCCACAAAACCGTGAGTCCACTCTTCTGTTGGGGTCTCCCCAAGTTCACTGCTGTTCAGGGAGTCTCCTGCATCCTGTGCTGACAATTATCTGATAGAAGGCATTGAGACCCATAGTTTCAAGAACCCAGGGACTTCTCTATTGGAAAAGATGCCACAATTCCCACTGTGAATTTGAGAAAGATAGTGCAGGCTGCTTAAGGTGACCTAGTTGGCCAAGCTAGAGGGTAACCAGAGTGTCCTCCACAGTGGACCCTTTCCTTTTCATGTGTGTGTAAGGTATACCTGTATGCTTCATGTATGAGTATGTATATATGTATATGGAAGTCACAGGCCAGCCTTGAGTATCTAGCTTGTTGGCCTGAAATTAGACATTAGATTAAGCTTGTACAGTTCACCCATGTCTGCCTCCCAGCACTGAGAGTATAAGCACATATGACCACCATGACCAGCATTTTTTAAAATGATGTTTCTGGGAATCAACTTAGGCCCTTTGCTTGCAAGGCAAGCACTTTAACCACTGAGATATCAACCCCTCCCCACTAGGCCTTATATTTCATGACACCAGGGATGGGGCATGAGGCATGGGGTTTCAAAACTTCTTCCATCTGTGTCTAGTGTTTAGAGAAGGGCATTCATCTCCTCCCAGATACTGACCAAAGCAGTCAAGATTCACCACGAACCAGGCAGACCACATCATCCTCATCAAAATGCTACTCTGCTGTCTTGCTTTAGAAGCAAACACAATATGCAGGGCGCCCCTTTCTCTTACTGATAAGCCTACCTCCCCAATACTGGAAGCCAAAATATGCTCATACTCAAATCCTGAGGGTTTAAAAGTTGGCCATCCCCTGACTTCCTGCCACCCAATAGATTATGAGTGCAGCTGTAGCCTATTTTGTTTTGGACAAATGTCTTTATTTAAAACAAAATGCAGAGCCTGTTTAGACCAATGCATAAACAGCTATCCAATTCAGTGACTTCCTCCAAGAGGCAGCCTCTGATGCACTGTCAGTGGGTCCCTGCTGAGATATTTGATGCATCCACTGCATTTTATATTACTTAATGTGGCTTATGTATCTGCCGATAAATCTGAAATCCAGGTCACAGAATATGTAGCTCCAGGAAATCCATAAAAGTCGTAGAGAGTGGCTTCGCTAACTGCATGGCGTTGCCAAAAGCTGAGGTCATTTCCTCTTGCTAAAAATGCACAGTCTCATAAATTATTTTTATCACCTCGAGAGTCAAGCAAACAGTTCTGCACAGATGCCAACAAGGTTTCAACCACCAGTACCACCACTACTCCTTAATCTTGAAATGTTTTTCACAAGTCTTCTGCAAAATGATTGTTTATCCTCCCCTCCCTCCCCTCCCCTGCATTACCGCTGTTCTAGCAAAGAACATGTAAATCTGGGAACATAAACAAAACTGCATCCAGCCAAGGTTTTCACGGAAAGTGACATAAACATTGGGCTTGGGGCTGTGAAGACAGCTCATTCTCACTAGAACTAAAGCCCGATGACCTGGGTCTGATCCTCAGAACTCATGTAAAAAGCCTGATGTGGCTGGCATCTATGATCTCAGCATTCCTTGCCAAGAATAGACATGAGAATCACACACATGCAGCACAGCAGCAGGGACCAGAGAGACCCTGCCTCTAAACAAGGTAGAAAGAGAAAACATACAGTGCTGAGGTAAACAGACAAGCAGACAGACAGACACCCCCCCACAAAACCAAATAAAGCAAATCTTTAAAAACTAATACTGAGGTCAGCCAAATGAATCAACAGGGAAAGGTGTTTGCTATACAAGCCCAATGACCTGAGTTCAATTCCTGGGCCCATGTAAAGGCAAAAGGAGAAAACTACCCTCACTAAGTAGTCCTCTGACTTCCACATGTATGACACACACATCCATACCCATGCATCATGAAATCACACACACATAATAATGATAATACTGAACATAGGAAGTTGCCCTGAGCTTGGTATAATTATTCCCCAACTCTTAGCACGCGCGCACACACACACACACACACACACACACACACACACACACACACACACACACACACACCAATGATTGGGAGTTGACATTGTTTCTATAAAACTATTTTTAAGGGAGTGTTAGATATGCCGAGATGGTAAAAACAAGCCATGAATGTTCAGTGGAGAACTTTATAGAAAACACTACTGAATTAACTTACAGTACATTTGTTAAACATGAGCACCTCTAATAATGACATTTCATTGAACAATGCCCTTTGTCTTTCTCAGTTCATCAGCTACCTATTTCAGTAATGAACCACAGTCATCCCATTCTGATTTTCCCCTAATGTAAAGGCTCAGCTCACTTCACCGCCAGTGAAGCATAATGCTATTATTCAGTCCCTGGCTTAGGAAGAAAAAGCTATAGAATATATCACCATTCTAATTGGCTAACAAATACTAAGCCTTATGATTGTTAATGGCACTCAGTCATTCTGCTTAGCTTTTGACAGGAATAACTAAAAAATAAAATAAAGAAAGGGAAATGGTATGAAGGAAGGATAAAAGAAAGAAAAGGCTAGTAGGTGTAGTTTATGGGCAGTAACTTGAGTATCCACGGGAAAAAAATATGAGCACGTATTATATTTAATAGCTCAAATGTTATCTTAATTCTTTATCAACAATTCATGCAGATAGCTTAATACTAAATATTTTAGTTAAGATTAACAACCTGTGAAACAGAAGGCTTGGCAAACGAGAGCCAGGTCTACCTCAGCTGTGTGAGGAGGAAGGCTGGGTCATGCATGAGGTATTCGTTTTCTGCCAAGTAAATGCAGGCGATTTGGAAAATATTATGTCTATCGTGGCTCTGATTTATACTCCCTGAGGAAGGTAATGAAGCCTGTGTCCAAACTTATTTTTGTTCGTTTTGCAAAAGCTCTCCCCTGAAATGAAAGATAGGCTCCTGCCTGTTTCCCTTTCTCCACGTGGTAGAATCTCTTTAAGCATGTACCCCAACCCCAATCTCTCTTTTGAACTCAGCAAAACATCTCATTAAGTAAAGGCAAGATTTGGCTCCTTGTAATCTTTCCCCAGCTGAGGCAAAGCTACACAATTTACAATAGATCTTTGGAAAACTGCTTTTTTTTTTTTTAACTGAGGGCGGCTGCTTCTATAGATCTCTCTCAATTACCCACAGTAAATTTAGGCATTGTGCAAGAGCAAATTTTACAGTCCATGAAGAGATGAAGTGAAATCTAGATGAAATTCATTGTGACACATTCCCAGTTAGCGCCGTGATGTGTCTGTATTACTGAAGATAGACGTTCTATTAGCATGGAAGCTCCCATAATGGACTGTGAATCATCTCAGGTAATAGAGATGCCAAGCGGAATGAATGAAAAGCGCTATTGGATTCCATTAGCGCCTTTGTTTTTAAATCAGTCATTTCTTGTGAATAACCGACTCTACACTTCTTGACCCTAGCTCCAAGTGATAATTGTGGACTAGTATCACAATGCATTAATCTGACTTACTGTGTAATTAGTAGTGTATTTGAGAGCTTATTTGGGGTTTCCTCAATGTAGAAGTTTGTGCCTTTTCAAGCTGGACAGTGCATTATAAACACATAAATGAGTAAAAATAGCCTTGGTGAGACTAGTTTTAATTCTATTTCAACTTCTGTGGAATCATCCCTCTACTACCATTCTGTTTATTTGGGATTTTATAGTGTGTCTTTGCTGCTTTCCGCTCTCTTTGTTGTTCTTTCTTTAAGGATGTCCCCTTACCCAGGGTTTGCCATCAGGACAAAATACTATCACAAAGGTAGATTTTAAAAAGAAGCTGGTTTAATTAAACCACTGAGTCTTTTTCTCTATTTAAAATCTTCACTCATCTACCAGATAAGATGAACGGCACATTTCGTTTCGCAAACAGTCTCACCGAATCTGTCAGTATCTATGGTTGATGATTAGATGCAGCCATTAGTCTGACAATTAGTACAGGGTTTAAGTAGAGGCAGTTTAGATCTGGTGCCTTTAGGATGCCTGCATAAAGGTCGTTTGTGCAGTAGATCAAGTCATAGGAATTCTATTCAATTATACTATAACCATGAAGCATTTAGGTGACCCAGACAAACATTCATTTCCTTTTAAAAATTACATTTTAATTAGGTAGTTTGTGTGTGTGTGTGTGTGTGTGTGTGTGTGTGGTGTGAGACAGTACACAAGTGGATCTCTTCTCCCGCCATGTGGGTACTGGGGACCAAACTGAGGCAAAAAAGCTTCTACCCAGTGAGCCATCTTGCAGGCCCCCAAACACAGATTTCTTAATTTACTGCATTTGATATAAATGTGATGGCTTGTCATGAGACAAAGCATTTGCCCCCCAAACACTGCAATGGGTATATATACATTTCAGACTCATCCACAGTGCGCACTCACGCACACGTGCACACACACACACATACACACACACACACACACACACACCTGATTTATAAGGCAGGAACAAGGCAATTTTGCAAAAGGATGATAGCATCCAAAGCAAGCAGAGCAACTTGACTCCAGTTGCTTTTAATATTCTCCCATAAATCCCCTGAGACATCTTTAAGAAGAGCCCACTCTTCGTCTTCCATCTCCGATCATCTGTTTCCACACCAGGGCGAACAACATTAGGCTCATCCACGGGAGGATGTGAGAGGAGAGAGCCTCCGTTCGAGGCTTTCTCCTTAATGTTGTACTGACAGGTGTAAGATTAACTTTGTTAGGTGTCTAGCCACTCATGCAAACTAAATTAAATTAATGGAACAAATTTCTCTCATAATTAAGATAAAAATTCATGTCAGCTGTAACCTTGCTGTACACTAATTATATACAAATGATTTATCATCTGCTTCGCCCAGAATATTAATCCTTACCTCATTGATAACTGCAGTCGGTGTTAAGAGATGAAAGTTGATTAAATATGACAGATTAGGCAACCACGGCCCTCGGTGCCGGCACTACAGTGAAACCAATAACGCTCAAGTCGCTCTCTGTGTTTCAAACGCATTCCCATGGAAACAGATGCATGCTTAATGAAGGATGCTGAGATTATTTTCAATAATGACTGATATTGGAACAGTGGGCAGAGCTGATCAATAACAATTAGCCACTTAGCCTGCTAAAGACATGGTTAGAGAAAACAGGTTATTTACACATTAGTGGGACCTTATCCGAAGACGAATGCCCTGTAATGTCTCTATGCTATACCGTGTGTGAGTATGTCTCTCTCTCTTTTTTTCCTGCCTGGGAGGGGTGCCATGGCGGAGGGGTGGTATTGTGCCAAGCGCCCTCCTGTCGCCTCTTAGCTCCTGCTTATGAAATGTGTGATTGATGTTGCCAGCGGTTCTTTGGTGCTCTGAAGAGAGCTGCCAAGTGTATCGGGAAAAGTCCAAAGGCGACTGTGACCATGAAACTAATATTGCTTTGTAGGGATTTGGTTTGAGGAAAACTTTGCTGCCAAGGCGTAACTCAATTGTACAGAAAATTCTTTTGATCCTTCACTGTAGGCTCTGTCATTTAATTTTAAAGAATCCAAGATGAGTCGTTCAGATATTTAAGGAAAACCTCTGCTTTGGACTTCCTTTATACTAGCTGTAAAATATTTTAATAACATAAATTTAATAATAGATCTTGCTTTCGAGTCTATTTGGAAATTTGCACTTTTATTTTGTATTAATTTGAATCACCCCAGGAGTCAAGATCTTGTAATGCTAATTACTTATAGAGACTCCCAGGATTCCTACTCTGACAGTCAGCTTGGAGAAATCCCAACTCCCTGGGCCAAAAAGTGTTAATAAAAAGTGATTAGCTACTCGGGCCGGGCCCCATTATAATAATACATTATAGTTCCCTTGAATGGGCTATGCGCATTCTCATTTCTCTGAATGAAGAAAATGGTTGAGGGAGATGAAAACCTGAGCATTTCAGCTGGCATTGTTACCCAAAGAATCAAGCTTTGAAAAATAAAAGAGAAGGCTTCTTTCTTCACACTTCTTACATTTCCAGACTCAGATCTGAGAACATAAACAGTGACACACTGGGCATATCCCCCTGTCTAGTTTGGCTGTTTGTTCTGCTGTGGGAAGCTTTGTGTGAACACATGCAGGGTGGAGAGTGTTAATACTGAACCTAAGAGGTTATATGTGTGAGTTTTTCTTTTAAAGATTTATTTGTATTGTATTTATGTGTACATGATTGTCTCAATGTATGGGTATATGAACATGACTGCAACGCCCACAGAGGTCAGAAGAGGGTGTCAGATACCCCAGAGGGGGAGTTTACAGGGGTTGTGAGCCACCAGTGTGGGTCTGAACTCAGATCCTCTAGAAGAGCAACGTGTATTCTTAACACTGAGCCGTTTCTCCAGTCAGTGTTAGAAGCTTGATACTTAGGTAGAGCATACAGTATTTTTCTTCTTTTACTCCCATGGGACAGATGCTCTTTATTCAAATGATCAGCCACAGGGTATCCAGGGATGGGACTCCACACAGATGCTATTAAAGCTGGAACTATATTATTGTGACAGAACAAAAATGAATCCTAAACACCCCAAGTCAAGGGCAGCCAACAGGAAACGGGTTGACACATTTCCATCAGGAAGTCAAACGGGCGTGTCAGATCCTCAAATGATACAGGGTCATTTCAGCTCGGTTTTAGCATCTTGATAAATAAATAGAATACCTATAAAGACCACTCCACAGAAAGCACAACTTAATACACTCCCACAAATCCATCCAATATCTCACCCCTTTCTCCACCAAAACCAAATAGTCCACGTTTTACTATCTCTCCAGGTGGAACTAGAATTGCATTTATTACAAAGGTGACAATAGAATAATATTATTGTGTTTTCTACTGACAAGGGATAGCATAGTGGATGAAAATAAAATGTGGGTCTGGGGTAAAGTTCATTAGTATAGTTGCCCTTATTGAGGTATGTACTAATTACATTTTTCTTTTATTATTTTATTCTATTCATTATTATTGTTTTGGTGGTGGTGATGGTGTGTATAAGCAGATGTGAAGGTCAGAGGGCAACTTCTGGGAGTCAGTTCTTTCCTTTTCCTTTATGTAGGTCCTGGGGATTGAACTCGTTAATCAGGCTTGTATAGTAACTTGGCCAGCCATTTCACTGGTCCTGTTTACAATCTTTCCAAGCTGAGGACATGGGTCCTTGCTATCACTAACACAGTTTCATCCCCTCCACACCTACCCTGACTGGAAATATAGTCGGGGCAATTACCCTTTCTCGACCGTCTGAACAACACAATTATTGGGAAGATAATAAGATTATCCAGGCTTTTGCTTCTTCAAATGATGCTGAGGAATTCTGACTGAACACTATCTCATATGCATTCATCTTTAAAACAAATAGGGAAAGGCAAAATGTGCCTTTGAGCTAATGAGGACCACGAGACAGGGCTGTAGATACATTTTCTCACTTGCCTAATGAGCAAAGTGACAGATAGTCAGGCGTTCACAGCTGAGTAATTCTCAGCCAGCAGCGAGTGCAGGGTCATGCCTGCATGCAGAAGGTTGGGGTGTGTGTGTGTGCGTGTGGTCTGAGATGTAAGAAACATACCCCGACTACGATGGCCAGAATAAGCTATCACCAAGACAGGAAGCCTTGAGGTAAAAACTCCTTGAGGAGACTGAGCTAGGAAACAAACAACAACAAAAACTCATCAAAGGCATTTCCCATCCGATTTTCAATTAGAATTGAATTAAAACAATGGGCAGGAAAAAAATAAAATGTCACCTGGTCTTATCAGGGTAGGGGAGGGTAGGACTAAGGACCAAGAAAGCAATGGCCCCACTAACTGGTGCTGGGATTCTCCCCTTGGAGGGTCTTGGTGTTATGCAAACTTAGTCCCCAGGACAAATGAGAGAGTTGAGCTAAAGCTAAAGGCAGTTAAAGTGGTAAGGGCAGGGGTTGGAAGAAAGATGAAGGTGAATTTCTATGGAGCACGCCCATTGGACAATGCATGGAGTGAAACTCCTTTGTTTTTTCTGTTAGGAAATTGTTCCACACCAGCTCTGTGCTGGGATGATCCTCCTTGCCAGCCTTGGAAGTGGGCTGTTAGCTACTGTAAAGGGGAACAGGCTGAGGAACCAAAGCCAAAGAATTTGCTCTGGCTCTCCTGGCTAACAAAGGGGAGTATGGGATTGCCATTCAGCCTGCCAAGTTTCAGAACCCAAGGTCAGCTCTCTTCACCAAATGACATTCACTATCTACACCAGGAAGCTGAACAGGTCAAAGAGCCATGAAGCTGCCACAGAAACGTGTGGAACAATCAGTTTCAGTCCTTTAAAAAATAAGTTTTATGGTTTGTGAGATCTCTTAATGGGTAAATGACATTTTCTTCAAGCCTGAGTTCCAACCCCGAGACTCACAAAGTTAAAAAAAAAATCCAAAAATTGTCTTTGACTACCATGGCACGCACATTAGCACATATATGCTTAAACAAATAAACAAACACAAAAGGCTTTTACATATTTGTTAGGTTCACACATAAGACTTATGCACATTTATAGGGTAAAGCGCTATATTTTCCACAGGCATATAGTGTATAATGAGCAAACCAAGGTAGCAGGATCTGTTTCCTCAAGCAATATTTCCATTTGTTTGCAACCTTCTGACTCTTCCAATCACTTATAAATAATCAGAAATTAGTGAAGCTAGGATTCAGTTCCCAATACTATACACACACACACACACACACACACACACACACACACACACACACACACACACACACGAGCACATGTGAGAGTATGCTGACACATTTGTGTCCATGCATCTGAGGACCAGAAGACAATTTGGCTGTCATTACTCAGCTGAGTGCTGCTCACCTCAGTTTTGTTTGATTGATTGATTTTATTTTGGTTGAGACAGTCTCTTCCTGGCCTGGAACTTGTAGAGTGAACCAGACTGGCAGGCCAGTCTGTCTCTAGGACCTGCCTGTTTCTGCTTCTGCAGTGGTAGGATGGGAAGCATCCTCTGCTATTCCGTTTTTTTTTATATGCATTTTGGGGATTGAACTCTGATCCTCTGATCTTGCAAGGTATACAGTTTACTGACTGAACCTTCCACCAGCCTCAAGACACATTGTTTTATCCTTTATTTGACTTCCTTCATGAAGACAATCACTAGTTTATGGAGAATGAAACAGAGATCTTGAGAGTCTGAGAACATGCTGAGGGAGGGTCACACAAATAGGAAGGATAACGCCGAACTTATCTAAGCACCCCAGTTCCCTCAGACTCTACAGCTGCCCGCCTGTGTGTACAGGAGGAGGATACTCCAGCCTAACGTTGGTGTACCATGAGGAAAACACTGTATCCTCTGTAAACTGTTGCTAAAAATTATTGGAGGGTCTGGGGATATAGCTCAGTGGTAGAGTGTTTACTGAGAATATACAAGGCCCCACATTCAATTCCTAGTACTATACAAATGATTGGAAAGGAAGCAATAACTGAAACCATTACAACTAGATTAATTTCAGGGAAAATAATACACATAAGAATTTATGGGGCTGGTGAAATGGCTTAGTTGGTAAAACGTTTGTCTTGCAAGTGTGAGGACCTGGGTTCTATCATCAGAGCCCAGGTAAGGAAACAAAACAGAACAAAACGTAACCAAACAGCCAGGCATAGTGGCATGTGCTAGCTTGTAACCCCAGTGCTGGACAGGTAAAGGTAAGCAAATCCCTGGGCCTTATTGGCTAGTTAGTTTAGCCTACTTATTGAGCTTCATACAAGAAGAGAGAGACCATCTCAAAAAGACAAGGTGCAACTGAGGCACAACAGCTAAATTGTCCACTACATGCATGAGATTACAACAAAAATGAACTTGTACCCACACAAGCATGCACACACACACACACACACACAATCACATATAGACAAAGCAAATAAATAATACCTTAGTAAAAAACAATAACCACTATCAGTGCCCATTAGTTACAACATGAAATGCACAGTGCACTGTTTTGAATGAGAATGACCCCCATGGGCTCAGATGTTTGAATGTTTGGTCTCTAGTTGGTGGAGCTGTTTGGGAAGGATTAGGAGGTGTGGTCTTGTTGGAGTACATGGGAGCAAGCTTTGAGGTTTCATGCCATTCCCAGTTGGCGCTCTCTCTCTCTCTCTCTCTCTCTCTCTCTCTCTCTCTCTCTCTCTTTTCTTCTTCTTCTTCTTCTTCTTCTTCTTCTTCTTCTTCTTCTTCTTCTTCTTCTTCTTCTTCTTCTTCTTCTTCTTCTTCTTCTTTCCCCATCTTCCCTCTCCCCACCCCTTCCTCCTACTCATGGAAAAGATGTGAGCTCTTAGCTACTGCTCCAGTTACTTGCTGCCTGTTGCTATGAACCAACCCTCTGAAATTGTAAGCACCAAGTAAACTCTTTCTTCTATATGTTGCCTTGGTCATCCTGTATTATCACAGCAATAGAAAAGTGACTAAAACACACCCTTATCATTTAGCACAGATAAGACCAAGGTGTAGGTGCTATTACTATTCTTAGTTAACATACAAGCAAAACTGAGTCTTAATATAAAAAAAATGGCACTTAACTACCATTTTATCCCTTTCTCCAAGCAATTTGGTGTGACTTAATGACTGAAGCTCAACGCTATTTCCCAGGACACTAGAAATCCAGTTTATTCAGCCTTCAGCCATTTGTATGTGTGATAGTGGTGTGTGTGTTCATGTGTGTGTGTGTTCATGTGTGTGTGTGTGTGTTCATGTGTGTGTGTGTGTTCATGTGTGTGTGTTCGTGTGTGTGTGGGGGAGGTGGGGGTACACCTCAATGCACACCCATGATTAGAGGCAGATGTTGGATGTCCTCTGCTGTTACTCTTTGTTATATCCCCTTGAGATAGAGACTCTCACTGAACTTGGAGGCAGGCTGACAGCCAGCAACCCTCATGTCTCCTCCCTCCATGGTGCTGGGCTTACAGGCACACATGGCCACGCCCAGCTTTTTATACAAGTGGGGATTCTAACCCAGTGCTTCATGCGGCGTTCTTACATACTGAGCCCTCTCCTCGCCAGCCTTTTGTTTTGATGCCATTGATGCCTCACATGCACACACATGGCTACCTACCCGCCTGCAATTGGCACGCTCTGCGTCTTCTCCTTGGTGCTTTAATAACCACAGTGTCTTTGACAGTAGAGCCTGAGCAGGGAACCAGTGCTCCATCTTTTAGAGCCTCTTTACTTTATTCAAATTACTAATCACTTAGAACATTGCTAAAAGCCTTCCTTTCTCCCTCGCTCCCCATGCATGCTTAACCTAATTAACTATAAATGAGGAAAACGCTATCCACATTAAAAGAAAATGTTAACCTATAAATTATCAGACTCTTTTTGTGAAGCAAAGGACATCTTTAAAAAAAAAACCCACGATGGGGGCAGAGAGTCCAGTGCTTTCCGTCATTGACACAGATCACAAAAATCACCTGTCCACAGAGACCACGTGCAGTACAATGCTATTTGTAACCCTTTTAATTTACTCCCCTTAGCCAGGCATAGTGGCACATACCTTTAATCCCAGCACTTAGCAAGCAGAGGCAGGAGGTTCTCTGTTAGTGGGAGGCCACCTTGGTCTACATAATGAGTTCCAGGAGGGCCAGAGCTACATAAGTGATATATATATATATATATATAGTGTGTGTGTGTGTGTTGCCTGTGTGTGTGCATGTGTGTATGTATTCCTAGGGAGAGTTCATTGGGGCAAAATTAAATGGAGTAACATCCTCGCCTGTCACTGCAGAGATTCTTGAGCCTCACTTGTCTCTCAGAGGAAGATCCATCTAGCAGAAGACAGCAGTGTCTGGAAACCCTCAGTTCACAGACTTCCAAACTGTATACCCAAGCCAGTCCCTGGAGCCTTCCTGCTGGGCTCCCAGAAACATCTGGCCAACCCAAACAGAGAAACTCTCTTGGAAGTTCCTGTTGGTAAGAAAACACATTTGCCTAGCCATTTGAAAGACCCAGTTTTGTAGTCAGACTTTCTTTTCCACTGATGGCCAGCTCCCCAAATAATCACATATAACCTTATTACTAATTATGAAATCTCACCCTTTAGTTTAAGCTTGTTTTCAACTAGCTCTTATAACTTAAATTAACCCATATTTTTCTTAATCTACGTTCTGCCATGTGGCTTTTGCCTCTACCGCATTCTGTGTGTCCAAATGTATCTGGCTGGTTTCTTTTGCATGCCTAGATTCATCTTGAGTTTCCTTTCTCTGCCCGGAAGCCCTGCCATTTAGCTCTTTATTAAAGCAACCAGAAAGTGCCTTAGGCAGAGACACATCTTTACAGTGTAACAAGTTTTCTGCAACACAGCTTGGTACACCAAAATTGTTCTTGGATTGACCTTTGAAGGCTGAGGGGGTGAACAGTATGAAACAACACTGTGTGACTTTTTCTGGAGAAACTCAAACAAAACTATATTTTCCCTAGACAAGGTAACAGATTAAAGAAATAATTCCCCAAGAGTCTAGCTAAGTGAACCAGTGAGTTTGCTGGGGCTACAGGAGCATCTTAAGGGCATGCCCAGCACCACTGAGAAGCCCACCCCAGCCTGGTGATGAGTCAGGAAACCCCCACAGCTCTCTCCACAGCTTGCAGGGACTCTACCAGAGTCTCCTCTGAGGACATGCTTGGGAACTCGGTTTCAGGAGCTTCCCCAGGAGCTGCTTCCTGTTGTGTTGTGTGTACTTCCTGTCTCTTAACAGTTCTCTCTCCAGGAGCAGATGTTTCAGTTTGGAGGAAGTAGCCACACAACAAACAGGAAACTGTTAATGGGATGGGAGGAGAGGCCGTGAACACAGACCACTCCCCCTGGAAGATGTGAGAGGAAGGTTGAGGGCCAGGGAGAGGGGTAAGGATGTGAAGTCTCCAGATCAGAAATTCCCTCTTGTAGATTTTTATTCCTAGCTGTTCCTGCTTTAAATGCGGGTAACACGTTAGGACAGACAGCTCTGATGTTATAACAACTGTTAGATCACAGAGATTCCAGCTTCTACTCCCTCTATCCCCCAAATTAGACCACACCACACCCCTATGCAGTCTGTCTCCCTCATGGTCAGCTCCAGAGAGCTGCCTTGACCTTACAACTCAGAGTTGAGTCTCCTGACTCCCTTGTGTAGCTGCAGCCAAGTCCATATCTACCTGATGCTCAGACCTATAACAACAGTCAACTACATCTAGTGTCTTGTGACTCTTGGCACAGAGGCTGTGCCACATAGTGTGGATCATACCGCCCCACCCCCGAAAACCTGTGAGAGTCAGAAATCCCTTTTGCTCCCTGGAACTGAAGGGTCTACTTCTCCCTTTAGGACCCATCAGCTTGTCTATCATAGGATGCTACAACTCTTCATTTTCTGGGAACTGAAGCAAACTGGAAGCCCTCTCCCTGCTGGATCCTGTCATGCTATACAGGTCAGCTATCTCTCCTAATGTGCTCCCACTGCAGGGTCCCTCATGGCTGTGCATGACCGTTATGCTGTCCCTCTAATAATGCTCTTCCACAGGGCAATTCATCTCAGCTTCTTCTCTACTTGCCTGTCCTTTGTCATAAGTTATAACAGTGATTAAGGAGGTGCAGCTGGCACAGAGAATTCCAGATTCTCCCATGCCCCTTTACTTTCACTGCAACTCAAAGCAAATCCCAGCCATTCCTTCAGTTCTAGGGGCAGCTCTGGCCTCTGGGCTATTAGTACAGGGCTTCTGCTCCCTCTCCAGGATTTTTCCAGTTTATAGCTCCATTCCTCCCTGGCCTCTGGGTAGTGGGAGTGGTGGAGGCTGTGATCCCACCACTGGGGAATAGCAGAGACCCAGCAGACTTAATATCCACATGTGCGGTCAATTCTTGATTATCCACACCAATGATCTGTGACCCAGCCCCAGGTAATCCCAAACAACTGACAATCCAAAAGGAATTCCTCTTTGGTTTTGGAATATGCTCTGATTTTTCCAGCTGTAGATCCCTCGCTGACATAGGCATTCCTTGGTTGGTTATTAAAAATCATTTATGTTCCTTTAGTTGGGCACTTTGTCTGAGAAATGACTTGAAGTCTGCTTCAGATTGAAAATTTGCCTACCCTATTGACAAATGATTCCCTGGCAGGCAGTTGAATTTGACAGTACCATATATTATATTAAGAGTCATCTTCCAGGGGCTGGTAAGATATCTTACTGGCTAAAAAACACTTGCTGCAGAGGCATGAGGACCTGGGTTCAAATCTCCAGGCATGGCTGCACACACTCATAATCTCAACTCTGTGACAGAGACAGGAGGACTACCAGCCAGCCTAACTCCAGGGTCAGTGTGGTAGTTAGAATGAGAAAAGCCCCAGCTCATGTGTTTGAACGATTGGTCTCTAGCTGGTAGAACTGTTTGAGAAGGATTAGGAAGTATGGCCTTGTTGAAGGAGGTGTGTCATTAGGGGCAGGCTTTGAGGTTTCCAAAGCCCACATCATTCCAGTTGGTTCTCTCTGCCTTATGACTGTTGACACATCCATGCCTGCCGGCCTACCTGCTGCCACGTTCCCTGCCAGGATGGTCATTGACTCTACTACCCTCTGCAAGTGCGAGCCTCTAAATTAAATGCTTTCTTTTATAAGTTGCCTGGGTACACAAACAGAGACACACAGACACAGACATAGACACACACAGATACACACACACACACACAGAGGGATGGGGTGGAGAGGATGACTGGGTATATGTGTGTGTATGTTCATATTCAGGCTTGTAAGGGAGTGTGTGTGCTCATTTGCCAGCACATGTGTGCCTATGTGTGTGAGCGTATGTGCCAGAGCCCACCTCGGGTTCTGTTTTTCAGCTGCTCTCCTTGTTGTTTTGAGAAACAACACTGAACCAGGAACTCACCGATTGAGCTATATTGGGTGGAGCAAGCCCCAGGGATTCTTCTATCTGAATTTCTCAGTTATGAGTTTATGTTTAGGTGCCACCAAGCCTGGTTTTCTCACCTGGGTTCTGGAGATCAAGCTTAGGTCTTCTTGCTTGTAAGGCAAGCACTTTACCGACTGAGTCATCTTCCCAGTCCGGCCCTTCCCTCAACTTTCTTTTTTCAAGCATGGTATTGAACTCATTCTATAGCTGTGGATGATCTTGAACTCTTGATCCTTCTGTCTGCATATCCTAAGTACTGGACTACAAACATGAGCCGCTATGCCTAATTTATGTAGTGCTGGCTGGAAAGGGAACACAGGGCTTTGCCCATAATAGGCAAGCAGTCTACCAGCTAAATCACATCAAGTACAGATTGTCATATTTTCCTGTGGATCCGTACGTACACATTGCATATCCAGCCAATCTTACTTTCAGCTTCTCATCTCGGTAGCTACTTTTATTTCAAGAATTTTCAATATTTGGGGGGAAATGCTATAGGTGACTGTGTTTGGAAGTGACCAACCAGAGACATTAAGAATTTGGGCCACCTGTATTTTTTAATGGTTTGGAGTCATTAAAAATAGAAAAGATAGCACAATAGGGGTGCATATCATTGTTGGATTTAAAATATTTACATTTAATAAATCCTTACATTGACATTCAAACTCTAGTGTTTATATAACTTCATTTGGGGGAGCAAAAAAAAACATGAAAAGTCTAAACTCCAGGCCTCTTCTAGATGTGAGATCTGGCTACTCACTTTCTGGTTCCTGATTCACACTCAAATTATGCCAAGAAAAGCACTGTTTGTAGGGAGGGCGGATGTGTGTGGCTGAGCAGTTATCCCAGAGGTCCTTCAATGCTCCGAGGGACCTCTTCACACACCAAGCACAACTGGTCATTGACTATAAACCCAGTGGTTACAGGAAACAGTTTTCAGCAAGACAGAACTGCTCTAACACGAAAGGCATTGCATTCATTTCTTTCTGTAAAGTATGTCTGCCCCATGGCATCCAGAGGACTCTGCTGGGCAAGTAACTCATTGGGCAGAGTGCTTGTTGTGCAAACACAAGGACCTGGGTTCCATACCTAGGAAGAAAGTTGTGTGTGTGGTGAAGCTTGATTCCAGTCCCAGTGTTGGGGAAGTAGAGTAGATTCCCGAGGCTCCCTGGCCAGCCAGCCAGTCCTATTTGATGAGATCCAGGCCAGTGAGACACATCGTCTCAACAAATGTGGTGGGTAGCTGAGGATTTCTGAGGAATAGTACGTGGATGGATACCTGAGCATGCATGCCTCCCTTTTAGACCTGTGTCTTCTCAAAATCACCATCCTCACCTCCACCTCCACACACACTGCTCTGGACCTCATCCCTTTTCTTGACATGACTAAGAAGGATAGGAACGTCCAACAGTGTGAACATTAGGGTTAAGGGTCACAGGTTGCCACTTTATATTTTTGTATTTCTGAAGGTAAAACAACAGAAAGAGAGACTGGGGAGATGACTTGGTCAGTAAAAGGCCTGCTGCATAAGCACAGAACCAAGTTTGGATCCCCAGAACCCAATCAAAACAGAATGTGGCAACATGGATCTGTAAACCCAACCCTGGCGGGAGGCAGGTGGGAATGGAGTGTCGCTGGGGCTTGTAGGTCCATTAGTCTAGTTGATTAGCAAGTTCCAGGTTCAGTGAGAGACCCTGTCTCAAGAATGATGAAGGAAGATGCCCTTTAATGTTCTCTGGCCTTCATGTGCATATGCACACATGCACAGACACACATGAACACATATATACCACATATGTTAAAAAACAAAACAGAGTGCTAATAGCTAAATATTATTCTACTATAATATAAATATTATATATTATAAAATAATATGCAAGACATTCTCTTATAACTTGTTAGTAAATATAAAATTTCTAGTTACATTTCACCCACTTACATCATACATGAGAATGCCATCTGACAGATTTTTATCTCAACACCCTTCTCTTAGCAGCAGCTTTGGAGACATCCCCTCTAAAGTGAGACAGTGAGATACAGATGAACTATAGCATAGAAGAGGCATCCTCTCCTGTGTGTCTTCCTCTACATCCAGAACTTCTAACACCACAGCCAAGGTCTCTGGTCTCCTGTGGGTCCAAGAATGCAGGCCAGTTTGGAACACACACACTTGTGCTCCTTTGGTGGCCAGTCTGATGCATTTGAAGTACCTAGCTAGTAACTAGGTTACACCACAGTTCTGGACATGGTCCCATTTAAACCTCGATTTTCCTTTTGCTTCCTGGTGTTATTAAGGTAACTCTCCACCTTCCATTTTCGTCTCTCTCTCTCTTCCCCATCTTCTCTCTTCTGCTGTTATTTCTTCTCCCTTTCCTCATTTCTTGTTGGTACAGTTTCCTTCTGAGCTCTCCATTGTATTAGTAAGGATTCTCTAGAGAAAAAGAATGGTTAGATGAATATATGCTATAAAATAGTATTTACCAGATTGGTGTATACCAGACAGGCTTCTGAGTTGTCCAACAATGGCCATCTACATGTTGGAGAAGTTGAAAACCCAGTCACTGTTCAGTCCACAAGGCTGCATGTCTCAGCAGCCCCAATCTAGTTCTGAAGGCCTGGGATTGCTAGAAAAGTGCTGACCTTCAATATGCTTTGGAAGGCTAAGAAGCTGGGTTCAGGTGGCAGCGAGGGATGGCAACAGCCACAACAACGGAACAGACCACTCACCAGCAAGAAGCAAAGGAAGGCAAGCTGCACTCTTTCTCTCTCTGACATCTTCTTCGCTGGTTCATTGCTGGGAGGTGCCACCACTCAAGGGGAGAATCTTCTGGGCAGTTATCCTTCTTAGAAACACATCACACACACACACACACACACCCTGAGGTATGCCTCTAAGTTTATCAGGGTCCAATAATGGTGACAGTCAAGATTAACCACGACACTTGTGTTTCATTGCACAAAGCTCTACTCCTTTTTGCTCTCCTTCCTATCCCCAACATGGAATTCTTGATTTTTTCTTTCTTGTGTCTAGCAGAGATAACTCGGGAATTAGATACAGTGAGGCCAGAAATTCTTGTGGTTTGTAAAGGGACATCCAGAAGTCAGTTCTTAAACACACAGGTTTCCTACAGTAGAGCTTGTGGTTCCAAGGCATTCTCTTCTTCAGTGTGTGTGTGTGTGTGTGTGTGTGTGTGTGTGTGTGTGTGTGTGTGTGTGTTACAAGAGAGTCATGACTTAGCAAACATTTACTGTGGCATGTTCTATGTAACTGCTCTACATGCATGCAACTTTCTCGAGCCCTGCAACATTTTCATAAACAGGACTCGAAGCTGACCCCACTTTACAAAGCCAGTAAGTGAAGAAGCTAAGAATTGACTCCTTGGGAGTTGCTTCTGAAAGGGGGCTCTTGTTTGAGAAATATCGTTCAGTGACAAAGAGTCAAAGATTTTGTGCTCAATGGGTCTAGGTCAAATCCTACTCACAAAGCGGGAATTATTATTTCTAGTGTCCATATTAGACAATCTATGTAAAATATCCAGTATACAGTATGTTCATAAGTGTTCCTATGTCCCTTTAAGTCAGTACATGCCATCTTTGGGACAAAGTTTGACATCATCTAATGCTTTTGAGGTGGCTGGCATAGACGAGTTGAATAAATAGGGACTTGGGAGGTGCCTCAGTTACTGAAGCTCTTGCCTCACAAGCCTGAGGACTTGAATTCTGTCTCCAGGCCCTCATAAAAACAGATAATGGTATGATGCTTTTGTAATCCTAGAGCTGGTGTGATTGGAAGTGGAGACAGGAGATTCTCTGAAAGATCCTGGCAAACTGGTTCAGTCTGCTTGGTGAAGTTCCAGGCTAGTGAGAGACCCAGTCTCAAACCAAAGGATGGAAAGCGCCTGAAGAATGACACTGGAGGTTGTCCTCTGATTGCTACACGTGTGACATGCTTGCATGCACCTGCATTCTCATATTTGTGCTTTTGTACACACACACGCACACACATTAAAGAGTTGAATAAATACTTGCAGAATGTGCCTGCAATGAGGGGTCTCTAAGTTTTGATTTAAAAGAAAAAACTGTATTTTATTTTTATGTGTTGGAGTGTTTTGTCTGCCTGGATATCTGTGTTCTCAGGGGCCAGAAGAGAACATTGGATTCCCCTGGAACTTGATTACAGATGATGTGGGTCCTGGGAACTGAATCTGGGTCTTCAGGAAGAGTATGTTCTTAATCAGTGAACTGTCTCTCCAGCTATCTATCTATCTATCTATCTATCTATCTATCTATCTATCTATCTATCTATCTATCTATCCGTTTACTGTCCTCTCTCTGTGTGTGTGCATGCCATGGAACAACTATTGGGAGTCAGTTCTTTCGTTCCACCATGTTTGTTCAGCAGATCAAACTCAGGTCACCAGACTTGGTGGCAAGCACTACACATACTGATCCATCTTGGCAGCTCTGATTTTTCTTTAACTATTATTGTTGGGCCTCAGAGGGAAATTTCCCTTGACTAATTGTCTCATGGTGTGACTTCATTAGCATAAAGTCACCGAAGTTTTAAGAGGGCAGATGTTGGGCTAGATGCCACCCTCTTGTTCTCTTGTGGTCTCAGCAAGAATGACATAGGAGAAGAAGCACAGAGGTGTCTGGACTGCTTCTTGGTCCTAAGTACTGATTGGTTTATGAAAGGAGAGCTTTGTGTTTTTGGTAATACAGAGGTCTCTCACCCTTTAAAATTTTCGTGCTCACAAAGACACAGAAATATAACTTTCTAGAGATGTCTAATTTCTGTGGAGATTACCTCTAGGGGTTTCATATAAGACAAGGAATTGATATTAGTTTCTTGAATGTCCCTGTTGCATTCTGATCTACTCTTCATATGGTTATCAAACTAAGCATTTCCCAACACAGATGTCAAGGAGTGACTATCCCATACTTCTTATTAAATTTAGGATTAAAAAAATAGCGTGGGCTGGGGAAATGACTCAGTGGCGCTTTCTAACATAGGCAAGAGAACCAGAGTTCAAATCCCCAGAACTCTCATAAATCTTGGGTGGGCATGGTGGCTTGCCTGTAGTTCTAGTCTTGGAAGGTGGAGGCCAGGAATCCCCAGAACAAGCTGGCGAGTGAGCAGTTGTTGAAGTTGTAAATTGTAGTTTAAAGGCATGAAAACTTATATAGTTCAGACCCTATAAACCCAGAGTTTGTAATACCAACACACTGACTCACAGACTTTATAATTGAGAAAGAACTCAGAGACAGCCAATCAAGGCGTCTCCTGGACTTCTGCTTGAGGAAAATTGGACACAGCTTAGGTTGCTCCAAACTCTTGTTTTATCCAGTTTGGTGTTGTGATTTATAGACCAATTACAACTTGCCATGTGGAAAAACAATCAAATTTAAATGAGTCACTAAGCACTCTGATCAATCTGTGACTTGTTTCTATGTAAAGAAATGGTATTTCCTTATAAATATTTTACATTTGTAGTATTTACCAATTCATGTAGGTGTCCCCAGTGGCATTTTACGTGGTAGAAAAGTGAGACAGGATTTCTGTTCTGGTACCTAAAGAGGTCTAAGGACCAAGTGAGCACATATGGTGTAGTGTAGACAACCTCGATCCCAAATGAAGATGAAACCCTTGTTCTTCCGTCTCTCTCTTTTTTTTTTATTTCCACAACAGTGGTCCATCCTATTGTCTATGAGGAGAGAGTGTGTTTTAAAGCTTCTGTCCTCTGGTCTAGTCAGAGTGTCTCTGGCTCCCAAACCACTCAAAAGAAATAACTCTGGGTAGTAAAGAGGACATTATCAGTGAAATTGAGGGCTTTTCCTAACTTACTTTAGTGGGGGACCCTGACTCCCAAGAGGAAAATCTCTGCAAAGCTACTACTGGGAGCTCAGAGGAAAATATTATGTTCTAACCTTTTAAAAATTAATCCAACTATTAAGAGGAGTCCCAACTGTATTTCCTTTAAGCCATAATCTGAAAGGTACAATGATTGAACCAAGACAAATGGAGTGCCCTAAGCAAATGTCATGCCATAGATTTACCTACCTACAAGACATTGGCATGGATCAGGTCAGAGGTTAATTAAAGACATTGAAAGGTCATTGTGTGATTAGGTGAAGGCAGACTTTTAATAGGGCTTCAGGCTGAGCCACACTGACACAAGATTTATGCCAGGCGCGATGACATCGCCACGAATCCTGCTGATAACAAGAACCTCAATATTGGTCTGAACAGAATGATGAATGAAGCCCATATCTCCTCACACTGCTCATTACGAGCTCTTTCACTCCTGGTGGCACTTAGCGGCATTTATTTACTGGCGTTTGAAGGTGTGGACCAGCATCCCAGTCCATCTAATACTTTTAAACGTACACTTGTGATATAAAAATGAAACAAGAGATAAGATTAGGTGTTTGAATAATTGCACGGCTCTGCTTCCTGGATTATTTTCACCAGCACCAACATTATCCACACCCCCCATGATCTTCCAGTGTGTGAGCAGCTCAAGAAAATTAATTGTCTGAGGCAGAAGGTCAGAGGGAAAAAATTACCGATAAGCGTGAAACACACTATAAAACAGAGCCTTGCTGAGTCTTGCCTTCCATAGCCCTCAATATGTGAACAAAAGATAATGCAAAGAAAAAGACATACACACCCCCTGCCCACTTGGAATTGTTGTACTTGTTTAGATTTGATTAGGGAAAGGATATTGAAAGAAGACTTGATAAATGGAAAATAAATAAAAATCATAAAACAACTTATGCCATTGCTCAGCAGAAAGCAGATAGAAGAAAAACTAAAGCCTTGATGAATAACGTTTACTTTTCCACGAAACTCCCTTTCAACATGTTACGTATTTATCAAACCACCAGAGTGTAAATTCTATGAATAAGCCCTATCATCTCACAGCCAGTAGATGCCATGGAAACTGCAGCAACAGAAAATGCTTGAGTGTTATCGAAGGCGACTTTCTATAGAGTTGAACATAGCTAAGTCTGCAGTTTCACAATTGGGGGGGTGGGCGATAATCAGAATCTTTCTGCTTGGGCCACCAACCAGGGCCAGGGCTAGGGAAGATCACATCGCATCTAACCCCAAGGCAAGTATCACATTAACTCAGAAAAAAAATGATGAAGCGTCCTGTAGAGGTAGTGGAATTTGGAACCAGTTGCAAGAGAGCTGTGGGGAGGCCGCTGTTCCTCATTTGAGGTCATTAGCTTTTGTAGTTTGTTATAAAATATGTGTATATCGTGGGGTAGGGATGTATTGTGGGGGCTTGTGAACACGAGTGCAGTACCATTACAGGCCAGAAGAGAGAGTTTGATCTCTTGGAGCTGAAGTTACAGTCTGCTGTTAGTCACTGACATGGGGTAGGTAGGCTCTTAATTGCCAAGCAATCCCTCCAGTTGGTTTAGGGACATTCTGTTTATGGGTAGAAAAGAAATGGCAGGTGGATTTATACAGACCAGGAGTTCATCCCAGGGCATACCTGCAACTCCTGGGAGCCATGAGAATAAAGATTTGGTTGTCGGCCACACTCTCAGCAGAGAATGGATGAAGTTTCTTGCATGCTTGATGTCACCTCACCTGGATGTGCAAAACCTACCAAGAAGTAGATTTCCTTGGAAGCCTTTTGTGTTAGGCATGTCGATGTCTACCTACACACGTATGTGCTGAGGGCAGAGGTTGACATCAGGTGTCTTCTTCTGTTCTCCCACTTTACTTCTTGAGCCAGGTTACCCACTGAACCTGGCCCTGAAGACCTGGAGCATTCTTGGAGAGGTGGTCTTCAGTCTACCTTTGGAGCTCAAAGAAGCTGGTTTTAATATCAACAAAGACATGAACAGAAGCAGCAGTAGAGTAGATGGACCCTTCAGGGGCAGTGAGGGCAAACAGGCCAAAGCAAACTTGTCCTTCTTCCCCATCCTCTAATGCAATCCCCCATTTCACAGGAGTGTCCTAGGGCTTGTCTTTTTTTACTTGATTCTAGAGCCATCACAGTCAAAGTATATGCAGGGCTATTCGAGAGTGTGGGTGGGGTACCTGGGAGTTGACATTGCTATGGGGCAGTTGGAATTGGTGCACGGTGTAAGGCAAAAGAACTAAGGTGATGTGATTTATACAGAAAATGTCTTTCCAGTGATCATGGACACATGCATGACTATCCCTCTGAGATTAGTTTTACTTTCGGAGATGATCTGAAGCTACCTGATACAAACAGCCTTTGCCTACTACTCAGTTCAAAGCGCTGAGGTGTAACAGGCAGAAAAGACATGGTATCTTTCTCTTTTATAGCATGAGGGACATCTTATAAAAATTTTGGGTTAAATGTGTCAAAAAAATAGTAAGAGTCTAGACAAATGGCAAATGGCCCAGTGGCTTACATCATGGACTGCTCTTGAAGAGGACCTGGCCTCCATTCCCAGTGACAAGTGCCTATGACTACAGCTGTAGGTCGTCTGACACCCTCTTCTGGCTTCTTCAAGCACCTGCTTCCAAATGCATAGATACAGATACAAACACATACCATCAAAAAGAAATCTTTAAAAATGAGTAATAAAAGGGAAATCAATTAATTAGCTAGGTTAGTGGCAATCTGTTCTTCCCTAGATGTGGGAAAGGATCTAAGAGTCTAGATTGGCTGGCCAGGGAGCCCCAGAGACCCACCTGTCTCTGCCTGCCTAGTGCTCAGACTAAAAGTATATGCTACCACTCTTTGCTTTTCCATATGGGTTCTGGGGATCCAATTTCAGGTCCTAATGTTTGCACAGTAAGCACTTTACTCAATAAACCATTTCTCCAGCCTGTGATCAAGGTAGTTCTGGATGTCTGTCTTCGATGAGTCACAGTTTAAGCCAAGTCCTCAATCAGGAGGGCAGCCTTGTTTATGTGTCAGAATATCAATCTGTTTAGTTGACTCTCAAGGATGGGGTCCTGTGGTTTGAACGGTACTTTCCTTTAGAGATTGACCAGAGTCTTGGGCAAGTTAAAGCACACAAGAAGGACTGTTGCCAAGAAATCCTTTTTAGCTTGTGTAACAGAAATTCATCCAATGTCTGACCACAGAGGTCTTTTCAGTGAAGCATTTATGAACATCTAGTGGAATTTATTTTGGAAAATGACTTATAGAAACAAATGTGAAAGGAAATATTGCTAACAGTTACTAGTTGTGGCTTCAAGTTAACATAACACACACACACACACCACTCAAAAAATATTCTTTAAAAAAAACCCTCAAAGACCTCAAGCTCGAAATAGTGATGCTTGCATGTAATTCCAGCACTCAGGAGGAAGATGCAAGAGGATGAGGAGTACAAGGCCAGCCTGGGCTGCATAAGGAATTTGAGGCCAGCCTGGGCTACTGAGACTGTTCAAAACAAACATGCAAGCAACCACAAAACCCCAAAGGGCTTGTGATGGAATAAACAAGGTGTAGATTGAGCCTTTTTACTCACTGCAGCTGAGTCTATGTACTCTACCTCTTCCTTAATGTGTTGAGTAATAGTAGAGGATCAGGAAAATGCTGAGCTAGGGGAGGAAAAAAATCACAAACAAACAAATATTTCAAGTATCATAAACCCAAAAAATCAGGGAACAGAGTATCTAAATGTGTTTTCTTCTTTTGCCCTATTGTCATTATTGTTCCACTCTGACTTTTCTGCCATTTGGCCAGAGCCTCCTGGAGCCTCTGGTTGATGGAAAGCATGGAGATGATTGTCTGAACTGTTCTTGGCAGCCAGGACTGAGCTGAGAGGGAAAACAAATGCATGATGAACAGAAACATAAACATCCCAATTCAGCCCAGACTCTCTTTCCCTGCAGAGGAGCAAAGCCACAGTGTATCCCATTGAATTATCAGGAGGATAGTCTCTGGGAAAGGCAGTGAAATTTGACACAAACAAGTCAGACATGACAATCTAATTAGACAAAAATCAGTGTCTAAGAGAATCTGCTAGTGCCTCCTAGCATTTTCTTTTTATTCCTTATGTGTGTGCACACACATTCCTATGTATAATGTTACACATGCATGCTGGTGTGAATGCACATGGGTGTGCATGTAGAGGCCAGGGGTCAATGCTGGGTGTTTTCCTCAATTACTTTCCTCATCTTATTTTTAATTGTTTGCTTCTCTCTGTGAGTGTGTATGTCATAGTGTGTGTGGGTATACTCAGAAGCCAGAAGAGGTAGTTACAAGTACCCTATAAGGGTGCTGGAAACCAAACTTGGGTCTTCTGCAAGAGCAGTACACACCCTTAACTACTGAGTCATCACTCCAACCTCACCTCATTATTTTAAGACAGGGTCTTTTTTTTTTTCAACTTGATATACGTCATCTACAAAGAGGGTATGGCAACTGAGGAAAATGCCTGCGTCAAACTGGCTTGTAGGCAAGTCTGTGGGGGCATGTTACAGATTAATGATTGACATGGGAGGGCCCAATCTACTGCAAATGGTGTCGTTCCTGGGCAGGTGGTCCTGGGTTGTATCAACAAGCATGATGAGCAAGCCATGGGAAAACGCTAGAAAGCAGCATTTTTCTTGGCCTCTGCTTCAGCTCCTGTCTCCAGGCTCCTGCCCTGATTTCCTGCCTTGCCTTCTCCTTGATGATAGCCTGCAACATATAAGTTAAATAAACTGTTTCCTTCAGAGATTGCAATTAGTCACAGTGTTTAATCACAGCAATAGAAGCCAGCCCTAACTGATACGGGGTCTTTGACTGTACCACAAGCTCACTAATTTGTCTAGACTAACTAGCCAGTGGCCCCAGGGATCGGTCCACTTCTCCAGTGGTGGGATTGCAAGGGTGTGTCACCATATCTGGCTCTTTTCCATGCCAAGTAGGGATTGGACTTAGATCCTCAAACTTGTGCAGCAAGCACTGTGTTTGGAAAGGGGTGGAACTTTTAGGAGACAGAGCCTTGCTGGAGGAAGTGAGTCACTGAAGGAGGGTCTTGAGGCTTTATGCAGGGCCCTACTTCCTGCTCATTCTTTGCTTCCTGAGTGCAGATGTAATGTGACCAGCTAGCTCCTGCCACTGTGTCCGTCTCCCCTGTCATGGCAGACTGTATTCCTCTGTAACTGTAAGAACAAATAAACTCTTCCCCCCTTAAGTTGACTTGTCAGAGGATTTCATTGTAACAGGAAAAAAGTAGCTGAGCTAGCCTCTTACCAAGTCTTTAAACCTCCTAGTTATAAGTATAACCTTTTTTTCTTTCATAAAACTTCAGACAATAGGCAAAGGGCTTAGTTTTTTTAGTTTTTTTTTTTTACTAGATTAGTTTGGCTGTACTGGATATTGAACAGAGAGCCTTATGCCTGCTTGGCATGTATTTGACCACTCATTACATCCCCAGCTCTCTGTTCTCTCTTCCCCTCCCACTTCTGTCTCCCTCCCTCCCTCCTTCCCTCCCTCCCTCTCTCCCTCCCTCTCTTCCTCCCTCCTTCTCCTTCCTTCCAATACATTTAATTTTGAAACCACTAAATTGGTCAAACTGTTTAAACTTGCTTTGCAGACCAGGAAAATTTGAACATGCTCTTGCTTCAGTTTCCTGAATGCAAATGATTTTAAATATGAACCAGTATTCCTTAGATTCTTCCACAGCAAAATCTCATCTTCCCACCAACAGTATGCCTCAAGAGGAAGCCAGACACTATAGCTCTGTTTCCACTTGTTGTGATAAGTATATGCCATTTAAATATAAATGCTTTGGGGACAGGAGAGATAGATTAGTGGTTAAGAATGCTGGCTGCTATTGTGAGGACTAGGATTCAGTTTCAGCATCCATACTGGGAACCTCATAACCACCTGAAACTCCAGTTCCAGAAGATCTAATCCTCTTTTCTGGCCTCTGTAGGCATATTGAAAAATAGATTATTTTCCTTATGTAATCTGTTCTGACTACAGTTTCATCCCCCTCCACTAATCCCAGTTCCTCCTCTCCTCACCTTCCATCTAGATCCACACCCTTTCTGTCTTTCATTAGAAAACAAATAGGCTTCTAAGGAATAATAATAAAGTAAAATAAGATAAAACAAAAACTAACACATTGGAATAAGACAAAACAAACAGAAGGAAAAGAACCCAAGAGAACATACAAAAAAGAGATATAGTTAAAAAGATCCACTCATTCTCACACCCAGGAATTCCATTTTTAAAAATTTAAATTGAAAAAAATTTAAAAAACTAAACTGGAAGCCATAATATATGTGCAAAAACCATTTAAGTTTAAAAGAGAGAAGAAAATTATATAAATAAAATAAATTTAAAAATAAGATAAAAAAGTAAAATCTCTGACACAGTATCATGAAATAAGGGACCTCCACAGATACCTTTGGGTTCATTTTTGTTGTTGTTGTTGTTGGCCAGGCATCTTTAAGAATAGTTTGTTTCCCCAGGGAAACTCCTTTGGAAAAAAAACTAAATTTTCATTTGCAAGTGGTTATCAATTGGAGATAGCTTCTGGGTTAGGGGCGGGGACATGTGTCCACTTCTCTCAGCTCTAGGACCCTAGCTGGTGCAGACCCATGCAGGCCCTGTGCACACTGCCTCAGACTCCTGAGTTCTTATGTGTGTCAATCCTGTTGACATAGAGGGCCTTGTTTTCTTGGCGTCCTCCATGCCTCTTGCTCTTACACTTTCTCTCCCTTCCTTTTCGAGGGGGTCCCTGAACATTGAAGAGATTTGATGGAGACATCCCATTTAGGGCCGAGTGTTCCAAGGTATCTCACTCGATGCACACTATCTGGCTGTGGGTCTCTATATTTCTTCCCATGCAAGGCACGGATCTGCTTCTTGGCAAGAGAATTTCTGTGTTCTTAATTTGAGGCAAATCTGCTGGTGTTCTCAACACAGCAACCATAGACATGGCACGGAGGGCTATTTAGATACGGCCATTCCCCTAATTGTTTTGTACTTAACATTCTACTTCCTTAGCTATTCAGACTGTGTTTGGGATCACATCCATAATATAGTTTCATGTTTGGTAGTGCGAGAAAGAAAACTTTGGAGATTGCTGTGATGTAGGTAATCTGAGTGTGACACAATCATAGTTGTCATAGAGAAGAGATTGCTGTAGGGAACTACAGGTTACCTTGTACTCTTTTCCAGTCTAAACAGTGAAATAAGATAGTACAAAGATAGCTAGGGCATAGTCATGGTGACAAAACTTCCAACATTCCCTCATAGACATAGGTGAAGAGGAAGAGGGTCACTAGACTTTCACCCGAGGTGCTACCCACCACCACCTCCTGCCTTTAGCTCCACCTTGCTGGAGTATATAAGAGGTAAAAAGCAGATGGGGAGGAGAAACTCCAGAGATGCTACTGCCGTGAGTCATCGCCCACATGTTTGTAGGCAGTCCCTTACTTGGCATATTAGTTCATCATGCTGACCTTGTATGGAATTGTTTCTGTGGTCTGCTATCACCCTGTCAGGAGTGAATAGATGCTCCTTTATGTCTATGCAGGAAACACTGCGTAATAGAGAGCCTTAAAATTAATAACATCATTACGACTATAAACAGCTGTGCATACAAGTGAAGTGTGTGTGTGTGTGTGTGTGTGTGTGTGTGAGTGTGCAGGTGAATGTTTACAAGCCTTGGCTCACTACTGGTTTGCTTTGCCTGTTTCTTGCAGGCGGATGGATACGCAATCCCTCAGCTTCCTGCTCTAGCTATTTGCTGCCTCTCCCTCTGGGAACTATGAGCTAAAATAAGCACTTTCTTCCATAAGTCACTTTTCATCATGGTGTTTTATTTTATCAACAACAAGTAAGGAATAAGTGTATTCTTTATTGTGTTATAGGCACCATGCCTTGCCCTGTGGCATTTACTGGACCATGGTTTCCATGATTCAAGACCACCCCAACTCATTCCACTGAAACTCAGAACACGCCTGCCTCACAGAGACTGAACCATGACAGTGCCTGGCAGAGTCCCAGGAGGGTGACTGCTGGTGCCTTCTGCTTATCCAACTTTTGAATCTATAAATTCACATCTGAGACACAAGGGTGCAAGGGTCTAGATCCTCATCTTGGGGTATGCTTGCTTCTAGGTTGCAACAATAATTCAAGAAGATGAGGGCTGATGAGATGGTTCATCCAGTAAAGGTTCTTGCTGCCAAGCCTGAGGGTCTGAACTTGATTCTTAGGACCTATACATTAGTTGTCTTTGGACCCTCATGCACACAGTATGGCACCCTTACACCCCCCACAGTAAAATAAATAAAAAATTAAAAAATTACAGATGTGAGAAGATAAGCAGTGGATGTAGTATCTTCATTAGCATGATCTAATAAGGTAAGGATTAAAGTGGAGTTGCGATAGTTTTTCTTCTCATTGCTGTCATTGGTGGCGCACGCCTTTAATCCAAGCACTGGGGAGGCAGAGGCAGGCGGATCTCTGTGAGTTCCAGGCCAGCCTGGTCTACAGAGTGAGTTCCGGGACAGCCTCCAAAACAATACACAGAAACCCTGTCTCAAAAAAAAAAAAAAAAAAAAAAAAGCAAACCAGAAGCAACTCGGGGGAGGTTTTATTTTGGCAAAGTTTAAGAAGAGATGCAGTCTCACATGAGGGAAGGCGCAGCAGGGGCAGCAGAGGCAGCAGGAGCAGTAGGAGCAGCAGCTGCTCAGGAGCCAATCACACTGCATCTGCAGCCAGGAAACAGGGACTTGATAGTACTTGGGGATGAGCTAAAAACCTTCATGCCTGGGCTGGAGAGATGGCTCAGTTGGTATGAGTTCAGATGCCAAGGATTCAGAAAAAGAATGTGGGTGCAGGAGCATGCATCTGCAACCCCACTATGTTTTCGGGGAAGGAGGGGGTCAAGTAGAGACAAGCAGATAGCTGGAGATCACTGGCCAACCACTCAGGGCAATATGTGAGACATTGTCTCAAACAAAATAAAAAACAAAAACAAAACAACAGCAAAACATGGATACTGATAGTGAAACATCTCTGATCTCCATATTCAAGGTGAATACCTCAAAGCCTGCCCCTAGTGGACAGTCTCCTCTAGTAAAGCTCCTAGCTTCCACAGCCTTTTAAAAACAACATCTCCATCAGGGGATCCCACTCAAGCACAGGAGCTTATGAGCAACATTTCACATTCAAAAGACATTGATACCCCAGTCATCAGCCAGGCAAAGCGTGTACTCAGTCTCTTTGCCTTTGCACCTCCACTCCTTATCATACACATGCTCCAAGTAAATCCTATGTGTGGTCCCTGGGAGCAGAAACCTACTACCTCAAACCCACTGGTGAGTGTGTGTGTGTGTGTGTGTGTGTGTGTGTGTGTGTGTGTGTACAGTCTGAGCCACGCGGACTCAGTATTTATAGTAGGTACCCTCAAATAGTGGATCCCATTTTTTTTTTTGCATCTATGTATGTGGGTGATAGTGCCAACACGAACTTCAGTTCCCATGGCAGTGGCAGCTGTAGCCTCAGTGCTGATGGCAATTTCTTCAGTAAAGGTCACAAGGTGATGTGTGAAGCAGAGGAAACATGTTCTATTTCCGTGCCAGACTATAGAAAAGACCAGGAGGGCCAGAGCTGGCAAAATGCTGTCATGGTGCAATCATTAGTGCGACTGAACTCATAATTGTGATTTGACCTTGATTGCCAACTTGGTTCTCAAGTCACTTGGGATATGCCTCTAGGTGGGTCTGGAGGACATGTTCAGGAAGGACTGATTGAGGGTAGAACATCTTCCCCTAGAATGTGCAACACCTTCTAATGGTGGGCCAGTTTAAACAGTTCTAAGTGGGCTAGAGAGATAATGCAGCAGACAAGAGCAGATGACCTGGTGTTGGTTCCCAGCATCTATACCCAGCATTCCACAACCACCTGTAACCAACTCCAGGGTGTCCAATGCTTTCTTTTGTCTTTTGAGGCATGTACAGTCAGACACTCTCTCTCTCTCTTTCCCCCTCTCTCTCTCTCCCTCTCTCTCTTTCTCTCTCTCTCACACATACATGCATACATGCATACACACATATGTACACACAAGTGTGTGCTTACAAACAAAGGTCTATGGAAAACTCAGGGTCAATGCTTTCTTGCTAGTAAATGTGTCTATTCTGTTTCTGTTACTGTTGCTAATCTTTGCTTACATCAGCCTCCAGCTTCATTGACTTCCAATGCTGACTGAAGACCAGCAACTCTACCAACATCTTCCAGGCCTCCAGCTCCAGGTTTGGGACTGCTGGGGCAATTACCTGCCAGGCTGAACATCTCAGTTCACAGTCTCTCCAGCACGGAGATAGCTGTCATTGGACTACTCGGGTGCAAGCCAATCTATTAACTGCCATTTGTAGTATATATTCATTCCACCTGTCCTGTCCCTCTAGAGAACCCTCCTACAGAATTGTTTTAGCATCTGTCTCCCAGAGAACAATTGGTTAACAAAGGATGCACAATACTGGGTTACTCCTTCCAGATCAGTCTTCGGGACATCAGAAGTAGAAGGTACTTTTTGTACTGGAAGAATACAGAAGAAGCAAAGGCAGCCGAATTGATTAGGCTGCTCAATACCTGCACAATACTCTGCATAGTCATTCAAGCAGGAAAGGTATGCTTAACTTGTTTGTAGCATTTCTTGCCTAAAGTAGAGAAGCTATGGGAAAAAAAGCAATGAAGATTTAAAAAAATCTGTTTCAAGACTCTCAGCTGATGCTGATAAGCTCCTGTTAAAAAATATAAAATCTATTTTTCTAAAAGTGAAAAAAAACCTCTGTATAAAAATAACTAGTAAAATTTCTGAGGAGTGGAGAGAGGTTGCCTTGGGCTTGTGAGAAATATCAATCTGAAAAGTCTATCATCCGAAGACCTTGTTCATCAATACTAGATTTGAATTATGGAGTTGGGCTGCACCTTCATTTACTTGGTCCTTCCCCAAGTAGCCAGATAATATCAATGGCTTGCATTTATATGACTGCCGTCTTCCCAGATGGCTTCATTAAATTGTATGTTTTATGAGACCCTCTTCCTGAAACGTGGTCATCTCTGAAAAAGAATGATGCTCCTGGGTGACCAAGGTGAGGGAAAAATCGTGTTTTGCATTTATGCTGTCTTTCTACCACGATCATAAAAACGTTCAGTTAGCAAGCATTTCCTGAGCATCTGCGTGGGCAGAGCCGAAGACAAGTCTGTAGACCGGTGACATACGGAAGATTGAAAGGCGTGGTCCCAGAGCTGGGAGCTGCCTCCGTCAGTAATGTGCTTGCCACACAAGTACGGAAGACCGGTGCTTAGATTCCCAGCACTCACATAAAAAGCCAGGTGCGGAAGGCAGTGTGGGCTGGACTCCTGCCACGAAACTCCCAGAAGCTTTTGGCAGAACTGGCACCTAGAGAGAAGTTCCAGGGAGGTATAGGCAGGCTTAAGCAGCGAGAGCAGGGGTTTAATCAGGTGACCTAGTCAGGCCTAGGCAAGAGAAGCTGAGGTCCCTACTTTGTATGGGAGTCTTAGGGAACAGGCATCTGGAGCAAAATTCCTGGGAGTTGTGGGCGGATCTGGTGCAGGAGGCTGTCGTGCTGCTGGCGGTGTTAGCAGAATATAGGTAAAACGAAAGAGAGCAGGAACACGGGGCAGATGGTGGAGTGTTGGTGACAGGGAACTGAAGAGCCAGCGCAAGGCTTAACCAAAGCGAACTGTGCATGAAGAAGCCTCTGGGAACCTATGACAGTGAAATCCCGATACCAACAGTTTAAAGAGGAAATTGTACAACATATGCCATATGAAAAGACAGGGGAGAAAACCGTGCGTAAAGGTTTAAGTGGGGATGGGAACAGGAGAGGAGGGTGTCTGAAGGAGTCTAATGAAACCCCATTGCTTTGTACTCTAATTTAAAATGTAGGGTTTTTTTGGGGGGGAGGGGTGAGTTCAAGTGCTCCATAGTGGTGAGTGATGCTGCTCCCAGGAGATATCTGTTATTGAACAAAAAGTCTCAGTGCCAGGCATAAATTACTTCTCTGTGATTTATTGGTCAAAGAGGCCTGAGAAACACCAAAACAAAAAACAAAACAAGACAACAACAAGAAAAAATTCTACCATAACAAAACAAAAAGCTATACAGTCTATTGCTATTGCTCTTGGTTGCCTACAGTAACTTGATGACAGGGTGCTACCACTGAGGACAGCACATGCTTTGGTTGCAGGACACAAGAGAAATCAACCTTGAACCGACCAGGAAATTCTCCCTGTTGGCTGTCATGCACAGTGCTAGAAAGTGCTACGCCAGCCACTGGAGAAGAGATTCCGCAATGGTCCTGTCCAGTGCTGAATCTTATAGCCTGCAATACTGACCTGCTAGGCAGAATGTGCCTGCTAATGCAATAATGGCAAACAGCTTATGGATGCTCTCCTGGGTGTAAGGCCTGGTCGGTGGGAGAGAATTCATGGCTGCTTTTGTAAACACAGTGAAAAACACTGCTAGGTAGTCGTGGGCCCTAGAGGAGAACCTTTTGACACCGTTTTTCTAAAGAGTTACGTTGTCAAACCACCTAATGAATATTGAAGTAACTGTAGATGTGTGCTGCTCCCGGCCTTGCTCGGGGAAGCTTCTGATTGCATGGGGGGAGTGATTAATGCGGAGATGCATTAGTACTCAAAATGCCAAGAATAAGCCACAGTGAGTGCTTAGGCATAGACAGGGATCTCTATCAAGTCCCCTCCCTAGGCTCAGGGAGCATCTTGGAAGAGGCTAAAAGAGTGTGAGAGCTGGAGGGTATGCTGTGAACTGCTGCCCCTGGACATGGCATGGCTGTTGCACACATGAATTTACAGCACACGTAGTTACATGTACAAGATCCGGCCAAGTAGATGTTCCAGGAGAGAAGACAGAGGGGTTCCTGAAGCTCCGCCTATGGCTACAACTGAGGAGCTGTTGGCAGCTGGTGGCTACTGGAGGACAGTGTGGCCATTTGTAACTTGCCCCATCCCCAGTGAATGACCTCAGCCCCATGCATATGATGAGACAGTACTAAAGACTCAGTGGGGTAACTTTGTTTAATGTAATAACAACGTTTAAAATAAAATCTTAAAAGGGAGGACTTGAAGTTGTGAGGGAGAAATAATGAGAGATCGAGGGGAGTTGGAGGAGAGAGACCAGGATAAATTGTATACATGCATGAAATTTTCAAAAGAATGCATACAGATTTTTGAAAATCTAGGGGTGGTTACATGTGCTTATAACCTAAGTACTATATAGATGGAAGCAGGTTGATTTGGAGGGGCTCTTGGGCCAGCAAGTTGGGCTGGCTGGTGAATTCCAGGCCAGTGAGAGACCTTATTTCAAGGGCATAGTGGCACATGCCTTTAATCCCATCACTTGGGAGGCAGAGGCACACAGAGCTTCATGAATTTGAGGGTAGCCTGCCCTACATATAAAGCTCCAGGCCAGTCAGGGTGGCAGAGTGAGATCCTGTTTTAGAAAGAAAGAAAGAAAGAAAGAAAGAAAGAAAGAAAGAAAGAAAGAAAGGAAAAGAAAAAGATGGACAGCAACAGAGGAAGATACTCAACATCAACCTCTGACCTCTGTATATATATGTATTCATGTGCACCTGTATTCACTCACTACATAAGCACACACACACACACACACACACACACACACACACACACACACACAAATGCTCGTGTGGTCCCCATCCTCCAGTACCTCAGGTTTTATGATGAAGAATATTTATTTCACAAATGTGCAAACTCCTGGGCAGGACAAGTTTAGAGATTTGGTAGAAGTCATAAGAGACAGCAGTTCTCCTTTCCAGGGTGGGTCTGAGAGATGTGGACATTAGCATCTGTAAATGTTAAAGAGTATATTTCAAACATGTGCCAATTTTTAAAGTCAAGACTGGTTTTACTTGAGAAAGAAAGGCCATTCCTTGAAAAGTAAAATGAAAAATTGTTTCTATGTGTTTGCAAATGTTCCCAAGCAAGTAGAATTTTGGTCATTATGATGGAGGGATAAGAACTGTGATCCAGATGAGGATAGCTGATTTCAGAATTAAACCACTCCTGTACAAAATAAATGAATAAAATAAAGCAAGATTTGGGGCCCGTAAGATGGTTCAGCTGGTAAAGGAGCTTAGTGGCAGATCTGATGGTCTGAGTTTGATCCTGGGACTCACATGGTGAAGGAAAAGGGCTGATTTGCACAGATTGCCTTTGGAACACACACACACACACACACACACACACACACACACACGTACGCACGCACACATGCACAAATAAATGTTTAAAAAAAGGGAAGCCAAACAAAAGCAAAACACTGTTAGCTTATATCTAGGAGTTCTTCTCCAACCACTCCACTCTTAATAGCATCTGTTGTTTTGGGAGTTTTGATTTTTTGAGTATAGCCATTCTGATTGGAGTAAGATAGAATCTAAAGGTATTTTTTATTTTCATTTCCATGGTGGCTAAAGATATTAAACATTTTCAAGCATTTTTTGGCCGCTGGTTCTTTTCATGGATATATGACTTTGTGTGTATGTGGGTATACATTTGTGTGTCTGTATGTGGCGGCTAGAGAACAACTTTTAGTGTCACTTCTCAGGAACATCACCTATCTCCTTTGTGACAGGATGTCTTGTTGGCCCAGAGCTCACCAAGTAGAGTAGGCCAGCTGGCCAGCAAGTCCCAGGGATCTGCCCACATCCACGTCCCCAATCCTGCACCACAATGGCTCGATTTTTTTTGCATCGATGCTAGGCACTTAACAAACTGAGCATTCCCTGAGTCCCAATTCTTCTTTTGAGAAGTATCTGTTCTGTTGATCTGCTCATTTACTGGTAGGCTTATTTATTCTTTTGGCAATTAAATGTTGATTTCCTTATAAATTCTAGATATTAATCTTCTGTCAGATGACTAGCTAGCAAAGATTTTCATTTATTCTGCGCTGCAGGTTGTCTTTTCTCTCTCCACACTGTTTCCTGGGGTGTACAAAAAACCTTTTACAGTGGTGTAATTCTATCTGTGTATTCTTTGGATTATTTCCTAAGATACAGAGCTAATGATTCATAAATCATTTCCTATGACTAAGGAAAATTTTATATCCCCCGAGATTCTGCTATTAAACCCAAATCATAACAGGAAGTCATCTGAGCAAGCGGAGGGAGTGGTGGCTCTGATGTTTATTTAGCTTGTGAAAGGCAAGGGATAATCTTAAAGTCCAAAGGCTAATGTTTCTTTCTGAAAGGAATTTTCAGTTGTTTTCAATGTATTAGTCAACTGATGAAAACAGGAGAGGTTCCAGGCTGTCAACTTCCAAAGACTTCATCTAATCTCAGGCTGTTCTCTAGTGTTTTATACCTTTGCTTACCTAAACTAGGACTTTCTTCAGATATGTCTACTTAGGTTTTAGCTTAAAACCAGCTAGGGCTGGGGACACAGATGAATTGATAGAGAGCTTGTCTAGCATGCTGGAAGCTATGGGTTCAAACCTATCACTACATAAACAGGGTATGGAAACACAAGCCAATCATCCCAGCACAGCACTTAGGAGGTGGAGGCAGGAGGATCAGAAATCTAAGGTTATCCCTGGCTTCATAGTGAGTTCAAGGCTAGCCTAGGATACATGAGACCCTATCTCAAAAGCAAGTAAGCAAACCAGAACTCCAAATGAAACTGTAACCTCTCACACACTCTAAAGTCTGCAAGTTCTTTCAACAAAAATAGAGCACTAGATTATATACCAATTCTGCAAGTGCTATAGGAATTCAGAGAAGGAAGGGTGTCATGGTTGGAGAAAACCAGGAGAAACTTCAAGGTAGAGGAGCTTCAAGTGGGTCTTAGGAATTTTTAGACTGTAATAACCACTTAAAGAGGGCTTTAATCCTAATAGTATCTTAACAACTTTCAGGACTTTCAGAGGTAGATCAGAGAACAGCTTCACCTCAATGTGAACTTTTCACTGACTTCTCACCACTAAGGAAAACAAAGAACAGTACCTTGACCAAGTCCTAGGGATTAAACCTAATTCAAGGACTATCCTGAATTCTGAGAATGAGTTCTCTAGTTTAGAGGTGAAGTACCCATTTAAATAGTTGGTAGTGGGATATAGCGAGTAAAATGCTTGCCTTGGAAGCACAAGGACTTGTGTTGAATCCCAAAAATTCATATTAATAAGCTAGGCATTGTGGGACACACTTGTAATCCTAGAGCATATGAAACAGAGACAGGTAGACCCATGGGGCTCTCTGGATATCCAGCTTAGCCTGTTTACCTCTATGTTAAGAGGGGAGGTGATGGCACACCCCTTTAATTCCAGCACTCGGGAGGCATAGGCAGGGGCAAGGGCAGGTGGATCTTTGAGTTCAAGGCCAGCCTGGTCTACAAAGTCAGTTCAAGTATAGCCATGACTATTGCACAAAGAAACCCTGTCTTGGAAAAAATGGGGGGGACTATCTGAAAAAGGTGGACAACAAGGATAAGGGGAGAAGGAAAGAAAAGGAGCTGTCCTCTGACCTCCAACAAGCACACACATATAAGAAGTGATATGGCAGTGAATGAATAATAGGTCCTTTTTTGTGGGCTAACGACATAACATTTTTCTTGCATGTATGTGGTTCTGTTTATCTACTGTCAGTCTACCTGTTTATCTATCTATCATATCTATCTATCTACCTATCTATCTATCTATCTACCTATCTATCTATCTATCTACCTACCTACCTATCTATCAATCTATCTACCTATCTATCTATCATCTATCTCTTGTTTCTTTGTCTCCTCATTTCTCCCTCTGAAATTTTATTAGCTAATAAATTCAAAGACCTGGGACATTCCAGTTGACTGAGCTTTCTGGTCTGTGGACTTTGCTGTAGCCTTTATCATGTAGGCTAGGAGGTCAATAGCGTCACTGGACTTCAAGGCTTTCAGTTCCCTGTTCTTCTGCTTGGTTATTATGGTAGGCAGTTCTAACAAGACTTAGTTTATAATGACATAGTTGAACTTCAAATGCTAAAACCAAGACAAACCTCAGATCTTCCAAAGATCTAGGTCTTACCACCCAGCAAAACAGTGTCTGCTCTGTCGACTTCTCCTTTCTTTAGAGTCCCTGCCATGTTGGCAGCAGAATAGATGCCAGGCTGTTTACCAATGCCCTTGCTTGGCAGTGACTAAATAAAGGAATAGTTTTGCAATCCTCTACCCGGGCAGCATGGTGAGGTATTTGGAATCTGACTTCAGCACAGTAAGGGTGATATTTCTCCTTAGGTATTTAAAGTCTTGCTATCCCTCTCGGTCACGAAACACTCTCCTTTCAGAACAGAGTGGGGAAACTGTTGTGGTACAACATGCTCAAGTTTTCTGTTTCCAAAGATGCCCATATCTCTGGGCTCCTTATTGTGAAATACCAAAAAAAAAACATTTTTGAGACAGTAAAGGCTGATGTTAAGCAAAAATGTATTAAGACAGGTGATCAAGACTAAGAAAGAAAATGTGTTCTAAAAACATCTGACAAAATATTTTTTTAGAATCTACAAAGAGCTAGAAAAAATTAAGCACCAAGAAAGTAAACAACTCAATTTAAAAAAAACAACTCAGGCAACAGAGGGTTCTCAAAAGAAGAAATACACATGGCAAAGAAACATTTTAAGAAGTATTTACCATCCTCAGCCACTAGCAAAATGAGGATGAGAAGTACTTGAAATTTCATCTTACTGAAGTCAGAATGACCAAGATTAAGATAATAAAGACAGTAAGTGCTGGTGAGGAAGAGTGGAAAGGTGATCCCTCAGCACTGCTGGTGGGAATGCAAACTGGTATAGTCGTGATGGAAACCACTGTGGCATTGCTTAGAAAGCCAGAAGTAAATTTGCCATATAACCCAGCTATACCTTTCCTAGGAATAAACCGAAAGGACTTCAAATCCTATTATAGAGACCCATGCTTATCCTTTCTCATTGATGTTCTATACATACTAGCTAGCACATGAAAACAATAACAACCTGTATGGCAAGATATACACAAAGGTGCAAATAGTGGCATTGATGTCATGGTGGTAACTAAAGCCTTTCTGGTAGGATTTAAGGCCCACTCTTCAGGAAGACACACATGCTGAATACTCTAAATACAGTCAAGAACCCAAGGGTGAACCCAGTGCTTTAATTTTGTTAAATGAGCATAGTTTCCATAACCATATAGATTAATGTCTATCAACTGATGAATGAATAATGAAAATGTACTTACATATAATTGGCTTTTATTCTGCTACAAAGAAAAATAAAATAGTGAAATTTTGTCATAAGTAGATACTATCATTAAAATTTTAGATTTGTATGTTTAACTTGGAGTTTGTTTATACAGAATCTAGGCAACTAGAAATGGGATGCTGGTGGTAAGGAAAAAATAATATCTTAGGGACATAGGGCTAGTAAAATATAGGTTATATGAAGGGGAATGATGGGAAGACATGTTTAAGCTGGGAAAGTGAGGGGAGGGGAGAATACAGGAAGGGGTGGAGAAGATAGAGCTAACATTAAGGACATTTGAAAACAACATATGGAAGCCTACAATTTTATAAATTTCATAAATGTATATATTCATATAAAAGTTGAATTGGGGTTATCCTACACAGGCTCCTAACAGATACTATAAACTATTAAATAAAAATGTTAGTGCCAGGTGTGAGACACCTCCCCTTGAGATGTTGGTCAGGAATGTTCCCGACATCCCTTTCCACAACAACACAGGATATTTCCATGCTCTTGGTTGCTGACTAGAATCTGATGATGAGACTCTATTGCTGGCAAAAACAAACAAACACAAACTTTGATCACAGGGTTCAGTGAAATCAAGATGGTTTGACCAGGAAGCTTTCCCCATTGGATGGTTTTCATGTTAATGAAAACTATGTAGTTGTTGGGAGAGAAAAGTTTTCAGAAGTCTTACCCAGATGTGAACCCTGTAAGCTACAGTAACAACTGGTGTGGCAAAATGTGACCATATTCTCAACAGTGGCATGAATGTTATGTGGTTAGCCAATATCTTATTGGATTTAAGGCCTATGCTATAGGAAGGAACAAATGGCTGGTACTATAAATCTGGCCAAAGACCCATTATTGGGGAGATCACAGGCCCCAGGGTGAATCTACTATTACTATTTTTGCTACATTGACATCGTTAATAAAAGCTCCCTCTAAAATTGCATCTCTCTACCCAGAAATCAGTGCAGCATCTAAACTTCATCAGAAAAATTTCTTTGTGCAGTGGGCAACGGTTAATGCAGAAACTCAAAAATGGGCAGCATAAAGAGAGTAAATGTCTGTGTTTAGCCACAAATGAGAGACATCTTCAGCATAGTCCCCTATTCCAGTGCTCAGGCACCATAGCAGAAGAGGGGCAGAAAGATTGAAAGAGCCAGAGGTCAGGGAGGCCCATAATGAAACAGTGTCATCTGAACATGATAGGACCTCTGCACTCATAAATTCACAGAAGCTGAAGTTGCCTGCACAAAACCCGAAACAAGATGAAGCCAGAAAACATTTCAGTATAGAAGGCAGGGAGGGCTATTGATGGTTGATGGGTTCTGGGGAAAGAAGCATCAGTCTTCTTTAAGAGTAAGGGCCCTGGTAGGTTGATTGTGTCCCAGTAGATGGGATGCAGAAACTGGACTCTCTAGATTATAAAAAAAATTTTAAAAATAGAACAAGAAGCCAGAAGGAGTGGTTTGTTGGGTAGTGAATCTGGGAGGATTTGTGGGATAAGTGTGGAGTGAATATAATCAAAATACATTATATGCATGAATGAAAATTTCAGAGAATTAATACGAATATTGTCTTTTCTAAATCCCATGTTCTCTACCATGTGCGTTTTCTGGTTTTGAATGGACGTTCATGTGTATGTATGTCAGTGGGTGCTGGCATAACTATGAGGAGACCACATGAGGGGAAAGAAGCATCAAAGAGGAGCCAGAAGATGCACATGACGTATGGAGTAGGGTGCTGTGGATGGGAAGCTACAAAGGAGGAGGGCAATGGAGGAGAAGAGGGAAGAAAGAAAGACATCCGAAATGCCATAAATGAACCTAATGCTGTTATGGTGGAAATTGGGGTTTCATTTGTAGCCCCTTAGTTTTCCTGATTAAGTAATTTAAAAGTGGACTCAGGAAGGGCTGGTTTAACCCCCAGAAACAGCTGACCTGACAAGGGTTAGCTCTTGAATCCCAGACTGATGGACTGGGAATCCAGCATGGGACTGATCAAGACCCCCTGAATGTGGGTGTCAGTGAGGAGGCCTAGGCAGTCTATTGGGCCTTGAGTAGTAGATCAGTATTTATCCCTGGCATACAAATGGACTTTGGGTGCCCATCCAACAATGAGAGATGCACTCTCACCCTGGACTCTTGGGGGAGGGTCTAGGCCCTGCCCTGGATGAAATGACAGACTATGGACACCCCCTTGGAGAGCCTCACCCTCCCTGGGGAAATGAGGAAGTATTATGGGGTTGGTGGGAGGGCTTAGGAGGAGGGGAGGGAAAGGGAAAGGGACCTGGGATTGACATGTGATACACCTTGCTTCTAATTTAAATTTAAATATAAAAAAAAGTAGACTCAGAAAGTTTATCCCTTTTGAGTTAGAAGTCAGAAGAGTAGACAAGCTTAGCAGGAAGATCTATAAGCAACTGGGAGAGGAGGGCTTCAGGGAGGTGCAAAAACATTGTCTCATTAAGGGGATAATTATTCCTCCCATCTCCTTGGCATGTCTTCAGGTGGAACCAACCTTCCTGAGGGACTATCTCCTGGCCAGATAATTGTATATTAATTAAACTTATTTTCTTAAAAAGATATTGGGCTTTCACATTTTATTTTGAGGCAGGCTCTCATATTGTTCAGGCTAACCTGAATGTATGTAGCTGAGGGTTACCTTGAACTTACGATCCTCTTGCGTCTACCTCCTAAAACCTTGAACTTACGATCCTCTTGTGTCTACCTCCTAAGTGTTGGGTTTATGTTATGTACCACCATGTCGGACTTTATGTGGTGTTGGATTTGGAACTCAGGGCTTCATTCATGTTAGCCAAGCACTCCATTTCCTGAGCTGTGTCTCTAGACTATTTTATATATTAATTTTTAAATTTTGTGTTTATGTGGTGTGTGTGGGGGGGGGGAGAGACAGAGAGAGAACAAGAGAGTGGGGGGCTTCAGAAGCTGGAAGAGTCTGTAAAATTCTCTGGAACTGGGATTAGCTGGGATTACAGTTGCTTGCAAGCTGCCCACAACTGAATTCAGGTCCTTGGGCAAATCAGCAAATGAATGCTCTTACCTGCTGAGCCATCTCTCATTTTCTACACTTTATGTGGCACGGTTTTGTTGTTGTTTGTTTTGTTTTGTTTTTTTTTTTCATCAACTCATGATCATCTGAGCTGTTTGAGAAAAAATTAAGCGCAAATTCTAGATTCATTTTATTTCATCTGAAGAGTTGGGAATGAAGGCCTAGGTCGGGAGTGACTGGTTGAAGGTCACCTGGCTAGTCAGCCACAGAGCAAGGACATGAAGCCAACCTAGCATTATCATTCCTGCCTCCCTCCAGGACCCCACTGGAATTGAAATCATTGCAACAGTCACCGCCAAGTACAGGCAGTGACTATTTGATAGTGGTCCTTTAAGTCTGCATGGGACGGCGCTCAGTTTTTCACTTCATCAGCACTGGGAGACAAGGACACAGCTCCGAGTAATATTTCATATTTAGCTCTGGATTCCCTCGATTTTATATTTCCAAACCTTCTTCCAGTTACTTGTATGGCTTTATGATATAATTTAATTTCAGCTTATGGCTGGCTTTGGTACTCAGAAGAGCAGTAATTTGTCCTTTAAATTATTCACCCAGGGGAGTCAATGTTCTTAGAAAGGAGTGAGAACCTACAAGGCCATTCCAGCAGAGGGATACCTGACAGTGTTGCCTCTCTTGATTGTTCTTTCCCACAATGCCTTATCTCATGTCCAGCCCTGGCTGCAATAACACCTCCTCTTTCTACAGAACATTTTACGTGAACAAATAAAGCAACTTGTAGAGTATTTACACACCGATTAGTGACTGCACACCTGCAATCAGTGTGACCATTCTAGAAAAGCAGCATTCCTCCACATCAGCTTCCCTTAGGAAGGCAACTTGGAGCTAATGGCAGAAGGAAATGGGCTGGACAGTGGGTCCTGGCTCTGACATCAGATTGCTCAATGCAGGGGCAGTGTATAATTAGTATGTGGCACTTTGGGGCTTGGTTACCCAGCAAAGCCTGAGAAGCTACAAAAGGAAATAATGAATGATTTGGTGTGATAACTCCAGTAGATTTTACTAAATATTCGAACAAAGTTATGCAAAACAAAAGCAATGGCCACAAAGAACATGTGGTATTATGAGGTCATTTGTTGGGTGTGTTTCATGGAGAGCCAAAGTACAGAATGAGGTTGCCATGGTTTCTCATGAAAATGGTTAGAGATGAAGTCCTAACTGGTTCATATGCTGAGACCAAGTGACTGCTGCATATTCATGTCATCCCCAGCAAGGCCCTCGGAACACTATAGGAGAGAATGAAGCAAAAGTGTAACCGTTGGGGAAATGGGGGAGAAATGCGAGGAGCTGTCCCCTGGACAGGCCATGGCTGCTACACACATGCGCACAGCAGCTATATGCACAAGATCAGACAGTCAAAAGTCCAGTACGGATAGGAGATTGGCTCACGAGGCACTTGTATAGCTGGAGAGCTATTGGTTTTGATGGTTGCTGGGCTGGATGAGACGTTTTCTTTAGGAGTATGGTAGGTTTTCCATGTCCTAATGATAGCCCCATAGTCATTGGAACATGGGCAGCACTAATTGGACTCAGTAGATTATTGAAAAAAGGAGACAGAATGAAGCGGGAGAAGAATGGGTTAAGGAGTGCATGTGTCTATGGTGAGTGGGAAGGGAAAAGTTGGTGTAGATATAATTAGGACTCATTGTATGCGCATATGAAATTCTCAAAGAGTACATGTTCGAGTGTGTGTGTCTGTCTCTCTCTCTCTCTCTCTCTCTCTCTCTCTCTCTCTCTCTCTCTCTCTCTCTCTCTCTCTCTCTCTCTCTCTCTCTCTCTCTCTGTGCCTATTGGGGCACCTGTTGAAATTTCCAGGTTCTAAGTTCCAACACTGTTTCAGGGACACATAGCAAGATAATAGAAACAGAGACAGTCTCTTAAGAAAGAGAAAGAAAGAGATGCTGAGGAAGAGAGTGGACTAGTGAGATGGGAAAAGGCTTATGACGTTCAAAGACATTAGGCCACAAGGCTCAGCACTTTTATAGGTCATGTCCACAGTACTCTCCTCTTGCTTTTGTGTAGCTTGGACATTTCTCATACAAGCTATGTTTGTTTTCTGTAGCCAAGGTGGGGAAGGGCTTCCTGCCTTTCTCTGTCAACAGGCTTCTTCATATGTGAATCTTGATGCTGCGGACTCCAGGCTCCACTCTCCTGCGGTGTGTCTCAGTTGATGAGTATACTCAGCACTTTTCTGTTGCTGTGATAGAATACTTGACAAAAATGAGCTTAGGGGAGAAAGGGTTTATTATGGTTTATAATTCCATAGGTCCATCATTGTGGGGAAGCCATAGAGCGTGAGGCTAGCTGACAGCTAGAAATCAGAGCACGAACAGAAAGTGGGGCCAAGCTATACAACCTCAAAGCGCACACCATGTGATGATGTGATATACTTCCTTAGCAAGGCTCCATCTCCTGAGATTCCATAACCTGCCCAAACAAGACTACTAGCTAGGAACTGTTCAAGCTGTGTGTGTGTGTGTGTGTGTGTGTGTGTGTGTGTGTGTGTGTGTGTATGTGTGTGTGTGTGTATAAAGCAGGCGATATAGACAGAAGACAAGGATTGATAATGCTACATTGACAAGGATGCTTAGAAAGGGAATTAAATTCTTTCAACATTAATATTTGGCACCAGATAAGTTGAAATGGATTCAGGAGGTGTTCTTGGATGAATTCAAATAGAAAACAGATAAACAATCACTTTTCAAGACAGAGCACCGAGTGGCAGTGTGAGTCTATTAGAGTACTTGATGCTAGTGCTCAGAATGAAGAGAGTTGTATGAAAATGCTAATTTAGGCAGAGTGAAAGGAGAGTAGTATCAAATGTCTGTGTTAGGTGGAGCCTTGGTGCAGCTCTGTACTCTGCTCAGGCTCTCTCCCGATGGTTTTCATACTTGTCTGCAAAGTTTCTATGTGTGTCTTGGTGAAAGGTGAACTCTCATGACACTTCTCTTTAAGTCCAGACCCCAATGAAGATTCTGAGGAAGGAAAATGGGCCAGTGAGGAAGAGATGCCAGAGGCCTGAAGATTGAAATATGAGAATAACCAATGATACTGGAAACCCCTCTGACAGTGGGCTGTATGCAACAAAATAGCATAAACAGAAAAAAACATGATACAAAACAAAACAACAAAAATGCTACCTCCAAATGCCAGTTTACATTTAATGACTTGTAAAGGATGGAGACTCTGATGACATGGGACCTTTGAGACTCAGACCTTTCCCAGCTCTCAGGATGACTTCCATTCTCAGCAATCCCCTTTGCTTTCTTAACAAACTGTTTATATTTCCATCACTATCTGTGTGTCTCTGGTCCAGTTCTTTCTTCCAGGATGCTGATCCTGGAAGTCTCAGAAGGTACCCTCTGGACTCTGATCCACTCTCCTAACATATTCATTGACCAACAGAGTATAGCAGAAGGGGTGATGCGTGACATGAGGTGACTGGATGCTACCTGGTTAGTTAGGTGCACAGCAAAGTTGGGTGATCCACAAAAAACTTCAGGACTGAAAGTATGTTGTACCCAAATGTAAGAGCTCATTTGTTAAGGTGCAGTATTCATTTTTGGGAACCAAAGGATTGGGTCAAAACATGGGAAGTTGTCTTAGTTAGGGTTTCTTTTGCTGTGAAGAGACATCATGACCATGACAACTCTTATAAAGGAAACATTTCATTGTGGTGGCTTACAGTTTCAGAAATTTAGTCCATTATCATCATGGTAGGAAGCAAGGCACCATGCAACATGGTGTTAGAGAAGAAGCTGAGAGATCTACATCTTGACTCACAGGCAACAGGAAGTAGTTTAACGCACTAGGTGTGGCTTGAGCATATATGAGATCTCAAAGCCTGTCTTCACAGTAACATACTTCTTCAACAAGATCACACCTACACTAACAAGACCACACCTCCTAATAGTGCCACTCCTTTTGGGGGCTATTTTCTTTCAAACCACCACAGAAGTTTAAAGCAAGAGTAAAGGAAGGGTAAAGGAAGCCATGAGGACTGAGAGATATCTCTAGAGCATGAACATCCAGAAGCATACACCTGAACAATATGAATGTAACTAGCACAGGAATGTGATAACTGATCTTCTCAATTTGATGGGAATAAGACAACATTGCAGCCCTTTCTGGGATGACCTGAAGGACACAAGTGATAGGAAATCCTCACAGTGGACCAAACTTTGGACAGTGCATATATACATACACTTTTCCAGGAAGGAGAAACAGCCAGAAGTATAACTGTATTCATGGGATGTAACCAATGGATTGCCTGCATCCAGGGACTTTGAAAGAGAATGATTAGAAAATCAGTGAGGAAAGTACTTTGAGGAAGAAGTATGTGGATAGATCTCTCCAAATGGAGGAAGGATGTGAAGATACTTGTGTCCATGTAAATGCTCATCAAAAGGTGACTTCAGTATAGGAGTTCAAGAAGATAGGATGATCCCCTTCTGTGGACGGTCAGCCTCTTCCTCCAGTCATTCTGATAGAATGGAGAATTGCATTATAAAGACACAATCACAACACCAGTTAGGAGACAATAGCCTGGAAGGAGAGGCAGGGTTCTCCAGAAGGCTGTATGTGCTTTGAATAAGCATTCATTATAAGGTACTACTTCTCCTATAGCTCCTATCCACAGGCCCAGGAATAAAGGGTGAAATGGGAATGATTACACTCACTCTCACCCCTAGTGACCCACTAGGAACATTTTTGCTTCATGTTCCTACAACATTATGCTCTGCTGGCCTAGAAATTTTGGTTGAGGTTAGGAGCACCCCTTGCAGAAGACAAAATAAACATTCTATTGAACTTAATGCTCAGACTTCCCCCTGACCTCTGATGCGCAAAGTCAACAGGCTAAGGAAGGGATAACAGTGTTAGGAAGTATACAATTGAGGTAAAGAAGATTATGTCTGAAGTACAGGAGGTGCTTTAGGGTGTCTCTTGGTATCATTACATCTTCTAAAACAATACAATCCAGACCCTTCAGGAATGAAGGTATGGGTCACTTCTCCAGGATAAGAGCCAAGACTTGCTGAAGTGCTTGCTGAAGGTAGAGGAAATGCAAGATGGGTAGTAGAGGTAGTTATAAATAGAAGCTTAGGTCACATGACCAGTTACAAAAATGGTGTTATAATGGACATGAGTGTTCCTGTCTTTGTTGAAAACATGTTGATTCTGATATATTCATTTTATTCACTCTATTTCCTTATCATGTAATGTAACATCAACTGGAATAACAGCAATGGTTAAATGCCGTTAATTTATGTTATCGTACTCAAAAGACTAAGCATTCTTAATGAACTTTGCCACCTATTCCAAAATACACCATGCACTCCCAGTTTTATGTATGATAGTTATATCTATCATGTTGGGCAAAATTATAGCCTGGTTATTATTTTCATTGGGAAATTAAGTATGATGTAAGGAGATATGATTGTGTGTCAAGCTGATGATGGTTAGACTTTTGATGGTTAATCTTGGTTGTCAACTTGAGTGCATCTGGAATCAACTAACACACAGATGTTTGGCACTTCTGTGAAGGATTTTCATGATCAGATTATTTGAAGCAGGAAGACCCACACTAAAGCTAGGTGACACCTTCTGGTGTCAGCCCAGATAGAAGAACATGTAGGGGAACTTTGCTTTCTGCTTGCTTGCGTTCACTTGCACTGGCAAGTTCTTCTGTCCTGCTGCTGCTGCTGCCACCGAGGCTGGTATTAGAGCCTACTTCTTCAGGCTTCCAATGTAGACTAAAGATCATCAGCTTTAGTCTATCTCCCAGAATCCTCCAGGTCTTCAGTGTCACACTGGGATTGGTGAGACAGTTAGCCTTGTGAACTGAACAAAAACAAGATTCTTGGCCTCTCTAGTCTGAGACAGCCATTGTAGGACTACACAGACTACATCCTGTTAGCCAGTGTGTGTGTGTGTGTGTGTGTGTGTGTGTGTGTGTGTGTGTGTGTGTGTATGTCTTGTATATTTTAGAGAACCCTGACTGACAAAGAACTGTTCTCTAGAAATGAGGGCCTACGGAAACCATTCTTTCCTTAAGTTACTTTTTCTGGGTATTTTGTGACAGCACTCAACAAACATTATGAATACAAGGGCTGATATGGGAGAGTCATGCATGCACAGGAGGTGAATTTTCTTGCCTGGATCAAGAATATCCCCAAGGTGAAGAAGACTGGTGCCCTCAGCCATTTCCAAGGTCAAAAGGAAAGAGGAGGAAAGTGAAAAGGCTTAGCTAACTCTAGTCCTCGCCTGTTCAGCTCTCCAGATAGGGAGAGGCAGCTTAACAGTGGTTTGTAAACACTGGTGGATGTGGAATGTGAAGAAAACACTGACTGCTATTCAGAATGGATTTATCTCAGTCCTAGCTGAGTTGTATTTTCTAGACCTGAAAGGGGCTTTGGGTTAAGATATAATTCCTGCCATTAATATTTGAGGACTTTTGAGAATTAAGCAAACTGCCCCCAAAGTCTTATCTCATGACAGGGGTGAATTCTGAAACCTCCAGGTAGGTGAATCTGGTATTTGGAGTATCTTCTAGTCTAAATTATGAAAGAGATGACTTTCTTGTCCTCAGCAAAAAGAGTTCACATGAAGTTGTTTTCTTGGATTTCTGTATGACTCCATCAGTTTTTAATGGCACTGCCTTACTTGGGAACTGGTTGCATAGTTGAATATCTGTGAAGAAAGAGCTCTTCCTGGCAAATGTCATTACATCCTCCTAAAGGTAGCCCTGCTGATTCTTCTAGAACTCTCTATGTTTGGTGCTGCCATATCTAAGTCTACTAAGACTTTAGTTGTATAGCATACTGATGCAGCTGCAGACACATACTGGCCAGTTTTAAGTAATTTACCACAATCTAGAATCACTTAGAAAAAGGCTCTCAGCTGAGAAGTTATTAGCATCAGATGGACCTGTGGGCATGTTTGTGGGGGATTACCCGGATTGTTAATCAGCCCAGCTCACTGTGGGCAGCACCATTCTTTAGGCTGGACCTGGAACTTACATGAGAGTAGAGAAGACTAAGTGATTACTTAGCAGCAGGCAGCAAGGAGCCTGTACTTATTCTCTTTATGATCTTGCCCATAAACGTGGTGCTTTTAAGTTCCTGCCTCGACTTCTTTGCAACAACAGATTGTAACCTGGAATTGTAAAGCGAATAAACCCTTTTCTCCCCTATATTGCATATCGCCAGGTCAGTTACCACAGCAACAGAAATAAAACTAGAACAACAATAAAGCTAAGAAGGTCACTAGGATAAAATGAAGAAATTAAAAAAATGTCATTTCCTATTAATAAAAAAGCAGAAGTGAGAAAGTGTGGTAGGAGTGATTCAGGAGTTGTCTACATTTGTGGCTGGAGCACTCTCACAATATAAAGGCTGCCATGTGGAATGGAATGGTTGTGAGTCATAGTGAAGCTGAACCCGGCTTCCAGAAGAGCCGCCCACACAGGAAAGAGATCAGCCCCTCCAAGACCCCAACCCAGCGAGCCCAGCTTCAGGTGAGATTGGGTCCCCGGCTGGGACCACCCGCCCATCACCCATCCCCCTCCATCTTCAGGGCCGCTCCCGGCTTCCAGAAGAATCAATGAAACAAAGAGTTGGTTCTTTGAGAAAATCAACAAAATAGACAAACCTCTGTCCAAACTAACCAAAAGACAGAGAGAGAACATGCTAATTAACAAAATCAGGGATGAGAAAGGGGACATAACAACGGACTCTGAGGAAATCAAGAGAATCATCAGGGCATACTTTGAAAATCTGTACTCCACAAAATTTGAAAATTTAAAGGAAATGGACAATTTCCTGGATAGATATCACTTGCCAAAACTAAATCAAGAACAGATAAATAATCTAAACAGACCTATAACCCCTAATGAAATAGAAGCAGTCATCAAAAGTCTCCCAAACAAAAAAAGCCCAGGCCCAGATGGCTTCAGTGCAGAATTCTACCAGAAATTCAAAGAAGAGCTCATTCCAATACTCGTCAAAGTATTCCACACTATAGAAGCAGGAGGCTCACTGCCAAACTCTTTCTACGAGGCTACAATTACCTTGATACCCAAGCCACACAAAGACACAACTAAGAAAGAGAACTATAGACCAATTTCCCTCATGAACATTGATGCAAAAATACTCAATAAAATACTTGCAAACCGGATTCAAGAACACATCAGAAAAATCATCAACCATGATCAAGTAGGCTTCATTCCAGGAATGCAGGGATGGTTCAACATTAGAAAATCTATCAATGTAATCCACCATATTAACAATCTGCGAAAGAAAAACCACATGATCATCTCACTAGATGCTGAAAAAGCCTTTGACAAAATCCAGCACCCCTTCATGATAAAGGTCCTAGAGAGATCAGGGATAACAGGAACGTACCTGAATATAATAAAAGCAATATACAGTAAACCAACAGCTAACATCAAACTAAATGGAGAGAAACTCAAAGCAATTCCTCTAAAATCAGGAACAAGACAAGGCTGTCCACTCTCTCCATATCTCTTCAATATTGTACTTGAAGTTCTAGCTACAGCAATAAGACAACAAAAGGAGATAAAGGGGATACAAATAGGAAAAGAAGAAGTCAAACTTTCATTATTTGCAGATGATATGATAGTTTACATAAGTGACCCAAAAAACTCCGCAAGGTTACTCCTAGAGCTGATAAACACCTTCAGCAATGTGGCAGGATACAAGGTAAACTCAAAAAAATCAGTGGCCCTATTATATACAGATGATGAAGTGACTGAGAAAGAAATCAGAGAAACATCACCTTTTACAATAGCCAAAAACAGCATCAAATATCTGGGGATAATGTTAACCAAGGAAGTGAAAGACCTGTATATCAAGAACTTTGTGTCTTTGAAGAAAGAAATCAAAGAAGATACCAGAAAATGGAAAGATCTCCCATGCTCTTGGATTGGTAGGATCAACATAATAAAAATGGCAATCTTGCCAAAAGCAGTCTATAGATTCAATGCAATCCCTATCAAAATTCCATCACAATTTTTCAAGGACCTGGAAAGAACATTAATCAACTTTATATGGAAAAACAAAAGGCCCAGGATAGCCAAAACATCCCTATACAATAAAGGAACTTCAGGAGGCATCACTATACCTGACTTCAAGCTCTATTATAGAGCTATAGTCCTGAAAACAGCTTGGTATTGGCACAAAAATAGGCAGGTAGACCAATGGAACCGAATCGAAAGCCCTAATTTTAACCCACACACCTATGAACACCTGATTTTTGACAAAGAAGCTAAAACTGTACAGTGGAAAAAAGAAAGCATCTTCAACAAATGGTGCTGGCATAACTGGGTAGTGGTATGCAGAAGACTGCAGATAGATCCATGTTTATCGCCTTGTACAAAACTTAAGTCCAAATGGATCAAAGATCTCAACATACATCCAGCCACACTGAAACTTTTAGAAGAGAAAGTGGGAGATACTCTTCAACGAGTTGGTACAGGAGACCACTTCCTAAACATAACACCAGTGGCACAGGCACTGAGATCGACAATTAACAAATGGGACCTTCTGAAACTAAAAAGCTTCTGTAAGGCAAAGGACACAATCAAAAAGACAAAAAGGCAGGCCACAGAATGGGAAAAGATATTCACTAACCCTACATCTGACAGAGGGCTAATCTCCAAAATTTACAAAGAACTCAAGAAACAAGTCTCCAAAACACCAAAGGATCCACTTGAAAGGTGGGGTACAGAGCTAAATAGAGAATTCTCAGTAGAGGAGGCTAAAATGGCCAAGAGACACTTAAGAAAGTGCTCAACATCCTTAGCCATCAGGGAAATGCAAATCAAAACAACTCTGAGATACCATCTTACTCCTGTCAGAATGGCTAGAATCAAAAACACCGAAGACAATTTATGCTGGAGGGGATGTGGAGAGAAAGGAACACTCCTCCACTGCTGGTGGGAATGCCAACTCATACAGCCTCTTTGGAAATCAGTATGGAGATTCCTCAGGAAAATGGGAATTAATCTACCACTAGACCCAGCAATTCCACTCTTAGGCATTTATCCAAATGAGGCAGGTTCATACAACAAGGGCATCTGCTCCACTATGTTCATAGCAGCATTGTTTGTAATAGCCAGAACCTGGAAGCAACCTAGATGCCCCTCAACTGAAGAGTGGATAGAGAAAATGTGGTACATTTACACAATGGAGTATTACTCAGCAGAAAAAAACAATGGAATCTTGAAATTCGCAGGGAAATGGATAGCACTGGAAGAAACCATCCTGAGTGAGGTAACCCAGTCGCAAAAAGACAAACATGGTATATACTCACTCATATATGGATTTTAGATATGGATCAGGATAGTGCCAGTCTGCACTTCCACAGATAGAGAGTCTGGGAAACAGGAAAGAACCTAAAAGATATGCATATATGCATAGTACCCAAGAGAAGAGGATGGAGACAAGATCCTCTGAATGGATGGGGAACAGGGCGAGGGGGGGGTAGTGGGACCTGGGAAGAATAGAGGGGGTAAAGAGGAAGGGAGTTGGTCATGGGGGAACAGGAAGTTGAGGGGGTGGGGTAGAATAGGGGGAAGAGGGAATCATAGGATCGAAGACAGATAAGGCACCAGAGTGACCTCGAGTGATCTAAAGGTATAACATCAATTGGCAAGCTAAGCAATAGTGGAGGGACCACCTCGAACGCCCATTCCTGATAATGAACTTGATGTCTATAACCATCCGGGAGCCTTCATCCTGTGACTGATGGAAGCAGAGGCAAACACACAATTAATCACTGAACTGAACCCAAGGAACCCAGTGACAGAGAGAGAGGAGTGATGAGCAAATTGGCAAAGAATGGGCTGGCAAAACCAGCAGAGACAGCTGATCTGAACAGGGGAGTGCTCTTGGACCCCAGACCGACAGTCGGGAGGCCAGAATGGGACTGATCTGGACCCCCCCAAATGTGAGTGTCAGTGAGAAGGCCTGGACAACCTATGGGACTCTGAGCTGTGGATCAGTGTCTATCCCTGGTATACAATCTGTCTTCATGTGCCTATAGCACAAAGAGAGATGCTCTCTCAGCCTGGACTCTTAGGGGAGTACCTTGACCCTACCAAGAGTAAAATGATAGACTCTAGACATCCCCTATGTGGAAGGATTTGGCAATAGGGTGGGAGGGAGGGTGGAAGGGAAGTGCGGGAGGAGGGGAGGGAGAGGGAACTGGGATTGACATGTAAAACAAGCTATTTAAAATTAAAATAAAAAAAAAGTTAAAAAAAAAAGATTTGCTTTTTGTGTATGTGTGGATATGCATGTGTGTGTGCAGGTGCCCTCAAGGCCAGAAGAGGGCATGGGATCCCCATGGGATTACAGGTGTGTCCCCTGCACCTGGCTTTGTTTTTGTAGATGTTGAAGATTGGACCCAATGCTTCCCGCTCGCACAGCAACCACTTTGCAGGTGAAGCAATCTCTCCAGACTCATCACAGGAAGCACTTTAGTGATGGGGAAATGGAGGACCAGAGACGCCCATTAACTTGATTTGGAAAACAAGGTTGATTGTAGAGAGGAGACTAGCACCTGGATGCTCCTGATTCTTTATGAGTAGAGGCTATTGCACTATCGATGACATCCTTCTATAAGACTCGAAGGACAGTGTATAAATCTCTAAAACAACAGAAAAGCAGTGAGAGCTAGGATCTAGAGTATATAGGAAATGTGTGAAGAGTATCAAACATTTTCATTATTTCCCAGGCTACCCTTAAGCTAACAAGCTCCTCACTTCTCTGATTGCTCAATACTAAATTATTTTATAAATCTAAGATATGTGTCTAAAAAGGTGCAAGTTCTCTTAATTCTCTCCAAATCATGAATCCCTATCCTTTTAAAAAGGTGATGATTTTCTAATTCTGAGGGAGTCAATTCAAAAACATTTGCCTGTATTTTCCTCATTTCTATGGGTAGATTTCTGTTTGGGGCAAGCTCAAATCCCAGAACAAATCTAAATCCAAGTCCTTATGTTCCTGTCCATCACATCCTCTGGCTTTTACGTATATTCTTGGGGGAAGTTTCACTACTGGGTTATACGTACACCCTGTCTTCCATCAAATGAAATCTCTATATAGATTCATACATACTTTAGGGGAAAAATAAAAAGGAAACCCTCTCCCACGTCTGTCAGTCTTTTATAAAGACAGAATCGAGAGATGGCTCAATTGGCGAAGCAATTGTGGTGTAAGCATGGGAACCTGAGTCTGATCCACAGGACCCACAAGAAATACCAGGCATGGTGATGCATGCCTACAATGCAGGTGCTGGGGAGGTAGAGGCAGGCGATTCCCTGGGGCTTTCTGACCTGCCAGGCACGGTGATGCATGCTCACAATGCAGGTGCTGGGGAGGTAGAGGCAGAAAATTCCCTGGGGCTTTCTGACCTGCCAGTCTAGCCAGCTGGTGAGCTCCAAGTTCAGTGAGAGATGCTGTCTCAAAACATAAGATGAAGGGTGATTGAGAGAGACACCCTACATTGACTTCTGGCCTCCACACAGTGCACATCCATGCATACATACCCACACATAGATAATGTCAATTTTGGGCCCACTGAGAGTTTAGGTTCAGTTAGAGATGAGAGGTCTGAAAACTTTGCAAGCCCCATGGTGTAAATTCACTTTTAATGGCTGTGTACCCAGGGATCAAACAGCAGCATAGACAAACAGCAGGTCAGAAATCTCTCAGGGAACACCTTGTTATGTTTTCTTGGCCTCAAATTGTATGGGCTCTTGTGGTAATTACAGCTAATGTGACCTCTGTTTCCTTGGTCTCTGTCATGACCTCCCTGAAAAACAGTTTACAATGTGTCATCTTCCTGTCACCTTCTCAGTGACTTCTTAAATTTGTTTGCTCATCCACAGTGACCTGGTTTTCTTTGAGCTCTGTTTATCATCTTTGTTGAGTGATAAGCATCTCAGGCTCCACAAGGGCCATGTGACTTGATTTATTGATTTTAGTTATCAATGCTTCCTAAGATTATCATCTGAAAACAACCAAGTTACAACACTAAAGGGTAAATGCCCTCACCACCCTATTCTTTTCGAATCTTAATGGTTCAGACCTGCTCTACTTCTAATACTCCCCCTCCAATGCATGGTTCTTATTTTTTTCTGTAGTCACTATTGATCTTATTAATATTCAGAGACTGGGACCACATGACCATGAGATTCAGCTGGGTCTGCCTGCTTGTGACTAGATCAATCTACAAGTACATCTGCTATTTTCATTGTGTTTCCCCTCGTGTGTAGTTAGAATGTGGTCCAGTTTGCTACTAGCTCAAACAAGACTAAGGTCAGTGACCACAGAAAACATCCAGTGACTTCATAAACTTATCAGAGACTCATCCAAGAACATACATTTCCTTGTTATAAAACCAGCTCACATTTGTAACTCCCAAATCAGGGAACTTTGATATATTTTTATCATCAAGTTAGGATGGTAAGACAATCCCTGGCAGATGTGCCCATATGAGAACTCAGTGTAGCTAATCCTGTTGTGCCCAAATTCTGAACCCCCACATCACCAAGAGACCCGATTTGATTTAAAACCAGAGAGTCTTTAATAAATTAACTGTATTAACTCAGTTCCTTCCTCTGTGCAATACAGTAGGTGGAGAGACAAGGACCCAGAGGGACCAAGAGGCAGGGAATTTATTGGGGTAGAGCAAGGGGAGTGTCTGAGGTCTGCAACAGACTCAGGATTGGTGCACTTCAGGGCTTGGGTGACCTGTGTTGATCTGTCAACTGGTTGCTATGGCCTATAGGCCCTCCCAGGGCAGTTGCTATGCTCTGTACTGCCACTGTTACTGTAAAGCACATCCAGAGCCCACCAGCTAACTTATGATTGGCTCCTTGCCACATGGAGGGTATCTGGCTTCCTAGTGACTGGGACAGGTTAGAAACTCAGCACATGTTGCTGAGTCAGAGGCCTACCTCTTGCTGGGTCTTTTTTGCAGCCTGTCATGGCTGCTAAAGCAGGGGGCTGGGTGAGGGTCTGGTCCCTTCAATCCCTCATTGAGGCTCTGTTCCCTGGTGATTCTAAGTTTTGTTGAAAGTTAAAGCTAAGAATTACCCCTAGTGCTTCTCGAAGTACTGCTGTGGTTTGCATGAGAATGGTCCTATAGGCTTACATAGTTGAATACTTCATCCTCAGGAACTGTTCAAGGAAGATAGAAGATGTGACCTTATTGAAGAAAGTGTGTCACTGGGCATGGGATTTGAGGTTTCTAAAGGCTCATGCCATCCACAATTAGTTCTTTCTGCCTCCTGCTTGCGGGTCAGGATGTGAAGTCTCAGTTGTTTCTGCCACCATGCCTTTGCTCTGCCAGCATGGACTCTAACCCCTGAAACCATGAGCCAAATTAAACACTTTTTTTTAATATTTGTCTTAGTCATGGTGTTTTGTCATAGCAATAGAAAAATAACTAAGACATTGGTAGCTATACAAAGGGCAGGACTATGTTCTCAGTGTTCCACAGTTTCTCAAGCCAATCTTGAAATGCTGTGATTTGAGCAACACAATAACCTTCAAATATTAGCTTCTTTGGATCATGTAGAACCAATTTGAATGACATACTGCCACACAGTTTCTCTTAAAGTTGGATCTAGCCAGGCCTGGTGGCATTTGCCTGTATTTCCAGCACTCAGAGACAGGGGTATTGCAAGTTTAAGGCCAGTCTGAGTATCAACAACAACAATAACAACAACAAAAACAAAACAGATCTGTAGCTGTCAGATTTTTTTAAGGGAATGTAAATGATCATGTGTTTTAAACAAAGATCATATAATGGTTGGGTAGACTGTGTAAACAAGAGTCTAGTAGAGGGATTGGTGAGAGATCGAGCCACCACAGTGTACTGTATGAAAAACACCTTTTATTTCCAAAGAATCTAGACAATACCTGTTACTTCAATGTTTAGGATGTAAGCATCATGAAAATGCCTTGAACATTATTATTATTGTTTTAAGTTTCTCAGTGTTTTCTGCAAGTTCTCTGAAAGGGTTTCCATGTTTATGAGCTTAAGCCTAAGAATTTTCTACCTAAATTTAAATTTAGAACAGAGGAACTACAGTAGGTTTAAGAATGCTATAATCAAAATAGCTTAAGGCAAAACTATAAAAGTCATTCTTGTGGAAAGACTAGAGGACAGTGGCATGACATTTCCATAATATTTCTGAATGCATCCTGCAGCATTCTTAAATATTAAGCTAGTGTTTAAAACTGGCTTGTATTCTATGGCTATGTATCATCTACTACTAAATTTTCAGTGATCCCAGGATCATCTGGGAAGTACTAAAACTCATCATAGGTAATTATGAGTTGACTGTGTTTAAAATTACTGCAGCTAAATGCTAACTGTATTAAAATATTCCAGTATAGCAATTTCAGGAGTTTTTCCTTCTATATTTCCAATATCTTAAAAAAAAAGACATATGTAGCATGCACATGGTGCAAGGTGTGGATTCAATGATCCACTAACAGCCAGTCATTCTACAGTTTCTCTCTTTCTATGTATGTATGTATGTATGTATGTATGTATGTATGTATGTATGTGTGTGTGTGTGTGTGTGTGTGTGTGTGTTATGTGTATGAGGAGGCCAGAAGATATCCTCAAATGTCAATCATTCTCTGGTGCTGTCCACACTGCTGCTTTTGAGGTAGAGACTCATACTGGCGTGTGGAGCTCTGTAATTTAGCCAGGCTGACTGGCCAGAAGCCCTAGGGAGACACCTGTCTCCACCTTCCCTGTGTTGGAACTCTAAGCACATGCCACCACACCTGGCTTTTATGTGGCTTCTGGGGATGGAACCCAGGTCCTCGTGCTTTTAAGTCAAATGCTTTAGCAACTGAACCATCTTAGGGCCTTAATTTCTAAGCATATTTGCTAACTTGAGTTATAGATTCACATTTCCAGCACGCTAGAGGGCAATTCTATCCAAACATTCAAAGTCCTTCAAACTCATTCAACCCCAAACTCTTGACCTAAATCAACAATGTTGTTCCTCTGAGCTTCTCTGGCTCAGAACTTGGAGGCCACTTCCACTTAGCTCTTTTCATCACTGTCACCAGTGGCCAGTTAGCACTGCCAATTCTGTGACCTCTGCCATTGCCTCAGTGCGTGCTTGCACCATCTCCCAGCTGGCACCTGCAATTCTGCCTTCCTCCATGCCCTGCCATTGGTTACCTTCCACACCGATCACGATTAAAGCAAGGCATGTTTGATTTCAAGGGGCGTTCTCAGTTAGCTTGCGCCTGTTTATGTGAGTTTATGTGAGTTGGACTGGCTTGCTTTACTGACACTTCAGCTTCCCAGATGAATTTATTGAAGGTAAGCACTTTGTCTCATTCCCTTTGGTGTCTTGATGAGTTTCCAGCTGCTCACTGTATGCAGTTGCCCACAGGGCTGTGCGAAGCAGCTAAGAACTCGGCACTGGAACTGAACGGATGTGTGTTGAATTCAGCCTCCTCTGCTCCTTATTGTAATGCTAATGATGCCAGACAAACTTAGATGAAGCCAGTGCTTCTGAATTTTGCCTGCATTAGGATTTCTTTAGAAATATATTAAGATCACATAGGCGCTTTATTGGTCTGTCCTTCAGTCAAATTAAATTGGAACATGTAGAGGGTCTTAGAAAGAAGTCATACACAGCACATACACATTACTTCAGTAAATTTACAGGTGGTTCTAATGTACAGACAGGGTTAACAACTACTCTGGAATCTAATCCAAAGAGGTTTTGAACACATAATATAAGAGTGAATTTAAGGGCAGTGGAGATGGTTTGCCAGTAGAGTGCTTACCATGCAAGTGTGAGGACAAGTTCGATGTGAAGTAGTTATTGAATAGAAAAAATGGTCATATTCTTCGTCTTTAATGTCTTTTAGTTTGGGTAAGATTTCCAAGTGTCCGGCTCTCAGAAACTGAGAATCTGACTTAGCGAAGCATCAGCAGGAAGCAATGATTAGCATTAAGTCTAACAGTATCTCCCTCCAATGACCTCTGGATATTTGCTTATATTTAGCTACAAAGTTGTCTTTCTAACTTGGCCAATGGTCTGATCCACTGAAAGAATAAACAATATGTCAAATAGACGTTAAAAGCCAGGTGTGGTGGCATACGCCTTCAATCCCAGCACTCCAGAGGCAGAGGCAGGCGGATCTCTGTGAGTTCAAGGCTGGCCTGGTCTACAAAGCAAGTTCCAGGACAGCCAGGGCTGTTATACAGAGAAATCCTGCCTCAAAATCAACCAACCAACCAAACAGCCAGCCAGCCAACCAACCAACCAACCAACCAAACAAACAAACCAAAGAGGAAAAGGACTTTAAAAATCACCAGGACCACTATTTCACTTAATAGCTATAAAAAAAAAACCAGAAAAATGAACATCGTGGACATAACTGCATATAAGCAGTTAGTGCCAAGATACAGCTGAGGTTTCAAACAAATCACCAGCAACTCAGCACAGAACTAACTTCAGAGGACTCCAAAGTCTTCACCACCCTCTTAATTCATATCCATACATCAGTTCATTTTGGATTTATAACTGGCAAAAGAGTTTTCGGGAGGATGGGCCTATTTCTGCTCACATATTGAGAGGGCACAGGCCACCATGGGAAAGGCTTGGTGGTGGGTGTGAGGTCACACTGAGCTTGCAGCTTGGAAACATGAGTCAGATGCTCAGTGAGCTTTCTCCTTCTTATTCAGCTCAGGACCCCACTTCCAGGAACTGTGATGTCCACATTCAGTGTGTTTCTCCCTTCTTTCCTTCAACTTTTCTGGAAACTCCATCTTAGACATACACCTAGGTGTTACCATGGCGATTCTAAATCCTGTCAAGTTGACAAAGATGACTAACCATCACATGTGTGCTTTTATTTTTTTTCCTTACAAAATTCATCTGTGCAGCATAATTAGCTTAGATCTTCATTTACTCTGCATCAAAAACCTGCAGGAATTAAGTTTAAGAGCTAGAGAAAAACATTAGAAATACAAGAAAGGTCATATTAATACATGCTGAGGCTGCTGGTTTGTCTTTTAATTTTCAGAAAAAAAATATGTCGATAAAAAGGTCAGAAAAAGTTTTTTTTAAAGAAAAGTGGAACTGATGGTTTGCCAGTTCAAAGAAAAGCAACAACCACAAAAACAAAGCAAAACAAAAAACAAAAGGCATCTAACCAATAGCAGCTACTTTAGGCCCATATTTCCTATAAAATTCTCCTTAAGACCAATGTAATCAGACTACATCCACAATATATTTTTGGCTGGGCCTCCCAAAAGGTGATACATGAACAGCTCAGTGAGGGGAGTTAATGAAGATAGATCTTGGTCCTGGCTTTCAAACCACTCTACAGAGGAATGTATGGGGGCCAGGGAGTATGATCAAAATACACTACATACATGCATAAAAATTTTCTTTTTAAAATGCGACTTTTTGAGGACTTCAAACAAAGTATTTCGATCATATTTACTCCCTACTTCCTCCTCACATCTCCCAGGTCCACCCTCCACTTCCTCATTTGAACTCTGAATCCTTGAAATTTTCAAGGAATAAAACAAAACTTTCCTGTATCATTTTTTTCATCCAAAACAAAGTTCATCTGTTGGTCTCCAAAGATCTGTTTGTTCTAAAATGTAGATGGGCGTGGTGGCGCACAGCTTTAATCCCAGCACCCGGGAAGCAGAAGCTGGTGTTATCTCTGTGAGTTCAAGGCCAGCCTGGTCTACTTAGGTGTTTTTAGACCAGCTAAGGCTACATAGTGCGACCCTGTTTCAAAAAGAGGATAGGATGTTCTTTAATTCAAAGGAGATGATGGTTTTGACAGCTAGACAGTGATCAGGTTTTGCGTTGCTCGCTCTTCGGTACAAATCTCTACCGAGCCGGGGCGATGAGAACAGCTGCCGTTAATCCGTGTTCACCAAGGATATAGTAAGGCAGCCTGCGGGGTGGGAGAAAGTAGAGGGTGAGCACCGCAGAGCCCCATCACCTCTCCCCCAAGTGCGGCCCACGCAGAAGGCGGAGTCTTCGGTCGCGCAGGCGTGCGTGCGTCGGTGCACGATTTCCCTCACCCCGCCCCACAGAGTCGAGGCGCCGGTCAGAAGCCCTGACTGCAGAGTCCGCCAACAACAGCGGATTCCGCAGCTTCTCATCCCAGACAAGGTCCCCGCCTCCTCCCGGCCCCCGAGTTTCCCGCAGACCGGAAATCCTTTGGCCCCGACTCAGCGGAGCGCTGGGGGTTCGCGCAACGGCAACCGGAAGCTCCTCTGCCCCTACCTTCCGCGCGAGGCGCCCGGGCCGCGCAGACGCAGTGCGGCTCAGGCGGAGCTGTGGGAGGGGAGTAGGTCCGGGGGCCGGTCCCTGAAGATGGCGGAGGCGGGGGTGAATTGGGGGTCTCCCGGCGGAGCGCAGGTGAGTATGTTTGGACGGGGACGGCTCGAGGAGTCCGCTGGCTTTCGGGAAGAGGAGCCACTTAAGCTTTCACCTTGCAGGCTGGGTATCCCGGCGGCGGGCGTTGGGGGGATCCACGACCCGCAGGTGGGGCCTGTTGGCCGAGGGGGGCAGGCTTACCTGGCGAGAGGTCAGCGGGCTCTGGAAGGGGACAGCGGGGCCCCCAGGGGGGCAGGCTCTTGGGGTCGCCGAGGTCCCCGGACGGTGGAAGACTGTCAAGAGTAGAAGGCGGTTGGAGGACGGCGGGAAGGGCGACCTGGAGGTCTGTTTGGGGACAGAGATGGGCCAGCTGTCTAACGTACACCTGACAGGACTTGGGTGACTTGTAGCCAGGGAGAAAAGACTCCGGCATGCATAGGAGGTGGATCGAAATTAGGTACGTAATCGTAGTAAGTTTAGAATCTACTGAAATAAGAGGACGCTGAGTTAGAAGAGTTTGGGATCGAAAGTGAATACCTTTTAGGTATTATCAGTGGGTGCTGCCAGAGAGCTCTTGCCAGGGCCTAGAAGTCGGTTGGTGGCAGTAATTGGCGTTATGGGATCCGTACAGTGGGGATGAACTGTCTGGGAAAGGAAAACAGTGCTTTTGCTGAGGACGGGGCTAGGGACGCGAATGGGTGTTAAAACTTCAGTGAAAATAACTCGAGTCCAGTAAATGCTGGGAAAAGTTGTTGAGGGGTGGTGTTAGCTATGTAGTGGGGTGAGATAGATCCCGAAGAGCTTGCTGTTTTGTGGGATTGATGGGGAAGTTCTTGGAGGAAGAGCAAATGGGCTTGACAGTTGGGCCACGGACACTGGCTAGAATCGGTATTGCTGACCATGACAGGCTCCAGTTCTGGGCACAAAAAACTGAAGGCTGCGGTGCCGCGTCTTCTGTTCCCACATTCCCCTTGGAGTTTGGCCCTGATGGTGAACCACTGAATGAAAATGAATAAAGGGGTGTCCCCTATTCATCAGTGTCCTGTAGGAAAAAACAATGCGCTGATGTTCTCTTCCTGCTTTCTTCCTCTATCCTTTTTCTGGACTTGTAATCATAGTGGTTTTATTTGTTTTCATGATACTCAGTTCATATTTGTTACAAAATGAAGAATCCGTGAGTCATTTGCATTTGGGGAAAAGATTGATGCTTTTTAAACTGCTAATTGTGTTTGTAGATGATGACATTGAAAAGGAAAAGATAATGTGCAGTTCAGTAAAAATAGTGTTTTCATTGTTTCTAGAAAATTATCACCAAACAGTAGAGTAACAATTTTACAGCCTAACCCTTATGTTTAAAGTAGTAAGCTATGCGACTGTTGCCTGCTTAATCTTTTCTGTATTTGGGTTTTATTGTGGAGAGAAAAGAGCTTGGGTAAATTGGGGGAATACATTTTTTTCTTTCTAGAGTTCTAATGCTCCTAGTCTGAGAATCATGTCTATGTGCTTTTTTTTTAAAAGGAGGGTTGAACCATGTCTTGAGTTGTGATTTGTAATGCTGGTGCTTATTCTGTTTTGCTAGTGCTGTTCTAATGAGCACAGCTTGTGTTGAAGGAAAAAAATGGGCGGTAGTAATTTAACTTTACTATTTGGTGTTGTATATGACCCAGTCCCTGAGGAGACAGTCATCCGAGAATGCAAAAAAAACTTACCAGTGTGACCACTAATCACTGAAAAAAGCATAATCTTGTTTGCTTGCAATTGTTAAAGCCTAATGGTTCTTAAGTTACTAGATTTAAACCAGCTGTGGTGGTGCATGTCTGAAATCCCAGTTCTTGGGAGGTGAAGGAAGGAGAATCAGAAGTTCAAGGTCATCCGTGGCTATATATTGAGTTTGATGTCTGCCTGGGCTAGTGAGACCCTGCTTCAAAGCCCTGGGGTGGGTGGGTGGAGGGTGGGGAGCCTAGATTCCAACTGATTGTTACTAGATTTCATATCTGTATTTTCTCAAATGCTTATTACCTGTAAGTTGTTTTGGTGGTCATTGTAAACTTTGATTTACTTGTAAAATGTCTAGAATTATTATGCCTCTCTTTTGTCTGAAGGTAATGGTGTCAATCCATTGACAGGAAACCACATGGATAGTATTTTCCCAGCTTTGAAGATTTGTCACCGACCTTGCCAAACTATATGAACTATTTTTCTGTGTTCATTCATATACTTTATGGAAATTGTAGATCAGGGTTCAAAGTAAGCTACTACATTTCCTCTGGTAAGGTTTCCTCTCAGGCTGTACAAAAGCATTGTTATGGAATTAGTAGTTGCTCATGAGTGGACCTTAAAAGCAGTTTCCTGTATGGCACTTAAGTTTTTCATGTGGTGTTTCTGAGGGGAGGTGGAGGGAACTCTTTTTCATGGAGGCAAAGTGGCTGGCCCAAATATGACTACCTGGTAACAACTTGACCATCTTGCCAAGTTATCTAGCCTATTTGAAGCCTGATTTGGTAGCTCAAGTTTGTAGTCCCCACACTCTGGAGGACAAGGAGGGAGAATCAAGAGGTTTGAGGCCAGCCTTGGCTATGTAATGAAATCTTGTTTTAAACAACAAAAGAAAAATATGTGTTAGCTAGCCTACCTGATTTTGTACAATGGGAATTAAAAACACCCACCTATTTATTAACATTGACTCATTAGGAGCCATTGAGGTATTATGCTTTAAATTTATTTTTAATAATCTAAATTTTTATGAAATTTAAAAATTCAGAAAACCAAATTTTTATTTAAGTGTAATATAGAAAAGTATAGCTACATTTGTTTTTAAACACTGTGATTTGCCAATGAGACTTTAAGATAAATTATGCTACATTTGTTCCCAGAGCCTTTAAAATACCCCACCCTCTTAGTGTAATATTGAGATTATAAGCCTGCTTTTTTAACTTTATTTTTAAGTTTTAATTTATTATTGGTATTATCATCGATGTGTATGTGGGGGAGGGTTTGCACATATGTGGATGTCAGGACAACCTTTAAGGTATTGATTCTTTCATTCTACCTTAGGACTCTGGGTCTGACTCAGATTGTCAGGCTTGCATAGCAAGCTCCTTTACCCTCCGAGCCATCTCACCAACCCATTAAACGTGGTTTTCTTTTTAATAGTAACTTCACTGTTGTCTAGGCGGTAGTGAATACTTTCCTGGGATTTTCTGTTTGACCAACCTGGTTATTGTATATGTTTATATGTAATTATAGTAAAAAGATGGAGAAATGACCCGCCCTCCCCAAAGCCAGTATTACATTGCTTTTTGTTTTGTTTTGAGGCAGCGTCTTTTGTATTCAAGTCCAGCTTTGAACTTACTATGTAGCTGAGAAAAGTCTTGAATCCCAAGAGCTGGGATTATATCCTTGCTCCAATATGCCCAGCTACATTAACTCTTTCCTGATCTTGTTAATTCACCTGAAGACTTTGTGACACTATTAAAGTGAATGAGAGAACTGTTAGGTTGAATATGCCTCCCTCCCTCCCTCCCTCCCTCCCTCCCTCCCTCCCTCCCTCCCTCCCTCTCTCCCTCCCTCCCTCTCTCCACAGGCTTGGGTCACCACACCTGCCTGCCTGCCTGGGTTGATGGACCCTTGTTGACTCTGGATACTGGAGAATTTTGAGTATGTGTGTGAACTCTGAAAAAATTCATACATACACATTTTTGTTTTTACTTTGCATGAAGCTCAGATACATCCCAAAATAGATGGTTTTCCAGTCCTTACATTTTAGGACATTGGTGGTGAAGTATTGTAGCCTTCATTTTTGTTCCTGGTAATTATATATCACTGTACTATGATGGAACCACAGTTAGTCCTTTGGGTCTGCCTCAGATAAACATGAAACAAATACTGCGTGATTTTTAAAGAATGCTTGTGGGTGTGTGTGTGGGGGGTGAAGTAGGAAACTGAAGAAGGGCTGCCAGGAAAGGTTGAATAAACAGCAGTGGGAGAAAACACGAATGAGCAGCTCTGCGTGTTTTCAGTAGACTGGCGGAATGAGGAAAGAAATCTCCAGCCAGCAGCAACCCTACTGGAGGACAGAATCTCCCTTGGGGTATTTGGAAATACTGTGGGTGCATTCTTGGGTATCACAAGTGGGGGAGGCCTGCATTTAGTGGCCAGGAGCCAGTGATACTAAATAATATGCCAGGCTCAGAACAGTTTCCATACAGCAAGAGATCATCTGACCCAAGCTCACCAAGGGTTCTCTAGCAGTCTCTGGCCAGCTAGCTCTGGAAATGAATGGGGCTAGCCAATTAAAGTTATTTATTCTTCTGAAAATACTGTTGAAGCTAAGGTATATGTTGCTGTTAATTCCACTTTGAGAAAAATCATAGGCAGAACAAGTTGTTTCTTGACTCATGCTCTGTGGAGTGGTAGGGTGTTTATGCCTGCTTAGAGTCTAGGCAGGAGAGTATACTGTTGGTCACATGCAGTGTGTAAGGGAGCCATTTGTGATAATTTTGTTTGTTTGCTTGTTGTTGTTTTATATTTTAAAGCAGATTTTCATTTTGATGTAGTATATTTATATTTTTATTCCATAGGGTTGGGACTCCAGGTTTGATTTTTAGCACTGCCCAAACTGGATTTGGTAGCATACATAATCTCAGCTCTGTGAGTAGGGTACATTCAGAAGGGGGCTGGTGTGGGGTGGGAGGACCAGAAGTTTAAGACTAACGTTGGCTAGCCTGTGTTGTGTTCTAGATTTGGCTTTTCAAAGAACTGCTGAGCTGAGCCCAGGAGAGTTTGATCCTAGAAAAATGAACCTGGCTTAAACTATGTGTGCAACTATCCCTGTGGGCTAAGCAGGAAGCCTGCTGCATGCAGACATACAGTGGAGATCTAATGGTGAATAAGACCAACTTAACAAGTTTATAGCCCATAAAGCAGCCCTAGAGATAATTACGAGGTAGCTATTAGAAGTCCTGTCTGTGTGAGATGGCTCAGTGGGTAAAGCTGCTGTAATAAGTCTGACAACTTGGGTTTGCTGCCACAGGACCCATATGGTGGAAGAGAACTGACTTCCAAAAGTTGTCCTCTGACTTCCACATGGGCACTGTGGAAAGCTCTTCCACTCACACGTACATATAAAATGAATTCATTCAATAAAATGTTTCAGGATTTACAAGACATACCACTTAGTTACTACTGAACTTACAGAGATGCCCAAGATGTAGTATGATTGATTAAGATGAAAATAAATGACAAAGCAAAAAGCCTAGTTAGTGGTTTTCACATTTCAAAGCTGTTAGTTCATTGAGAACAAGGTACATGACATTTGAGAAGCTCACCATCATGGTGAGAGCAAGGGAGTTGGACGATGGATTTGATTCAAGCTGTGCTTCTTATTCAGGTGCTTTGATCTCCTCAATTGTAATTACACTTAGCTCTCAGGGTTATTGTTATTATCACTGTTATTATTTTAGTTGTGAGACAGTGTCCAGCCCAGGATGCTTACACCATCCTCTTAGGGATACTGTGAGGGTTGAGTCACCCATGTCAGGTGCTTGGAAAGGCACATGCAGAGTTTTCCGTGTTGTTTATCTCTAACACATGAAGGATTACTGCACTGACTGTGTGTTACTGCAAGGAAATACTGAAGGCAGGCTAACTTGGTAAGGGAAGCAGGCTTATTTTATTCACCATTCTGGAGATTCAGGGGTGTAACTTGTGCTCTGGTAAGAGTCAGGAGTGTGGGTGAGCGGTGAGATCACATTACCAGATAGGGAGCAAAGGGGCTGAGGTCTCACAGTCTCTTCCCTCTCAGAGCAGAGCCCCCAACTACCTAAGAACATTTTTGGGGGGATGCCTGGTCCTCCTTTTAAAAAGATGTCGTATAGCCCATGTTGGCCTCTATGTAGTTGAGGGTGACCTTGAATTCTTGATCATCATCAACATGTACCAACCCCCAGCTACCATCACCTCTAGGTTAGATCCTGCCTCTTAGAGATCTCATCCCCCAGCATTATCACAGTGAGGCCTAAACTGTCAACACAGCAGTCTTTTGGGGAGACCCCCAACTGGACCACAACAGCCCTTTTGTTAGAGTAGTGAACAGACACCTAGTCACTAGGTTTGTGTTGCACTCTCTTGGCACTTTTCCTGTGCTTCATCATAGTTCCCAGTGGTTGCAACACTTGGCTGACCACAGTGCTGCAGGTTGGGGGCACAGCTGTGGTCCTGGAAGAGTGGCTTTTCTTGCTGGTATATGTGTAGGTGGGTGCTTGTTGGGCTGGTTTTTGTAGGATGCTTGGGTGTAAAAATTCAGTAACTTGAGCATTAAACACGGGGATGGGTTCTTTTATTCTGTGGGCACTATCCTAATGGGCAAGTCACATTTTATTATCAGAAACTACAATGTCTTCAGTCAGAATATGTTGGTTTTCTGTGAAGTACAAGATTACAGTGGATGAAGTATGTTAGGCAGACAATACAGAGATGTGGGTTTTCATCTTGTAGATTCCAGTAGAAGTATTTTTGATTACCTAGTTGTCTATTCTCTAGGGTAGGGAAAACTGTTTTTCTACTATTTTAATGCTGAGGGGGTAGGGGTGTGTGTGTTTAGACAATGGATATCTTCTGAAATTCTTCACTGTTGTTTTGAGATAGGAGTAGGCTGGCCAGCCAGTGAGCTCCAGGGATGGGAGTGACTCCCTGTCTCCAGCACTGGCATGCATCACAGGTGTATGTCACCACACAGGCTTTTTAAAAATATGTGTGCTGGGGATGGTACTCAGGGCCTCATGCTTGTGCTATAATACTTTACTAGCTGAGCTTTCATCTTAGGCCCTATTGGTGAGGTCTTTCTTTAAAGATTTGTTTTTATTTCATGTTTATGCGTGTTTTGCCTGGTGTCCACAGAGCCCAGAAGATGATATTGACTCCCCTAGAACTGGAACAACAGGCATCTGTGAGCTGTCATGTGGGTGCTGGGAATGTGGGTTCTCTGCAAGACCTCTTACTGCTGAGCCATCTCTCCAGCTATCTTGCTGAGGTCTCTTAAGTCACCTGTTTGTCCTAGTAAATATACACATAGCACTTTATTTTTTTTAATTTTTAAATTTTTTTTTGCAGCATGAACATAAAGGCTCTTTTAAAGGATTTTCTTATTGAATGAATAATTTACATAAATTAGTGTACAAACTTGTTTCATTCTGTATCTGCATAAGTAGTACTGAAGGGTGAAAACTTGTACAATCATGTATCAGACACATGCTGATTCTTTCTTCTTATCTCTTGTAGGATCTCTGGTAGGTTCTACGTTCAGCCAAGATGTGGTACCATTGAAACATTGATCTGCTTCGATTCACAGACAGTTCACCTTTTCTACTGAGAAGCCTTATTTTGTTTTATGGCTTAGGCCTACTGAACTTATGAAATCATGGCAGAAGGAAAGACCGAGTCACCTGGGCCCAGAAAACGTGGCCCATACATTTCTTCTGTCACCAGCCAGAGTGTGAACGTGATGATCCGAGGGGTGGTGCTCTTCTTCATTGGAGTGTTCCTTGCCTTAGTGTTGAACTTGCTCCAGATTCAGAGAAACGTGACACTTTTTCCACCTGATGTGGTCACGAGCATCTTCTCATCTGCATGGTGGGTACCACCTTGCTGCGGCACAGCCTCAGGTATGTGTGAGGCATTGTGTTCTGTATTTCTTACAAATTAATATGGTGTTGTCTAAGTGACAAAATGTGTGTCGGGAACTGCACACGTGTGTGGGTGTGCCTGCATGTCAGTGTTGGGTGTCTTCCTCAATTAGTCTCTAAATTGTTTTTTGAGACACTCTCTCACTTAACCTGGATACCACTAATTGGGTAGACTGCCTGGCCACTGAGCTCCAGGGATCTGTCTGTCTTCATCTCTCCAGCACTGGGATTATAGGTGTGTGACATCACAGTTGCTTTTTAATGGGTGCTGAGGATCTGAATTCAGGTATTTGTGCTTTTGTGGAAAGTACTTTTCCCTCAAGCTGAGTGTGCAATTTAAATAGATTTAAATGTAGTAGACTCTCAGCGAAGTTTGTTATATTTGGCATATGTATGCCATCATGTGGTCCCCCTGTCTCCCACCAGGTATGAAGCATTTCTGTCATTTCCAGATTCTTTTATGCTCTCTTGCATTCCTTTGTACCCCAGCCTCAGGCAACAGTGGCTCTGCTGATTATTTCTACCTTCAGTGTTGCTTTCGAGTCATCCAGTTAGGTACTCTTGGGTACTTGATTCCTGCACCTTTAAAATTTAACCATGAAACCAATTGTCATTTTCTTTGGAGTGGGGCATTTAACATCTTTGCTTTTTCTCACTTCATATAAATATTATTTTAAGTTATTTTGGCAATATTCACTGTTGCTTAAAAGTTTTGATGTATGAGTTATAATTTTGTATTTGAAGCAGACAAAAACTTGATAAATGTAACAATTGTATTAAAGTTGAAAACTTGATGTTGTATTTTTATATATGTCTTTATTCTTGCTGCCTGGTTTTTAAATGTACCAGAAAAATAGTAAATACTTGAAAAGACCAATGAGGTAGACTGTCTTTGATAAAATCCTGATAGTCTGTTAGTGACTTTGACCTTTTCAGTAGTGGACCATTGATGGCTAAGTGGAGCCTTTCCAGAATGCTCAAAGTGATGCTGAGTTCTGTAATGGACAGCTCTTTAGCTGTGTCTAATGAAAGGTCAGTGGGTCAACACTGCTGTAGATGATAAAGTAATAGAAGGTAGTCACAGGCATGAGGGAGAAAATGGTTGTAATTCTGTATGTCTGCACTTAGTGTATATGATACCTTGTGACACAACTTGGGCGCTTTTTGTCCTACATCCTAGAACTAGAGATTACAGATGTGTCTGTCCAAAAGCTGGGGTTGACTTGTGGTATATCTTCAAATAATTTCATGAAACCTGCTGGACAGTGATATACCCCTGCTACATGAACAGATGAACATTGCTGTAGTTAGATTTTACGTGGCTTAGATAGCCTTGGAACTATTGGAGCCCTCAATTAAGAGAAGTCATCATAGTGTTGTATCCTGGTTTTCTCGGGGTAATCCTTCTCTAATAAATAGTCCAGATAGACAAGAGAACTTGTATCTTATCATTCTTCGATGTGTCTACTGATCTACCTGTATTTTCCTTCATTTACATCCTGAAGAGAAATGTTTCCCAATAACTTCTAGTTCTTTTCTCTCCTCCAAAATGCAGCTAGCCACTTTAGGGTCCCTTCTACTGTAAAGGGACAGAGTCACCTATCCCTATAGTGGGGTCCTTGGAAGCTTGGCGTCTTGAAGATGGGGAAGTCTCACAAGCTTCTGTGGATCACACTCCATTTCTCTTCTTTCTTCTTCTTTTTTTAAAATTTTTTTTTTAGGATTTTTTTTGGGGAATTTCTTTTGAAATTAAAATATAATTAGTTTTTCCCCTTCCCTTTCCTTCCTCTAGTCCTTCTTATGTGGTCCACCTTGCTCTCTCAAATTCATGGCCTTTATTTCTGTACTTGCTGTTTTATACATATACACACCCCCTAATATGTAAACATAGCCTGCTCTGTACACATAATGTTACTTGTGTGTGTGTGTGTGTGTGTGTATGTATGTATGTATGTATGTATGTATATACACACAAACATATATTCAGTAAATATAATATTTGTGTTAATTCTTTGAGAATTTCATATGTATAGAATTTTGTCTTTTGTTTATTTTGAGATAGGGTCCCATTATGTAACTCTGGCCTGGAACTCACTATATGGACCAACCTGACCAAAACTCTCAGAGGTCCACCTGCCTTTACCTCCTGAGTGTTGAGGTTAAAGGCCCATGCCACCACACCCATCCTGTCTAATATATTTTGATCATGTTCATTCCCTACTCCTCCCTTACCCCATCCCAACTTCACATCCTCACCGTTAGCCTCCTTTCTTAATCTCACCAATTCCAAGAACATTTTGTGCTTCCCATATACCAATGGATGTGAACTATCCATTGGATAGTGGCCGACCTACTTGGGGCCACATGCTTAAAGGAAACTGATTTTTCCTCTCCAGCAGCCATCAACTGTGGGTAGCTCCTCAGCTTGGGCTGGGAGCTAGAGGGTGTTCCCTGTTCTGTGCTGGAATGTTGACAGGCATCATCTTGTGCAGGCAGCCCAGCTTCTGTGAGTTCACACCAGGGTCCTCCCTGACCATTGGTGCTTACAGTCTTTCTCCTCTGCCTTCTTTGATGGCTCTAAAGCCTTGGAGTGAGGGCCTGTGATGTGATATAGATGTCCCATTTGTGCCCGAGTGCTCTGCAGACACTTACTCTCTGTGCTTTGACCAGTTGTATGTTTCTGTGTTAACTGTCATCTGCTACACTTCTCCAATGAGATGTGATAGCTGCACTGATCTGTGGCCGTAGAGATACAGGTTTAGAGGGTAGCTTATAGTATGACCGGTTAGCAAAACAATAGTAGTAGATTCATATTGGGGCTTGTGAGCTCCCCAGTTCTGGGTTCTTGGCCAGATTTACATTCTCAGCATGCGTTTTCTTCTGGGGATCCCCCTGACATTCTAGCCATTATTGTACCCATGCCAGTTATTGTAGCTCACAGCTGAGTAAGACCGTTGATGACTTTTCTCCCCCAGTTGTCTGCACAGCACCTTTCAGTACTATGAAAGCTAACCTGCATGGAGGAGGCTTCCTGTCAGAACCAGCATGATTTCTCCATGCCTTGTGACCACAGGGTGTGTGATGTCTTCATCAGAAGGGCCTAAACAAGCTTCAGGCTGGTGTTGTCCTGGCCTACTTTATATGTATGGTGCACCAGAGCTGGAATTGGAAAACTCGTGTTTCTTAGAGTCACCAAAGACATTTATAAAGGCTATCTTCTTATTGTCATGTTATATTTCAGACAATAAAATAAAAATCTCATGCATCCCAAACTGGCCTCAAACTCACTCTGTAGGTGAGACTGACCTTGAACTCTTGGTTATCCTGCTTTCACTTCCTGGGTGCTGGGATGAGAGGCTTACCATTACTAGCTCCAAAGAGTAAATATTTTAAATGACAATTGCTGTATTGTGGCTAAAAGAAGTAGAGCACTTATCTCAGAAATCACAAGTAGTCAAACTTGTGAAAGTTATGTAAAAGATTCTTCGAGTCAAGCAGTTCCTCCCTTCTTTGCTAGAGAGGTCTCCATCCTTTCCTATTCCACATCCCATGGTGAGCCTGCAGAGTCTGCCTGTTCCTTTTGGTGGTCTGGCCCCCACCCCCTGGACTTGCAGATACTAGCCCTTTGTTTCTGCCTTCGTTTTGACCTATCCCACTTCCCTGTGTTCTGTTGAGCACTCTGTAAAAATGATTGTCTGTCTCTGAGGTAAAGGGAAGCCTTCCCGCCAGCCTGGTTCTAGAGCTGCATCAGTCCCAAATAAACACACAGGACGCTATATTAATTATGAAGCTGTTGGCCTTGCTTGTTTCTTACTGGCTAGCTCTGACTTAAGTTTTTATCCCATAATTGTTAATCTAAGTATTTATCTTACTGGAGAACTTTCCGGGCTTCTTATCCCTATGGCAGTTACATCTTGACTCTCCGTGTTTCTCCTACCCAGAGTCCTCCTGGACTCCTAGTCCCACCTATCTTGCTTCCCTATTGGACAACAGTGCTTTATTGACATATACACAGGACTTCCCCCATCACTCTGACAAACATGTTACCACAATGTTATCATGTTTTCCCAACCTTTAACATGGTTAAAGCCATTTGTTACATACTTTTGACCACTTTTATAATACTCTGAGACTTTCTGGACACCAAGCCTTCCTTCAAACCTTACAGCTTCCTGGGAATGCTGTTTATTCTAGTTGTGCCTTGGTTCCTTCAGGCACCTCCCTTTAATGAGAGAATTGTTTCCATGCTTCTGCCTACAGGGTCACTTCTTTGGAACCTTCTGGACAGCCCAACACTTTACACTCTTCATGTGCAGGAACAAGATGACAGCAGCCCCTCAGCAACTTGTCAGTACTTAAATCCAGCATTCATTAGTGGCTGTGTTATTTTGCCACGAAAACACATCCTTTTTTTTATTAATATGTACATGTCTGTGCATGCGAGTGGGTGTGTGTGCGTGTGTCGGGGATGGGGGTGGGTCAAAGGACAACCTCAGCTGTTATTCCTCAGATGCCATCTACCTTTTTGTTTTGTTTTTTGAGAGTCTCACCAAGTAGGGTAGTCTATCTTACCAACAAACTCCAGGGATCGGCAGATCGGCAGAGGTGTGTGTGTGTGTGTGTGTGTGTGTGTGTGTGTGTGTTTAAAGTAGACTGTGGATATCATGGACTTACACAGCAAGCACTTCGCCAATTTAGCCATATCCCCAGCCCTCTTTTTTTTTTCTTTTAAAATCCCCTGTGGTACCAAGACCAAGCTACATTATAAGGCTTAAGTGTTTGCTGAATGAAAACATGATTTGCTTCTGTTGTAGTCTCCCATGGAAGAAGTCTTGCTGGCTGGCCTGGTTGTCTTCAGTCCCCCTCCTTGCTGGATGTCTAATTTAAGTGCGTTCCTTTCCTTGCCTCACTGCACTGAGCACATCACCCTGAGAGAGTGATGGCTTACTACTGGCGCTTCACAAACTCCTTTTGTCTCTGGTCTTGGCAGACTGTTACTGGGAATCACTTAAAGATATCAAAAGACACGTGATTTTACATCAGAGAACCATCTGATTAAGCAGGATTGTATTTGCATATGATTTTACACAGCATGATTTTAAGTCTCTTGTTAAAAAAAAAATGGTGCGTAGAGAAGAGGAAGCCCAGATATAGTCCACTGAGCTCTCAGACAGTGGATCCTCACTGTGCTGTGTATATTCCTATCAGCCTCTGCCATGCTTTTATTTAAAGGAAAGAAAGAAAGACATTTAATGGGAAGTGACAAGCTTCCCCAAATTCTCCCTCTCAGTGAGCAGCTGAGCACCATGCATTCTCAACGGATTTGATTTTTTTATTGGCAAATCCCAAGGTTGGCAGCATGGCCGTTTAAATTCCTTCTTTGTGTTTCCACTCTCTCTTCTCAGTTGTCTCTCACTTGCATAGGGACATAGTCAGTTTTACTTATTTATACTTTTGCACGTACATGTCAGCGTCTCTATGTGATAATTCTTTACCTATGGCATCAGCTGCTGAGGAAAATTGACTTGGAACGCCTGCTCTGGTTGAATTTTTACTCAGCCACAGGCAAACAGGAGAAAGATGCAGGGGACTGAGGAGAAATTAATTGATATATAGGTAGATGATAGATGATAATGGGTGATAGATAGTGGATGGGTGGATGATAGATGATACGTAGGTAGATGCATCAGTATTGATATGTAGCTATATATGTATATGCATATGTTATATAGAGAGTGGTAGAATGACAAATGAGCTGTTCTATGATACCCCTTGAGGAAAAAGTATCATTTAGACATGTTTCAATTATTAGGCATGCTTGTCATTTTAATCATGTAGAAAGTTAGAAATGCTGTCACTTAATCCAGTGGGATTTTTCACAGTAGTGTGTTTTAAATAGGACCATAACCCATAACGTGGAGTTTCTTTGTGTGTGTGCACATGCATGTTCATGCATGTGCAGGTATGCGTATATGTTTGTATTTGGAGGCCAAGGATAACCTTAGCTGTCACACCTAGACACAGTCCACCTTAGGTTTTCTTGTTTTGGTTTATACTCAGTTCCTTGGGCTTGCAAGGCAAGCATTTCACAAGCTGAGCTATCGCACAGACCCTGAAACTTACATCTTCTAGCAGCCATTGGAGCTCTGCATTGCTGAGCTTTGTCACTGGTCTCAGGATGCCTGTGAGCCATCTGTTCTCAACTAAAGCTGAGGGGGAAGGAGCGTAGAGCTCCAGGAGAGAGTAACTAGGTTGTCTATTTCCCATGCTGCTCTGTTGCTCCACTTGCCTGAGGTTTTTGAATACTAATTGGTTTCCAGTTTTTCCATTTTACCCTTTTAATTTATATTTAAATTTTAAAAGGGTGTGTATTTGTATGGATATATTTCACAAAGTTAAGAGTGCTTACTGTTCTTTCAGAGGACCTGAGTTTGATTCCCAGCACCCACATTGGGTGGCTTATAACCTCCTGTAATTCAAGGGAGCCTATGTCTTCTTCTAGCCTCCATGGGCACCCAAATGTATATGGACATGCTAATAGGCACACATGCATACATACAAACAAATTTAAAGTATAATATCCAGCAAATAAGTAAATTTCTCTTGTGGCCTTGGTAGAAAGTTCAGTCAGTGAAGTGCTTGCCTTAGGAGCATAAGGACCTACCTCTGTTTGACCACTCATCACTCATACTAAGAAAGAAAAGAAAAAAGCTGGGCCTGGTGGTCCATGCTTGTAATCCAGTGCAGAAGATATGATGTAGGTGGGTCTTTAGGGCTTACTAGGCCACGAACCTTGCTCCAGGGCAGTGAGAGACCCTTTCTCAAACAACAAAGTAGATGGTGATTGAGGAATGACAACTAAACTCGTTCTTCCGTCACCACATGCTCCGTGAACACATTTATGAACATGTATAAAACATACACATAAATTTCATGTTTTCTAAGTAAGTAAAATGTTGAGATTTGGTAAGTAAAGTTGGGGATAGGATGAGAATAGTTGAGGTCTTAGTCATGGATATCTTCTACACAGGCACTGTATTTATGAGTACTTACCCAGGTAGGAGTCAAGGTGTTGTTTCACAAAGTAAAAACCACACTGAGGTTTTCTTCTTACCTTTTAAAAGCAAACTTACATGTTATCTGTAAATTTGTATGTTTTTTGTTTGTTTGTTTTTGAGACAGGTGTCTGACTATGTGTTAAGTAGGCCAAGCTGCCCTTGAACTCAGAGATCTGCCTGCTTTTTTCTAATGCTGGGATTGAAGATGTGTACTGTCATACCTAGGGAATTTGTAGTTTTTATGTCCCCCATGTCCTTCCTTCCTTCTGCGTGTAGAAGGACTATTCCCTGTTGCTAGCAGAGTGATGCTAGAAGGATGGGGAAAGACTGTCAGGAGAGTGTGGGGCACAGGGCCGGACGGTCAGGACCTTGGGAGCCCGGTGAGTTCACAGACCTGCTGCCTAGCCTGTAGTACATGGCATACTTAAGTGAGGAGAGGATAACTGTGGGCTGACTTGGTGCTTGCTGTCAAGTCTCAGAAGAAGACTTGAGCTTTTTTCTGTTAGGATGAGTTAGTGTTTCTGGCTCCTTGTGAGTCACCCCCACTGCTCCCAGTGTGTGTAGCCTTTAGAGTGCTACAGCTTCTTCAGAGTTTTCTGCAGTGGTGCTGCTACCCTTGTATTTTCCCCTTGGAAGGTAAGTTTAAAGATGCCAGCAACGTTCTGTCATTTGGATACAATTTTTGTTTTGAGGGATCTTGAAGGCAGTGGCTGTAGTGATTTGTGTAGCTTAATTGATGCCAGTGATGTGCTGGTGATAACTTACTTTTTTTTCTTCTGTTTACAGCTGTGATTGGGTTATTGTACCCCTGCATTGACAGGCATCTAGGAGAACCACATAAATTTAAGAGAGAGTGGTCCAGTGTTATGCGCTGCGTGGCGGTGTTCGTAGGTATCAACCATGCCAGTGCTGTATCCTTTATGAAACATGCAGTAATGAGGCAGCCTGCAACCCCCTATAGTCAACTCTGATTTTCTCAGTCACAACACAGTGCTGACCCAGTTGTTGAGACATGAGGGTAGCAAGTGTGAGGTTAGAGCAACGTGCAGAGCCTTGCTTAAGCTGGTTTTCAGTTCCATATAGGAACCCTGTTCATAACTACCAAATTCCTTACATAGAATTTTGTTAATTTAAAAGCAGGTACATTTTCAAAGCTCCCCGCACTTTTCTTTCTTCACTTAGGATTTGCAGGTAAGGACTGTAAGCATTTCAGGATGGGTCGGGACAGGATGGAACAGGAGTGGGTCAGGTATTTTGGCACTCGGGAGTCACAGAATACTGAGTGTTACACAGCTCAGGTGGAAAGGTATCCTGGAACTTGGGAGCCACTGGATAGTGAGTGTTACATACCTCAGGTGGAAAGGTATCCTGGAGCTCGGAGCCAGGGACCACCACAGGTTGCAGTAAGCTTAGCTGCTTACAGCCCAGCCTCAGGGAAGGGCTTCCCCAGTGTGTCCGCTCTGCTCTGGCAGGACAGGGTTTTCCAGCTGGGGATGTTCACCTACTGTAGCCAGTTTTGCTCAGTTCAGCTCTGCTCCCAGGGAGCTGAGAGCGGGGTGTAAACAACTCCGCTCTGCCAAGGGAAGGTTTCTGGGCAAGTGTTAAAGCCCTGCTCGCTCTGCTCTGCTCTACCCAGGGTCGCCTCTGCTCCGTTGCCACAAAAGATCTTCACCCAAAACTCATCCGAAGGGGTTTATTGGAAGGAAGCAGCTGGACCAGCCAAGCTGAACATACACAGGGTTTATACAGGGATTCTTGGGGGTGGGGAAGTTTTTCCAGGGTAGGGATTGGTCCAGTTTCAGTGCTGAGCTCAGATTGGCTAGAGCTCTGCTCGGGGATTGGTTAGTTTTCTGCACAGGATTATGGTCAGATTTGGCTCTGGTTTCAGAGCCAAAGTGTGTTTCTTTCTCTGGTCCTTTTTAGCCTTTTGGTTCCAATTTTAGGGCCAGGGTGCATTTCTTTCACTGACTCTGATTCCAGGGACAAAGTGTGTTCTTTTGGCACTGGTCTCAGGGTCAGGGTACATTTCTTTAGTTCTGGTTGCAGGGCCAAAGTGTGTTTCTTTGGCTCTGCTCACAGTGTGTTTCTTTGACTGGCCCTTTTCCCTACAAGGACCCAGATAGTTTTAGGTACTTTAAAGAAGTTATACTGACATTTTTTTCATTTTAATCAGCACCAAAAAGCACACCACCCACCCCAACCAACTTCTTTATAGGATAGGGTCTTCCTGTGCTGGCTAATACTACCCGGCCTTGACTTTTGACCCTTCTGCTTTAGCCTCTAGAGTGTTTTGATGCAGTTGTTTGTTTCAGGTTTTTGTTTCAACATTTCTGTTTTGTATTTTTCATTTTGAAACAATATGACCAACTTGTTAAAACTGTACAATCCAGTCAAGATCCTTGCCATTGATGTTCAGCCTTTCATCCTGACTTCTGATCTTCTTTCATTTTGATAATGTTTATTAAGTTTGTTCTTGGGTAGTTTCATACCTTTTATATACAGCTTACTCTGATTACTGTGACCCCATCTTCTCTTTCTCTCTCTTCTATTCGTATTGTCTCTCCCCCTACAAGGATTACCTGTGCGGCAGTGGGTTTGGAAGTACCCTTTGGAGCTTCTTAGTGTGTACACATCTGAAGAAGATGGCGCCCTCTTTCAGTCCTTCAGTAGCCGGTTGTTCAGCAGGGAGAGGTGGAGGTAGGACTCCATGAGCTCTCTCTATCCATGCTTGACTCTCAATAGGCCCATTGTAGGCAGCTGCCCCTGTGAAGTCTTTTCTGCATTAGTTGTGCCATGCCCAGAAGACACTGCCCTTTCCTCATCTTCAGGCTCTTTATATCCTTTCCACATCCCTTCTACATGACCTGTGAGCCTTGCAGGGACTAGTATTGTGTGGGAACAAGCACTCAATCATCCCTTATCCTTGGCACTTTTAGCAGCCGTCTGTCTCTATTTACCCCACATTCATGTCATTGCAAAAAGAGGCTTCTCTGATAAGGATGGGGGTAACATTTATCTATGAGTGTAAATGTACATATTTAGAAGATGGCATAGCACCATGACAACTTAACAATAGTAGCATCATCTCAAGGGCCTAAGTCATCCATAGCCTTGGGTTTGTTTCCTGGGTTTACAGTACCAGGAATAAAATACCTCTTGTGGACTGAGCTTAGAATATAAGAAGAGAGTGGTTGGTGCACCATAACAGTGACAGTACTCTGATACCTGTGCACATATCTTGCCTGGCAGGTTGGTATTGTAAATCATAGAACTCACAAATCAGTAAGATGCCTTTTCTCCCCCACCAACTGGTATAGCCCCTTCAGCTTTATGAAAGTTGGCCAGCAGGGGGAGGCTTTCAACTGAGTTGCAGCTTGATTTCTGCTCACCTTGTATTTATATATTACACCTTGTGTTATTTTCAACATTAGGTCTTATCACCAACTAGTTCTGGTAGGTAACCAAGAGGAATAGCAAGAGCCTGAATTGCTCTGGAAGCCTTGGGGTCTCCTTGGCCAGCAACTCCTCAGAAGTGTCTCCCACCCAGCACTAGGGTTTTCATTTAGTGGCCCTTGGCTCTCAGGACCAGTATTATCCAGGCATGCAGGATATCTCCCTTTTAATTCATTCTCGCTCTCCAACTTAAATCCTTAATTGGCTTACAGACTACTAAGCTTCTATATGACTTCCATACATCTTTCCCTGCTTCCCCTCACCCCAACTTTTCCATATGGGTGCTCTCTTGTCCTGCTTGCATAGCAGCCTCTTTACCCACTGAGCTGTCTCCCAGTCTCGTAATTGTCATTTCATTATATATATATCCCTTTCTTCACCTTTAAAAGCCTTGCATACAATATACATTTTTGGCTTTGTTCACTTTTCCCTTTGTTTATAAGTGAAATACTTGAACATAGCAATCTTTGCTGCCATGTCTACCCTTTAAAGAAAATAGAAAATGTTTACAGAGGCAGACTCCCACAGCTAAGCACTGAGCTGAACTCAAGAAATCCAGTGACAGAGAGGGAAGACTGATGACCAAAGGGGTTAAGACTGGGCTGGTTTAACCCCCAGAAACAGCTGACCTGACAAGGGTTAGCTCTTGAATCCCAGGCTGATGCCTGGGAATCCAGCATGGGACTGATCAAGACCCCCTGAATGTGGGTGTCAGTGAGGAGGCCTAGGTAATCTATTGAGCCTTGGGTAGTAGATCAGTTATTTATCCCGGGTATACAAATGGACTTTGGGCACCCATCCAACAATGTGAGGTGCACTCTCACCCTGGACTCTTGGGGGAGGGTCTAGGCCCTGCCCTGGATGAAATGACAGACTATGGATACCCCCATGGAGGGCCTGGGGAAAGGAGTAGAGATTGGGGAAGGTGGGATGGAGGTTTGGTGGACAGGTGTGGGAGGAAGGGAGGGACCTGGAATTGACATGTGAAGCAACCTTGTTTCTAATTTAAATTTAAAAATTAAAAAAATAAAAATAAAAGAATGTATAAAAAAAGAAAATGTTTACAAAATTTATAGCCAAGACTTTTTATATTAGGTTACTTAGACTTTGGAAAACCACAAGGTATCACTTTTAAAATTGATGTATTTGACTGATTTATCCTAAAAGCCTCTTATTCTTGTCTCCTGTGAATGTCTCTTGCACAGAGGTGCTGAGAACCTTGTGTTTAGAGTGTATATACAAGGACAGCTAAAAGAAGAGAGAAACTTGCCCAGATGAACTGTTAGTTTCTTGATAAATCAGCCACTCACAAGGACTGATCTTAAGAGAGTGGCATACGGCTGTCCTCAGAGGTCAAGGACTTGGCAAGCAGGGCATTTATATGCTGCTTTAGTGAGAATGTGGGAATGGTAGGGGGAAGTGTGGAATCCCTGGAATCAAGAAATGTTTTGGGGGGGGGCAAAGGAAGGACATTAGTACTGGCAAGGCCAGTTTGGTCAGATCTCTAGTCCAACAAGGAGCCAGTTATAGAGCCAAGGTGGAACCTTTGGAGCATAGAAAATGCCTTTTTAATGACACTCAGAATTAGTGTAATCCTTTAACCCCTGCCCAAAAAAATCAGAAAATTGAATTTGTAAAGCTTCATTCTGCTCAGAGATTTGTTTGAGTAAAAGGGGCCATATATTTGTGAATAGATGCTTAAGTGTGTGCCAGAAATAAAATATCGGAGCAAAGTGCCTTGCTAGAAAGTCACAGGAACCAGTATAGTATGGCAGGGGGGAAGATAATGTTCACTTCAAGGCTTTATCCTCAACAAATTAAAACCAGAGCAGTTGACATAATAGAAGGGATGCTATGTCCTTGGTGCTCTTGTTCTGAACTGCATTATTATAAAATGTGTCTGTCAGTAAATCACACAGCCAGTGTGGTACCCTGTTAAATAGCTGTCAGCTCTCCTATTTCCAAGTTCCTGTATATGATTTTCAAGTACTTCTAAACCTTTTTGAGTAGTATTATTGGTTTTCCTTTCTCTGTCTCTGTCTCTCTTTTTCTTTTTCGCTCTCTCCCTCATTCTTTCTTTTTCTTAACAAAAATGTGTTCTTTTAGTACTGCTATCCAAAGTGTACATTTACATATTAAGCCATAAAGACACTTCCTAAATAGTGCCTGACTTACAATTAGGAATGTGTATTGCCTTTTTTTTTCCCTAGATGGGTTACAAGAAGAAGGCAGGATCTGTTAATTAATGCCCATTGTGTTTGGTATTTAGACATAGTTTTACTTGCACCTAACGTCATGTGTTGTGATAGAAAGTTGAGGACACTCTCGAATCAAGTCCCTCGAGAATGGCCTCTCTCATTATAGAGAACTGAACAGTTTGTATCACCTGCTTCCTTGTTTCATGATGGCTCCTTAGCACTGGTCTCAGAAAGTAGACTTCGACAACAACTTCCAATTTTCCCTCACACTGGCTGCACTGTCAGTAGGACTGTGGTGGACTTTTGACAGATCTAGAAGTGGTTTTGGCCTTGGTGTTGGAATCGCTTTCTTAGCAACTGTTGTCACCCAACTGCTAGTCTACAATGGTGTTTATCAGTAAGTATTGTCTTCCTTGTTATCTGGGTGCTGTGTAAATCAGCAATAACTGCTTTCAGAATTGAGGATCTCAATGGGGTTAACCAGTTTAATGTATAGAAGTACTTACCCTCATTATGCTTGTCTTGAATACCCTTGTCCTTGCTCTGTGGCTTACTAAATTTTTCTATTATTCTAGATACACGTCTCCAGATTTTCTCTATGTCCGTTCTTGGTTGCCATGTATATTTTTTGCTGGAGGCATAACAATGGGAAACATTGGTCGTCAACTGGCAATGGTAAGCTGAGGCCCATGCAGTGTGTTAGTTGCCATCACTCAAGGGAAAGCATCAATAAAGACAGTGTTCTTTGAACTCTCTTTTGTACTTTCTTTGAAATAAATCATTTGGATGAATTTAATCTAAGGAGTATTAATATTTGAGGAACAATTGGAGAGAAAAGAAAAAATAGGTTATGGGTAGTGTGGTAGAATTTGTTGATCACATAGTGATATTTGATTTTTGTTGCTTTGTTTTCATTAGCTTACTGTTTTCTATTCCATCAACAAATAACTTTTTTTCCCTTGATATAAAGTCTCATGTAGTCCACCTTGTCTTGAACTGATTTGTGTAGCCTGGATGACCATGAATTTCTTTCTGGTCTTCCTGGTTCCACCTCTAGAGTACTGAAAGTATAGGCCTGCCCCACTACATTGGGATTATATGGTCCTGGAGATTGAACCCTGGGCATCTTTCATACTCAGCAAGCACTCTATCAAATGAGCCACAACTTCAGCCCCTAGTAAAAGAACAGTTTTAAAAATGAAAAGGGCATACTATTACAGTATTTATACATTAAGACTATCTCAAGCTGATCAAAATACCTGTTTTAGTTATGAATGGAAATGACACTGTGGTAACTCCAGTCGTGTGGCAAGAGTTACACAGTGACATTCAGACGCCAAAGCAGTAATTGCTCTCATTTGAACTTGACCAGCTGGGAGACCTGTAATTTACTTGCTGTTGTTTTGATATTCTGAGCACTCAGTTCTAACTCTGTGCATTTCCTTTTGTTTTTTCTTAATTTAAACTGTTCATTTTGGTAACTATAGTTTTAGAATATTGTTCTAATTTGGATCCTTTATGTTATAATCTATTTTTCTGTTAAATCATAGAGTGATTTGAAATAATGATTTGAATTCAGCATTGTCCTGAAGTTCATGGCTTGCCCTTGGCTGGTCTCTGAGCACAGAAGAAACACACTGTGTGTGCCCTTTGTATTACAGGGATTGCATACATCACTAGCTATTGTAATTTTCAGTATGGAAATTGTCTTTTGCTGTCCTCCACTGCTGTCTGTAGATTTTTACTTTGAGAATGCCACTGTGAAACTTTTAGTTCTTTGAGGAATAAAGTGAACACATATTAAAACATTCCTTTTTATACCTTTTTAATTTTTTTAGAAGTTGTAATTCACAAGTGATTTAAAAATCTGTTAACCTTTTGACCTTTTAATCTTTGCAGTATGAATGTAAAGTTATTCCTGAAAAATCTCATCAAGAATGAAGAAGACAAAATCTATCTTTACTCTAGGAAGCCATGAGAAAGCGGCGTGTATATGAAAGGCACACCAACGAAACCTCGGACTGTAAAATTGCAAGGATACAGTTTTTCCTTGATTGGTGTGTGTGTGTGTGTGTGTGTGTGTGTGTGTGTGTGTGTGTGTGTGTGTGTGTGTGTGTGTATGGCACACACGTTTCTGCAGTCTGTGATTGCTTCTGTAAATCAGTTACCAACCTTTCGGTATTTGATTTCAATAAATGTAAGATATATGTGCATTACATGAAAGATATGTTTATGAGTACATGAAATTTCTAAATTTTTTAAATATGCCATGCATTGTATCACAATGTTGATGTGCCAAACTATGCTATTACTATCATAGAGAATGAGAATGCTTTGAACAATTTAGAAATTTAGTGAAACAGAAGAAGAAATCTAAAAAAAAACCAAACAGAAAGCAAATGGGCAGCTGGTATTTCCCTCTCACTAACTGTCGTGCCTTTTCCTGTTTCTATTCAGCTGTATGCATTATGAGCATCCCACATGTGCTCTGTTTCTGTTGCTGTTGTTTCAGAAAGTTTAAATCCTAAATCTGGTAGATTACAATGAACTTCCAGAGTGGTGTTAAACCTGAGTTCCTGCAGGGATCCAAAGAATACTTTTCTATTTTGACAGACATTATCAGAGATGTATGTGATATCAGGGGAGGTTATGAACATTAAACTGCTTGGAGTCTAAATTTGGAAAAACATCAATAACTAAAAATTAGGGGATTTGACTGCATAAATGTGTTTGAGGAATACTATGTGGCTTTCTCTCTGCCACAGAAACCAAAGTGATATTAGTTATTATTTGTTACTGAACCCACTGCTTTAGCACATGGATGATTCAGGAACACCAGGCAGATCACAGAGAAGGTGCTGAACTATTGGGTTCTAGAAAGCAGGCCATGCTGGTGGGGCTGAGCCATGCGACTGACTAGCTCTGGCAGGCCTGAGTTTGTTGCCTTCATAAGTGCAGTCTGAGGATGGTGTGTGCTGATGTCTACTGCTGAATGGTCCCGTACTTGGAGAATGAATCGAGAGAGCACCTCGTAGAGCTTCCAGGCACATCTCATTAACAACTCCTGCCATTTACTTATGGTTTAAGTATATCAGCTGACTTTCTACTTGCTTTGCTTTTCTGAAATTGTTACTTATCTGGCACACAAGGGTAAATTCTTCTGAGTGCTGTGATGTGCGTGTGCTTATGTGCTGACCGAGAGAAAATGTATACATATTTCTGTGTGTGCATGTGCCCATGCTTTCCTACAGTGTCAAGTAGATATTTTCAGTTTTTTCTTTTAAAGCAATGCTGAAATCTTGTACTCCAGGGTGTAATGTGCTTTGTGTTCTCAGGCTAAGAGTGTGAAGATCCCAAGAGTACTCCCTCCGTGTGGAATATGTGTTCGCAAGCCTAATGCTAGGTGTGGCGAACACACTATCATTTATTATTCTGTCTTTCAGATGTTATTCATTTAGAAAAAATAAGGTATATTTTTAGAATCAAATTTGTAAACACTATAAAATCTTTAATAAGTTATAAGGTCTATGATATGTTTACTTTGAAAATTGCTGTTGAAAGCAAGATGTATTAAATATGTAATTATCATCATGTGTGAGTCCTTTTTTCTTCATGATAAATATTAAAATATGAACTAACTGTAGGCTAGTCATATAAAATTAATACAGGTGGTTGAATATGCTAAGAAATGGTGAAAGAAAACTCAACGAATCTATTGGGATAGAAGGGTTGTCAAATGAAAATGATAAGAAAAGATGATTTTGGCAAAAATAAAATAGGTTTTTAGTATTTTGATAACCATATAAACCTTTTTGCAGTTAGCAATCTGGTAAGTCTTGTCAATGGTATGTCTCTTCTCATTATTTGAACTTTTAGGAGTTTGGGCCTCTGAAAACAGAGACTGAATTCCAAGAAAGCAGTAAAAACTCCCTAGTAAGAGTCCTGCTGATACTTCATGAAGTCAGCTTTCTCCTACCCTTTCATGGGTTCTGAACTCAGGATGTCTGGCTGTGAGGCAAGTGCCTCCCCTGCTGAGCCATTGTGATAGATAACCCTGCTAACTCTTTGCTTGTGCCTGTTAGTTTACACTGAGCCCCATGTCCCTCTACTGAAGGTAATGTAGACATTTCATGCATCTTGTCTTCTATGGGTGAGATGCAGACTGGGTGCTTCCGCACTCATGTTTGGCTCCTTTCCCTGAAGGGTATGTTCTGCGTGAGGCAGTGCTCTGATGCACTGTGTAGTAGCTTCTGAGCCCCACATGCCTGAAAAGCCCTTACCAGGCTTTGGAGTTCTGGATCCACCTGTTCCTCCTTTCTCCTTTGGCACTTTGTGTGTTTGGGAGTATGCCAATGTATGCCACAGCTTGCAGGAATCAACTCTCTCCTTTCACCATGTGGGTCCAGGGGATCATACTTGGGTGTCAGCCTTGCTGGCAAGCAGGTTTGTCCTGCTGAGTCATGTCACTGGCCCCTCCCTTTGAAGCTTTTCAACCTCAACCGTGTCTTCTGTTGTCCGATGCTGCAGAAGATGAAGGTGCTGGTGCTGTCTGTGTAATTCTTGCTTTGTAGGCAGCCTGCTCACGTCACTCTGGTTGTTTTAACTGGATTTTACCCTCCAGCGCCCCCCCCCCCCCAGTTTATTCCGTCTAACTAAGGATTCAGTGTGCAATTTCAGTCTGTGTGTCTATGTCTTTAATTCTGGAAAATTCTTTTCTCCTCATTTTTCTTGAAGTTTCAAGTAGCCTAAGCGGGCCTTGAATTTTCTATGTAGCCAAGGATGCCTTGAGCTTCTGATCCTTCTGTAGGTATGTGCAAGTGCTGTGTTTAGCATTCACCACACCTCATTTCCAGGGTGCTTGGGGAAAGAGGTAGATGATATTTTCTTAAGCCTAGAGAGGCCTGCAGGAAGGCAGGTAGGGAGTTGGTTGTGACGTGCTGAGACTGAGGTTTGTAAGGGATACTCGGAGAAGTGCAGACATTGGTGTTTAGGTGACTGCATGTGACTAAGTTGTCACCAGTGCATAACAGTAATTAAGGAGGCTGTGGGAATGGATGGGATTACCTTGGGGGGGGCATTCTAGGATGTGGGAAGAGAAGCTGGAGAAAGAAATGTCCTCTGGAGAAGTGCCTTGATGGAGTTACCGTGGAAGTTTTGAGGCAGTGTACAGCAGGCTTGGCATTGAGAAGGATTAATCTCGGAGATAAAAGTGCTAGCTGATTTTTCTTTGTAGAAAACAATCTTTCTAATGTGTTACATCTCTCTGTGATGTGTCCACATGTGGAGGTAAGAAGACAACCTTGAGTATACTGTCTCAGGAGTCATCCTCCCCCCCCCTTTTTTTTAAGTTAGGGTCTCTCATTCACCTGGAACTTTCCTGGAAAGCTAGGCTGGCTGGTCATTGAGCTCAGGGACCTACTCATCTTTCTCACCAGAACTGGAATCAAGCACACACTACTATTCCTGGATGCTTGTTATATGGCCACTCTGGATCCAAGTTATGGCAAGCTCTTTACTAACTGAACCACCTCCCAGGTCCCTACTGTGTTATATCTTGGTAGTGCTTATCTGTGAGTCCAGTATTCAGGAGGCTGAGGCAGTCCAAACTCTACAGGAAGTACCTGCCTTAAATAAATAAGCAAATAAGCCAAAAAGAAAATATTTCACATACACTAATGCCATCGAGAAAACCTCATAGTCTGGGTCACTGTTGGGAGTGAGGAGATGGGCAGGCAGCAAGAGAACTTTGGAGTTTGGGGATACACCTATAAATAGAGATGGGAATGGACAAGAAACAAAGGAACAGTTGTCAGCCCATGTTGTCAAGGTTGTTAAATGCAGGTCACTGGTGCTAGAGTCAGTGGGTATGGTTGGGCCATGTGTGGATGGGCTTAATAGCTGAGGAATTTAAACCACATGAAAGTAGGTTTGCTATTGTTGATATTCGTGGGTCAGCTTGACACCAGCCTATGTGAAAGATAAATGGAGGGCCCTAAGGACAGATCAAGAGGGATATGATAGGATCGAGGCAAATTGGGGGAAGAAGGTCTGAGCGCTGAGGGAATAGGGTGAAGTCAAGATTGCAAATCTGAAGATTTATAGTCTTGTGTAGGCATTCATCTTCATTGTCAAGTTGATTTGATTTGGAATCACCTATGAGGCAGGGTTTTGGCCTGTGAGAGTGTTTCTGGAGAGTAATATCAGTAGAACTGTCTCACAGCTAGGATATAGGACTGAATAAAAAGGAAAAAATAAAGGTAGGTACCACTATGTATCTCTCTGCTTCTAGACTGGGGATGCCAAGTGACCAGCTATCCCAAGCTCCTGCAACTGTAAGACCTTCATGTCATGATGGTCTATGCTTTGAAGTCAATAAGCCCAACCATAAGGCACTTGGTTACAACGATGAGAAACAACTCATACACCTTGTTTTAGAAGACAGCTTGTGGGGCTGCAGGCAGACAGGAACTCTTGGAATGTTTCCAGATCTTGATGAGGTTCAGGAGATGACTGAAGCAATTGTGTACTCATTTCACTGGAGTAGGTGGAGGGGAACATCAGTGGACACACACAAGGGTGAGATGTTTATCCTGACAGACATAATGCCTGGGATGGCCTCCGATCAGATGCAAAGAAAGGTACTCATGTCTTCCTTTGTCAATGAGTGAAGTTATTATCCCTGTTTACATGGGATTTTAACCAGGGTCCTTTACATCATTGTCTATTTACTTTGTAAGCTCTTTATCATTATCCTGGTTGTCCTGATTTCCTTTCTGTTGTGAAACCCCGACCTGAAGCTTAGGGGAGGAAAAGCTGTATTTGGCTTAAGCTTCCAGGTGACAGTCCATCTTTGAGAGAATTCTTGGCAGGAATCAAGCAAGAACTTGGAGACAGAAACCATGGAGTTGAAAGGCACTTGCTTCCAAGCTCATACTTGCCTAGCTTTCTTATTCAACCCAGGACCACCTGCCTAGGTATGGTACCGCCCACAGTGGGTTGAGCCCCCTACATCAGTTTAGACAGTACCCTCAGACATGCCCATAGGTCAGTCTGATCTATGCAGTCCCTCAACCCAGGCTTTCCTCTCAGAAGACTCTAGGTCATGTCAGGTTGATAAAGCCACAGGACAAAGGTATCATGAAAAGAAAAAAATCTACTTGAGTTGTCTTTTAATCCTGTTGACTTTTTTTCCTGTCTTTGCTCCTGATATTCGTTATTATCTCAGTTTCTTTTCCTTATGAAAGGCCTGTGGAGAGGGCTGGGGCATAATAGCTCAATCGCCTGACACACACCTATCATCCCAGCACTCAGGAGGTGGAGAGGATCAACTGTATAACAACTCTGAAGCTGTCTGGGCCACATGAGACCCTGCCTCAAGCCAAAACAGCCCCAATTCTCTCTCTCTCTCTCTCTCTCTCTCTCTCTCTCTCTCTCTCTCTCTCTCTCTCTCTCTCTCTCTCTCTCTGTCTCTTTGAACCATGTAATCCCAAAACTATCTTTTTACTTTGGGCTGGTCTCAACTGCCTGCCTCTGTCCCCTGAGTCTGAGATTGTATGCCAGCAAGCACAAGAGTCCCTATTTTTGAAGAAGGTAGGGTATTCCCTATTTTTGAAGAAGGTAGGGTATTCCCTATTTTTGAAGAAGGTAGGGTATTCCATTCCTTAACTTCAGAGGATGTCAATTCTGAAGTCTTTTAGGAGATAGGAAGTGCAGTGGTTGTTGTTTTGAGATAAGCCTTATTATCTATCTCTGAGTAGCCTGGAATTTGGGTGGTTCAGACTGACTTTGTATTGAAGTCGATCCCCCTGCCTCAGACCCCTGAGTGCTGATATTATAGGAGTGAACTACCATATCTGTATTCTAAAATTTCAGTCTTCTGAAGTGGCATTGCTATACAGGACCTGATGATCTGACCACCAGCCAGCCTCTGATGTGGGCAACCTTGGGTGACCTGCTACCCTTTAGAGATGAATGCCACTCACCACTCACATAAGGCAAATTCTGGCTTGTTTTTGCTCACCTGGCGTTAGGAAAGAGGAAGGTGTGGTAGGATTGGCTAGCCTGGATTCTTCCTCATGACCAGGAAGGCCAGTCACCCTCTTCATATTTGGATACCAGCTGCCTCTGGACTTAGAAGATCCCAGGTTCTTTTAGCAGTTTTCCCCATGGATATATTGAGACACTGTTTCCCTGTGATTGTGGTTTTTCTTTTCAAGAAATTCTCACAGGTTCTCATCCAAGGTACTTCTTTTACAGTGAAGATGCAAATTCTTTGTTGTTTTTCGAGACAGAGTTTTTCTGTGTAGCTTGGGAGATCTGCCTGCCTCTGCCTCCTGAGTGCTGGAATTAAAGGCATGCACCTCCACCTTTAAAAAACTTTTATTGTTCTTGTGTCTATGGTTTCCACTAGGAGGGGAGGAGCTATTTCTTGCCTCCTCCTCTGACCTGACTGAACCTTACCTACGTGTGTGTGTGTGTGTGTGTGTACATGTGTATGTGTGTTCATGTATCTCTGTGGTATGATGCTAGGAATTAATTTCATATGAGGCAAGGACTTTACTACTAAAGTACACCCCTGACTCTCTCATCACTTTTCTTATACCATAATACATTGCTGTCTCTTATCATTTCCCTTTACAATTAAAAAACTCTTAAAATTATTACGATCGCTCTATTGTGTGTGTGTTGTGTGGACATGTGTGTCGTGGCAGGCAGGTAAATATCAGAGGAAACCTAGCAGCTGCTTCTCTCCCTTTCTTTGTGGTGCCAAGGATCAGACTCACATCATAAGGCAACGAATGCCGAATGCCCATGTCCAGGCATCCATTTCACAGGCGCTCCGTTTCTATTTTGTTAAAAAGATGGGACATATTGGTTAAATCAGTGATTTCTTACTGGGTCTCAAGAAAAGTAGATGCAGAGGTATTTCCCTGTTCAAAATACATGTACCCGGAGTTCCTTGCCAGCAAGTGCCCCAGCGTCTGCTCCTGTGTGCCTTGCTTCCTTTATCACTGATGCGATCTGGAGAACCTGTCATCTTTCTGTGATTTACAAGATAGACTTCCTCCTGGCATGTCAACAGCTCTGAAGACAACGTTGTTAGGTATCAGCTTTGGCAGATAGGATAGATAATGGCGTGCCGTGGAAAGGCTAGGCTATTGATGAGCCTGGTGTCAAAACTGATTGCCACATACAGGCGATTTTTTCCCCCTTCACCATTTCACTGCTTTTGTTTCTGTGGGGATTGTCACGAACAAGGGCAGCTCTGGCTCCAAATCAAAACTATTATGACAACTGTGTTCCTTTCTGCTTCCTCATGGCAGGATATGTAGCTGTCCATCGTTTTGTGTTTTCCCTGAAGGTGGGCTTTAAAAGTGATCGGCACTTGGGAAGCACTGTCATTGAAAACTAGTGTGTGTGTTTGCACATGCTGGTGTGCTTATAGATATCTGCAGTGCATGTGGAAGCCAGAGGATGACTTTGGGTGTGGTTGCTCAGGGGCTGTGCACCTTGATTGTTATTTATTTTCTTTTCTGGTTTGTTTTTGAGGCAGGACCTCTCACTGGCCTGGAACTTGCTATGCAAGCTCAGCTGATGGACCAGCTAGCCTCATAGCACCTGACTTTGCTGCCACAGAGCTGGGGTTGCAAGGATGCACCACCATACCTGACCTTTTATGTAGGTCCCAGGATCAGCTGGAAAGCAAGCCCGTTACTAACCAAACTATCTCCAGTCTTTTTGGAGAAGGAAGGAGGGTGGTATGTTTTTTGGGGGGTATGTCTGGCAGTAGTGGGAGAGTAGACTTGGGGTGGATATGATCAAGAAACACATATTGTAAACACGTACGCATTGTCAAACAATAAGAAGATATTAAGATGTTTTGGAGTACTGCTCTGAAAGCAGTACATTTTTAGTGCTACTGAGCTTCCTTGGGGTTGTTTCATTCCCAAGCTCACCTCTCTTTCAGGAACACTTCTTGAGGAACCTTGGACAGACTGTGGTCATTGACCAACAACACCTTGTGATCAGTCATGGAGGAGACAAAGGAAAGAAAGAGGCTGAGTGCTGAATCTGTTTGTCTAGAAGTTTCTGCAAGTACGCTCCCTGGGTGCGTCTGCCACGGAACACAGCTGATCTTGTCCCCCCCACTACCTCCCCCAGTCATCACATGCCACTCACAGATCTGCTGGGAACGTCTGTCTGCTCGTCAAAGTGTGACAGTGGTGGCTCCCTTGGAATCTTTCTGCTTGTACAAAAACTTGCTGTCTTACAGCAGGACACGGCAGTAGAACACAGGACCATTCTGTCACCTTCGGTCAGCTGGGTACATCTCTGCACAATTTCTACCTGCGTGATCTGGGAATCTGTAGACAGTGTGTTTAAAATGAGACTCAAAGGGGTTGACAATAGGTCAAGGGCATGGCTATGTTGGTAAAGTGTTTGCCCGGTAAGACTGCGAACCTGAGCTTGATCAAGTGAATTCATGCACAAAAATCTGGGGGTGCTGGGGGAATGGAGAATGGATCGACCATGAAGAATGTTTGCTGCTCTACTGGAGGACTTGAGCTAAATTGCAAGCATCTATATCCAGTGGCTCACAACTGCCTATAACTTCAGCTCCAGGGTATCTGACATCCTTGTTTGCCCTCCATAGGTATTTACACATATTACCTATGGCATGTACACACACACACACACACACACACACACACAATTACTGTCAATAAGGACTGACATTGGTGGCTTTTCCAGTAGCCCCAGACCTCATGTGTGTCAAGATCATGCATGTCTAAGAAAAAACAATTCCATGCATACTGAAACAAAGCTTTCCAGAATATATGTAAAACCTATCCCAATGGTGAGTCAGGTTGAGTCTGTTTTTTCCCCCAGGGGAAAATAAATAGTGGAAAATGTTTGATATATTTATTTGACTTTCCAAAAGGCAATTTGCTTTCAAGACATAGACTGGCTGGGATGAAAAGAAACCGTGCTTCAGGGGTTGGGAGATGGCTCAGTTGGTAAAGTGCTCGTCTTACAAGCACAAGGACCTGAGTTCAGTACTCTGAATCCACATAAGCTAGAAGCAGAGATGTGAGTTTGGAATTCCAGTGCTGGAGAAGTGGAAACAGGTGGATCCCTCCAGCTTATTGGCCATTCAGCCTAACCTACTGGAGAGTTCAAGGTCATGGAGAGAGCATTTCTCAAAAGTTCTGACTCACAGTATGAGGCTACCCCATGCAAAGGTGTGGAGAAATGACCTTTTGACCATTCTCTGCTGAGCCCAGAAGCAACATGTTGCCTTTCTGCTTCACACATTGGTTCATCCTGCAGCCTTGATGAGCAGCATGTAGATGTGTGACCTTTCCCTCAGAGAGTGAACAGCCAGATACAGTGACCACTCTGAATGCCCCAAGCTACTGGTGCAAAGAAGTAGCCTTCTGTTTTCATTAGAACGTTCTCTCTTCATAACACATGCTAAGCATATCTATAAGGAAATATAATGCTGGGACTCTGAACTCTGGTTCTCATGCTTACTGAATAAGCTCTTTCCAGCCTGATTGACACCCTAGTCCGGGTCCATGGTTTTTAATGATGGAGTAGGAGTTCAGACCCTCATCTGACTCCAAGGGCTGGGGATCTTCTTGTCAGTCTGCTGAGAGTCTTTCAGCAGTTCTGACCAATAATGAACTGTACCCAGTTTCTTATTTAATCACTGGTAATGACTAGCTTGACACACTTGTCATTGTTGACATGAAAGCAACCCAAGATTTTCTGTAGAAAAATGAGGGTGAGTGGGCAAAGAGGCTCAGGGGGCAAAAACATCTGACAACCCGAGTTAGATTCCTGGTTCCATGGTGAAGGGAGACAATCAAATCCTACAAGACGCCTATGACCTTTACATGTGCCTTAGCATGTGCACAGCCACATGTGTGCCTTAGCATGTGCACACCCACATGTGGGCCTTAGCATGTGCACATCCGCATGTGTGCCTTAGCATGTGCACACCTGCATGTGTGCCTTAGCATGCACGCATCCACATGTGTGCCTTAGCATGTGCACACCCACATGTGGGCCTTAGCATGTGCACGTCTGTGCACATCAAACACACACACACACACACCATACACAATAATAATACAAGTAAAAGCCTTTGTGGACACCTTAAGTGGACCATTGCTTGAATGTGAAGTGTCTCCAGGCTCACGTGTTTGAACACTTCATTGCCATGTGTTTGGGAAAATCACAGAAACTTCAGAAAACAGAATCTAGCTGGAGAAAAGTGGGTTACTGGGAATGGATCTTGAGATTCATAGGCTAGCACCACTTCCTGACTGTGGTTGCAACGTGACCTCACCCTCCTGTTGCCATTCTTTCTCCACCACTATGGGCTATCCCCTCAATCTGTGAGCCAAAATAAACTCCGCAAGCTGCAACAAAGACAAGAGTTACTAACTTAGATGGATTCCTCCATTGTGTAACCTGGTTTCTTTGAGACGTTAGTAAGTGTTCCCAGAGGCCTGTGGCTTCCTCTTCCGCTGACTACCTCAGCTTGGACTTCAGGCCTCTTTCCAAGGCAGAGTTTCCACTGCAATTTCCACAGATCTGGGTCATCCCAAACAAGACTCTTACAGAATAATGAGGAGAATTTTAACAGTTTTTATTTCTGACTTTTTCAAAAGGTCTGCTCTGAGAGAAACTTGTATGAATTATTGTATTGGGTGGCAGAGTTTCGTATATGACCTGTATGACATAAGTGTCAGTCCTAAGGGAGTCACAAGGCTAGGTAGTATATACGAACAGAGGAAGACAGAGTGTCCCTGGCCTTAATGAACCTCCCTGTCAGAGAGGGAATGTTTTTAATTTAGAGGAAAAAAGTGCACAGCACATAAATCAGATCACCTTGTGATGATACCATTAGTCCATCATAGATTATGTTCAACCCTCTGAGTATCATTAGTAGAAGACTTTGGGGACTGAACTCCTTTGTGAGTTTGTAGGCACGGATCGGATAACAGATCCTGGGAAATGGGGTAGACAGGCATAGTGAACACAGCAGACAGAGAAAGTGTGGGACATTGATCTTAAGACAGAGGGACTGACTGCTCTTGGCATTTTAAATGGGTCTTGTGGAGCTGGAGAGACGGCTTAGCAGTTAAGAGCCCTTGCTACTAGGGCAGAGGACCTGAGTGCAGTCCCCAGAACTTGCATCATGTGGTTCCAACTGCCTGAAACTCCAGCTCCAGGGGAGCCGATGTCCTCTTCGAGTCACCAAGGACACCTGCACTCATACACAAATGTGCAGACATATACATAATTAAAATAAAGTAAATTTTTAAAAATGCTATTGCAAAATCTATAAGCATCACATGTGACTGCATTAGTATGGTACACAATTGCCAATGGGGGTGACTTTCTGGAGGCATGCAATTGAGACTGCCTTGGTTCCAACAGTTCATGGCTCTCACATTAGCAATGCCATGATTTCATTGGAAAACTGCACTCTGATACTGATTGTGATCCAGGGTGTGGTAGAGAAAGCCAGAAAGAGAGTCAGGAGAAACCACTTGAATTCTGCATAAGTTCCTTACAGTTTGGGCAAATCCTTCCAGTGATCTGCATACTATATAGATATATATACACACACATATATACACATAAAATATATTATACATTATATGTCTTATATAAAATATAATAAGTTATATAATATATATAATCACCTCGGTGTGTGTGTGTGTGTGTGTGTGTGTGTGTGTGCGTATGTGTATCCTTGCCACAGTATGACTCTGGAGGTCAAAGGACAATTTATGGGAGTTGGATCTCTCCTTTATCATGTGAGTCCCAGGGACAGAACTCAAGTCCTCAGTCTTGATGGCACTTTTCCTGAAGCATCTTGCCCCGCACCCTTAAATTCTGTCTAAGCAAGGAGAAGTCTAGGGTAGTGATCCACACACAGGGTCTGCTGACTACACTGCATGCATCTTGGGCTGGGTTCCTTGACAGGTAACAGGTTCCTCAGGAGGGAGGTCAGGAACCTTGTCAGCATCCTTGCCTGACTCGGTCTGGGGCTACTGTCCGCTGAGGGATACCCAGGTGGGGGTGCCACAAGAAGGAGAGAGACCACCAGAAGGAGGAAAGGGATCAGAGACATGAGATGGATTCTGTCCTTTTATTTTCCCCTTGGGATAGCAGTAGTTCCCTTACCTGTGTCACCGTCCAGGAGGGCGTTTTCCAGAAGGAGGAGTTATGTTTTAATTAGTTACCAGGCACCTGGCTTCTGACACTTCAGCTCCTTTCCAGGGACCTCATCGTCTCGAATTATTCTTGCCCATGTCCTCCGCTTGCTTGTGCCTTTCATGTGAATCAGAAGGCAGCCAGTGAGCCTCCTGGAAATCCTATTACCCAGACATCAGGATATTAATTGTCGAGCTCTCCCCAACGGTTTCACAAGTACTGAAAAAGTATTTCTCCTTCAATAGTGTCTTGTCAAAATGCCAGGCTCAGTTTGTTTTCGACATTCTCTGTTACCTTAAATAATAGTCTTGCTTCTGTCAGAGCGAATGTTGACTTGAAGCTGCTTGGAGAACATTTCTCAACCCCAGCTGTAACAGTGAGACCCGGGGCTTGACAGATCTTTCTCTTGCTTGCCCAAGGCAACTGAGCATAAGGGTCATGGTATCCGCTCTTTTAAGCCTGAGAACATGTCAGATGGCTATACACCATGTAAAACCTTAGATCCAGTTGTGTGTGCAGCAGATCAGAAACACAGGCACAAGCACACATACCCACACACCCAAGTTAGGACTCCAGAAGTTCTGTCATCCTAGAATTGACATAAATCAGTGAAACGCTATCCCATTTGCAAAAACCTCAAATCTGGCTGTTCTGCCTTGGTAAAGCTCTAGCAGTTAGAATGATCTACTTAATTACAGCTCTCTTTAAAGTCAATAAGCATTTTTATTGTTTCTGTATTTGCAACAGAGCAAAACCCGTGCATCACCCATCTAGCTGTGGGCTCCTGCCTGCCATCTGTCAGGGAACGCCTGGCTCTTCATACCTGGTGCTTTCCTGAACAACTCCTGTCTGGGGGAATTTTTTTGTTTCTTCTCTTTCCCACTTGTGTGTGAAGGCATTTTCTGAATTTTTCCTTTAGCACCTTTCAGATGGGTAGGTAGAGCCTGCCTTCTAAAGATTTGGCATTTATGAGGTCAGAGGGAGGGAAGGCAAGACAAAAAAATGAGCAGAAAAAATAAGGATGGTAGAAGAACCCTATGGAATTCCATGGGAACTGGCATTGTTTGTGTGTGAAGGGGCTGAGAAACGCACACTTGGGGTCAAAATAAATACTGAAGGAATGGTGAATTGCATAAGCCAGCTTTGGGCTTATAGAAGAATAGAAGCATGTCAACCACCAGGTCAGCTTGACTTTGAGCTTTATTTATGGACTCTGGATTATAAATCTAAGGGATATGTGTGACCTGAAATACACTTTCCTAGAGCCAGGCCTCGCAACTCAGTTCTGAGTATTCAAATTCAGTCCTCATGCTTGTGCAGCAAGTTCTGGGAAGAGGGAGGAGACACACATCACCCTACTCCCTGTTTCAGGTGGCGGCAGGTTTTCTGCTGAGATGAGCAGTTTTCTTCAACTTGAAGATGCAATTATCCCATAATACTTGCCTGACACAAACAGTGGAGTGGTAGCGCTGAAAGTATGTCTGACACTCATCCAGGACAGCTCCTACTAGTAACTTTACAACGGGGGAACAAAGAACACACGTGGGTGCAGCACTTGTCTCAAGGCACAGGCAGAATCCAACATTTAAATTGCTTGACTAGGGCACTGACATTTCTATTCATGCTGGGGCGGTGGTTCAGTGGGTAGAGCCTAGCATTCAGGAAGCCCTGGGATCCATCCCCAGCGCTGAATACACTTGGATGGGTGTAATGCTGTTATGTTTGCCATCCCAGGGCTCCAGAGGTTCAAGCAAAGTATCAAGAGTTCAAGGTCAGCCCCGGCTGCATAGCAATTTGTAAGTCAGCTTGATGTAGATGAAACTCTGTGTTGCTGAGTCTGATGGCTTGAGTTCTATCTGTGGGACCCACATGGTAGACAGAGAGAACTGACTCCCACAAATTGTCCTTTGACCTCTGCATTTGCACTGGGGTGTCCACAAGTGCTCTCACACTTAACAAATTAATTAATTAACTAATTAGCTGCATTATAAAGATATAGCAAACAACAACAAAAGCACCCCAAAACAAAACAAATAAAAATAACTAAAACCCCCAACAGTTCAGCTCATCAAGGATAGAGATTAATTTTCAAGCTATGCAAGGCTTACTTACGGCAATGCGCCGTATGTAAACAAGTGGTAGGGAATAGGCTTCTCTTGGTACTTGTAAGGACTTCTATTGGAAAGGACAGCGATGCTGTCTTCAGAGAAAAATAAGACCACTGACTGTTTTACATGTACGAATTCCTTTTACGTCAATAAAATATGCCATAAAGATTGCTGTTTACAACTATAAAGCCATTATCTTACCTGTGAAAACAGAGTTAGGGAGGTTATGCATAAGCTGCTGAGATGCCACAATGAAGATGCTCAGCTGGGCCCTCGAATTCTTCCCAGGATGCTTCTGTACTGACTGTGGGTACCAACACAGGAATCTGACGTATTCTGGTTTATGACTGAACAACACTTGATGTGGAGTTTGACTATGTACACAGATGTCATGAGCTTACGTCTTTTACACAAGTTTTAAAGTCTCACTAGGACAATGAGCAGCTTCAGCAGTGTAATTTTTGGTTCTGTGTCTGAGGGCTCCTGTTTTGTGTTGTGGTGTGAGTTGAATACCTTAAGATGTAAGGGGCAAGATCATTTGTATAGTGACTTTATTGCATTATTGATTTCATTCATTCATTCATTTATTCTCTTGGTGTCCAGTTCACACATTACATTTTCCTGTGGAGGTCATAAGACCACCTGTGCTCAGAAGACAATCTGCGTAATTCAGTTTTCTCTTCTACCATGTGGGTCCTGGGAATGGAACTCAGGTCATTGGGCTTGGCGACAAGTGCCACCAACTGAGCCATCGTCCAGGCACACATTGTGATCTTAAATTAGAGTAGAGATATTTCTAAATCAATAGTTGAGTTAGATAGGGCTGGGGAAATGGCCCTTGCAAGCATGAGGCCCTGAGTTCAATCCTTTAGAGCCCATGTGAAATGGTTGGACATGGTGATCCTTGCCTATCCTCCAAGTGCTTGAGAGGCAGGGTCTCTGCAGTTTGCTGGCTAGCCATCTAGAAAATTGGGATGCTCCAGGTCACAGTGAGAGACCCTGTATCAGAAATCAAGGAAGATGGCACCAAAGGAATAAGAAGATTGTCCTCTGGCTTATACATGCACGGGCATACAGAAGTGAGAGTGCACACACACACACACACACACACACACACACACACACACACACGATGTAACAGATATAAAGCTCACTCTGACAGATATACCTGTACTTTGGCTTAAGCATGGACTTCAAAGTCACTCAGCTGCTTTCACTTGGGGTGTGTGTGTGTGTGTGTGTGTGTGTGTGTGTGTAAGACACTGGTGAACCTTCAGTGTCTTTCCTCAAAAGCTGTCCACCTTGTGTTTTTGAGACACTGGCCTGGGGCTTGCCAGTTGGTCTAGTCTGACTGACAATGGAACTCCAGGATCCACCTGTTTCTGCCTCCTTTACTGCTGGGATTACAAACAGAAACCAGCAAGCGTGGCTTTTGTTCGTGAGTGCTGGCTGGCAAACCCAGGCCCTCATGCTTACTGCAAGTGTTTCCCTGAGCCATCTCCCAGCACCCCTGAAGTGTTTTACTTTTCAGATTGAAGTTAGCATAGTATAAGGACCTAAAGTACTGGCATGTCCCCAAAGAGCACACTTATGAGACAGACCTGTCATTTACTCAAGTTCTATCACATTTGCATATTTAAAAACCACAAGTAGGAACTATGAAGTGATTTCTGCATATTTTGATACTTTACATTTTAACTTCTGCGGCCTCACTGAAGACAGGACAAAAATGATTATACTAATTGTCAGATCAAGAGCTGTAATTGGAGAGGCCAAATATGTTTGCCTCCTCCCTCTGCTCCAGCCCTTGCCCTGGAAAGAACTCTACAAACACTCTTAACCTCTACCCTCCCCTGAGAGCACGCCCTTCCTAATTAGGTCACACAGGAACTAAAGCTGATGTCCCTTGGAGGCCAAGGGCTGGCTCAATAGTAACCCCATACTGACAGCTACCAATAAGCTTAGAAGCGACTTTTGCTGGAGTCTGCTGACCCCTCACTTGGACTCATGGGTGGCTGGACACGGGAGACAATCCTGGCCCCTCTGCCTTCATTCTGTGACTGTTGTCTCTGTCAGTTTGGCAGAAGGTCAGCATTCGAGTTTCATGTCTGTTTCTATGATAAAATACCCAGACAAGGAACAAATATAAGTGAGAAGGGTTTATTCAGCACACAGTTCACAGGTGACACTCCATCATTGTGGGGAAATTAAGGCAGGAACTCAAGCAGCTTGTCACCTCACCTTCACAGCCAAAACCTGAGAAGAATGAACAAATGCCTGCTAGTGCTCAGCTTCTCTTCCCTGTCCTACACTCCAGGGTCCAGTCAGTGAAATGGCTCCACCGGCATTCAGGGTAGGCGTTCTCACCTCAGTTAACCCAGACATGACCACAAGCCAACCTGATCTAGATGATTCTTGATTTAGAGTCTTCCCAGGTCATCCTAGCTTGTGTCAAGTTGACAATTAAAGGTGACCAGCTAGCTAGGTCATTGCTCTTTACCTTCCCTCTGAGTCATTTTGGGTTCCTGGAACTGCTAATCCTGACTCCCCACCTCTCTGACAAAGGTAACCATCCCAGAGTGTAAGACTGCATACCCTGGAACAGAAGTAAACATCTATCTTTAATTTTTTTCTAAAAAAAAAAAACAACTGGTGTGTGTGTGTGTGTGTGTGCGTGCGTGCGTGCGTGCGTGCGTGCGTGCGTGTGTGTGTGTGTGTGTGTGTGTGTGTTTCCTGTACACATGTGCTTGTAGAGTCAGAGGCTGATGTAAGGTTACTTCTTCAGTCACTTTCCACCTTATTGTTTGAGTTAGGGTCTCTCACTGAACTCAGTGGCCTGTGAGTTCCAGGGATGGGAGTACCTCTACCTCCCCATCTATAGTATTACTAGCAATGTCACCATGCCTGGCTAGACACAATTATCTTCTGAGAACCCATCTATTCCCTGGAGCAATAAGGATCTCTTCAGACCATCCAGAATGAGAGCACGGAGACAACCATCTGGCAGATCCCACCTTGACCAGTTGGCTAGGACTACTTAATTATGCATATCCTTTTGTCTCCTTCCCTGGGTATTCCTCTACTTAAATTGAAATCTCATATCAGTACTTCAAAAACTTGTCTGGTGGGGAATAACATGACAGTTCAATGGGTAAAGGTGCTTGCTGCCAAAGCCAGTGAAGGAACCCATGTGAGAGAAGGAGAGAACTATTCTTTGGTCTCCACACACATGCAATTGGATGCATGTTTGCCCTCCTAAATAAACACAATTTTTAAAAAAGAAAAGGGAATCTGGTGGTAGCCTTAATGGTAAATGTAAAACAAACAAAACTTTTAAAAATAATCCTAGGGACTATGGAGGTAGGTCAGTAGATAAAGTGTTTGGCACACAAGCTCAGATTAGAGTTTGCATCCCCAGAACCCACGGAAAAGCTGGGTAGGCATGTCAGCTGAGTATAATCCTAACACCCGGGAAACACAGATAAGGGCTCCCTTGGGCAAGATGGCTAACCAGAGAAGCCAGAATTAGAGCGGTCCAGGTTCAGTGAGAGATTCCATCTTAGTATAAGATGGAGAGCAATCAAGGAAGACCCTGGAAGTCAGCCTTGGGCCTTCACATGCAGATACACACACACACACACACACACACACACACACACACACACACACACACTTGCATGCATTAAAACATGCACATACCACACACCCAAACTGAGATGTTCCACCAGAGCCAAAAGTGCCTAACAAAATGGAAATACAAATGAAGAAAACAAAATAAGAAGCGAAACCCCACAAACAAGGGGTGGGGAGAGAAGAAGAGAGAGACTACTTACTATGGGTCTACTTCCCATGAAACCTATACTTACTTCCCTTCTAATAAGCCCTTACAATGATTTGAAAGGGTAGCTTTTGATCTTTGTTTTTTCTGAAATCAAATGACTATAAGGACAGTGCTTGGCTCATGTCCCCTTCACACTGTAAGGCTGGATTCCAGGTTATACATCAGTGAGTGGCTCATGGCCCTCGGATGACTTGTGTCCCTCCAGAGAAAGAGAAGCCTGCTGGCCGAACAGCATCCAAAAGTGAGACGTGTGGTTTGAACTAAACGACCTTGAGGTCTTGAGGTTTTTCTCTCTCCTTATTGTTATTTTGTTTTATTTTTAAGAAATCATCTCTACCTGGTTTCATGCAAGGTTCGGATTTTTCAAGCTTTGTCTTCCTCAGCCTGCTTCCCTCATGTGATGCAACAGAAAGGGCTGCGGATGACAGGGGTGGCTACACGGGAGTTGGCCATATTTGCTTTATTTTTGATTTTTGTGTGTGTGTGTGCGCGCACAGATGCTTGTGAAGGCAAGAGGACAATTTTTGGTGTCTTTCTTCCTCAAGAGCCATCCTTCTTGTTTTTTGAGGCAGGGTCTCTCGCTGGCCTGGAGCTCACTGGTTAAGTTAGGCTGGCTGGCCAGTGAGTGCAGGAATCCACCTATCTCTACCTCCCTGATGCTCCGTGTGCTGCTATGCCCATCCTTTTTATGGAGTCCTTATGTTTGCATGGCAAGTATTCTACAAACAGTTATTTTTCACTCTCCCTCATTTTCTTTTAAACAGGGTCTTCTTTTGCAAATGAAAACTTTGAATCTGAATAGGTGGGCCACCATAGAAACTCCCTTGATGTGTATCTGCCTAAGACTATTACATTCTTTCACTCAAATCAAAAACCAGGAAGCTGGCCGGGCATTGGTGGCGCACGCCTTTAATCCTAGCAGTAGGGAGGCAGAGGCAGGCACATCTCTGTGAGTTTGAGGCCAGCCTGGTCTATAGAGCGAGTTCCAGGACAGCCTCCAAAACAATACAGAGAAACCCTGTCTTGAAAAAACAAAAACAAAAAACAAACAAACCAGGAAGCCTTGGAGAGGAGAGGCTAGGACATCTCCCAGAAATCCATCTCAAGTTCTGAGCTGCCTTCATTTTTCTTCAACATTCATTAGATACTAGGTTTGAGGTCTGAGGAAAACACTTAGTCAAAATGATAGTGCTACTGGACTGTGGTGACAGCCTGTACCCCGATAAAAAGGTTCAGCCAAAGCTAGAGTTGTGCACATCCAAGCAATCCCAGTCAAGGCGTAGTCCAGCCCACAACTAACCCATCATTGTCTCTTCTGTAAGATGGTTTAAAAAGCACCCCCCTCTGGCTGGCCCAGCTTATTTTTAGACACTCTCTTTGCCAGTGTGAAATTCCTGAGGAATTCTGGTGTCTCAGGTTCATAGTTTCAATTATCTGATAGTCAAAGTGAGTAACACAAGGGTTTCTTAAGAATAAATGTATCCGTGCCAGGCCAGTTACAATAAAAACACATTTGTTCAGTGTTAGTGTCAGTGTCTCAAGTAGACAGGTTGTTGAACTTATGGGCATACCTTTTTTTTTTAAATAGTGTCACAGTTTGTAAGACTCCTGCATCTATTTCTCTACCTCACAGAGATTCTATGTAATGGCAGGGCTGGGATTCCTTGCCTGGTTTTCAATACTGACTTCTCATAAACAGGTCCAAATGGATCATCAGTAGGCTTGCCATAGGAGTGCCTTGTTGAAATCCTCCTGTGTGATGTCTGAGAGCCATCTCCAGTCATCTGGCCCAGGGCCCTGCCCCAACTATCTCAACAACTCCGATCTTTGGCAAGTCATGTGATTCCAATGAAATAATCTTACGCTGCCAAAACCACTATGCCCTTTCTTAGTAAAGTTGAAATTCTGGGTCCACCTCTCTCCCTCAAAATAATACAAATTCTTTCTCTTTGTGTAATTGCTGGAAGGAATGTGGAATGCAGAAAAGCAAGCCCAGTATTGCAAGCCAAGCTATGCAGACACTCCTTCACTTGTGGAGACAGGGAATGGCTGCAAGAATAAGACTTGAAAGTTAGAGAAGATCACTCCTTTATATTGTATATGTGTGTGCATGTATGTACATATATGTGGGTTCATGTATGAGTGCAAATCCATGATGCATATGTGTGCATGTATGTACAGGCTAGAGGTCAACGCTAGGTATTATTTTTCAGGTGCTCTCTCTCTCTCTCTCTCTCTCTCTCTCTCTCTTTCCCCGTGTGTGTGTGTGTGTGTGTGTGTGTGTGTGTGTGTGTGAATGCATTTGGCTGTGTGTTCACATGTGTCTCTATAGGGGCCAGAATTCAACTTTGTCTGCCTTCTTTAGAAATGATTCACATTATTTTTTGAGTCAAGGTCTCTCACTGAACCTGGAGCTTATAGATTGAGATACGTTTGCTGACCAGCCAACTCTAGGGATCCTCCACCTCCATCACCCCAGTTCTGCGATGATAGGTGATAGGTGTGTGTTGTTGCACCTTTCTTTTTTATGTGATTCTTGTGTGGCAAGCACTGCATTGACTGGGGCATCTCTGCAGCTCGTTACGAATACCTGGTATTTAATAGATGCTCAATAAATAGGAACTGAGTTGGCTGCTGTTATTGGTGACAGTGATAGTACGTTTAGTGGTTCATTCATCAGTCTCAGTGCATTGCTGATACTGATCAACAGAACCTCCTCCATCATCCCATTGTGTCCATGTGTGTGGAGAGTAGTAATTAGCATTTGAAGCTATCGAGGAAGTAATTAGACAGTATTAAATGAATGGTGGAGGGAAATGTGAAACCTAAGATGAGAGAAAATGGACTGGAATCAAGGGCTCGATTATCACAAGGGAAAGATGTTTCTTTTTCCTTTCTTTTTATTGTTTTTGTGTTTGTGCTGAATCTGTATGCATGGACATTTGTATGTGCATTTATGTGTAGGTGTGCAAATGTGTGCTTGTGCATGCACGTGTGTGCAAGCATGTGTAGGTGTGCAAGTATGTGTATATGTGTGCAAGTGTGTGCATGTGTGGAAGCCAGAGGATGATGTCAGGTGTGTTCCTCAGTCATTCTCCACCGAATTCTCGGAGACAGTCTCTCACTGAACCTGGAGCTCACTGCCTGGCCAGCAACTCCAGGGATACTCTTGTTTCCCCATAGTGCTGGAATAGAAGTGTTTATTGTGTCCAGTTTTCTTATGTGGGTTTTGAGGCTTGAACTCATATCCTCATATTTGTGCTGCCAACATTTTACTGAAAACGAGTCATTTCCTGAGCCCCAAATCTTGCTTCTTTTGTGATCTAAGCCTGGACTTACGGGTTTAGGTATGTTGTCAAGAACAAAATCTTGGTTTCTAACCTAAACCTTTCAGCTTCCGGTGGATCCTTGGAGATGTACGCACGTGTCCTCCTTCTTCCTTTCTGTTAAGTCTTCACAGGTTTTTTATTTTACTGACCTGCTATGAGGGTTGGTGTCTTAGTTATTTTTCTCATTGCTGGGTCAAAATATTCGATAAAATCAACTTAAAGGAGGAAGAGGGAGGGGTTATTTCAGCTCAGTGTCAATCCCTAAGAAGGTTCCGACGCTCATTCACTATAACCACTCTTTCTCAAACACCTCCATGTATTCTCACAGAGCGACTAGGGCACTAACCCTCTCGCACGACTGACATTGTACTCAGGACATTGTGTCTTATCACAGTGCCTCTGGATGCCCATCTAGATGTAAGGAGTAGTGGCAAAGAGGAAGCATCTAGGACCAGTGTGACTAGGCTCACATGCGAATTCTTCTGCCAATCGTCTGTGGAACTTTGCACGGTGCTGTGCCACCACCTCAATGAACTTGTGATTTCCTCTTCTGAAAATGAGGATAGCCATGGTAACCTGCAGTGGGGATGCATTGAGCTAACATGCCAGGAACAGGTCTTTTTTTTTTAATTTAAATTAGAAACAAGCTTGTTTTACATGTCAATCCCAGTTCCCTCTTCCCCTGCCCCACCCCGCTCCTCCCCTGCCCCCCACTGTGCTGGGACTAAAGGCGTGCGCCACCACCGCCCGGCTATTATTGTTATTCTTGTGTGTGGGTGAAGATGTGTCACAGCACATGTGTGGAGGTCAGAGCACAGCTTGGTGAGTTCTTTTCCCCTTCTAGCTTTTATATATATATTAGGGACCACATTCATGCCATCAGGATAGCGAGGATAGTGCCTTTACCTGCTGAGCCATTTCCCGGACCCCTCATTACTTTATTTTTCTAAGTGCTGCATCCCTTACCTGTCATGTTGATGTGACAAAATGCCTGACAAAAGCAAGTCCAGTTGAAGGACACAGTTCCTTGTGGTGAAGAAGACGTGGCAGCTGACGTGTGAGGCAGCTGGTCACGTTGAGTCTGAAGTGAAGGATCAAATCAGAGGCAGGTGAACACAGGTCTTCAATTCACTTCCTTCTTTGCAGCCAGGGCTGCAGCCCGTGGAATGGTGCCACTCACATTTGGGATGGATTTTCCTACCTTAGTGAAATCAGCCTAAGGACTCCCTCACAGATACACCCAAAGGCTTGTCTCTTCGGCGACTCTAGAGCCCATCAAATTGTCAGTCAATCACAGGATAATGCCTACTGAGGGCCTGCGCCATTGATACAACACCAGGTTTTTCCAGAAATGGCTAGGCAACGTCAGTGATTGATATTGAAAGGACAAACTTAATTGAAAGGACTATGCAGTGTGGAAAGGCAGTGATTGTGAGAGGATTCATTCATCCAACTATTTTAAAACTCTTCCACTTTTAAAAGCAGATGATTGGGCATCGTGGACCCAGTGATTGCAAAGATTAAGCAGGAGGGTGGAGAGGTGGCTCAGTGGGCAGAGTGCTTGCCTGGCATGTACTTGGGCTCCATGCTCAGCACTCTGGGACCTGGGCATAGTGGTGCACGCCTGAAATCTTAGCACTCAGGAGGTGGAGGCAGGAGGGTGAGGAGTTCAAAGTCATTCTTGGCTACAGAATGAGTCTGGGGTACATGAATATCTGTTTCAGCAGAAAATAAAAGTTCAAATGAGATAAACCAAGTCCTCAGCAGAACCCTTCCTGGCCAAGCTAGTGTACGGAGTCTTTGGAAGATTAGAAATAAGTGGGGCTAGGTGCAGGTCACATGGCAAAACTCCATCGCCTGTGAAATGATGGAAGAGAAATGCATGTAAGAGACTCTCTCCCTCTCCCTCTTCCTCCCCCCTCCCTTCCTCCCTCCCTCCTTTCCAACCCCCCCCGTGTGTGTGTGTGTGTGTGTGTGTGTGTGTGTGTGCAGGTGCACATGTATGGAGACCAGAAACTTAGGTTTTGTCCTCAGGTGCTGACCATTTTGCTTGTTGGGGGAGCAGGATGAATTCTAGCTGGCCTGGAGTTCACTAAGTAGACTAGGCTGACTGGCCAGTGAGGCCCAGGAATGTTCCTGCGTCTACTTTCTGCAGCATAGGTATCACAAGAATGCAGTATTATGCCTTGATGTATGTTTGTTGTTTGCTTTTATGTGGGAGCTGGGGGTTGAATTCAGGTCCTCATACTTACAAGTAAAACACTTTACTCCTAAACTAACTCCCTCTTTATACATAATCTAAAACATCCCCTTTCCATGAACAACCCATAGGGATCTGTCCTCTCTTTCCTACCCTTTTTACATGTATTGGAAAGGATACTAAATCACTGGTGACAAAGATGAATGTTAACTTAAAAAAATAGGAGATTAAGTTCCCTCCCAATATCACTCATTTGACTTTGTAGGCAAGAGAAAATATCGCGATTTGCTTAACAAATACCAGTAAATGAAACTTCGGACTTAACTAGCTCTTTGACTGGGCATCCATGTATTGTAGCTAATGAAAGGTAATCAGTCCATTCTTCCCATGCTTCTCAACTTAGTTGACCTATCCTGAGCAGATAGGCTAGGTGATGTTCCATGAACCTTCATCAGAATTCCATGCTAGTGTGTGTGTGTGTGTGTGTGTGTAGATCGGTGAAAAACCTCAGGTGTTGGTCCTTATCTTCAACCTTGTTTGAGACAGAATCTCTTGTCTACAACTGCATATGGTAGGGTTACTGGTTTGAGAACTTCCAGAGATTCTCCTGCCCCATCTTTCTGTGGGAGTGTTGGGTTTATAGTTGCATGCACTATGCAACTGGTTTTTATGTGGGTTCTGGAGATCCAAAAATGGGTCTACAGGCTTGAATAGTAACCTACTAAGCCCCAGAACTCTTGAATGGCAAACGCTTTAGCTGCTAAGCCAGATAGCTGTGTGTTCGTATTAATAGAAAACTGGGTCCAGCAGGCTTCATCAGTAAAGGCTGCTCAGTAGCACGGTAGCACGTAGACAGAAGGCGCTGGGGCACAGAACTGTGACTACACGGGTTATTAGGGTGAGACTGTTCCCAGTTCAGTTATCTGTCTGCCCCCTCCAGGATTCCTGCCACAGTTTAATAGTTTAAGATCACCAGTGCTGTTATTAAAATGTTCCTTAAGTGATTCACTATTTTCCTTAAATAAACTCAGTTTCAAAGGAGACCTTAACTCATTACTATAATGGAAAAATCAATGTCCCTAGTCATCAGGCAGTTATGCCAAAAATAGATACAGTAAAATGATCAAATTCAGAGTGATGTTGCTGACCCAGGTCTCTCGGTCTGAGGCCAGTTTGCTCCTATTACAAAGGAAATTGGACATTGTTGAACGGTGCTTTAGCCACCAGGCTAAATTGTTCTTTTTAATGTAAGAATTGAGAGGAGCAGGAGGTGCAGCTCCATTGGTGGTGTCCTGCTTATCCAGTATGTGCAAAGTCCTGGCTTCCATCTACATCATGAGCATGGTGGCACACACCTCTAATCCAACACTCAGGAAGCAAAAGCAGGAGGACCAGGAGTTAAGGCCATCCTTGGCTACATAAAAGTTTGAGGCCAGCCTGGGATACAAGAGATTCTATAAAAAAAAGAGGTGAGGGGGTGATGTTGGGTGTGATGGCTCAGTGGAAAAGGTACTTGATGCTAAGCTCAATGATCTCAGTTTGATCCTTTGGACAATTGACTCCTGCAAGCTGTCCTCTGACTCCATATGTATGCTATGGCATGTATATGCATGAGCGTGTGTGTGCACTCCTGCAAAGACTAAATGTAATAAAACATTTTTAATTAAATATAACAGTTTTTCTAGCTGCATGTGGTAGCACATACCTTTAATCCAAGCACCTTTAGTTAAGAGGCAAGGACATGTGGATACTTGTGTTCTAGGTAAGCCTGGTCTACAGAGAGAATCACAGGATAGCCAGGCTTACATAGAGAAACTGTCTGAAAACATTGAACCAATCAACCAACCCAACAAACAACCAACCAAAAACACTAAACAAACTATTATAGAAGTATAATCAAAGTCAATGTTGCTTTGTAGAATACCCAAGGTCTACCTAAAATTTACCACAGATGAGTCATTCTCCAATTATGATGGCTGACACTGACGGTCAGCTTGACAAGATCTAGCATCTTCAAAGAGTCAGACCTCCTGGGCCCATCCGTAAGAATTTCCAGATCGGGTTAACTGAAGTGGGCATCTTAACTGTAGGCAGCATTAACTCATGAGCCAGAGTCTTGGATAGAACTGGAGAAAGAGAGGGAGAGACCAAGACAGAGAGAGCCAGCATTCATCTCCCTCTTTGTCCTAACTGCAAACTCCATATGATCAGTCACCTCAGTCTGCCACCATGTTCTCCCTTCTATGATGGACTGTGAGCCAGAATAAACTCTTTCTACATTATGTTGCTTTTCTCAGATATCTTGTCACAGCAGCGAGCCAAGTAACTAACTCTCCAAACTTCCTAAAGGCCACAGGAGAAGGAAGGCCCTGAAAAAGCATGCGTGGTGGTCAGAGCACCCAGACATTTCCCAGATGCATACTAAGGGCTGCAGTGATGTGATGCCCATGGTGAGGCGGGGCTAGTCAGTGAGTGCAGATGGGAAGCAAGCAGTTTTGATGGGTGTGCAGGAAGCAGGAGAGGGGAGACATCCAGCATCCATCATGCATACATGCCTTAGGAACCATCAAGTGGCAGGAGAGGAGAGACACCCAGCTTCCATCACGCATGCATGTCTTAGCGACCATCAAGTGAGGTTCTATGGGACAGAAGGACTCAGTGACATCTCAAAAGAAAAGCTTTAGAATGAATGCATGGTTAAAGAGCCATAGACTAAATCCAATGCAGAGGACAGACGGAAACAAGCTCATAAGTCACTGAGGCTCTAGAAGAAAGGCTCAAAAGGTGAGAGTCATGACCAGACAACCCCAAGAATCCCCTTGTGTCTGTCTACACAGCACTGTGATTACAATTGCCTATCACCACAGAAATCCACGTTTCTAACTTTATTCCAAATGCCATCCAGCTCTGTACTCGTTTTATCTCATTTAGACAATCTTGTTGAAATTCAGAAGAGTATAACTGCTTTCAAGACCCAGGAAGTTAGCTCTCCACTTTCTCCAGCCCCCGGCTCCTCCTCTGTTTCCTGCTCTCCCAACTTCTCCCACCCCACCCGGCAAATCTGCTGGTAAATTCTTTATAAATTACATGGGTGAGACCAGCCTCGACCCTTGACATCTGAGAATATCTTTTTCTCACCCAGCAGCTGGATATAAAATTCTTTGTCTGTAATTTACCTTCATGCTAGAAGCCTGTACACTTGTGTCTTCTGACATCTGTCACTGCTGATGGAATGCCAGGCCTAACTGGGTTCCTGTTTTTTTCTTTACTGTCCGCCTTTAAAATCTAGAGTAAGGATTATTACCCTTGGTGAAATGGCCTTTTGCTGTGGTATACCAATGAGTTGGTCTTCCTTGCACTAATTCTGATCAATATTTGTGTTTCTTTTCAGTTCCTGACTTACTTGAATCAATTACTTGACGTCTTCCATGACTTCTTTTATTTTTGTTTTTTGAACTTCTCTTGCCAGATGCTAAGCCTCCTGGATTTTCTCTACATATCTTTTTTTTCTTTCTTTTTTATAAATCCAGTATTATAAACTTTTCTTTGACAGCTCATAATGTACACAATATATCTTGATCACATCCACCTTCAACTGCTCCTTTACACCTTTTCTTTATTACTATGTTTTTTGTCCTTTTTCATACCACTCAGATCTCTAGGGAATTTCTTGATTTATATACACTAACCTTTTTATTAAGAGTTTTAGTTGATTTAAAAAAATCTTTCTGACTATTTAACTTGCATGAGACATTGCTTTACTCTCTTCCTGTCTGGTTTCTAAGGCTGGAGAAATGTCTCAACGGTGAAGAGTGTCTGCTCTTACAGAAAACTGAATTTCATTTGCCCACACCCACACCAAGTAGCTCACAATCACTTGTAACTGTGGCTACTGGATATTTGATTACTTTTTCTGGCCTCCAAGGATACTTCCACTCATGAGCATACACCACCCCCACCCCTATATACACATAATTTCAAAAGAAATACTTTTGGTTAGAGACAAGGGCTCATATCTATTTCCCCATCTTCCTTGGACCCGTACAGACCCCATGATGTTGTTATAGTCTCTGTGAGGTCATATGTGCATCATTCCTTTTGTGCTTAGAAGACACTGATTCCTTGGTGTCTTCCATCCCCATTGACTCTTAGAATCTTTCTACCTCCTCTTTTGCAGAATTCTCTGAGCCTTGAGAGGAAGGATTTTATGGAGACATCCATTTACAACTGAATATTCCTATGTCACTCACTCTCTGCACAATATCCAGTTGTGGGTCTCAGAATTTGCTGCCATCTGTTGCCAGAGGAAACTTCTCCGTTGATGATTGAGCAAGACATTGATCTATGGGTATAGCAGAATGCTAATATGTGTCATTCTATTGCTACATTCCTTAGCAGAACAGTAATTGGTTTTCCTCTAGGTCTATGACCTGTCTAGTCTCTGTTTCTTGGTTACCCAAGCAGTGCCAAGGATGGTTCCATCTCACAGAATGAACCTTAAATATGATCAGATAGTGGTTGGTTACTCCCATAGCAGTGTGTCACTATGGCAACAGTATATCTTGCAGAAAGACCATTGTAAGTCTCAGGATTTGTAGCTAGGTTTCTTATCTGGTGGCATACAGAATACCTTCCAATACCATGAACATTAGTCAGTAGGAATAAAGGTTCTAATTAGGCGCCAGCACAAATTCTTTATACCCAATGAAATATATAGGTGTTGTTTTCAGCAATTGGACCTTACTGTCACTTTGCAGAGAGCAATCAATAATAGCCTTAGCCATCACCTGCATTGCTTGGGGGTTTCCATGGTGCCCTCTTTGGCCAACAATTGAATTAGTTGTAACCCATTTGTGGCACTGGAGGTTTTACTTTGTGGCAAGAGATGTCTTATTGGGGCTTTCACTACTGTAGTGGCATCTTGCCATGCCAGTGAACTTGTACTGGTGGGCACACCCTTTGGGCTTGGTTTCAAGTGCAGATGTGACCCATTATAAAGGGCTGGCTCACACTCTTTTGGGTTGCATGGAGAGCATTGGAAGGGCAGAGACAGCATCTTCTGGAGCAGGGAGACCTCGGCACTTATTTACTCTTATCTGTGTAAGTGTTTCCCTAATAAATGCCTACTTATCATTTATCTTGGGTCTGGCGAACTCATTTAAACCCTGTCTTCAATTTCCCCATTCTTTGGTAATTCCATTTATATTTCTTTCACATGTGGATATACTTTAGGAAGTTTCTACTGTAGTAGGTTTCCTCATGACCCCTCAAATGGTCCTTAGTGTTAGCTGTCCCTCCCTGTATTCTCTTTGGTTCCTCTCAGTTCACTCCCTCACTCTCTTTAGTCTTCCTGTTCCAAGTCTCCCAACTCTGTCCTCCCATAACTATATATTCTATTTCCCCTTTCTTGGGAATCCTTCATTTCTACTTAGTCATTTGTTCTATAACTAAACCACGCACAAAGGAAAAATTAGTTTCCTTCAGTGGTGTCTCATTCTGTATATAAACCACACTTAAAGGCAGGCCGCATACCTAGTAGTGGATGGTCAACACAAAATGAACTATTTTGAGAGGTTGTTTTTTATCCTCATAAAATTTTGTTTGTGCATTTTTAAACCTTATTTGACTTTGCTTATATATTATGGTTTTTAACTTTGTGTCTTTATGGTGTGTGTGTGTGTGTGTTTCTTGTGTTTTTTCTTTGTCTTGTTTTATTCTGGCTGTCCGTTCTTTTGCCTGCCAGTTTATATTCTAAAGGAAGAGAGAGAAAGAAGATATGAAGTTGGATGGGTGGAGAGATGGGTAGGATCTGGGAGGATATGGGGGAGGGAAAACCTTGGTCAGAATATATGGTATACTTTTTTTAAAGTTCTGTTTTTGTGGTTTCACCTTATGGATATGATGTCATAGAAGTCTCTCTGTCTGAATGAATTTCTTATGGAGTATTTTTTCTGTTTTCCTTAATTATCTGCTCACGTTTCAGATTCCCATCCAGGTGTGGGGTGAGGAAATAGAAGTACTGTTTTGTACTATTTATCTTGTCCATTCTTGTTCATTCATATTTAGCTGCCAACTTAATTGTTTGTTCAGTGTGCACGTGAGTGTGACGTGAGACTGTGTATTTGTGGTTGCATGTGTATGGGTGCATGTATGTAAGCTGTGCCATGCCCTTGTGTGTTCATGTGTTGCTGTCAGAGGCTGACAAAGGATGTTAGCATCTTGCCTTTCTTTAGTAGCTCTTTACATATTATTTACTGAGGTAAAGAGTTTTGCTGAACTAAAAGCTCATTGAATCAGCTAGTCAAGCTAGTGGATTTACCCTGGAAATGCTCTGATTCTTCCTCCTGAACTTAGAAGTTGCCAGCAAGACTTCATGCCCACCTGATTTTTATTGGGTTCTGGAAATCTGGAGTCAGGTCCTCATATCTGAATAACAAGGGCTTTGGTCACTGACCCACCTTTCCATCTCTACCAAGTCAGTTTTAAGAAAGAGTTACAGAAATGATATCAGATTCTGGGCATGGGAACAAGTCTTACTAATTGACAGCTTCCCCTGTCGGGTGTGCCTAGACAAGCAGGCCTCCATCTGGAATATCAACACCCACACCAATTGCTTGTCTTCCCAATCGAAATGAAGCCAAGTATCTAAGCTGGCTGATGTACTCAAGAGATGAAGTAAACATGAGATATGTGACTGCTGTCAGTATGACACAGTACATTGTTTTAGTGTAGATATTTAATTATATTTAAATTTCTTATTTCATTTTAATTATGCATGTATATAAGATATGTATACATAATTGTTTTTTAAAGACTTAATTATTTTATTTTCTATGTATGAATCTTTTACCTGCCTGTGTGTTTGTGTACCACACCCTTGCTTGGTGCCTCAGAGGTCAGAAGAAAGTGTTGGATCCCCTGGAATGGAGTTATGCACAGTTATGAAACACCATGTCAGTGCTGGGAATTGAACCTGGGTCCTCTGCAGTCTTACAATAGATTTTAACTAGAAAGAAGAATATGGGGCCAGAGAGATGGTTCAGCAGTTAAAAACTCTTCCTGTCATTCCAGAGGATCCAAGTGTGGTTCCCAGCACCCATAATGGGGCCTTAAAACTGCTCGTGACTCCAGCTTCAGGGTGAATGATGTCCTCTTCTGGCCTCCACAGGCATGCACATGTACATAAATAAAAATAAAATAAATCTTACAATGAGAAGAATAAGACCATGCATTTTGCTGGAAAATTAATGCAGCTGGAGATGACCATTGGCGAAAGACAAATATAGCATGTTTTCTCTCATTCATAAGCTTTAGAATTTATGGGTTCACAGGACCATATATGTGCAGATGACATAAAAGCAAAAGCAAAAGTGATCAGGGGGAGGAGGAGTAATGGGAGGGGGAGAAATATGAGAGTTGTGGGGTCAGAGGAAATACAATGGAAGTACATTATACACGTGGGTAAAAATATCTTAGGTACCTTAAACATAAGGATAGTTTTCCTCATGATCCAGGGACTGTACACAGTTGTATGGATTGAACTGTACAGTAGCTTTATTTACTCCCACTTCACCACAGGCACAGGAGCTGTGACATCACCTGGGCTATGAAGTCATTGGGAAATTCGAGTTCTTCAGCTTGTTTAATGTATATAGTTTAGTTTAGACTGAAACATTGTTACACGGCTGTGTCACTTTAAAAGACACACAATCTCTCTCTGTATTTTCTCATGTATGTAAGCATGTATGTATGTATTATGTATGGTGTCTGTTATGTGATGTGTGTGAATGCAGGCATATGCCACTATACATATGTGGAGCTCCAAGGACAGTCACAGTGTTAGCTCTCACCTCCCATCTTGCTGAGACAGGTCTTTTATTGTTTGTTTCTCCATACTCCAGGTTAACTGGACTGTGAGTGTCTGGGGATTCTCTGTTTCCACCTGTCTCCCTCTCATCTCTCTGTGGGAGTGCGGGGATTTTGGATACACACTACTGCATTTGGCTTGGTATGGGTTCTAAATATCTAAACTTGGGCATTCATTGAAAGGAAAAGTATCAGTTCAGGATCTCAAGACTAGCTTTTCAGCATAAAGAAGATCTATTTGCCCCAGAGGTTCAGAGGACAGGGAAGAACCCACAAAGACAGGAGGTAGAGGAAGACGGAGAAGGGGAAGGGAACAAGGGAGAGGGGGCAGGGGTATTTGTCCCAGAGGACAAAGGACAGCCTCTGGATAGAGAGGAGACAGACATGGCATGTAGGAAAGTGGGCTTTATAAAGATAAAAGGCAGAAACCCTGTGTTAGGAAGAAGTGTTTTATTTTGATTGGACATGTTAATTAGGGCTGCCAAAGGGGAGCTTTTGATTGCTGGACTTCAATGCTTTGATTTCTGGATCTTGGTAGCTAGCCTCAGGAGGGGGAAGTGACCAAATCAGGGAGTAGACCTTGGGGGCCATCTTTAGGGAATGTAATCTAATGGTTTTTAGAAAGGCAGAGGGAATGGGAGATGGGCAATACCTGCCAGAACCGTGCTCGCCCTCGATCTGGCCAGAGTCCTTTCATTCATGCCTCCGTGGCAAGTGCTTTACACACTGAACCATTTCCTTGACTCAGCTATGTTATTTTAGGTAATTTAGTTCCTGGCAGACACTTAAAGGGAGGGGTTATTTGTTTGGGCTCCTGGTCATAGAGGTGTCAGTTCATCAAGGTTGGGAGAGACAAGGTGTCATTTTGAACCTGAAGCTCATGAGTTAGTCTTGAGTGGATGGCCATTGAGTTCTGGGGACTTGCCTCTCTTTGCCTCCCCATTTCTGGGGATTACAGATGTACACCACCATGCCTGGTTTTTATGTAAGCACCGGGGATATGAACTCAGGTCCTCACACTTGCCCAGCAGGTACTTGACCAACTGAGCCATGTCCCCAGCCTTACAAGCTATTATTGTGGTCAAAATTATATGATAGGCAAATCTGGAACAGAGCTGTAGAATGAAAGCTGCTGAAGAGAAGAAGCTATGTGTGTATGTTTGTGCTTGTGTATTCATGTGTCTTAATTATTTTTCTTGCTCTGTGATAAAATATGTATATAAAATCAATTTAAGGGCCGGACAGTGGCGGGCACACCTTTAATCCCAGCACTCAGGAAGCAGAGGCAGGCAGATCTCTGTGACTTCGAAACCAGTCTGGTCTACAAGAGTTAGTTCCAGGACAGCCTCCAAAGCCACAGAGAAACACTGTCTTGAAAAAACCAAAAAGAAAAAAAATCAATTTAAGGAAGGAAGGAAGGATTTATTCTGGTTATAATCTCACGGAAGGGTCCATCACAGTGGGAAGGTTAAGGTGGCAGAGGCACTAAGCAGCCTGAAATTACATCCACAGTCAGGAAGTGGAGACTGTCCATTCCTTACTGTCCTTGCTAGCTTTGATTGTCAACTTGACATAGTTAGGAGTCACCTGAGAAGGGAGACTCACCAGCAATGGATGAGTGTCCCCTTGCTCCACATCCTCACCAGCATGAGCTGTCACTTGTGTGTTATTGACTGTATCCATTCTGATGGTTGTGAGATGAAATCTCAAAGTAGTTTTGATTTGCATTTTCCTGATAGCTAAAGATGTTGAACATTTCTCTAAGTGCTTCTCGGCCATTTGAGCTTCTACTTTTGAGAATTCTCTTTAGAGAATTCTGTATTATTTGGGTTATTTATTTTCTTATTGTCTTTTTTTTTGAGTTACTTGTATATTTTGAATATTTACCCTCTATTGGATGTGTAGTTGGTAAAAATTTCCCATTTTGTAGGCTGCCACTTTGTCTAAATGACGGTGTCCTTTGGCTTGTTGAAGTGATTCAGTTCCATGAGGTTCCGTTTATTACTTTGTGCTACTGGTGTTCTGTCCAAGTCTTTGTATGTGCCAGTGAGGTCAAGGCCATTTCCCATGTTCTCTTCTATCAGGTTCAGTGTGTCCAGTCTTATGGTGAGGTCTTTGGTGCATGTGGAGTTGAGTTTTGTGATAAGTATGGATCTATTTGGATTTTTCTACATGAAGCTGTCCAGTTTGACCAGCACCTTTTTTGAAGATGCTTTCTGTTTCTCAGTGTGTGTTTCCAACTTCTCTCTAAAACAAAACAAAATGAAACAAAACAAAACAAAGCAAAAAACAGGCTATGTGGATTTATGTCTGGATTGCCCATTTGATTCCATTGACCAAAGTATGTTTTGTGCCAATATCATGCATTTTTATTACTATAGCTCTGTAATACAATTTGAAATTGGAGTTGGTAAAACATGCAGTAGTTATTCAGAGTTGTTTCAGTTCCTCTTTGTGGTGTGTGTATGTGTGTATGTTTGTGTGTGTGTGTGTGTATTTCCAGATGAAGCTGAAAATTGTCCCTTTAACATCTGTGAAGAATTGTGTTGGAATTTTGAGGAGACTGCATTGAATCTGTAGATTGCTTTTGGTAGGATGGCCATTTTTTACTATTTAAATCCTACTGATCCATGAGTACAGGAAAGCTTTCCATCTTCTGATATCCTTTTTCATTTCTTTCTTGAGTGTCTCAAAGTTTTTATCATACAAGTTATTCACTTGCTTGGTTAGAGTTACCCCCAAGATATTTTATATTATTTGAGGCTATTGTGAAGGGTTTTGTTCCCCTGTTTTCTTTCTCAGTCTATTTATCATTTATATATAGGAAGGCTACTGATTTTTGTGAGTTGTTTTTGAAAGTTTTTATTAGCTTGTAGGAGTTCCGTGTTGGAGGTTTTAGGGTAATTTGTGTATACTATCATCTCATATGCAAAAAAAGATACTTTGACTTCTTTATTTCCAATTTGTATCCTCTTGATCTCTTTCAGCTGTCTTATTTCTCTAGCTAAGACTTCAAGTACTATATTGAATAGATATGGAGAGAGTGGACAACCTTGCCTTGGTCCTAATTTTAGTGGAATTGCTTTGAGTTTTTCATTTAAGTTAATGTTGGCTATATACTTGTTGTAAACTGCCTTTGTTATGTTTAGGTATGTCCCTTGTATCCCCAATTTCTCCAGGACATTTGTCATAAAGGGCTGTTGGTGTAACATGAAAAATAAATGACCCAGAGACTGATACTGGGGTTCAAATTTCAGGCCAAATATCAGAAAAGCAAAGCAGTTTCTTACATCTACCTCAGGAATAGGCTGATCCTATTGCCTGTCTTCATCATGACTGGAGAATGAATTCCTCTATCCTCATTGTGGCAGGAGAATGAATGCCTCATACTCCAATGTGGCTGGAGAATGAATCCCTGATACTGACTACTGAAGACCTTGCTTCTATCTTTTATAACCCTCTAGTGCTGGGATTAAAGACATGGGGCCTATTACTCTTTTAGACTGGTTCAATCTAGTGTATCACTGGGTGGTCTTGAAATCTGAGATACCCATCTACCTCTTAATCTTGAGTCCTAGGACAAAAGGTATGTACCACCACCTCCTAGGTCCTGGCTAGTGGTATTAGAGTGTGTGCCTGGCTTCTATGGCTTGTGGCTGACTTTGCTCTCTGAATCCTCAGGCTAGCTTTAATAAATCATAAATATAATCACCACATGTTGGATTTCACCAATGGCTTTTTCTGCATCTAATGAGATGATCATGTGGATTTTTTCTTTCAGTTTGTTTATATAGTGGATTACATTTACTGATTTTCATATACTGAATCATCCCTGCATTTTTGGGATGAAGCCTATTTGATCATGGTGAATGATCTTTTTGATGTGTTCTTGGATTCTGTTTGTAAGTATTTTATTGCATATTTTTGCAACTATATTCATAATGGAAATTGGTCTATATTTTTCTTTTTGTTGGGTCTTTGTGTGGTTTGGATATCAGGGTAACTGTGGCCACATAAAACAAATTGGGCAATGTTCCTTCTGTTTCTATTTTGTGGGGAGAATTGGCATCGACTGTTCTTGAAAGCTTGGTAGAATTCTGTGCTAACACCATCTGGCCCTGAACTTTTTTTGTTTATAAGACTGTTAACTACTGCTTTTATTTCACCAGAGGATATAGGTCTGTTTAAATTGCTCTTGATATAAGTGTGATAAGTGGTATGTATCAAGAAAACTATCCATTTCTTTTTGATTTTCCTATTTGGTGGAGCACAAGTTTTTAAAGTATGCCCTTATGATTCTCTGGATTTCTTCAGTGTCTGTTGTTATGATCCCCTTTCCATCTCTAATTTTGTTAATCTGGATTTTTCTTTGTCTTTTAGCTAATTTGGCTAAGGTATTGTCAATCCTATTGATTTTCTCAAGGAATCAACTGTTTGCTTCATTTGATTCTTTGTATTTGTTTGCTTATATGTTAGTGATTTCAGCTTTGGATTTGATTATTTCTTGCTATCTATTCCATGTGGGTTTGATTTCTTCTTTTCGTCCTAGAGCTTTCGGGTGTGTTAAGTTACTATCATGCGATCTCTCTAATTTTTTTAACAGAGGCACTTGGTGCTCTGAACTTGCCTCTTGAAACCGATTTCATTGTGTCCTTTAAGTTTGCGTATGTTGTATATTCATTTTCATTCAGTTGCAGTAAAATTTCAATTTCTTTCTTGACTCAATTTTCATTGAGTAGAGTTGGTGAGTTTCTGTGAGTTTATAAGCTTTCTGTTGTTTTTGTTGTTGATATCCAGCTTTAATCTGTGGGGATCTGGTAGGATGCAGGTGGTTATTTCAGTTTTCTTGTATCTGTTGAGATTTGCTTTGTGTCCAAGTAAGTGTTCAATTTTGGAGAAAGTTTCATGAGATTCTGAGAAGAAGGTCTATTCTTTTGTCTTTGGGTGAAATGCTATAGAAATATCTGTTGTGTCCATTTGGCTTATAATGTCTGTTAGCCCCAGAATTTTGCTGTTTAGGTTTTGTATAGATAACTTGTCTATTGGCAAGAGTGGGGTATTGAAGCCTCCCACTATTCCCACTATCAGTGTGTGAGGGTCGACATTTGGTTTTATTTGTAGTAGTGTTTCTTTTATAAACTTGGATGTTCTTGTGTTTAGTGCATAGATGTCAAGAATTGCAATGTCCTCTTGGTGGATTTTTTTCCTTTGATGTTGGGTAGGGATTGTCCTCTCCTATCTCTTCTGATTAGTTTTGGTTTGAAACATATTTTATCAGATATTAAAATGGCTACATAAGCTTGCTTCTTAGGTACATTTACTTGGAAAGTCTTTTCCTGTCTTTTTATTCTGAGGTGATATCTATCCTTGATATTAAGGTGTACTTTTTGGATGTAGCAGCAGGACAGATCCTCTTGTTGTATCTATTGTTAGTCTGTGTCTTTTTATTTGGGATCAAGACCATCGACATCATGAGAAACCAATGATCAGTGTTTTTTAGTCTTGTTGTTTTGTTGTTGTGGTAGTGATCATAGTGGTAGTGTGCACAGGCATGTGTGTGTGTTTCCCCTCTTTTGAATTGCTGGTCAGAGATTATTTATCTTTTGTGTTCTCTTGGGTATGGTTAAACTCTTTAGGTTGGAGTTTTATTTCTAACATCTTCTGTAGGGCCAGATTTATGCATATATATTGCTTAAATTTGATCTTTATCATGGAATGCCTTATTTTCTTCATCTATTGTGATCAAAAGTTTTGCTGGGGCTAGTATTCTGGTTTGGCATCTATGGTCTCTTAGAGTTTGTAGAACATCTTTCTAGGCCAGTGGTTCTCAACCTTCCTAAAGCAGTGACCCTTTAATAATATGGTTGTGGTGACCCCAACCATAAAATTGTTTTTGTTGCTACTTCATAACTGTAACTTTGCTATTATTATAAATTGTAATGTAAGTATTTGATATGCAGGTTATCTGTTGTGTGACTCCCAGAGAGAGTGAGACTCACAGGTTGAGACCTGCTGGTGTAGGACTTTCTGGTTTTTAGAGTCTCCATTGGGAAGTCAGATATAGTTCTAATAGGTCCACCTTTGTATGTTACTTGGTCTTTTCCCCTTGCAGCTTTTAATATTCTGTCTTTGTTCTGCACATTTAATTTTCTGATTATTTTGTGCAGAGGGTACTCCTTTTCTGGTTCCGTCTATTTGGTGTTCTGTAAGTTTCTTGTACCTTGATAGACATTTCCATCTTCAGGTTAGGGACATTTTCTTCTATGATTTTATTGAAAATATTTTCTGTGCCTTTGACCTGGATTTCTTCTTCTATTCCTTTTATTCTTAGATTTGGTCTTTTCACAGTGTCACAGAGTTTCTGGATGTTTTCTGACATGATTTTTTTCTATGTAACATTTTCTTTGACCAAAATGTCCATTTTTTTTCTTTCCCATCTTCAATGTCTGAGATTCTCTCCTCCACCTCTTGTATTTTGTTGGTGAGGCCTCTGAGGTTGCTGTTAAAGTTCCTAAATCTTTCTTTCCCAGAATTATCTGCATTTGGGTTCTTTATTGATTCTCTTCCCACTTTCAGGTCTTTCCTTCATTTCCTTCCACTGTTCATTTGTGTTTTCATAGAGTTCTTTAACAATTTATTCATTTCCTCTTTAAGGACTTCTATCATATTCATAAATGCTATTTTAACGACTCTGTCTTGTACTTCATCTATGTTGTAATACTCAGGGCCTACTGTGGTGGGATTCCTGGGCTCTAGTGGAGATGTATCTGGTCTTGTCTTTGTTGGGTAGGTGTTTTGTTCCTGGATTTCTGTTGCCCTCTATGGTTCTTAAGAGAGTATGATGGCTGTGTGTTGCCTCCTAGGCAATTCTTCTGAGATCCTGATAGGTGTGGCTGATAGGAGTTCTTGGGAGCTAACACTTGGGAATCAGGATGGACTGGGGGGGGTCGTGCCAAGGGGTCCTTATGAGGGAGGAAAGGACAGTATTCCACCAGGATCTGCTTAGTCCCCTGCGAATGGGGGCAGAGAGTGGGGAGAAGCCACCACAGGTGGTCTCCTGCAGAGCTGGGTTTAAAATTGGGAATTGGATTTGGAAGAGAGGAGGGAAAAATGAAGATCTGCAGTTAGTCTGCCTGCTTCCCTTGCTGGAGTAGGCTGAGGATTCCCAGGGAATGCCTACTGGTGTTGGAGGCTGGGATAACGGGATGCAGGGAGGAGGGTCTAAATTGTCTGTGGGACAGGGGCATCAGAGAGGAAAAGGAGACAGCAGATGCTCTGCTATGGATCTGGGGATGAGACTGGGGGACTGGACTTGGAGGAAAGTATGGAGATGAGAAGATGAGGTGCCTCTCTGCTTCCCTGGCCAGATTGGCCTGCGGGTTCCCTGCTAATGCCTGCTGGGGTTGGAGGACACTATGAAGCAATCAGTGGGAAGAAGGAAGTTTGTAGGGGAAGATCTGTGAGATTCGCTTGAGCTGGGGGGTGGGGCAGGGAGGGAGGCTGCAGCTGGCCATCTGCTACAAGGCTGGGGATAAGACTAAGGGGTGAAGTTCTGCAGTAAACCTACCCACTTCCCTGG